>NW_027361795.1:7575000-8775000 GCF_039654945.1 Dendrobates tinctorius | reverse complement strand
CCCTAGAGATTTTAGGAGGCTGAACTACAGGGCCGGACTGGGACAAGAAAGCAGCCCTGCCACACAAACCCCACCAGCCCACAAACTACTCCTCACCCCGATCAGTGAATTTTGCTATACTTTGTCATGCCCCTCACTCTCCTAAAAGGAGATATTTGAAGAGCCACATGTGAATGGTGCCACAGTGCGTATGATCGACCACAGCTGCATTTACATGGTGCTCTACTGAGCTCCGATTTTCAGGATCATGGAAGTCCCAGCAGTCGGATCACCAGCAATTGGAAAGTTATCCCCTTTCCAGAGGAGAGGGGATTACTTGGGATAATCCATTTAAACAGCTTTTCCAATATTTTATTTTTATTTGGCCATAGTAATATTGAAAATACTAAACCAACATTGACCCTTCCAAAGTCCAATGTCGCCTCTTCGACAACAGGACAGGAGAAGTGGTATTGTGCAGTGTATACAGGGCCGGCTCCAGGTTTCTGTGGGCCCCAGGTGAAAGTCTCAGTGGGCCTCTTTAACACGTACCACAATTCATAATGCACAGATACAGCAAAGAAATATAGGTATACAATGCCAAAGATTTCACTTCTTACATTACATGAGTGATAACTATTGTACATTCTACAAGAGGTCATAAATCAGACAGTATAGTACTCCATATGGTATTCTGGGCACCACATAACCCCCCATACAGAATAATGAATCACGTATATTGCTCCATACAGTATAATGAGCCCCATATATTGTTCTATACTGAATAATGAGCCCCATATATTGCTCCATACAGTATTATGGGCACCACATAGTCATCCATACAGTATTGGGGGCACCACATAGCCCCCGCACATTATAATGAGCCCCATATATTGCTCCATACAGTATTATGGGCACCAAATAGCCCTCCACAAATTATAATGAACCCCATATATTGCTCCGTACAGTATAATGAGCCCCATATATTGCTCCATACAGAATAACTCCATATATTGCTCCATACAGTATTATGGGCACCACATAGTCATCCATACAGTATTGGGGGCACCACATAGCCCCCGCACATTATAATGAGCCCCATATATTGCTCCATACAGTATTATGGGCACCAAATAGCCCTCCACAAATTATAATGAACCCCATATATTGCTCCGTACAGTATAATGAGCCCCATATATTGCTCCATACAGAATAACTCCATATATTGCTCCACACAGTATTATGGGCACCACATAGTCATCCATACAGTATTGTGGGCACTACATAGCCCCCACACATTATAATGAGCCCCATATATTGCTCCATACAGTATAATGAGCCCCATATATTTCTCCATACAGTATAATGAGCCCTATATATTGTCCCATACAGAATATTGAGCCCCATATATTGCTCCATACATTATTATGGGCACCACATAGTCATCTATACAGTATTGTGGGCACCACATAGCCCCCATACATTATAATGAACCCCATATATTGCTCCATACAGAATAATGAGCCCCATATATTGCTCCATACAGTATTATGGGCACCACATAGCCCTCCACACATTATAATGAACCCCATATATTGCTCCATACAGAATAATGAGCCCCATATATTGCTCCATACAATATTATGGGCACCACATCGTCATCTATACAGTATTGTGGGCACCACATAGCCCCCACACATTATAATGAGCCCCATATATTGCTCCATGCAGTATAATTAGCCCCATATATTTCTCCATACAGTAAATGAGCCCCATATATTGCCCCATACAGAATAATGAGCCCCATATATTGCTCCATACAATATTATGGGCACCACATAGTCATCTATACAGTATTGTGGGTGCCACATAGCCCCCACACATTATAATGAACCCCATATATTGCTCCATACAGTATAATGAGCCCCATATATTGCTCCATACAGAATAACTCCATATATTGCTCCATACAGTATTATGGGCACCACATAGTCATCCATACAGTATTGTGGGCACTACATAGCCCCCGCACATTATAATGAGCCCCATATATTGCTCCATACAGTATAATGAGCCCCATATATTTCTCCATACAGTATATTGAGCCCCAGATATTGCCCCATACAGAATAATGAGCCCCATATATTGCTCCATACAATATTATGGGCACCACATAGTCATCTATACAGTATTGTGGGCACCACATAGCCCCCACACATTATAATGAACCCCATATATTGCTCCATACAGTATATTGAGCCCCATATATTGCTCCATACAGAGCAATGAGCCCCATATATTGCTCCATACAGTATTATGGGCACCACATAGTCCTCCATACAGTTTTGTGGGCACCATATAACTCTCCATACAGAATAACATGCCCTATATATTGCTCCACACAGTATTTTGGGTACCATATAGTGCTCCATACAGTATAATGAGCCCCATATATTGCTCCATGAGCCCCATATATTGCTCCATATAGTATAATGAGCACCATATAATGTTCCATACTGAATAATGATCCTCATATATTGCTCCATGCAGTAGAATGAGCCCCATATAATGCTGCAAACAGTATAATGTGCCCCATATAATGCTCCAAACAGTATAATGTGCCCCATACAATACTCCATACAGTTAAAATGAGCCCTATATATTGCTCCAAACAGAAAGGGCCCTATATTAGTCTCCATATGAGGCTCCATATATACTGGGCCCCATATGATGCTCCAGTATATAATGGGCCCCATATGATGCTCCAAGGTATGATGGGTCCCATATATTGCTCAAAACATTAAAAACAAAAACTGAAATCCTCACCTCTCCTTGCTGGCCGCTGCTCTGCTCTGAACTCCTAAACTTCGGTGTCTTCCGGCTCTCTGCACTGTGACTGTTCAGGCAGAGGGAGCACAGACGTGAAGTCATTGTACCCTCTGACCTGAAACGTCACAGTCAGAAGACGCCACAGCGGAGGAGCGGGAAGAGGTAAGTATCACAAGTGTCGGGGCCCTGAGTAAGCGGGAAGGGGTGGACTCTTTATTAGCCCTTGTGGCAACATTTCAGTTCCACAGCAGAGAAAGGTTATGTTATGGATCTGAAATGTTGCCACATGGGTTAATAAAGAGTCAGCCACCTTTTTCAAAACTTATCGGAGGATAGGAGAAGTATATACAGTTCCACAATATATACTGTGTTAAGGAATATTGAGTGGAGCTGTGTATATAATATATAGTGTAGAGATGTGCCAGTGTATATAGTGTGGATTCCACACTATATGCTATATACACAGCAACATGCTATATAAACATCTGTACATTCTATACTATATACACACAACTCTACATTATACACTATATTAAGACAGCATTATACTACAGTTGTGGCCAAAAGTATTGACACCCCTGCAATTCTGTCAGATAATACTCAGTTTCTTCCTGAAAATGATTGCAAACACAAATTCTTTGGTATTATTATCTTCATTTAATTTGTCTTAAATGAAAAAACACAAAAGTGAATGAAGCAAAAAGCAAAACATTGATCATTTCACACAAAACTCCAAAAATGGGCTAGACAAAAGTATTGGCACCTTCAGCCTAATACTTGGTTGCACAACCTTTAGCCAAAATAACTGAGACCAACCGCTTCCTGTAACCATCACTGAGTTTCTTACAATGCTCTGCTGGAATTTTAGACCATTCTTCTTTGGCAAACTGCTCCAGGTCCCTGATATTTGAAGGGTGCCTTCTCCAAACTGCCATTTTTAGATCTCTCCACAGGTGTTCTATGGGATTCAGGTCTGGATTCATTGCTGGTCACCTTAGAAGTCTCCAGTGCTTTCTCTCAAACCATCTTCTTGTGCTTTTTGAAGTGTGTTTTGGGTCATTGTCCTGCTGGAAGACCCATGACCTCTGAGGGAGACCCAGCTTTCTCACACTGGGCCCTACATTAGGCTGCAAAATTTGTTGGTAGTCTTCTGACTTCATAATGCCATGCACACGGTCAAGCAGTCCAGTGCCAGAGGCAGCAAAGCAACCCCAAAACATCAGGGAACCTCCGCCATGTTTGACTGTAGGGGCCGTGTTTTTTTCTTTGAATGCCTCTTTTTTCTCCTGTAAACTCTATGTTGATGCATTTTCCCAAAAAGCTCTACTTTTGTCTCATCTGACCAGAGAACATTCTTCCAAAACATTTTAGGCTTTTTCAGGTAAGTTTGGCAAACTCCAGCCTGGCTTTTTTATGTCTCAGGGTAAGAAGTGGGGTCTTCCTGGGTCTCCTACCATACAGTCCCTTTTCATTCAGACGCTGATGGATAGTATGGGTTGACGCTGTTGTACCCTTGGACTGCAGGGCAGCTTGAACTTGTTTGGATGTTAGTCGAGGTTCTTTATCCAACATCTGCACAATCTTGCGTTGAAATCTCTTGTCAATTTTTCTTTTCCGTCCACATCTAGGGAGGTTAGCCACAGTGCCATGGACTTTAAACTTCTTGATGACACTGCGCACGGTAGACACAGGAACATTCAGGTCTTTGGAGATGGACTTGTAGCCTTGAGATTGCTCATGCTTCCTCACAATGTGGTATCTCAAGTCCTCAGACAGTTCTTTGGTCTTCTTTCTTTTCTCCATGCTCAATGTGGTACACACAAGGACACAGGACAGAAGTTGAGTCAACTTTAATCTATGTCAACTGGCTGCAAGTGTGATTTAGTTATTGCCAACACCTGTTAGGTGCCACAGGTAAGATACAGGTGCTGTTAATTACACAAATTAGAGAAGCATCACATGATTTTTCAAACAGTGCCAATACTTTTGTCCACCCTCTTTTTTATGTTTGGTGTGGAATTATATCCAATTTGGCTTTAGGACAATTATTTTTGTGTTTTTTCATTTAAGACAAATTAAATGAAGATAATAACACCAAAGAATTTGTGTTTGCAATCATTTTCAGGAAGAAACTGAGTATTATCTGACAGAATTGCAGGGGTGTCAATACTTTTAGCCACAACTGTATATACTATATTATGTTGCATATATCATACAGGTGAGTGCTGTATATACATTATATAGGTGATACTTTGACTGGTGTGTATAGGTGCAGTATCACCTATGTGTCATATCTACAGCAGTATCACCCATATATTGTATTTATAAGTCACAGTATCCCCTATAAAATGTATATAGACTGCTGTATATACATTATATAGGTGATACTGTGAGTATACACAGATTTAGCAGCCAGTATCACCTATATAATGTATATACAGTATACAGGTGATAGTGCAAGTGCTGTACATACATAAAACAAAGTTTCCATATTGGGACTCACCCAGGTCTCTGAGATGGGGAGGATGAACAGCTGAGGTGCGCCCATCATTGGGCGTGCACAGGATCGGGTCTCTGGCTTGGACAGTAAGTAGAGCAGGAAACAAAAAAAAGGGGGATATACAGCACTGGCGGGGACATGCATCGCCGGGGAGGCACATAGATCACCGGGGAGACACAGAAATCACAGGAGGGCACATAGCTGAAGGGCACAGAGATCACGGAGGGGCACATAGCTGGAGGGGACAGAAATCACAGGGGCACAGAGATCACAAGGGAGCACAAATATCACAGGGGGGCATATAGGGGGCACAGGAATCACAGGGGTGCACATAGCTGGGGCCACAGATGACAGGGGGTCACATAGCTGGGGCCACAGAGATCACACGGGGGTACATAGCTGGGGCCACAGAGATCACAGGGGACACATAGCTGGGGCCAGAGAGATCACTGGGGGCGCATAGCTGATGCCATAGAAGTCACGGGGGGGCACATAGCAGGAGCCACAGAGATCACGAGGGGGCACATAGCTGGCACCAGAGAGAACACGGAGGGGGCACATAGCTGGAGCCAGAGAGTTCACAGAGGGGCACATAGCTGGAGCCACAGAGATCACAGGGGGGCATGTAGCTGGGGCCACAGAGATCACAAGAGGGCATGTAGCTGGAGCCACAGAGACCACAGGGGGGCACATAGCTGGAGCCACAGAGATCACGGGGGGGCACATGGCTGGAGCTACAGAGATCACAGGGGGCACATAGCTGGAGCCAGAGAGATCACAGGGGGGCATGTAGCTGGGGCCAGAGAGATCACAGGGGGTGGGGGCACATGGCTGGGACCACAGAGATCATGTGGGGCACATAGCTGGGGCCAGAGAGATAACAGGGGGGCACATAGCTGGGGCCATAGAGGTCACAGGGGGGCACATAGCTGGAGCCACAGAGATCACAGGGTGCACATAGCTGGAGCTACAGAGATCACAGGGGGTCACATAGCTGGGGTCACAGAGACCACAGGGGTCACATAGCTGGGGTCACAGAGATCACAGGGGGCACATAGCTGGGGCCATAGAGGTCACAGGAGATCACATAGCTGGAGCCACAGAGATCACAGGGGGTCACATAGCTGGGGTCACATAGCTGGGGCCAGAGAGATCACGGGGGGCACATAGCTGGAGCAAGACAGATCACAGGGGGGCATGTAGCTGGGGCCAGAGAGATCACAGGGGGTGGGGGCACATGGCTGGAACCACAGAGATCACGGGGGCACATAGCTGGGGCCAGAGAGATCACAGAGGGTCACATAGCTGGGGCCAGAGAGATCACAGCGGGGGCACATAGCTGGTGCCAGAGAGATCACATGGGGGGCACATAACTGGAGGGCACAGAAATCACAGGGGGAACAGAGATCATGGGGGACATATACCTATGGGGCACAGATTACAGGGTGGGCTCATAGCTGGGGCCATAGAGATTACAGGGGGGTCACATAGCTGGGGCCATAGAGGTCACGGGAGGCACATAGCTGGGAGGCACATAGTTGGGGGGCCACAGAGATCACTGGGGGACATATATATCACAGGGGGGCACTTAGCTGAGGGGCACAGATCTCCAGCAGACAGTCACAGAGCTGCCAGCACAGAGATCTCTCTGGCAGCAGCAGCTCCTCTAGTTCCGGGACAGTAGCAACTAGAATGGAGTTGATTGTATGAGATAATGATGTCACTGGAAGGGGCGGGACTAGCACTTTCTAGATTGGAGTGGCTAAAATAACGAGGATCACAAAAAATTAACTCCAATCTAGACGGCACTAGTTCCGCCCCTTCCGGTGACATCATTACCTCATACAACCCACTCCATTGTAGCTGCAACCCTCGTGTCGGCAGATTTAAAGGGCCGGCGGACAGAAAAACGGGCCGGTAGTCGGATCAGCAGGCATCACCAGCCCGCGGCCCACTACGATGGAAAACATCGCGGCCCAGCGGGAAAAGGCCCGATAGGTTACATTGCCAATCTGGACCTGCTGAACTATTATCTCAGGCCCAATATAGATTACACCTCAAGTTAAAAGGCTGAAATTGGCTGGTGTATGACAAAGTACAAGGTGTATATAGTATTGGGGAGAATTGGAAGCTCACTAGAGATTTTTGGAGGCTGACAATGATGCTCTCAGTTCAAGTTATGGCAGCAGGCAGCCTAATAAGCAGGACTGCTGCACACAAAAGTGTGGAAAAATGAACGCTTGGTAACTGTGCAGAAAAGAGGAAGAAAAGTATTTTTGCTTTTAAAAAAGCAGTTTGCACAGCAGTATGCAAACAGCAATGCAGCTATCAGGGAGCCTTATAAGGCAGCCTAATAACCAACAGAGCTGATGCACAAAAATATATCCTCCCCTGTCACTGCACACAAACTGTTGTAACTGTTGTGTTGTACAGTGGAAATCGCTACAAGCAGAAGCTGTTTTTTTGTTCTTCTTCCCTGCCTAACACTCTCCCTTATTCAGAATCAGCAGCAGCAACCTCTCCCTATGCTAATATCGGCAGAAGTAAGATGGCGGTCGGTGTGCACGCCCTTTTATAGCCCCTGTGACGCCACACAAAGCCAGCCAATCACTTGCATGCCGTTCTCAAAGATGGCGGAGACCGATGCCCATGTCATCGCGATGCCCACAGTGTGCGTCCTCCATCATTGGCTGAAAAAGGGTGCTGGAAGCTTCATTTGAAGCGCGACTTTGGCGCTCTGGTCGCCGACCTCGTGGCCGACCTCACACTATGGTCGGGTTTCGTTTCATAAAACCCGACTTCAGCGAAAGTCGGCGACTTATAAATTTGACCGACCAGTTTCGCTCAACTCTAGTCGCCAGGTTTTTACCACCTAATTTGAGAGCAGCGTGATATAGGGGCAGAGAACCTGATTCCAGTGAAGTGTCACTTACAGAGCTACCTGCTGTAATTTGGATATAATCTCTTTTTATCAGTAGGAGATTAACACTAGACTAGTTAAACTGTTGACATGTAGTCATCCATATTCATGAACTCTGTATAACCCACCTGATTGCCAGGTCTCTGCCTATACACAGTGTACTCAGAAAGCGGTTGATTAGTGGTGTGAAAGGGGTTATACAGAGATCAGCATTAAAGCTGGAGTCACACATAGTGACTTACCAGCGATACCGACACTGATATCAAGGTGTCAGGATCGCTGGTAAGTCGCTATGTGATCGCTGGTGAGCTGTCACACAGACAGCTTCACCAGCGATCAGCACAGCGATGCCGAGCGCCCGGCATTGCTTGCCATCCCTGTAAAAAATAGAATTAAAATAAAAAATATTGTTATTCTCACCTTCCGACGTCCCGCGCAGCCTTCCTCTCTCCACGTTCGGTCCCAGTAATCCTTTGCGAGAATGGCCGCGAGAGTCACGGTCTCGCGGGAGCATGAAGTCTCACGGTCATTCGTGCAAAGGATCACTAGGACCGGAGCGTGGAGAGAGGAAGACTGCGCGGGACGTCAGAAGGTGAGAATAACAATATTTTTTATTTTAATTCTATTTTTTACAGCTGATCGCTGGTCTCCCGCCTGTCACATGCAGCGATGCGTGCTGGCCAGTGGGAGCCCAGCGACCAAAAAAATGTCCAGAGGTTTCTTACAGTGATCAGCGATACCAGCAGGGGGGCCGCTCGCTGATCGCTGTCACACACAGCGATCTCGCTGGTGAAATCGGTGTTACGTCACAAAAGTTGTGACTCAGCAGCGATCTCGGTAGCGAGATTGCTATGTGTGACCCCAGCTTTAGAGAACTAGTAGATCTGCACTAAATACAACTGTGATTTTATCAAAACTGCAGCAAGAATCCCAGCAAGTGATATACTGTATGGTGGAAATTGGGGTCTCTGAGGGCTCTTTAACTATATCATACTTCTCTCAGATGGAGAAATAAAAACCTGATAACTGATTCTCCTTGAATAGATACAGCAAAAATTCTGTACCATAAATCCAAGTTACATATTCAGTAGCTACTCACTAGTAAGAAACTAGGTACCAGTAAATAGCATACCTTGTGATTTAAGCCCTTACTGACCCAAATGAACCATCAAGCTGCAAGCGGTGATGTCAGTAAGGTTAACGCAGGTCATAGCCAATGAACTCTGGTCACCTTACTTACATCACCACTTGTCACAGCTGGTGCTACATTACTCATGCTAGCACTTAACAAACCATCCCGATGAAGCAGAGTTGGACATCACATGAGACATGGGATGGATTTACAGCAGACCCCTTAGGAATATTTAATTTGTTAAAGGTAATAAATGGGTAAAAGAGGGTTGGGGGCTGCTTTGTACATATAAAGGACTTTTTTGTGTGTGTCTTATGGACACCTCTCCATTCCTAACCCCTGGGCTTGATGTCAGCTGACATAATAAAGCTGACATCAACCCCAAAACCATTACCCTACTTGCCAACATACCAGGGAAAGCAGGAAAAGCAGAGGCTAAGCACCATAATTGGCACATCTAATGGATACGTTAATTCTGGGGCAACTGAGGGCTGGTGTTATTAGTCTGGGAGGGGGATAATATCCATGGCCCCTTCCCAGGCTATTCATATCAGCCTGCAGCTATCTGCTTAGCATTTGCTCTTTATTAAAAATAGGAGGGACCCCACATCATTTTTTTGGGTGGGGTCCTCTTTTTAATAACCAGTAAAGGCTAAGTGATATTAATAGCTTGGGAAGCCATGTTTATTGCCCCCTTCCCAGACAATTGAGGCAAGCTTTCAGCACTCAAACCACTGATTATATATCACTGATATATTTCTTGATTATATATCACTGATATATTTCTTTGTTTCTTTCTAGCTACAGTGAAGGAAATAATTATTTGATCGCTTGCTGATTTTGTAAGTTTGCCCACTGGCAAAGACATGAACAATCTATAATTTTAAGGGTAGGTTAATTTTAACATTGAGAGATAGAAAATCAAAAATAAAATCCAAAAAATCACATTGTATAAATTATATAAATTAATTTGCATTTTGCAGTGAGAAATAAGTATTTGATCCCCTAACAACCATTAAGAGTTCTGGTTCCTACAGACCAGGTAGACGCTCCTAATCAACTTGTGATCTGCATTAAAGACATCAGTCTAACATAGAACTGCAGGATACTCTGGTCACATGGCCAGCTTGGCGCTCCGTTAGCCTTTCTTCTCTGTACTTATCTGTCTAACATTGTCACCTTTATAAAAGACTAATGTCCGCAGACTCAATTTATCAGTCAGACTCTAATCTCTATAACACGGGCAAGACCAAAGAGCTTTCTAAAGCCCCCTTTACACATAGCGAGATCGCTAGCGATCTCGCTAAAGCGTCACCGATTTTGTGACGCAACAGCGATATCGGTAGCGATCTCGCTACTTGTGACACTTACCTCCGACCCGGCTCCCCACTGGATATCTCTGATCGCGCGAGATCGGCCTGGTCCATTTCTCGTTGTCGGCTTCCTGCTGGCGCCGACGAGCGACTCCATGGACTCAGGCGGAAGACGTCACTCTCGCTGCGTGTGACAGGTAAGTATCGACCGCCGACCGCTGCTAAAAACGCATTGTATACGGATTGCATACAAATGTCATATGGATGTTGCTTGAGAAAAATCGCATTGTACTCGCATGACACTCGCCCTACTTTTCAGGAACAACATTGGAGCAATTTTATTTACGGAAATGAGTGCGAGCCCTTATAGTGAACATACTAAATTTAAAAAATGCACTTTTGCAATTTCAACACACTTTGAATGTTTTTCTCGCTTCCCAATGCATCACATGATAAAATTAATGATATAGTTCAAAAGTACAACATATCAGGAAAATAAACAAGCCGTCAAATGGACTCTTGAAAGAAGGGGAGGGAAAAAAAAAGTCGCCCAGGGATGAAGGGGTTTAGATGGCCTTAATTTAGGAGCTCATATCAGGAAACAGCAGTGTTTTAGTAGCTAAGAGGAGCGATGTACTGCAGAATTTACCTGTATACAGAGGCAGAGATTAGCTGAGCTGTGTTTATTGCCTGCTGCTGACAGACCAGTGATTTGATACTGAACATGCTGCTCTGTTGTTGCATATGACTAAGGATTATCTTTTGACATATGCATTAATAGAGCACTATGTTCTGCTGCATGTGCTCGCCCACATTGCAGACAGCTACAAAATCTGCCTTTACACTACATTTCCTTCTGGTCTTCAAAATTGGACCAGAATAGTGTATGCTGGAATTTTTTACATGCGGACCATTAGTCCGTGTGGAAAATTCAGCCACATGCACTAAAATACTGGCTATAATGGGTCTGCATGCAGTCCTTAAAGCAAATAGCCTGCACTGGAACAGAATTTACACTTGCCTATAAACCTAAAAGAGCCCGAACTGATTGTTCACCTCCTGCCTTATATATCACCCCTTGACTCTTGTCTTTGTCACAAGATAATAAATGCTATTAACTTCACCTGTCAGTGGGTGTAATATTAGAGCTGATAGGTGTAAATACTGTAGAGGTAAAAATGTTATTTTGTAAAAAATGAATAGTAGCAAGCAACTGACAGGTAATATAAATTAATTAATCTCATTTATACTGAGTCTACACCCTATTAACTACTGATATCTTAATGGAATGTCACTTTCCTCCAACCTGAAGCAGTGGTTTAGCACTTTTTTCATTTATTTGATAAGTTTTAGTTATTATTACTTATTAGTACTTTAGCCTGCAAATGAGAATTTTATTTTAATTTGAAATAAGAATTAATGTAATGAGAATTGTATACTCTGTAAAAAAGACAAATAAAGGGATTAAAGGGTTGTTCCACAATTACAGAAAAAATAGAAAAAGGATCTAAAGTCATCCATGTGCATGGGGTAACGGGCGAGTATTTGTATTGTACTTGGTTATCTCTGCCAGTAAGATAGAATTTGAAAGATATAGGCAGGCGCATACTCAACTCCTGTTCCATTCAAACAGGTGATACAAGACCATTTGTGTTATTGTGTGCCAACCTCTTTAACCACTTAAGTACCGGGCAATTTTTCATTTTTGCGCTTTCAATAGTTTTTCTCCCCTTCTTCCAAGAGCCATAACGTTCTTATCTTTCTGCCATTTTACAGTCATAAAAAGTATTGTTGTTTGTGGGGCGAGTTGTACTTTTGATTGACATCATTCAGTTTACTGTGCAATGTACTGGAAAACATGAACAAAATTTCAAGTGTGGAGAAATGACAATTCTGCAATTGTCTTTTTGGTTTCGTTTTCTGGTGTTCATTGGGCTATAAAATTGACTTTGCAATATTATTCTCCAGGTCAGTATGATTGCAACAATACCAAACTTGTATTATTTATTTTTTATTTCAAGTTTTAATTTTTCTGTTAATGGAGCTGTGTGAGGGCTTGTGTTTTTGTGTGAGGAGCTGAAAATTTTATTGATTCCATTTTGGGGTAGATATGTTTTGATGGCTTCTTATTTCAATTTTATGAAGATCTGAGGTTGTGGGTTGTAATAATCACCTAGGCAGGTTAATGATGCAACTAATTTTTATTCCTTACATTCATGTCTTACAGCAATTTTGAGCAGATGGCCAGAATGCAATACCTCCAGTTCACAAGTTCCCAACCCAGGGCCGGTATTTCCACTACCCCCGTGCCAGGTGATACTCACTGTCTCCCAACTTTTGGTTGGCCCACAGCTTTTGTATCTCCCGTCAGTATAGTCTGTAGCCACAGTCCATTCTCCTCCAGACAATGGATACCATGACCACAGCACATGTATCTAGCTCCAGCCAGCAACAACAATCTTTAGAATAGTTTCTCAAATCCAGACGACAAATATCACAACAGTAGTACGTATATTCAGCTCCAACCGGCGGAAACATATAGTAAAGTCCCAGCAAGCACACAAGATAGTGAAAATGTCAGAGTCTTATCCTTCTGCTGTCTCAACAAGGATTAAAACCTCTGAGACTTTGGGGGAATCCAGAGCTGACTACCCCAACCAGTGGCACCCCACCTTTGATGGGTATCCACAGAAAGAAGGTAGCGGCAAGCTTAGAAGGCTGACTGAGCATAGTCACATTTATTGCCATTTGACCTGATTGTCCCAATCTGGGTTCAGTGAAGGTTATTGGAGAAGATCTGTATTCCACCAGATGGAGCCATGTTTCCCTTGGTCTGTTCCTGAAGAGTCCCTCTGCAGAGGGAGCCAGAGACTTTATACTCACAGCTCCCATTTAGGACATTCTTCCACAGGATTAAGGGTAGGTGGGGGAGGTGATCCTTAATTCTTCAATTATTCAGTTAACCTGTAATCCTAAAATGTGTTGGTTAGTAAACTGCAGAGGGTTAATGCAATGAGTAATCAGCAGGTATTCACAAATTAACATGCAAAAGTCAGCTTACAGGCTCTATGTTTCAAAACAATGGCTCAATTAAGGCCTCTGAGACACTAACAAGAGTAATGGAATTATTGCTTTACCCGATTACAAATCTCATGTCTGGCCATATGTTTATGTGGTGCCCCTGAGGGTCCAGTCACCACAGAGGTACTGCACCTCATCCAGAGGTGTGGTATCCTACTCTCAGGTAAGGAGGGAGCACTACCCAGGACTCTTACAGTTGCACCCAACACACATCAGTTCAGTCAGGGCACCTGGATGTGCCCTTGGGGGGGAGGATGGACTCATTCCAGGCTGGCTAGGAAAGGGTGTTGGGGAGTGGGTGAGGAAGGTAGGAAAAAGGGGAGGAGCTTAGAAGGTGAGAATGAGTGAGCAGTGGCAGTTGGTCAGTTGGTGAGGAGATGGAGAAGGACTGCAGTATGAAGAACTGAGAGAAAGAGCTGTGAGGGGAGCACGAAGGAAGCTCCTGGGAGGACAGAAGGGGTCCTAGGGGCACGGGAAGTGTGGAAGCCACCCGTGGGGCCCATATCCAGAAGTGGAGGGACCAGGTCGCAGTGGGGGAACTGGCCCCTAAGACTAGTGGAGAACTACAGGACTCAGCTAGAAAGTTGTAGGCTGGTATAACTGTATGTACCTCAGCCACAACCACATTCATTCACCAAAAAGGCAGCCATGTAAGATCAAGGGGACTCAGAGGAAGTTGCCAGACAATGTCCACGGCGGCCTGCTTGGGGACACTGTTTGTGAAGGTGCTGGGCAGGAGAAGTGGAAACCAGTGCATTGAGACAGCCAGGAGGGAAGCACACAGAAAGGAGTCCTGGAAAGGTGTATCCCAATCCATCTGGGAGTTTTCTGGATCCCTCACCTGGAGAACACGGCACTAAGCAGTCATCTGTGCACAAGAGAACTGTGAGTAAAATATTGGAAACTGCACCCTGCTGTGTCATCTATGTTATTCGGGTCTTACCTGCCCTGCACCGCACTCAACACCACAGCCATCATCTTTACCCATAACATCCTAACTGCCCTGGGACACAGCTCTACCCATGGAGAGCTTAACCATCTTTGCTGCCCTAACACCATCCCAGAGGATCTGCATTGCAGCGTCGGCTACCCTTGCCGAATACCACAGGTGGCGTCATGACTAAATCCACTATAAACTACCCCATCATCATCATCTTGTATTAATTTTACTGAACACCCAGGGCCACAGCCCGGGTCACTGCTGCCGTAACATCCCCTTTAAGAACTGACCGACCCGGTACCAAGTAACCTAAGGTCCTGTGGGGTGTTCCATTTACATAAGATCCAGCCCACACATCTGCCTCTGCTTACTATCACTGAATGGAAACATCGATTCCTGAGGCTGAACACTTTCAAAGGAGAGATTGCGCACCTTAAACTGACTAGCAAATTTCAAATAAAACACAACAATAAGATTGACGCAATCGGTACTCCATGCTGCTCTTCATCCATTGGTCCAATAGTCTTTAGTTCGTTGCCTGTTCTTCACAATTTTCTTATTTCTTTTTCGCTTAATGAACCAAGCGCATCTTAAAATGGCATGCACATCTGTAAAAATTTGACTGGAGTAAAATTTGTGGTGTAAGGAACATGATTTAGAAGAGCAGGGGTTTGCATACCAAGTTCCACCTCTTTCCCATTTAGTAAAACTGGCTGAAACTGGTAGGAAAACTTTTCAAAGCATTTTATTCCAGTTTTCTTTCGTAAGAGCTTTGATAAATTGGAAGCCAAACTTCATGTCCTTTCAGGAAAAAAAATTCTATTACAATAGCAGGTCAGCCATAGAAGCATGTTGAGTGAAAGCAGCACCTCTCCACAGCTTCCATCACCGCCCTCAAATGAATCGATATCAGGAGGTGATGCTGCTATCACTCTCCCTATTTTTATCACTACCCCTTAATGGCATCTCGTTAATAGAAGAGATTGTGCAGTGACCCTTGAATATGTTGGCGGTGGGCACAGAATGAAGCATGACAATGGCCACTAAAGTTGAAATGATTTGTAAAATATTCTAAGATTAATAATTTAGTTTCGAGTTGTACTTACATTGAACTTTGCCTTAGGTAACAGTACTAAAGATGTTAAAGAAATTGTGCCAACATGGACTAATGTGAGATTTCAGTAGTTAATATGCCTTTTCTACTACAAGTTGTAAAGACTCTTAAACTTGAGATAAGAAAAACCGCTCATCGTTCCTTGGCAGGAAGCAATCTAAAACAGCCAGTGCAGTGAATTTTCTAATATGGTCTGTGTGCCCTGCAGCTGCACTCAGGGACGATCCAATCCATCCAATCAGAAGTGGTTTTGGGCTGTAATCCACAACTCAACTCAGTTAACGTCAGTGTTCACCCATACCCAGGTTAAATGTTATGTCATTTTGTTATACGCTTATGTTCCTTGTGTAGCCTGAAGACGTGCTACCTTTAACTAGGGGGGAATGTGGCACCCTGTGTCTTTACCGCCACAAAAGGGTTAAATATGTACTGTTTTGTATGTGTTTTGTGAGCAATGGGAGTTCTGCTTTCATTGCTAGAGACCACAACACACACAATTCACCTCACTCCCTCACTTGTCTGGAGCTTAGAGCTTTGCAGACACACCCTAACTGGGAGGGGGAGGAGCAGAGCTGTTGTTTTCAGTGTGAAGAAGAATGAGGAAGAAGACTCTTGGAAGCCATGTTAAGACATGTGCTCTACCAGGAGTACAGCTAAAGAAGCATCAGGGAACCAGCCCCTAGACCATTCATTGTTGTGAGTTCATTTTCCCCTTCACCATTGACGTCTGATGAACTCCCTCTTCTGGTGAAGGAAGGTAGTGAGGCTGATTACCAAGCACCTGGGTATGATAATGATGACTGGGTGATGGGAATTGCTGACTGGATATAAGGCAGCCGACACCCTTCTGCCTTGCTGGTGATCTCTCTGAGGGATTCTAGGAGACCAGTCTGATTCCTGCTCCTCAAAAGCTAAGTTTTCTGCACTGCTTTTTGCATTTGTGTTTTGTTTTGTTTTGCCTTGTTTTTCTGAATTCCTCCATTCCCTGCTGGGGTGAGTTGAATTCCTTTTTGCTCTGTCTTCAGAAAATACCTGAGTGCTGATATAGTATTTTTGAAGCCTAACGTCTTCAGGGCCTTTTTCCCTATCAGCCTGTTGGCCCTTGTTTTGATAGGGTTTTTGGCGGATTGCAGACAGCAGCTTTCCTATCCTGTCCTACTTAGTTAGCTTGGGCCCCATCATTTGCACAGCCTGTCTTTCTATCTGTGTGAGTGTTTTTTCATCTTGCTTCACCGTCATTATATGTTGGGGGCTGCCTTTTGCTTTGGGGTCTGCTCTGGGCAGTTTAGATTTCCCTTTCTGTCTTTAGGCTATGTAGTTCTCCGGCTGTGATCGAGGGGTCTAGGGCACCGTAGGAACCCCCACGGCTACTGCTATTTGTTGTTGATAGGTTCAGGGGTCTGCAATCCGATAGCTGCCAACTTCTCTGGTTTTCTGGACTTAGCTAGTATTTCTGTTTTTGCCTCCTACGGTGACTCATTCATAACAGAATCACCAGCCATACCGCAGATCCTAGGGTACTCAATAGCAGGAAAGAATTGTAAGAAAAAAAAAAAAAAAGGGGTGTATATTCTTTCCTCTATATCTCTGAGGCCGTAGGGGGAATTTTTTTTTTCTCTCAATGGAGATAAAGCAATTGTCTGATCGTGTGGAGCAGCTCGCTGCGGAAGTGAGGGGAATTTCCGCCTACCTTGCTCATTCACATGCTGCTGAATCAAAGATCCCTACTCCTGATGTGTTTTTTGGGGATCGGTCTAAATTTTTGAATTTCAAAAATAATTGTAAATTATTTTTTGCCTTGAAGCCTAACTCATCAGGGAACTCCACGCAGCAGGTTAAAATTGTCATCTCTTTGCTGCGTGGCGATCCCCAGGATTGGGCATTTTCTTTGAAACCAGATGATCCTATTCTGACTAATGTGAACGCATTTTTTCAAGCCTTGGGGTTGTTGTATGACGAACCTAATGCTATTGATCAGGCTGAAAAGACCCTGTTGGCATTGAGCCAGGGTCGAGATTCTGCAGAATTGTACTGTCAAAAATTCCGAAAGTGGGCGGTCCTTACTACCTGGAATGATAATGACTTGGCAGCTCTCTTTCGGAAGGGTTTGTCAGAAGCTGTAAAAGATACTATGGTGGGATTTCCTGTTCCCTCTGGTCTTGACGATTCTATGTCATTAGCCATTCAGGTTGATCGGCGTTTACGTGAACGCAGGACTGCACGAGAGGTGTTGCCACCTGTTGAACAAGTGTCTGAACCTATGCAATGTGATAGAGTTTTGTCCAGGGAGCAACGTCAGGAGTTCAGAAGGCGTAATAAGCTGTGTTTTTTTGGTGGAGATGCCTCCCATATTATTTCTGTCTGTCCTAAACGAGAGAAACGTTTTGCACACACGTTTTCTGTGGGTGGTGTTCAAGTTTCTTCTGGCAATTATAAATTAAAAATTCTTATAGAAATCAGTGGCGCTGCGTTGGGGTATAGAAGCTGCAAATTGACAGATAATGCCAACTATTTATCTGAATAATGTTAAAAATTAATTAAAATGTTCATTTGCGCTAGTGATACCCACACAAAAAAATACTGTTTCTGTAAAACACAACCGCTCCCCCACAAAACAGTGTATAAAATTAGACACACATAAATGCACTATTGGCTGGAAAGTAAGAAAATTATTGCTAACCGTCCCAATTAATGTTCGTGTTCTGCGTGCCAGATGCCGCACATACCTAATTTACTCTCCTGCTTGCCTTCCTTATAATCCAATAGCGATGCGGTCTTTAATGCCAAAAGGCAGCATGGATAGAAAAAATATATATATATATATCACGAAAGAACTTGGGTAAGTATTGCAAAATGATTACCTCTAATGATGTCCAAATGTTGATGGGCAATGTTCAAATAGTGCAGCTGTTATGCTCTCCTGCTTAACTTCCTTGTAATCCAATAGCGGTGCAGTCATTAAAACCAAAAAACTATGTATATCACGAACGAGCTCGGGTGAGTGTTCCAAAATATTCACCTCTAATGATGTCCAAATGCTGGCGGGCGATGCTCCGGCCGGTAGCAATCGCCCTGTTCAACCGCTAATGTTCCACCCGTTAATGGAGGGGCAAAAAGCGGGAGATGCAGTTTGGAGCCAGCAAGGTGCAGGACCTTGCGTGACGTCACAATCACGTGTCAGAACACGTGACCGGCTAAGAAGACTGACAAGAATTTGGACCAGTCCTACGCGTTTCGGAGGCTTACTGCTTCCTTCATCAGGGATGGTCCCTGCCAATGAGGTGACACCTATATACCCAGCCCGTGTGATTGTACAATGTTACTTATTAAAAGCAAATAATTCAATTTCACTGTTTAAACCATTTGGCATGAGTGTGTTCATCTTGAATATCCACTCGCTTTCCACTCTTGACATTTGTTCAATGAAATTGCCTTTTCTCCAACTTTTTTTAACTGTCTTAATACCAGTTACCGTAATGCCCTTAATAGAAGCCCCCATGATGTATACAGAAATGATTGGAAAGGGGGTGACCACTAAATTTATTAATGATATTGCGAAGGTGTTCGGCAATTCGTCCCTGCATAGGACGAATAGTCCTTCCAATGTACATTTTACCGCATGGACAAGTTACCCCATAAATTACTCCTTTGGTGTTACAATTTATAAAGTCAGTAATTCTATTCTCAATCCCTCTATTAATAATCATCTTTTGCTTTTTTGTATTTAATTTCTTACACGGTCCACATTTTTTACATGGAAAAAAACAATTAGCGGTTTTAATGCCCCTTTTTCTTGCTTATTTAGAATTCTAGGTATTGAGGGCGCAATCATATTTCCAAGGTTATTAGCTTTCTCGAAACACAAATCTGGGGCGCGCGGGCAGCGATTCCCCTATGATCTTATCATTCTGTAAAATATTCCAATGCTTGCTAACAATGTTCCTAATAATTCTAACATTGGAATTATATTGTAAAATGATCGGAATATTTTCCTCAACCCCAAAAATATCCTGAATACCTTCTTTAATGGGGTCCAATAATTGAGCTCTTGGTATTTTTCTAACTATCTCTGTGGTTTTTTCCAATGATTTAATGTCATATCCTTTATCCTTAAATTTGTTGTTCATGGATTCAGCTTCTTTTTCAAAATCTTGTGGTTTGGAGCAGTTTCTATGAGCTCTAATGAGTTGGCTCTTCGGGACATTCAGAAGCCATTTTGGGAGATGGCAACTGTCTAAAGAGATAAAGTTCTTTGAATCCGTAGGTTTATGGTATACTTGAGTTTGGATAGTGTTCTCCTCAATAAAAATATTTAAATCTAAAAAATTCACCTCCTTATGGCTGGTAGTGGCAGTGAAATTTAAAAAATGACAATTTTTATTTAAATCACTTAAAAACTTATTCAATAAAATGTCACCACCTGACCAAATGAAAAAAATGTCATCAATAAAACGGCGCCAAAGCACCAGGTTCGAACGCAATTCTCCATTCATATAAATAGTCTCAAGCTCCCATTTTCCCACATATAGATTGGCATAGCTAGGGGCAAATCTTGTGCCCATAGCTGTGCCCCATTTCTGGGAGTAGTAGTTCATCTCAAATTTAAAATAATTATGGGTTAAGATGAATTCAATGCAATCCAAAATGAATTCCCTTTGTTCTTTGGGTATCTCACTATTCTTAGATATAAAATACTCCACTGATTCACAACCTTTTTTATTTTGTATCACCGTGTATAGTCAAGTAATATCAAGGGTCCCCATAATATAATGCTCCTGCCATACTAAATTTTTTAAAAGTTTTAAAATGTGAGTGCAATACTTACACAAGTTCTTTCGTGATATATATATATATATTTTTTCTATCCACGCTGCCTTTTGGCATTAAAGACCGCATCGCTATTGGATTATAAGGAAGGCAAGCAAGAGAGTAAATTAGGTATGTGCGGCATCTGGCACGCAGAACACGAACATTAATTGGGACGGTTAGCAATAATTTTCTTACTTTCCAGTCAATAGTGCATTTATGTGTGTCTAATTTTATACACTGTTTTGTGGGGGAGCGGTTGTGTTTTACAGAAACAGAATTTTTTTGTGTGGGTATCACTAGCGCAAATGAACATTTTAATTAATCTTCTGGCAATTACTCTGATCTGCTCCCTGTCCACATTTTCCGCCAAGGCTTTTGTGGATTCGGGAGCAGCCCTGAACCTAATGGACTTGGATTTTGCTAAACGTTGTGGATTTCCGATGACACCTCTGCGGACGCCTATCCCTTTGAGAGGGATTGATGCCACTCCTTTGGCGAAAAATAAACCTCAGTTTTGGACCCAGGTGGTAATACGGGTCGCCCCAGACTATCAAGAAAATTGCAGATTTTTGGTGTTGCATAATTTGCATGATACCATTGTTCTGGGGTTTCCCTGGTTGCAAATTCATAATCCAGTTTTGGATTGGAAATCTGTGTCTGTGGTGAGTTGGGGTTGTCGGTGTGCCCTTAGTGAGGCTCCGTTTTTTTCCACCTCTCCTCAGTTGCATGATGCTCCTGACTATTTGGCGGACTTTTATGATGTATTTAGTGAGAATGAGTCTGCATCTTTGCCTCCTCATAGGAGTTATGACTGTGCAATTGAACTGAGCCCGGGGTGTAAATTTCCCAAGGGTCGGCTCTTCAATTTATCTGTACCCGAGCACGAGGCTATGCGATCCTATATTAAGGAGGCGTTGGAGAAGGGTCATAATAGACCATCCTCTTCACCCTTAGGTGCTGGGTTTTTTTCGTGGCCAAAAAGGATGGTTCATTAAGGCCTTGTATTGATTATCGTGCCCTCAACAAAATTACTATTAAATATCAGTATCCGTTACCCCTGATTTCGGATCTATTCTCCAGAGTTAAAGGTGCTTGCTGGTTTACCAAGCTTGACCTCAGGGGGGCGTATAATCTTATCCGTATTAAGCATGGGGATGAATGGAAGACGGCGTTTAATACTCCGGAGGGACATTTTGAGTACCTGGTGATGCCTTTTGGGCTCACTAATGCCCCTTCTGTCTTCCAGTGCTTCATGAACGACATTTTCCGAGACTTTGTGGATAAATTTTTGATTATCTATCTGGATGATATTTTGATCTTCTCCAAGGATTGGGATTCTCATGTGGAACATGTTCGGACTGTGTTCCGGATCTTGAGGGAGAATTTCCTGTATGTCAAAGGATCGAAATGCCTTTTTGGGGTACAGAGGATTTCTTTTTTGGGATTTATTTTGTCTCCGTCAACTATTGAAATGGACCCGGCCAAGGTACAGGCCATTTATGATTGGTTTCAGCCCACTTCTTTGAAGGCCCTCCAGAAGTTTTTGGTTATTGCTAATTTTTATCGGAAATTTATAGCAAAGTTTTCTAGTATTGCCAAGCCATTGACTGATCTGACTAAGAAGGGTGCTGATGTATTGAATTGGTCTCCGGAGGCTGTTTCTTGCTTTCAAGAGCTGAAGCGAAGATTCACTTCTGCCCTGGTTTTGCGGCAACCTGATGTCTCACTCCCGTTCCAGGTAGAGGTGGACGCTTCTGAGATTGGTGCAGGAGATGTTTTGTCCCAAAAGGATCCTGTAACATCTAAAATGAATCCCTGTGCTTTCTTTTCCCGAAAGTTCTCTCCATCTGAACGTAACTATGATGTGGGGAATCGGGAACTGTTAGCCATGAAATGGGCATTTGAGGAGTGGAGACATTGGTAGGAGGGAGCTAAACATCAAGTTGTGGTCCTCACTGACCACAAGAATTTGATTTACCTGGAGTCGGCCAAACACTTGAACCCTAGAAAGGCTAGGTGGGCCTTGTTTTTTACACGTTTTGATTTTGTGGTCTCTTTTCTTCCTGGCACTAAGAATGTCAAGGCTGACGCTCTCTCTAGGAGCTTCTTTGCTGTTTCTCCTGTGGTGACCAAGCCTGCTACCATCTTAGGCGAAGGGGTAGTTCTTTCTGCCATCTCTCCCGATTTGAGACGTGCTCTGGAAGAGTTCCAGGAGGACAAACCTGAGCGTTGTCCCAGGGGAAAGTTGTATCTTCCTGACCAGTGGAAGAAGAGGGTGATATCTGAAGTTCATTGCTCTGCATTGGCTGGTCATCCAGGTATTTTTGGTACTAGAGATCTGGTGAGTCGGTCTTTTTGGTGGCCCGCCTTGTCTCGTGATGTCAGGAATTTTGTGCAGTCCTGTGGGACTTGCTCCCGGTCTAAACCTTGTTCTCGCTCTAGTGGGTTGTTGATGCCTTTGCCGGTCCCCAGGAGGCCATGGACCCATATTTCAATGGATTTCATCTCTGATATGCCTGTCTCTCAGAGAATGACTGTTATTTGGGTGATTTGTGATAGGTTCTCTAAGATGGTTCATCTTGTACCACTCCCTAAGTTGCCATCTTCCTCTGAGTTGGTGCCCCTGTTTTTGCAACAGGTGGTTCGCTTGCACAGGATTCCTGAGAACATTGTATCTGACAGAGGAGTTCAGTTTGTGTCTAGATTTTGGAGGACTTTCTGTTCCAAGCTTGGAATTCAGTTGTCCTTCTCCTCTGCTTTTCACCCTCAGACCAATGGGCAGACAGAGAGAACAAACCAGACCTTGGAGTCGTATTTGAGATGTTTTATTTCCACTGATCAGGATGATTGGGTTTCATTTTTGCCCTTGGCCGAATTTGCTTTAAATAATAGAGCTAGTTCTGCCACTTTGATGTCACCTTTTTTTTGTAACTTTGGGTTTCATCCTCGATTTTCTTCAGGGCAGGTGGAGCCTTCTGCCTGCCCAGGTGTTGACACTGTGGTGGAGAGAATGCACCAGATCTGGGACCAAGTGGTGGATAAGTTATCTCTCTCCCAGGAAAAGGCCCAGCGGTTTTCCAACCGACATAGGACCATTGGTCCCCAGTTTAAGGTTGGTGATATGGTTTGGTTATCATCAAAAAATATCGCTATGAAGGTGGTTTCTCCTAAGTTTAAGCCTAAATTTATTGGACCTAACAAGATTTCGGAGATTATTAATCCGGTCTCTTTTCGTTTGGCTCTTCCTGTCACATTTAAAATCCATAATGTGTTTCATAAGTCCTTGTTGAAGAGGTTTGTTGAACCAGTTGTTCCTGGGGTGGCACCTCCGGACCCTGTATTGGTTGAAGGTAACATGGAATATGAGGTAGAGAAGATACTGGATTCCCGTCTGGCTAGACGGAGACTCCAGTATTTGGTTAAGTGGAAGGGTTATGGTCAGGAGGATAATTTCTGGGTCTCTGCCCCTGATATTCATGCCAAAAGATTGGTGCGTGCCTTTCATCGGGCTCACCCTGATCGCCCTGGTGGCGTGGATGAGGGTTCGGTGACTCCTCCTCAAGGGGGAGGTACTGTTGTGAGTTCATTTTCCCCTTCACCATTGAGGTCTGATGAACTCCCTCTTCTGGTGAAGGAAGGTAGTGAGGCTGATTACCAAGCACCTGGGTATGATGATGATGACTGGGTGACGGGAATTGCTGACTGGATATAAGGCAGCCGACGCCCTTCTGCCTTGCTGGTGATCTCTCTGAGGGATTCTAGGAGACCAGTCTGATTCCTGCTCCTCAAAAGCTAAGTTTTCTGCACTGCTTTTTGCATTTGTGTTTTGTTTTGTTTTGCCTTGTTTTTCTGAATTCCTCCATTCCCTGCTGGGGTGAGTTGAATTCCTTTTTGCTCTGTCTTCAGAAAATACCTGAGTGCTGATATAGTCTTTTTGAAGCCTAGCGTCTTCAGGGCCTTTTTCTCTATCAGCCTGTTGGCCCTTGTTTTGATAGGGTTTTTGGCGGATTGCAGACAGCAGCTTTCCTATCCTGTCCTATTTAGTTAGCTTGGGCCCCATCATTTGCTCAGCCTATCTTTCTATCTGTGTGAGTGTTTTTTCATCTTGCTTCACCGTCATTATATGTTGGGGGCTGCCTTTTGCTTTGGGGTCTGCTCTGGGGCAGTTTAGATTTCCCTTTCTGTCTTTAGGCTATGTAGTTCTCTGGCTGTGATCGAGTGGTCTAGGGCACGTAGGAACCCCCCACGGCTACTGCTAGTTGTTGTTGATAGGTTCAGGGGTCTGCAATCCGATAGCTGCCAACTTCTCTGGTTTTCTGGACTTAGCTAGTATTTCTGTTTTTGCCTCCTACGGTGACTCATTCATAACAATTCATACTTTCAGAGCAGGGTGGTAAGCTGAGAGACTGCGTGGGATTATACAACCAGCAGTAAAGTGTTTTCCCTCGGAAATACTGCAACAACCTAGGATCGGTGAAGGATAGTGCAAGTGGGAACTTGAGCTGCTTCACAAAGGATTCAAGCTGCAAGTTGCTGAAGGAGAAATACACAGTGAGTAGAGGCAATATTGGAAGTTCTAAACTCCGGGAAGCCTTGGTCCCAGAAGGGATTAGAATAGCAGGACGCTTACACTGAGTCACAGCAGAGAGGGAAAGATAACTCCCATTCTCCAGAGCAGACTGTAACTTGGGGAGTTATAATATCTCCCCTGAACTGCACCTGAACTACAGTAAATGATAAAGTGACTTTCCGTGTCTCCTGCCTTATTACTTGGTGCCTTCTACTTCCATCACAATCTCTGGGGGTCTGCCCTGGTTGGAGAGGGTTTAACATCTGCACTGCCATCACCATCTACTCCCCCAGGGATCATCTACAGTGCCAGCTATACTACATTTGAATACTCCAACTGGCATCACGAATCACTACATTAACTTTATTCCCATTCAACTCTACCCCTTTTACATGACCGCCTGGTGCCACGGACCGGGTCACTGCCACTGTGACATTTCCTATTGAAGTTAATAGGCTCGGTACAGAGTATCCAACGGCCTCTGGGGCGCGTCAATAACACATTGGAGATGGAGGATGAGTTGGTGCAACAGTGAGTTGACGTAAGACGGATGAAACCCTGATAAAAGTAGGGCCATCAATCCTCGGCATCGGGAGCACATGTGCAGCGCCAGTTTTTTACTTATGGTAATTTACAGCTTTTACAATGTTCACTCAGTATTCCGTCAGGAAAATGTATCGTCCATGGCCACAAGCACTTGTCCACATGTCAGTCATTAAGTGGACAGTCCCAGTAACCACATTGGACAGGGCATGGGTGATGTTCCTGGAAAAGTGCTGGCACTACGCTGGGACGCTACACGAGAAGAAAAAGTGTTGTCTGGAGACCGAGTACTGAGGGACGGCTGCCGCCATGAGTGGGCAGAAATCCTCTGTGTCAACAAGCACAAACCGCAACAATTCCACAGCAAGCACCCTGGAAATGTGCCCATTTAGCCTTTGGGCCTATGGGCGGGTGACTGAAAACTTTCTCTTTCATTCCAAGGTTTGGGGTAGGGACAGCTGAATGCTGTGCTGGGACAAGAATTTGGAAGTGTCTGATGATGGTGCTTCAGAATTTGCAAGGACAGGTGTAGAGTAATTTTATCCAGAAAAAAGTCAAAGATTTTTTAAGTAATTATACCACCAAAATGTACCACCGAGCATATATTACAGTATGGATGAATAAATCAATCCAGAAAAAAATGTCAACGCTTTTATGGAGTAAAGCATGTAATATTCTGTTGATGAAAATATAGTCCATTTTTTCACCCCTCCCAAAAAATGTGGTCAAGTGCAGCAGTTATATCTCTATATATAAAAATGAATGTGTGTGTGTATCACCAACCAATCACGAATCATCTTTCATTTCACCAGAGCTGTTCAAAAGAAGCTGAGCTGTGATTGGTTGCTACGAGCAACAGTTTTGCTTGCAAACAATCACTAAGCATCCCTCATTTCACCAGAGCTGGTTAAAAGAAGCTGAGCTGTGATTGGTTGCTATTACCAACAGTTTTCCCACTTGACAACACCTCAGCAGACATTGACATGGTAGGAGAAATATAGCATCTTCGGGAACATAAGCTCCCAGCCATTGTCTGCCCCCTGAAAGGAGCACAGAGCACATGACAGAAATGAATCCCCCCTCCTGTGCCCATATATCATCACACATCCTCCATCCTATAGGCACATCTTCCTTCTTAAAGGTATCATTGGTATGGAAGTCAGAGCAAATCCATCCAGCGCTTTGGTTTTGACCCCAGGCCTCTCTTAAAGGGATCCCCGGTATGGAAGTTAGGACCGTTCCACTCAGCTCTGTGGTTCTGACCCCAGGGTCTCTTAAAGGGATCATTGGTATGGAATTTAGGGCAAATCCACTCTGCGCTTTGGTACTGACCCCAGGCCCTTCTTAAAGGGATCTCCGGTATGGAAGTCAGGGCAAATCCATCCAGCACTTTAATTCTGACCCCAGGCCTCTCTTAAAGGGATCCCCAGTATGGAAGTCAGGGTATTTGCCTTCAGATGCTCTGGTACTGACCCCTTCCTGCATGGAAGTTAGGGCAAATCCCTCGGCGCTCTGATTCTGACCCCACAGTTCTATTAAAGGGATCATTGGTATGCAAGTCCGGGCAAATCCACTCAGCACTCTGGTTCGGATCCCAGGCTCTCTTAAAGGGATCCCCGGTATGGAAGTTAGGGCAAATCCACTCAGCACTCTGGTTGTGACCCAAGTCCCCTCTTAAAGGGATCCTCGGTACGGAAGTGACTGAAAATCCACTCTGCGCTTTGGTACTGACCCCAGGCCTCTCTTAAAGGGATCTCCGGTATGGAGGTTAGGGTAAATCCCTCAGCGCTCTGATTCTCACCCCAGGCTTCTAATAAAGGGATCATTGGTATGGAAGTCAGGGCAAATCCACTCAGCGCTCTGGTTCTGACGCCAGGCCTCTCTTAAAGGGATCCCCACTATGGAAGTTAGGATCGTTCCACTCAGCACTCTGGTTCTGAATCCAGGTTGAGGAGATGATGTGGGATATTAGTTGTAGTTGTCCGGTGGCTCTGGCTGATGGGATGATGTGAGATATTAGGAGTAGTAGTCCATTGGCTCTGGCTGACGGGATGATGTGGAATATTATGGGTAGTAGTTCGGTAGCTCTGGCTGACGGGATGATGTGGGATATTATTGGTAGTAGTCCATTGGCTCTGGCTGACGGGATGATGTGGGATATTATGGGTAGTAGTTCGGTAGCTCTGGCTGACGGTATGATGTGGGATATTATTGGTAGTAGTCCGGTGGCTCTGGCTGATGGGATGATGTGGGATATTATAAGTAGTAGTCCGGTAGCTCTGGCTGACGGGATGATTTGGGATATTAGTGGCAGTTGTCCGGTGGCTCTGGCTGACGGGATGATGTGGGATATTATGAGTAGTAGTCCGGTAGCTCTGGCTGACGGGATGATGTGCGATATTAGTGGTAGTAGTCCGGTGGCTCTGGCTGATGGGACGATGTGGGATATTATGAGTAGTAGTCCGGTAGCTCTGGCTGACGGGATGATGTGGGATATTATTGATCGTAGTCCGGTGGCTCTGGCTGACGAGATGATGTGGGATATTATTGGTAGTACTCCGGTGGCTCTGGTTGATGGGATGATGTGGGATATTATGAGTAGTAGTCCGGTAGCTCTGGCTGATGGGATGATGTGGGATACTAGTGGTAGTAGTCCGGTGGCTCTGGCTGATGGGACGATGTGGGATATTATGAGTAGTAGTCCGGTAGCTCTGGCTGACGGGATGATGTGGGATATTAGTGGTAGTTGTCCGGTGGCTCTGGCTGATGGGATGATGTGGGATATTAGGGGTAGTAGTCCAGTGGCTCTGGCTAACGGGATGATGTGGGATATTAGGGGTAGTAATCCGGTAGCTCTGGCTGACGGGATGACGTGGGATATTAGTGGTAGTTGTCCGATGGCTCTGGCTGATGGGATGAAGTGGGGTATTAGGAGTAGTAGTCCAGTGGCTCTGGCTGACGGGATGATGTGGGATATTAGTGGTAGTAGTCCGGTGGCTCTGGATGACGGGATGATGTGGGATATTATGGGTAGTAGTCCGGTAGCTCTGGCTGACGGGATGATGTGGGATATTAGGGGTAGTAGTCCAGTAGCTCTGGCTGATGAGATGATGTGGGATATTAGGGGTAGTAGTCCAGTGGCTCTGGCTGACGGGATGATGTGGGATATTAGGGGTAGTAGTCCGGTAGCTCTGGCTGACGGGATGATGTGGGATATTAGTGGTAGTTGTCCGGTGGCTCTGGCTGATGGGATGATGTGGGGTATTAGGGGTAGTAGTCCAGTGGCTCTGGCTGATGGGATGATGTGGGATATAATGGGTAGTAGTCCGGTAGCCCTGGCTGACGGGATGATGTGGGATATTAGGGGTAGTAGTCCGTTAACTCTGGCTGATGGGATGATGTGGGATATTAGGAGTAGTAGTCCAGTAGCTCGGGCTGACGGGATGATGTGGGATATTAGGGGTAGTAGTCCAGTAGCTCTGGCTGACGAGATGATGTGGGATATTATAGTGAATGTGGCTATGCGGAATGGGCGGGGCTATACACTCAGCTTTATATATATAGATAAGATCATTATAATTTGTTATAACTAACAGTAGTTAGTTACTATGCCCGGGCAGCGCCGGGCTCTTCAGCTAGTATATTTATAAATGGGCTGCAAACCCAAAGCCCTGCCTACAGACTGTATTCTGCCACTCTCCCTGCTCCTGCAATTGTCCCTCCCTAGGCTAAATGCAAAATGTAGCTGATACAAACAGCAAATCCCAGATTTAGCCCTTACAAGGGCTGTAAGTATGAAGATTCAGAATCAGAACCAGTACCAATGGCAGAGAACTCTGGTTCATTCAGCAATGCACACACAGCCCTAGACATGCAGTCTCTGCCTTCAATAAGAACTGTCATCGAGCTGTGCAATAGCATCAGTATGCCAAGTGCAGGGGCGTCTGTCCTTTTAGGCTATATGCACACGTTGAGTAAAACTTCTGCACCATTTTTGAAGCTCTTGGCAGGACAAACGCAGCTGAAGAAAAGGCGTGCGTATTTGCCACGTTTTTCCATGCGTTTTTCATCATTGGCTTCACTTAAAAGCGCACAGACAATTGACATGCTGCAGATTATTTTCTGCACCAAATCTGCAAGTCAAAAATACTCAATGTGTGCATGACACTTTAGGTTTCGCATTCACTTTGCTGGCATCAGGACTGCTTCGGGTTTTGTCACAAATCCCTGCAAAAAAAATGCACCAAATCTGCAACTTGTGCACAAGCCCTTATACCCCTGATGATGTCATATGGCCAGCCAATCACAGTAATGACACTACCAAGATGGCTACTGCTTTACAGTACCTCCCAGGTTATCCTCGTATGCCTATTGGCTGTTTACTATGCGCCGAGTACCGAGCACATATTATCTATCTTCTAGGACCATATCACCCGCAATATGTCAGAAATGTGGTAAAAGAGTTATTGTGGTAAGAGGACGAGGAGTTCCTTGCATGCCTGCTGCTTGATAAGAACAGGCCAGATCTCTGGAAATAGCTGCACTTCTCCACCTGTTGCTATGGTGGAGCGCCTTTGTTGTAAACGCTAAGTAAACAGCTGCTGGGATGGGCCATGTTTGGGAGACGGTTGCGCTCTATTTGGGACAGTCAACAAGAGAAAGTCAACATTCTCACCCCTTTTATTCACTTCTGGATGTGGATTTAGCTTTGAATTTTACGTTTCTACTTTGAAAAGGGTGAAATTCTCAGAGGAAATCCTCAGATCAGGGGTGTACGCAGACAGAATATGGTGCCTGTGCAAGAACAGTATATAAGCCCTCCGTAGTCCAGTAGAACATCATAAATGGACCCCTTTAATTGTGACAGAAGCTGCTTGCTAATTTGTTGGTGGAAATGGGCCCCCATATCTCTATGGCCCCTGTGCACCATCACAGGCTACACCAATGGTATGTGCCCTCCCACACTCATTCGCCCTAGATGCAAATAACATGGTGGACATTTAGGGCTCGCCCACACCAACAAATAGGTCGCATGAGTGCTATCCAATTTTTTATCCGACAGCACTCAAACCAATGTAGATTGTGAGCTCTCGCGGGCAGGATCCTCTCTCCTCCTGTACCAGTCATGACTTGTATTGTTTAAGATTACTTGGCTCATTTTTATTATGCATGTCCCTCTTCACATGTAAAGCGCCATGGAATAAATGGCGCTATAATAATAAATAATAATAATTCAATGGGGCACTGCTGATGACCCTGATGACCAATTTTTTTATTGATAATCTATCTGCAAAAAAATAAAAATCACCGCATGCTGCAATTTCACTCCGGAATCAGATAGATGCGAGAAAAAAATCGGATGATATGCAGAGCCACAGGAAAGCATCCAATTTTTATGGAAACATTACAATTATGTAACATAGGAAACTGTAAATGACTAATAGCTGCTGAGTAAAAAAACAGACAGCACATGGATGATAAGTGAGAAAGAAATTATACCACTTTTCTGCATGAAAATCGGACCATTTTTTAATACACTCGTGTGACCATAGTCTTATAGATTTTTGCTGCAAGTCCATCTCTAGATGGAAAATCTCCAAAGTATATAGAGGGGTACTGGTAATATCTTATCTATGTGGTTGATACTCTAATATGTATCAGCAAAAAATATGTACTATATGTGCAGCTCCCTTAAAGTAGGCTAGGGTCACACGAGCGTATGAAAAATTGGTATGATTTTCATGGAGAATAGTGGCACAAATTTTTTCTCATTTGTCATCCATGTTCTGTCCGTGTGCTCTCCATATGCAATCTGTTTTTTTACTCAGCAGTTATTCATCATTTCCAGGACATTTACTGCTTCCTATGTTACAGAATTGTAATGTATCTGTAAAAATCGGATGCCAAACTGGCATCTGTGTGGCATCCAATTTTTTCTCCCACCCATCTGATTTCGGAGTGAAATCACAGCATGCCGCAATTTTTTTTTTCGTAGACAGTTTCTGTCAGTGAATAAAATCAGTCATCAGCACTGACCCCATTGAATAACATTGGACCGAGTGCTATCCGATAAAATATCAGATAACACTCATCTGATTCATATGGTGGTCTGAGCGAACCTAAGGCTACTTGCACCTGTTCCATAAAGTATAAGAGAGCAATAGTTTAAGGCTTTAGTCAACCAATGAAAAGCCATACAGTAGTCGTATCTGCCTGGAATCACAGAAAACATGTAAACTGTACATACAATAGCCACAGATTTCTATTGGGCAGATATACTGTATGCCAACAAGGTTTCCTTTTGGCAGTAGTTTTTACATAATTTGTACAGAATAACTAAGCAATACATACCCACCATCCTCAACATTGAACCTGCAACACCATGAAAACAAGTCATGGAATCAGGAAAATTACAGGATCGATAGACATGATGAATGATGAAAAAATGGAAATAATGTTTTCAAAACATCTTGATTTATTCAGCTTTGATTATGAGCCCTAGGACATAAATATACTCACACACCTTGGCATGCTATCAATGATGTTATCAATGGTTGTCTGAGGAATGATCTTTTATACTGAATGCTATTGGGTATGGAAACTTCTGGATCCACTGAGAGCAGCTCACTTTGCAATTGGCAACCAATGATACCCCAGATGTTCTCAATGGGTAACAAGCCCAGAAATGCTACAGGCCATGGTGGCACGTTTAGGTCATACAAGTTGCTCAAAGTAGCACATGCAGCATACAATGTGACATTGCCATGATGGGAAATACCTCTTGGGACACTTTGGAGAAATGGCTTAGTATTGTGTTTGGTTATGTAAAATTTGCATTTAACTGCTAGACAATGTAAACTCACGCCATGGACCTCATAGGCAAACAGATTTTGTCCTGATTTTAACAGCAAGGATGTTTGAACCTCTGTAGTTTCTGGATGAGCAAAACCAAGAAATTTTTATACACTATGTGCCTCAACACTCAGAGACCTCACTCTATAAAAGTACCATGGTCTACCATTTTGTGGCTGAGTTGCTGGAGTTCCTAAGTTCTTCCACTTTGCAATGATGCCAGTCACAGTTGATCATTGAATGTTTAGATGGAAAGAAATTTTCCTAAGTGATTAGTTGTAACAGTAGAATATTTAGAATTGAGATTCCTCAGTGGTTGATACCTTTTAATGGCTAACTGAAAAGATGGTAACAAATTGCAAGCTTTCGAGACTACGCAGGTCTCTTCATCAGGCATAGACTAATACAAAATCTGAAGAATCACATATTTATACATTAATCTACTGGCTAACACGGTACAAAGTTATATATCTTTCCTGTATCAAACTAGCTGTAACAGTGGCATCCTATTACAAGACCTTGCTGGAATTTCAGTGAATTCTTTAGAGTGATACATTCTTTCACAAATGTTTCTAAAGACAGACTGCATGGCTGAAACAGAATTCAATGGTTAAGAAGACGTGTGTCCCAATACTTTTGTTCATATTGTGAATATGGTTCCTTTGTGGAGCCATTATAGCTATGACCCATTGCAGCATGGATCCACAAACCTCTGAAGGTGTCCTGTGATATTTGGCACCAAAGCATTGGCAGCAGGTTCTCTAAGGACTATAGGTTTTGACATGGGACCACAATGACTCTGACTTGTTTTCTATCACGTTTCACAGATCCTCAATCAAACTGAACCTGCTGTCTTGTCTTCTTCCCATAATGAATCCTATTTCCACCTTTTCCCCTTGTACAGTAAGTAAGACATATGAACCGAACATTCACATAATCTAAAACAAAAATATGGTTCACCAGATCAGGACATCTTCTTCCATTGCTCCAAGCCCCTTTTAAGGACATTCGGCAGTGCAAAGAGAAGAAGCATTGGAACCAGGACCAGTCTGCGGCTACTCAGCTTCATGTGCCATAAGCTGCTAGGCACTGAGTGTTCTGACTTCTTGTTGACAATTTCCTCCAAAATCAGCCCTTAGCTTTAACACCAGTTTACTTGTTATCTTAACTTACAGGGTTTGTCCACTACTAGGACAACCCCTTCTTGATCTAAATGTTTGGCACCAATAAAATAAAAATGCTTATACTCATCTCCTGTGCTGGCAACGTTCCAGCGGTGTCCACACTCGTGGTCCTGGAGTTCTCGTGCGGTTGCATGACATGTGGTGTCCGGCGCCCAATCAGCACTGGTGTCACTGTCCCCACCTTCTGTCGAATGGAACATGAAGAGGAAGTCAGAGATCAGCTGCTGTCCAGAGCTCCTCTTCATGTTCAGTTCGTACAAAGGTGGGGACAGTTAAGCTAGCGGTGATTGGGTACTGGGCACCTTCTTTCATTCTATCGTACAAGAGCCCCGAGACCGCAAGTGTCGACAATGCTGGAAAGGCAACGGCACGGGAGATGAATATAAGCTTTTTTATTTTATTGGTGCCAAACATTTAGATCAAGAAGGGGTTGTGCTAGTACTGGACAACCCCTTTAAACTACATTATGTCCGTACAGACCACTTCATATTGGAATACCCCACAAGATTGGTTGTTTTGGAGATGCTTTGATCTGGTTGTCTTGCATCTATAATTAGGACTTTGCGCTTGTGCATTTTCCCAATTTAATTTTTCATTTGCAGTCTATTATGTCAATACATTGTATGTGATAAGACCGTAACTCAAGAAATTATTTTTTAGCAGCTCACACAGAAGCAAAGGCACCTGTCTCTAGACAAAGAGAGTTGGGTGTACTTAATTCCTGGTGGGGAGGGTAGGCAATTTTCATTGACTCTTTTGGGAGGTAGTATGTTACTGTCATCCAGTGACAAGGAAGTAGATAAGTTATGTTTGGTTATAAGAACAAGGTAAAAGCTTTGAACTGTGTGTCACCTTTTCATTAAATATATGCTCTCTAATGATAATGAGCAGAAATGATCACAACTTTTGAAATTGACTTTAGAACAACTCTGACCATTCTTGACTGGCCCAGCCAGAGCCCTGACCTAAACCCAATTGAGCATCTCTGGAGAGACCTGAAAATGGCTGTCCACCAATGCTCACCATCCAACCTGATAGAACTGGAGAGGATCTGCAAGGAAGAATGGCAGAGGATCCCCAAATCCAGGTGTGAAGAACTTGTTGCATCATTTCCAAGAAGACTCATGGCTGTACTAGCTCAAAAGGGTGCTTCTACTCTATACTGAGCAAAGGGTCTGAATACTGATGACCATGTGATATTTCAGTGTTTTATTTTTAATAAATTTGCACAAATTTCTATATTTCTGGGATTTTTCAGTCAAGATGGGGTGCAGAGTGTACATTAATGAGAAAAAAATGAACTTTTTTGAATTTATCAAATGGCTGCAATGAAACACAGAGTGAAAAATTTAAAGGGGTATGAATATTTTCAGTACCCACTGTAGATCAACAGTACAAGTAAGTATTAAGAAACCTTGTCATTTATCTCATCAGAGAAAAATAATTCTTTCTCCACTTATGAGCCACTTCTTCTCCACCCGCTCTTTTAAACTTATCATGCACTCTGAAAAACAGCTCATATCCATTTTAATAAAAAAAAAATACGAACTGCCATTTAAGGGATCAGACTACAGCTGACTTTTAAAATCTATGGAGAGGCAAATAAGAGAATCAGAAAGTGAAGCAGAGTCAAAAAGAGAGGCACAGACTTACACAGAGAGATGTTGATGCAGATTTCTAGTAAGTTTTTATGGCACTCCAACACTGGATTCTCAGCTAGACTGAGCAGTGGTGCTCATGAAAAAATTAACTTTTAATGAATATGCTTTAAACACTCATTCTTTTTGTACATTTTTTGGTGATCCCTTTGTATTGATGTACTGGAAGTATCACTTGTACGGTAATGCTGCTCAGTGGTGCTGTGTGACGCCCTTCCAAAGGCTACTTCTGAACATGTGCTATAACTGCATATTAGAAATAGGACAGGACACATCATATTGTGGCCAGAAATGATGTTACTTGGAATGACAGGGATTATTTAACATCACTAGTCACAGAACTAAATGGTCCACGCATAGTCTTCTAAGAAAACTACATTGTTTTCCATAGGAACGTCTACCAGTTGTCAGTACAACACAAAACAAGAGACGGCAGTGGCGGCTAGTGAGAATGTCTGATGCTAATCTCTGGCCATTGGACTGCCCCAGATTTCTCTATTAACTGTGTTTTTGGTAATATATTTATTTTGTCCCTGCAAAGTAGATGCATGTACTGTATGTCAGCCAGCCCAGGATTGAGCGATTCATTCATTACATCAGGTCGAAGCAGAAAGTGGCAATGCAGTTTACCATCCGTTCTCCGATTGATGTGTCTAAGACTGGGTTTATCCAATTGGGCAATGAGTTGTGACAGGGTGATATATCGTAGCATACTGCATGAAAAGGCAATTGAGCCCTCTGACATGTAGTTTGGACCCCCAATGGCTTAAGAGAGTTACTTGTGCCAACCTTGAGCCCTAAATTAGCATGTTTAAGCTATAATTATTTTGTCTCTTAAGCTTAGCGACACTTTGAGAAGCTACTTTCGGGGCAGGTAAATTGAAGGTCTACGTGCTGCTCCAGAAAAGGATTATTTTTAACAATTTTCAGAACACCTCATTTATAGTTATAAAGGCTATGCGCTGCCCATATTCTGCAAGTGGCCAGGAGAAGCAGAATGAAATTCAACGTACTGAATTGCCAATAATTATAATAAATAAATAAGAAGCTTAGGGGAGTGATAATTTAATGCTTTTGCTTATCATATTTAAAATGGAATTTAGTACTTAGATGATATATACAAGATGTAATTCTCTGTGAAGAGTCTCCAAATGCTGGGACTGGAAGACTTCTGTTCATTTCCAATGTTTGCGTCGCTTGGATTATTCCTGCTTTTTTAAATTTAATCTGTATTTTGTTTTATGACAGCAAAACTATCAAGACGAAATTGGCTACTTTTGCTCATGTATATAAAGTATAACCCTAACTATTCAGTTTTAATCAAGAGAGCACTGATGAAACGTAAGGAGGTTACTTTCACCCATGAATGATAATAAAGGGTATTCCTAGCCATGCTTTTCTTATATAACATTAAAGTGAGACCACTGGGTTATATTGGTATATTAAGCAGAAGCTATTGTTTCTTCTAGTAATGTATGCACTGTATATATGTGTTAAATTAATTGAATATATACATGTCTTTGGGCAAAAGCAATTATGTTTGCACAGTATGTACTTACTGTGATTAACTTTGTCTGTGGTTATAGTATGTTGTGAGAGCAATGCATATGTGCATGCTTGTATGGATAAGGCATGTTATGTTTATTTCATGTATATACTGTAGTAGTAATGTGTATGCGATTATTTTTGCCTGTATGCATTTCATGTGTAAGGTTATGCTCCATCGATTTGTTTGGGATGAGTTTTTTCCTATAGACTTGCATTAGATTCGTAAAATACACATGTAAAAAGATATGCATGTTTACTGCGGTTCAGCTGCAGAAAGACACAAAAAATGCATGTAGTCCGCACATGACTGTGTCAATAAAGTTTTGTCTATGTCAAATAGCAGAAAGTATAAAAACACAATAACATTATTTAAAACATGACATAAAACAAACCAGCATCAAGAATGTGATAAAAATGCTTATAATCCACAATAAAGTTTTGTCAAACCCAATTACCAGTATCGAAAACACAATGTCACAACTTATTTTTAGAGTCATGACAACTCTGGTTCTGCTTTAATTCAAACGTGGTTTTTACTTTTGGCCAGCAAGGGTTAATGTCAGTTTCCTTGCTGGCAGCTTGTTGGCAGCATCTGTGTTGCTAGTCAGCTGATGTGGGTGGTGACCACTCCCATCATCCTTTAAATAGTCACCTGATGCATTAGCTGGCTGTTGGTGATAGAGTTTTGTGGCGCCCCTGAGGGTTCAGTTGCCACAGAGATACTGCACCTCCTCCTAAGGTGTGGTACCCCACCAGCCAGGTAAGTTGGAGGCTCCTGACCACATTCCAACACCTGCACCCATCATCACAAAGTAGTGTAGCAAAGCCACATTGCGGCTCCCTGCTTGGAGTGTAGCAGAGCACCTTTGGTGGCTCCCTGCTTGGAACATGAAACGTGCTGGGAGGCGGGTGGAGTTAGAATACATAAAAGAGTGGGAAGGCTTAGGAGTTCAGTTCAGTTGAGAGTGGAGGTGAGTTCGGAGTGGAGGAGAGGAGATCCCTGGGAGAGGGATGGAAGAAGGAAGTGCTGCAGCAGATCACAGTGACCTGGGTCTGCTGGCACGGGAAAGGAAAGAAGAAGACAGACATTGAATAGAACCCTGATTTTCCATAAGAAGGAAAAGACTAGTATGGAACGTAGGAGGAAAAGGGAACAGAGGACTTGGGTTAGAAGAGAACCCTGCCTAGAAGTTCTAAGCGCAAGGCCGGGACCTGGTCCCCGAGGTTGTATGGATACTAAGGGTCCTATAGCAGACACCGGTGGAGTAGTGGGCTGTAAATGCACTACTCCCATCTAAGACTTGAGGGCACAACAGCAACTTGCATAGTGAGCCGGGACTTAGGAGTAAGGAGTCCCCGAAGCAGGCTACAGCTGTCTGCCGTACAAGTATAGTTCTTGGGAACATTTGACAGGAGGAACTCCAGTGTAGCTCATTACTGGGAGTACTTCACTCAAAGGCGCTACAGAGGAGACGTTCAGAAAGGCACATGTTGGCGGAGTGTTCCATCTTGCTTGGAGGTTGACTGAGCCCCTGAGCCAGAGGACACAGCACAGAGGCAGGCACCAGTTTGTGCAACAGACTGTGAGTAAAGCTTTGGAACTACAAGCCCTTGTGTCCTCTACTCATTCTGGCACCACCACCCCCAACACTGCTACATTGCTGCACCATTCACGTCTCCCAACTATCATCTCCTTTACACTACCCTGGGACTACAGCTCCACCTGTGGGGAGCTTCAACATCTTTGCTGCACCACACCACCAGTCCCAGAGGATCTGCATGCAGCGTCGGCTTAACATCTTAATTGTCGAACACCACAGGTGGCATCATGAACTATTCATTTAATCCACTACATTCCCCTTTTTACATTGGGCGCCCAGGGCCACGGACCGGGTCACCGCTGCTGTGACATTCCCATCTGAGGGACCGGCCCGGTACCGAGTACCCCGCAGCCCTGGGGGGGGGCATCCCAACTTGGCGTCACGAACAGGATGACGAGACCCGATGCCATCGGCTTCAGTGTGCCTAAGACTTAAAGTTTTTGAAGATGTGCAGAAGACCCAATTTAATAGACTGTAAAATGGTGCGGTGAAGAAGGGCGTGACAACAGGGGAGGTCCTAAGAAAAGACCGCGAACTGTCCTGGGCCTTCCCTGCCTGAATTACTATGCGATAGCAGCATGGCCCACCGCCCGAGGGGTTCGTATACTAGCTTGGTATGGAGGAGTTGGAAGGAGACGCCGCCCCCAGAAGGATGAGCGGAAGCCAGTGGCGGGAAAAGAGCAGAGACAGAAAGAAAAACACGAGAACGCCATCTTGGAAAGAGAAGGGAGGAGGCCTGCGGAGCGCGAGGAGGTTATGCTGGATCTTCCCGGCGCCATGGCTGAAGGCTCCAACCCAATTCCCGAGATGAACCGCCAGCAGCTGGAAGAAGAGATTACCTGGCTAACACACCATCTGAGGCAGGAGGCGTTATGGAGGATGAACTGGCAGCATACCCAGGAGGGACCTACACCGGCGGTAACGGCAACACCGGTACCCGTCGCTGCTGCACCGGATCTCCCCCAGGCAGACTCCATGGAACTTGCAACCACTGCCATACCACCGGCAGCACCCATTGCCCCCTCTCTGCCGCCACCACCGGAGGGGTTGTATGAGGCCTTGGGAGCCAAAGAGGAGTTCCCGTCTGGACCTGACACGGCGGCGCAGGTCCCACCGGAGGCCCCCGCGGACCGGGAGTCGCCAGCTGCTACCCCCGCTGCCACCAGGAACCGCACTGTGCCTGTACCAGACCTGAGATTGCGCCACCAGGAGATATCAGGTATATATCCCGGCCCTCCTAACGGGTTGCCCTCTGAATTCACACTGTCAGAGGCTGGTCTGCTGGAGCTTGAAATGGGAATGTTGGACGAGCCGTCCGGAGGCACTAGACTATCGGAGATGGGGAGGTGGAGGAGATCCCTACTGAGGAGGGGAGGTGGAGGAGATCCCTACTGAGGAGGGTACAGCTGGAACAGGCACACATGATTCGGCGCCTTGAGGGCTGGGACGAGTCTAGGTGACTTCATGATTCGGCGCCCAGGGCCACGGACCGGGTCACCGCTGCTGTGACATTCCCATCTGAGAGACCGGCCCGGTACCGAGTACCCCGCAGCCCTGGGGGTGCGTCCCAGTTTGTCTTTGAAAACCAGCCAAGGAGTCGGGTACTCTCTGGTGCCAGCGTGTATCAGCTGTTTGAGGTCCTGATTCCGCATCCTCTGTTGTGTGGAGCTTGCAGCCATAGACTGAAAGCTAATTTTTCTTGTTCTCTGTCTTTGTCTGTCTCGTAATTTTCACTGTCCCTGTGTTTTCACCATCTGCAGTGGTGATGCATGTGTCCTTGCCGGCCAGTGCACTAGCCAGGTATAATGAAGTGACAGCCTGGGTCCAGGCACGTGATGACGGCAGGGGAAGGACTCACATAGGGTGTTAGGAGAGCTTAGAGATAGGCACAGGCTGTGTTAGGAGGTGCCCCATCTCTCATTCCCTAGGGCCTTCCTCTCATTTTTTTTCCATCCTGTTGTTGGTGTTTGCTGGACCCTTGTGAGTTGTGACATACAACAACTTTATTTAAAACATGACATAAGAAACACAGACTAAAGCCATAGCATCAAAAACATGATAAAACCATGTAATCCACACATGACTGTACCAAGAAAGTTTAGTCAAAACCAGGAAGTATCAAAAAGACAATAGCTTTATTTAAATCATGACATAAGAAATACAGACATGACTGTATCAATAAAGTTTTGTAAAAGCCAAATACCTGGATGTATGATAAACACAAGCACTTTATTTAAAACATGACATAAGAAACACAGACAAAAGCTGTTGCATCAAAATCATGATTAAAAGCTTGTAATTCACACATGACAGTATCAATATAGTATGACTGTCACGGGGGCTAAGTTCAACTAAGGCTGCAAGACCCGGGGCCCCTGTGATGTCCCTTTACTAGGGGAAACCCTGTCTGACCCTCAACCCAGGGTTTTTGCTGAAGGTGCAAATGCCTGAGCCTCCGACCTTTCCTTATCTCCTGCTCAGCCCTGCACTTAACCCTCCACCCTCCACCCAGTGAGAAGTCACCACCAAAGCTCCCACACAAATAATGACAGACAGGGAGAACTTAAACTGCACTGCGCCGCACACACACAGGAATAAACAGTAATGTGAACAGGGCACAACTGAACACAAATATGGGAAGGAGAAAGGATAACGACGGATCATACGACACCAGATATGAATCTCTCTCTCTTGAACACCTCCACTCCAGACCGGAACCACTTGGTATGAAACACAAGCTATAATCGGCGACGCCCATAGGCCAGCATGACTATTTAAAGACCGTGGGCGTGACTAACCATCCAACCTGGTCTCCAGCAGGATTAACCCCCGAGAGCCTGAAGATCAGGCCGGCGCCACTGAGGCTATAGTGGCTGGAGGTGGAACTACCTCTGCCTGCCGGATGCTGTGGTGTGAACAGCGTCCGACATGACAGTACCCCGTCTTCTACGAGGGACCCCAGGGCCCTCAAGACTCATAGGACCCGGCTTGTCCGGATGACGACGGTGAAAAGAACTGACCAGCCGATCCGCATGTATGTCTGAGGCTGGAACCCAAGACCTCTCCTCTGGACCATACCCCCGCCAGTGCACCAAATACTGAAGAGTACGGCGTACTACTCGAGAGTCCACTACCTTGGCGACCTCGAACTCTAACTCGCCATCCACCATGACTGGAGGTGGCATCGGCGTTGTGTCCACAGAGCCTACCACCTTTTTCAATAAAGCCCTGTGAAACACGTTGTGTATCTTGTACACTGCGGGAAGTTCCAACCGATAAGCCACTGGGTTAATGATGGCAGAAATCCTAAAAGGCCCAATAAACCTTGGACCCAGTTTTAAAGAAGGGATTTTGAGTTTTATGTTCTTCGTAGCTAACCACACCCATTCACCCACACACAGGTCCGGACCTGGCACGCGTCTACTGTCAGCCACCCGTTTGTACCTGGCACTCATGCTCAACAAACGCTGTTTCACCCGCCTCCAGACTGATGACAATTGGGCTCCTAGCTGATCCTCCTCCGGGACACCCCCGGAGTCACCCTGACGTAAGGTACAAAACTGAGGATGTTGACCGTACACACAAAAGAATGGAGACTCTCCTGATGACTCTTGGCGGTGATTATTTAATGCGAATTCGGCCAGAGGAAGGAAAGTAGACCACTCCTCCTGGTTGTCGGACACAAAGCATCGTAAATACTGTTCAAGATTTTGGTTCATGCGCTCAGTTTGTCCATTAGACTGTGGATGAAACGCCGATGAATGTGACAACTTGATCCCCAACCTTGAGCAAAAAGCTTTCCAAAACCTCGCCACAAATTGCGTACCCCTATCAGATACTATGTCAGACGGTATTCCGTGGAGTCTGACCACCTCCTTCACAAATACCTGAGCCAACGTCTTAGCATTGGGCAAAGAGGACAACGCCACAAAATGCGCCATCTTTGAAAAACGGTCAACCACCACCAGGATGACCGTGTTCCCTGCCGAGGCTGGCAAGTCAGTGATAAAATCCATGGAGATTTCTGTCCATGGCCTATTGGGTACCCCCAGAGGCTGTAGCGTGCCAGCAGGACGGGTTCGGGGTGACTTAGCCCTAGCGCACGTGATGCAAGCTGCCACGTACGAGACCACGTCCTGCCGGATTTTGGGCCACCAGAAACGACGCGATACCAGCTCTAAGGTGCCCTTCACCCCTGGGTGACCAGCCAGTACCGAATCGTGGTGTTCCTTCAACACCTTAGGCCGAAGATGCAGGGGTACAAATGATTTGTTGGCGGGAAGTCCTGGTGGTACCTCCTCTTGGGCCTCGGCAATCTCCGCCTCTACCTCAGTCGTGAGAGCCGAGACCACTACCCCTTTCTGGAGGATGGGTACCGGCTCTTCCCGAGGTTCTCCCCCCGGAAAACACCTAGACAAAGCATCCGCCTTGGTGTTTTTAGCCCCGGGACGGTACGTCACAAGAAAATTGAAACGAGTAAAAAACAATGCCCAGCGAGCCTGCCTAGGAGACAGACGCTTGGCCGACTCCAGGTAGAGCAGATTCTTATGGTCGGTGATAACTGTGACCTGGTGAGCCGCCCCCTCCAAGAAGTGTCGCCATTCCTCAAAAGCCAGTTTGATGGCCAACAACTCCCTGTTGCCGATATCATAATTCCGTTCGGCCGGCGACAACTTCTTGGAGAAGTAGGCGCATGGATGCATCTCGCTCAAGGACGAGCCTTGAGACAGTACTGCCCCCACTCCCACCTCCGACGCATCAACCTCTACCACAAAAGGTTTAGACACGTCTGGTTGCACCAGAATGGGGGCTGAAGCAAAACTATTCTTCAGACGCTCAAATGCACGTATAGCCACCTCAGGCCAGTTCGCCAGATCGGCACCCTTTTTTGTCATGTCCGTGAGCGGTTTGGCGACAGTCGAAAAGTGTTTTATAAATTTCCTATAATAATTCGCAAACCCCAGGAACCGCTGGAGTGCTTTCAGACTCTCCGGCCTCTCCCATTGCAACACCGCTTGCACCTTAGCGGTGTCCATTTTAAAACCAGCTGCGGACACAATATATCCCAAAAAGGGCAACTCCTGGACAAAAAATAAACATTTTTCCAGCTTAGCATAGAGCTGGTTCTCCCGGAGCAACTGTAACACCTGCCTAACATGCTGCAAATGAGTGTCCCGATCGCTAGAATAAATGAGGATATCATCCAGGTATACAATCACAAATCTCCCCAGGACATGAGCAAAGACATCATTAATAAAATGTTGGAAAACGGCAGGCGCGGTGGTCAACCCAAACGGCATAACCAGACTCTCAAAATGACCCTCAGGAGTGTTAAACGCCGTCTTCCACTCATCCCCCTGACGGACACTTATGAGGTTATACGCCCCCCTGAGGTCCAGCTTGGAAAACCATTTTGCCCCCGCTACCTGGTTGAACAAATCCGGGATCAACGGCATTGGGTAGGGATCACGGATAGTAATCTGGTTTAACTCTCGGAAATCCAGACACGGGCGTAACCCCCCATCTTTCTTCTTAATGAAGAAAAACCCCGCGGCTACAGGCGAGGACGAAGGCCGGATGTGACCTTTGCTCAGACTCTCCGCGATGTAGTCTTTCAGAGCTTGTCTCTCAGGACCAGAAATATTAAACATCCTGGCCTTAGGTAATTTGGCCCCGGGTTTTAGCCTAATAGCACAGTCATAGGCTCTATGTGGAGGCAGTTCTGAGCAACCCTTCTCAGAGAAAACATCCGCGAAATCCTGCAAAGCCTCCGGCAGGCTGGGCGTCACGGCGGACACACATGTGGCCAAGCAATTGTCTTGGCAGAAACCACTCCATTGTACTATGTCCTGAGTTTTCCAATCAATTACCGGGTTGTGCCTGGACAGCCATGGAAAACCCAGGACCATTTGAGCTGGGAGATTACGGAGGACCCTACATGTAACCGACTCAGAATGTAGGACCCCAATGTGGAGTTTCACCTCTGCCACAAACTCAGTAATCTCCCCTTGAGGGAGGGGAACAGCATTAATGGTCACCACCTGTATGGGGTGAGGAAGTTTTTCAATCTTAAACCCGGCGGTGTGTGCAAACTCCTCATCTATGAGATTGGTGGCGGAACCGCTATCCACAAACACTGATATAGGTAGCTCTCTGCCGGCGACAATAACCTTGGCAGGGAGCATACATTGAGATACCATCATGGAGGATATGCATACGCTCAGTTGGGTCTCCTCCATACCCTCTGAGCTTAACAGTTTTCCGCCGGTGTGACCCTCTTAGGTAGTACCGGGCAAACGTTAACATAATGACCACCTTTACCACAGTAGAAACATGCTCCGGACTTCCGGACTCCCGGAGCGCGAGGCCGAACCTGTGCCACGCCAGCAATCTGCATAGGTTCAGGGGACTCATCTACTTCAACCACACCTGCACCTCTGTTTTCCCCCAGAGGTAGCGTCTCCTGTGCCCCCTGACGAAAACGGCGATCAATACGTATCACCAAACTCATGGCAGACTCCAATGATGCCGGAGTCTCATACATCAGGAGGGCTTGTTTCACCCTCCCTGATACCCCATGAATAAACTGGCTCCGCAGTGCTGGGTCATTCCACTGTGTGTCTACAGCCCAGCGGCGAAATTCCGAACAATAGTCTTCTGCCAAGCGCTCCCCCTGGCGGAGGGCGCGGATTTTAGATTCCGCTAGAGCCAGTCGGTCAGGGTCATCGTAAATGAGCCCGAGGGCAGAAAAAACATTATCGACCGAATGAAATGTAGCAGAGTCAGGTGGTAAGGAAAATGCCCATGCTTGGGGGTCACCACTCAGTAATGACAACACCAGCCCTACTCGCTGGGCCTCATTACCTGAGGATATTGGCCGCATGCGGAAGTATAATTTGCAGGCCTCCCGAAATACGACAAATTTGCTGCGATCGCCTGAAAATCGTTCTGGCAGCGGAAACTTCGGCTCTGCACCGATACCTGCAGATGCCGTTTGCACCTTTGCTACTACCAGGCCCTGCTGCTGAACTGCCCCATTCAACTCGGAGACCTGTATGGACAGCGCCGCCAACTGGCGGGTTATGGAATCTAATGGATCCATGGACTCCTGAAAAATGTGGGCCGATTATAATGTCACGGGGGCTAAGTTCAACTAAGGCTGCAAGACCCGGGGCCCCTGTGATGTCCCTTTACTAGGGGAAACCCTGTCTGACCCTCAACCCAGGGTTTTTGCTGAAGGTGCAAATGCCTGAGCCTCCGACCTTTCCTTATCTCCTGCTCAGCCCTGCACTTAACCCTCCACCCTCCACCCAGTGAGAAGTCACCACCAAAGCTCCCACACAAATAATGACAGACAGGGAGAACTTAAACTGCACTGCGCCGCACACACACAGGAATAAACAGTAATGTGAACAGGGCACAACTGAACACAAATATGGGAAGGAGAAAGGATAACGACGGATCATACGACACCAGATATGAATCTCTCTCTCTTGAACACCTCCACTCCAGACCGGAACCACTTGGTATGAAACACAAGCTATAATCGGCGACGCCCATAGGCCAGCATGACTATTTAAAGACCGTGGGCGTGACTAACCATCCAACCTGGTCTCCAGCAGGATTAACCCCCGAGAGCCTGAAGATCAGGCCGGCGCCACTGAGGCTATAGTGGCTGGAGGTGGAACTACCTCTGCCTGCCGGATGCTGTGGTGTGAACAGCGTCCGACATGACAATGACATACTGATAGGACAAAAAAAAGCAAGGTCAAAAATGCGATAAAAATGGATAAAAAAACACACTCAATAACGCAATGAAAAAAATGAACACCTGGATAATTCTGTGAGTGATTGGGAGAAGGTGTTGTGGTCAGTTGAGACAAAATTGAGCTCTTTGGCATTAACTCAAAAAGAAGCACACTAAGGTCATGGAGTGGCCTAGCCAGTCTCCAGACCTTAATCCCATAGAAAACGTATGCAGGGAGTTGAAGCTCCAAGTTGCCAAGCGACAGCCTCAAAATCTTAATGATTTAGAGATGATCTGCAAAGAGCAGTGGACCAAAATTCCTCCTGACATGTGCGCAAACCTCATCATCAACTGCAAAAACTGTCTGAATGCTCTGCTTGCCAACAAGGGTTTTACCACCAAATATTAAGTCTTATTTACCAGAGGGATCAAATACTTATTTTTCATTGTAAAATGCAAATAAAATTATATAATTTATACAATGTGATTTTCTGGATTTTTTTTTTTTTTTGGTATTCTATCTCTCAATGTTAAAAATAACCTACCCTTAAAATTATAGAGTGTTCATGTGTTCATGTCTTTGTTAGTGGGCAAACTTACAAAATCAGCAAGGGATCAAATAATTATTTCCTTCACTTTATGGGGCTATTATTTGGTATTTTTTAAAAAATTTTATTACACAGATGCTGTCATGTCCTGTTTCTTGGACACTGTATAAAGATATTAGGCCTATCTCTGGTGTCAGTATACAACTTTTTGTAAACATTGTATGGACGGTATTATTAGTACATGGTTATGCATTAGGTAATGGATCATATGGAATTGTATGAACCAATTTTTGTACATAACCCTGCCACAAAATCGAAGTGACTAAAAGGTATATCCAGCCTCTAACAACCCGGTATGCCCCCAATAAATCGCACAAACTGCACTACATTAACACCATTGGCATATTTTTGCTACTGGCTCACTTAGTGGTGATGTAGATTATGGGATGCATACAATAGAGCTTTAGAGGATTTTTATCGCGAGGAAATGCTCGTTTGACTCGTTACAGAATTTCACAGACAAAACAATAGCTGTCTACATTTCACATTTAGCCCTTTGATGTGAAAGTCCAGTGATGCCAGATTGTTCTTTCTATGTAATAAAAGGTAAATGGTGTTTAAATTAGGGCAACTGTCCTGGCATGATTTTTTTTTTTTTTTTGCCACCTACACCCGAGGCAAGGACACCAGAGAAGAATGTGATTCCCATGGTGAGCTCCAGTAATCAGCTATTTGTGATGGAATTCTATCTGGCCTGGTCTCCAAGGGATGAGATACATGAAGACAAGGAAGAGAGGGGTCAGGAATTAGTATGCAGGAATATCTGATCAGCCAAAGTAATTTTCTTTAATAATCATATTCATACTGCCTGCTTTCCGCACACTAGAAGAATTAAGTATTTAATAGTAATATATTTCATCTGGCAGCAGTTCCGTTTCGTTAGGAGCCTGGAGGAGGAGGGGGAAGAGGAGGAAGATGAACTGGAATAGAATTTATTATTTATTGTTTAACTTCTTCTGTTCCTTCACGTTCCATTTGTGTAAAGTTCGGCGCTATGGTCAGTTACAGAATATTGCAGATTATGTCATTTACCAGGTAACCTTATTGTGGTGTAGTAGCTTTGGTTTCATTTCCCTGAACCGTTGTGATCGGATGATTGTTACAGAGCAAAATGGGAGAGACACTGCTTTGCTTTCTGTTTTTATGTAGTTCTTTGAGTGATGAGTGAGAAGCCATTCTGCTTTTGACTAAATGCCGTGGCAAAATTGTATGGTAGCAAGGTGACATCTACAGTATTGTCCGGCTTGAACTGAGTAGACAGGTTTGCATTACAGAGGAAGTAATTTTTTACTTGACTCGCAACGTGTAAAATATGCTATGATGCAGAAATATATCTTGATCCAAGAAACTGTAACTTGACACTTTAAAGGGTTGTCCAGTCTTCTGCTAAAAATCTGCAGTTGCCCTATGCAACTGCAGACTTGTGAATCCTTACGGCGATCGCACCGCACGCTGTTAAGATTCTCCGATGTCTCAAGAATGCAGTTTACATACGTGCCAATTAGATCTGCATCACTCAATTCCCTTGCATTGAGCAGGTGCAGCCTGTTGGCTCAGTGGTTAGCACTGTTGCTTTAAAGTGTGGGGAACTGGGTTCAAAATCCCACCAAGGACAACATCTACAAAGAGTTTTTATATGTTCCCCATGTTTTGGTGGGTTTCCTCCCACACGCCAAAGACATACTGAAATGGACTGTCAATGGGACAGTGAAGAGAATGTCTGTAAAGCGCTACGGAATATGATGGCGCAATGTAAGCAAGCATACTAAAATGAGCGATACTGAGCGTGACAGGATGTAGGAAAATCGCATATTTAAGGTTATGTGGCCACTAAATAGACTTCAGAAGTCTGCAGTCCCATAGAATGACTGCATACTTTTAGCAGAAGACCGGACAATCCCTTTAAAATACAACAGAAATCTTTGAACATTAGGTGTGGAGTTTCAGCTTTACGCATCCATTTCAGCACCCATGGATATATTTTTGTGACTGTCCCTAACAGATCATATTTCTCTATAATGGATCAGAAAAGATTAAATTTTATGTCTACTAAAAACCAACACCAGACTGCCCTTTTCTGTCAGAGGTAACGGAAACCTGATAGAATGGAACATAAGGTCAGTGTGAACCTGACCTGAAGTTCATCTACTTTTTTTTTTGTTCTTTATTTTATAATGATTTACTAAGCTTCACTTTTTTAGGGTGATATTTCACCTGACATCTAAGGACTGTCCGCATCATTATGAAGCTAATAAGTGCAAATACGGTCATCCACTTGGGTCAAGATAAAAAAAATTTCATCCGTATTTTTTTCTAGATCATCCATGAGAAAAGCGTGAATTCAGCAGTATACAACATGCTGCATTCTATTGTAAGCAATTACCGTATACGCTAAATATGCATGTATATAGCCATTGACCCGATATACTGCGGATGAAATGCAGAGCAAATATGCCCTTTGGGGAGAAAAAACAGCGCTGAGTATTAAAAAATTAAAATATTTGAGCGAAAAATCTGCCTTCCATTTATTACACGAGACACTGTCATTTGCCGCAAATGACCGACTATGCACCGAAATCGAGCTAGTTACAAAAATAATGATGGATGTTATATAAAGCCTTCTCAGATATTGTCAATCTAATTCAGACATGTGTAGGTGTGAGGATAGATAGAGAGATCTATATATATATGTGCATATTATGATATTTTTTCACAGAAGTACAAATGAGAGAAGGTCAGTGCTTTGGAGAGACTAGTGTCTTGATACACAATCCTCGCTGCTCAGTATATTATCGGTGTCTTTGACGAAGGCGTCTTTCCACTTTTTAATTGTTGCAGGACGTCCCACAATCTCGCCACAGAAACTGGTATTTCATTGCGTGTTTATAAGCTAACTGGGAACAGAGAGACGTGGGCCTTCCTGCTGCCTCTAATGAAAACCTTTAATCATATTCAAATAGGTTACTGTTCAGGGGGAAAATAGAAATATGGATTTGATGGCAATAAATTTCCATCGCTGGCTAAGCCCAGTGCTTAATTGTCCTGTCCCAGGGCTCACACATTTCATTGTTCGTTAGGTGCTTAAGTCCCAGTTCTCATTTTGTGTCGGTGACATTACTGCTGATGGCTCTAATACGCACATAATTTGAAAGGGGATTTGCATGATAGAACGCAGAGTATTAAAAGAAAAGAAAAAAAGAGGAAAGGGGGGTGGGGGCGAAGGAGTGTGTGGGGGAGTGTGGATCTAGCTTTCACTTAAAAAAGTCACTTTCTTCAAAGTCAAATCATTGTTTTCATTAAAGTAGAAAAGCTGCACATTGAGTCCGGCCATGGCCGGTATTAGCCTTATTGTTCCTAATGGTTATTAATTATTAGGCTGAGTACTGTGATGAGGATGTGATGTCCCCGATGTCCTTGCTTCTGAAGGATGTGTGCTTGCATATATGTGACTGTTGGAGGTGAGAGTAGGTACGACTGTGAAACTTGCTGTGCTGTGGGCCCCGGTGGCGGCACATCTTCTTACACACTATTTCTATTATCATTTTTGCTAGTTTGTGCTTTTAGCTATTAATTTTGTATTATCATTATTACTCTATTATTATAAGAAATCAACGACTCAATGGTGCTCGACTTTTTATCGGTTGTCCGAAAACAATGTCGAAAGACTTCAAATCATGTCTTTTTCGTGTATACATATTATTGCCATCCATATCCAGTTCTTGGCCACAATTAATGTTTATGTTTACAAAAAAGAAGAACATGATGTTGGTTAGATTGGTTTGGTAGTTGGAAGTAGAGCAACAATAATGTCTCACAAGTAAAAACTGGTAGGACTGGTACATATACACATATATATATATACCGTATATATATATACACTGTCCAGTTATCTAATATATAAAGCTCAAAGTGTGTATGTATGTATGTATGTGTGTATCTATGTGTGCATGTGTGTATGTCCGGGATAGGCATCCACACCGTCGCAGCTACAGCCACAAAATTTGGCACAGTCACATGTCTGGACCCCGAGAGCGTCCTAAGCTATGTTGTGAGGCAAAATTTTAACACCGTGCGTTCCAATTCACCAAACAATTTTGCCCCTGTCTACATACTGGGGAAAAAGTGTGTGTGCGTCAAGCCCCGCCCCTCATTATGATGTCATATGCCCCTATCTACATAATGGGGAAACAGTGTGTGCGTATCAAGCCCCGCCTCTCATTATGATGTCACAATGGTTGCCATGGCGACGCTGATGTCATCATAGGTTGCAAGCCCCGCCACTCATTATGATGTCATAATGGTTGACTATGAGATGGAGGATGTGTGATGGGTATATTGGCACTGGACTATGGGATGGAGGATATGTATGATGAGTATATGGGCACGTGACTATGGGATGGAGGATATGTATGACGGGTATATGGGCACGGGACTATGGGATGGAGGATATGTATGATGGGTATATGGGCACGGGACTATGGGATGGAGGATATGTATGATGGTATATGGGCATGGGACTATGGGATGGAGGATATGTATGATGGGTATATGGGCATTGGACTATGAGATGAAGGATGTGTGATGGGTATATGGGCACTCGACTATGTGATGGCGAATATGTATGATAGGTATATGGGCATGGGACTATGGGATGGAGAATATGTATGATGGGTATATGGGCATGGGGCTATGGGATGGAGGATGTGTGATGAGTATATGGGCACTCGACTATGGGATGGAGGATTTGTATGATGGGTATATGGGCACGGGACTATGGGATGGAGGATATGTATGATGGTATATGGGCATGGGACTATGGGATGGAGGATATGTATGATGGGTATATGGGCATTGGACTATGAGATGAAGGATGTGTGATGGGTATATGGGCACTCGACTATGTGATGGCGAATATGTATGATAGGTATATGGGCATGGGACTATGGGATGGAGAATATGTATGATGGGTATATGGGCATGGGGCTATGGGATGGAGGATGTGTGATGAGTATATGGGCACTCGACTATGGGATGGAGGATATGTATGATGGGTATATGGGCACGGGCCTATGGGATCGTGGATATGTATGGTGGGTATATGGGCACGGGACTATGGGATGGAGGATAATTATAATTTGTTATAACTAACCACAGTTAGTTACTATGCCCGGGCAGCGCCGGGCTCTTCAGCTAGTGTATATATATATATATATATATATATATACACACAGCTCAGGCAAAATTTAAGGGACCACTGCACAGTTTCATAAAAATCAGCTTCTCTACATGTCTGACAGCCATTCCATTCCAGTGTCAGTTGAATTCCAACCAGAGTACACCTCATTCTACTTAATGTGCTTCTGATTAGGTGATCACCTGAACCAAATCTTATTTAAAGAAGAAAAGTATAAAAAACCCTGCTGTGGTGTTCACAATCCTCTTGCAATAGGACAAGCTGGATGGCAAAACAAGTGCTAGTAATATCCCAAAAGTAATAGGAATGAAAGAATAACTTTTAACCATGCTAATGGAGTTGAAAAGACAAGTCTTGAGTGAGGAAAAGAAGGGCTCGATTCTAGCTTTTCTAGCACAGGGATACAGTGAGCATCATGTTACCTCCATCCTTAAAAATTCTAAGACGGCAGTCCATTACAAAAAGGTCAATCTGCAGACATTGGGGCCAACAAAGCTTCAGACCGGTAGAGGGCGAAAACAACTCTCCACTGTCAGGGATGACCGTCATCTTATTCGAATTTCACTCAGCAACTGCAGGATGACATCAAGTGACCTACAAAAGGAATGGCAAATGGCAGCTGGTGTGAAGTGCACGGCAAGAACAGTTCATAAGAGGCTCCTAGAGGCAGGGCTCAAGTCATGTAAAGCTAGAAAAAAGCCTTTCATCAATGAGAAGCAAAGGAGAGTTAGGCTGAAGTTTGCCAAGACCATAAGGATTGGACCATAGAGTACTGGAGTAAGGTAATGTTCTCCGATGAGTCTAATTTTCAGCTTTGCTCAACACCTGGTCATCTAATGGTTAGACGGAGACCTGGAGAGGCGTACAAGCCACAGTATCTTACACCCACTGTGAATTTGGGTGGAGGATCGATGATGATCTGGGGATGCTTCAGCAAGGCTGGAAATGGGCAGGTTAATCTTTGTGAAGGATGTATGAATCAAGCCGCATACAAGGTTATCCTGGAAAAACAGTTGATTCTTTTAGCTCAGGCAATGTTCCCCAACTCTGAGGAACGGTTTTTCCAGCAGGACAATGCGCCATGCCACACAGCTAGGTCATTCAATGTGTGGATGAAGGATCACCACATCAAATCCCTCTCATGGCCAGCCCAATCTCCAGACCTGAACCCCATTGAAAACATCTGGAATGTAATCAAGAGGAAGATGGATAGTCACAAGCCATCAAACAAAGAACTGCTTACATTTTTGTACCAGGAGTGGCATAAGGTCACCCAAAAGCAGTGTGAAAGACTGGTGGAAAGCATGCCAAGACGCATGAAAGCTGTGATTAAAAATTATGGTTATTCCACAAAATATTGATTTCTGAACTCTTCCTGAGTTAAAACATTAGTATTGTTGTTTCTAAATGATTATGAACTTGTTTTCTTAGCATTATTTGAGGCCTGCAAGCACTGAATTTTTTTGTTATTTTGACCATTTCTCAGTTTCTTAAAATAAATACAAAATTTAGTGCTTGGAAATTCGAAGACATGTTGACAGTAGTTTATAGAATAAAAGAGCAATTTACATTTTACTCAAAAATATACCTATAAAGAGAAAAATCAGACAAACTGAAAATTTTGCAGTGGTCTCTTAATTTTTGCCAGAGCTGTATATATATATATATATATATATATATATATATATATATATACACTAGCTGAAGAGCCCGGTGTTGCCTGGGCATAGTAACCAACTGTGGTTAGTTATAACAAATTATCATGAATATATTGCACACAAAAACCGTGCATCTAATCCTATCCTGTGTGATACTGACTGCTGAGCCGTGTATCTAATCCTATCCTGTGTGATACTGACTGCCGAGCCGTGTATCTAATCCTATCCTGTGTGATACTGTCTGCTGAGCAGTGTATCTAATACTATTCTGTGTGATACTGTGTGCTGAGCTGCATATCTAATCCTATCCTGTGTGATACTGCCTGCTGAGCCATGTGTCTAATCTTCTCCTGTGTGATACTGACTGCTGAGCTGTGTATCTAATCCTATCCTGTGTGATACTGGGCTCCCCCTGCAGTCTGTGTCAGAGGGTGGTCTGTGTTGGCACGGTAATAAATTGTGCTATTTCCAGCTTTACAGAAGGACGATAACACCATAGAAATGATAAGAATAATAGGCCTCAGTTGGCACAACTGTCTACAAAGAGAACTGTTGCTGATAGCAACCAATCACAGCTCATTTTTCATCTTTTAAACAGCTCTGGGACAGCGTGGCGAGGTTTGAGTGGCGACTTTTGTGTTTTGACTTTTATGTGGCGAGGTTGGTGTATGTGTGGCGAAATGTGTGCTGAGGGTGGTATATGTGTTGAAGCACGTGGTAGTGTGTGACGCATTTTGTGTGTGTGTTCATATCCCCGTGTGTGGTGAGTATCCCATGTCAGGGCCCCACCTTAGCAACTGTACGGTATATACTCTTTGGAGCCATCGCTCTCATTCTTTAAGTCCCCCTTGTTCACATCTGGCAGCTGTCAATTTGCCTCCAACACTTTTCCTTTCACTTTTTACCCAATATGTAGATAGGGGCAAAATTGTTTGGTGAATTGGAACACGCAGGGTTAAAATTTCACCTCACGACATAGCCTATGATGCTCTCGGGGTCCAGATGTGTGACTGTGCAAAATTTTCTGGCTGTAGCTGCGACGGTGCGGATGCCAATCATGGACACACACACATACATACATACACACCCACATTGAGCTTTATATATTATATATATATATATATATATACACTGTATTTGTATATATTGAGAGAGATCCTTCCATCTATCTATCTACAGTTATAGATTAGATAGATAGAGATAGATAGATAGATAGATAGATAGATAGATAGATAGATAGATAGATAGATAGATAGATAGATAGATATGTAGCCAAGTTAGAACTGAGTATTCAGGTTTGCATTACAGATTGCTATGTATATTGAGATGTATATATGTATAAATATATATATATACAGTATATATATTTAAAGAGAGAGAGAGATATCTATCTATCTCTATACATAATTAATGCAAGTTTAGCTTAATTTGCTGTCAATCTCCCCCACATAAAATAACTAATGTATGTTTGTAGACATTTCCCTCTGTTGGAATTTTATGTATTTTTTGCATGATAGCTCCATTTCGTGGTGCCCAGGGCCTTGCAATTTTTTTAGGGTATGGTTACACATGGAGGAGTTGTTGCAGATATTTCTGCGACTCAGAAGCAGTTCTGTGTATCTGAATGTGGTTGCTCATGAAGAATGCTCATGGATATTTACCTTAGGATATATGGGACAGGTACAGAACTTTCTGAAAGAAATCTGCTTCATGTGAATTGTACATGGTTGTTTCCAATGAAAAGTGCCAGTTAAGGCCTCCTTCACACATCAGTTTTTTGCCGTCAGGCGAGATCCGGCTTTTTTTTTGTAAAACCGGATCCGGCGAAATGCAATGCCGGATCCGGTTTTTCCCCATTGACTTGTATTAGCGCCGGATCACGCCGGATGACATTGTGGTTTAACTGTTTTTTGCCAGATTCGGCTATTTGTCTCATTCCGGCGTCTGGAAAAAACGGCCACTGTAACGTTTTTTGTCTCCGGCGAAAAAGCCGGAAGCGCCGGATCCGAAGCTTCCGGCTTTTTGCCACAATGAAAGTCTATGGGCGCCGGAATGCGCCGGATCCGTTTTTTAAGTCTGCGCATGCTCAGATCCAATTGGCCAGCCCCCACGAAACAGATATAACCTGCTAGACGGATCCGGCAGAAAATCGGATCCGTTTCTACAGTTCTCCAAAATTTACGCCGGATCCGTTTTTTCTAAAAATAGCCGGATCCTGCCTGACGGCAAAAAACTGATGTGTGAAAGTAGCCTAAGCAAACAAGTTTTCTTTATTAACTCTGATGATGATGAGGGATTCTTTCAAAAATCGGAAAACAATTCCTCTTCATTATCCCGCTGTAATTCTGAGTGCACCTGACATGCCAAACCTGTCCATTGCTTTTAGCACGACAAAACGATTCTTAAATATTTTCATTTTCTTCAGTAACTGGCAGGGAGGGGGGAAGCTGTAGGACTAGCAGGGAAGGGGGGCGCATAGGATAGAGGGTTAATAGGCTGCGGTGACAGCAGAGTGTCCACATTGGGAAAAGATTAATGACAAAAATTAATCGCATGACCTTTCTTTGGAGAAGCTGGAGGTGAGGCAGGCCATTAAAGACTCTTATGTTGTAATTAACGTTTGAGGGGAGAAGAGAGCACCTCCAGAATGGATGTGATCGTTTAATTAGGGTTATGCGTCAGTGCCACAACCGGTTCAGAGAAGTCATAATTTAACCATAGCTTTAAATTACATTGCCTCAGCGTGGATGGCAGAGTTTAATGGCAGGCGACTCAAGCTGCTGATACCGCGAAAAACAATTAGGCAAACAGCACAAATGAGAAACTCATTAAATAATGTGAAAGGGAATTTCAAAGAACTTAATGTGAGTATGGGAAAAATACACAACAATGTGCAAATTTATGTTAAACACTATGTATTAGTCCCCGCTTCATTATTGTCTATTTATATCATTTTATTTTATAGAATGCACAAAACATACAGAAAAAAGCCAACTTTTATACATTGTGCTCTGTGGCCGCTGATGTGACCTAGTAGCTCAATTTCTAAAGCAACTCTTCTAGGATAATGTACCTCGAGTCGTATCATTCGGAAAATGAACTGAATACTAACTCTCCTGCCAACTAACTAATGATAGTCACAAGCAATGCTTTTCACTGGGAAGTTTTTCCTAAATTTCTTCTTAGGCTATGTGCACACGGTGCGGATTTGGCCCTGCGGATCCACAGCAGAACTGCAGGTGATGTACAGTAGCATTATAGCCTATGTAAAAAAAAAAAACCGCTGTGCACATGCTGCGGATTTTTCCGTGAGGATTTCGTGTGGAATAAAAGAAGCAGCATGTCACTTCTTTTGTGCGGTTGTGCTGCAGTTTTCCACCTGCTCCATTCTACAAATCCGCCGGTGGAAAACCGCACAAAAACGGCAATAAAACCGCACAAAAAATGCACTAAATCCGCAGGAAAAATGCAGGTCATTTGACCTGTGGATTTAGTAAAATCCACGTGGAAAAATCCTCGGGAGGATCCGCACCATGTGCACATAGCCTTATTGTCATTCAAAATTTGCAATAAGTGGCTTGTACTTTATTAATGACAAATAATGTTATGGATGTGTATTTGTCCTGTAATGATTTTGTTAAAGAACAATATTTACTCCAAATATAATTTTGCATTTTTTTATCATGTTTATTCATATTGTCTTCCCTCCAAAAATCAGGATCCTTGTTCCCATCAATAATAATTATTATTAGGAATATGTTACCAGGTTTTTACCAAATAATCTGAGTAGTATGATGTAGAGACAGAAACTCTTATTCTAGTGATGTGACACTTGCCTCGCTGCTTGCTGCAGTTTTGATATAACCACTGTTTTACCAGCAAGATACTATTAATAGGAATAATAAACCTGCTACCATGTAGTCCTCCATATTTATAAGTTCTGTATTACCCCACCCCCACCACTAATTGACAGCTTTCTACTTATGCAAAGTATGCTGCCAATTAGTGGTGGGGGCGGGGTTATACAGAGCTCAGCATTTAGAGAACTGCTAGATGTGGAGCAGATAAAGCACTGATTTCATGAAAATTTCAGATAGCAGCCCAGTAAGTGATACATCACTGGAATCAGGGTCTTTGTCTTGTCATCATGCTGCTCTCAGATGGGGAATTAAAACCTGGTGACAGATTCCCTTTAAATAAAATGGAAAGAGACAGGATGTGAGGTGGAGTTTAGCTATATTCCACTTCAACAAGAATATTTAAGGAGGGAATTTAAGCTTTAACTGCCCAGCAGATAGACAAACACTACATATTTTAAATCCCAATGCTGCACCTGACAGCTAGGTCCTAAATAGCAATACGCTTACAGGATTGACATCAATCCTCTATGTTAATATATCAACAACTCTTTTAACACACCCGAAAAGCAGAGAGGGCTGAGCTGAGGGGGAGTTGCCTTCCCAGCTCTGTGCCCGGAACCATTGAGCATGGCATCAGGTTCCCTGGGGGACGCTTTAGAGGACTGAACTGAAGCCAGGATCATGAAGAGGTCAGGACTGGGAGCGGAAAAACTGCACGCGCTTTCTGCAGACCAGCGCAGAGACCGGAGGAGAGAGGATGCTGACGCAGGAGGGGAGAGGATACGGGTACAGCCACTGGAGTCAGAGAGATCGCGGACACAGGCGGTGGGCAGTGAGTATGAGAAGCCTGGTACTGCACTGCCAGGAAGGCTGCTGACTCCCCTCCTTGCTGAGACTTTGCCTCACAGAGAGACTATGTATCTCGACCAGACGCTCCCCCGCAGAGAGACCGGGTTATGTGCTGAGGCGCTTCCCTGTGACCGAGGGGCGTTCAGTGATGGGACAGTGACCTGTAAAGAGAGACTGTGTAAGGCAGCGCCCCTGACTTCGGTGAGAGGACACCGCTGCCTTATCAGAGAGAAGGGCTTGGAGCAAAGGGGGATATCGTCAGCCTCATACCCCTTTGGCTCCCGCGTTAACCCCTCATACTCCAGCTGGACTGCATCGAGGACCCCAGAGACTGAGGACAGCAAGCACCACTGGTGCCTCGGTGCCAACGTTGGACAAGAGTGATCCCCTCCAATCAAGACCCCTGAGGACTGATAAGTTTGTCTCATAGGAAAATAACTTTTCTACTGTTTGCACTCTGTATAGCTCTCTCTGCTGTTGATATAATTTGCTTCACATCATATTCCCTTTTATACTGTTTGTTTTACCAGTATTATCCCCTGTAAAAAAACCTCCCCATTTACTGTTGGTCTGCCTGCTCCGTGCTGACATATATCTCTCCTGCACGTTATTACACTACCATGAGTCAAAAGAGAATACATCCCAAAAGGCAACTCCTGGATTCTAACATGACTCAGAGTGAGAGGTCTACCCAACTACAACGCAGTCGACATGTGACAGCTGTCACAAATGCTACCTCTTTCTGTTCAGCTGCCTACAAAACATCTGATTATGGCATTTTAATCTCTCGGAGACAGGCATTTCTATAAGCTAATATTCTTCCATTTGTATAGTTTCTCCCTAAGTTTCCTTGTCTGCTGATGTACCTACATTGCATCTTTTCTTCATAAATTATCTACTTGTCATCTTGCACCGGTTATTGCCAACGGTTTTACCGAGGACAACATGGAACTTTAACAATCTTTTGACTGTGCAAATCACATCGTCAGATGGAATTCTCTTTTCCACTGTTCTCTGTCTTCAAACTAAAATAACCAAGTGCTACAGTCATCCACAATCAAGAAAGTCCAAAGTTTTCACATTTTCTCAAATTTTGTAAAATTTTTGACAAATTCCTTTGTCAAAAGCATTCAACAAACTGCAACGACTGTTTTACAAGACAATTATGCTTAAAATAATACTCCAGTGAATTTTTCTATTTCTTCCTTTGTTAGCAATCATGTTTATATGTGTAATGAGTCTTTTAACATATTCGCCGGTTGCTGACGTCAGCTGTTTTTAGGGATGCTTCAGCACCATAGGACCGCATTTGTGACCAGCAGAATCGCACAGCGTCTGGTCACTTTACACATTTTTTCAATGTAAGTCTATGAGACGCAGAACAAGGCTAGAAAAACTCATTCTGGCTCTCATAAATTTACATTGAGAAAGTAACCAACAAGCCACACAATAGTGATCCAGCAGGTTACAACTGCCAAAGTAGACTGAAGCATTGCTGAAAGTGGCTGAAGATGGCAACTAGTGAGTATGTTGTATCACTCATTACATATATAAATGGTTGTTAAGAAAGGGGGAAATAAATAAAAATCTCTGTGGTGCTTGTTTAATAGCTGTCTATGAGAGCACTACTGTGCATGCGTGGCCACTTAGTAAACAGAACAGTGTATCCAACTTACAACCAATTTCTACATTTCCCATCTGTGACGACATTAAACCTTAGCTATTGATTTATTCTAAATATAATATAAAGCTCAGATTACCTGTTAAAGTTAAACCAAAGGTCACAGAATGTCTGCACAATTCACCTCACCTTTTCTCCGACAGCGTTTGTGTTTCGCCATACAAGCTCCATCTAATGCCATATGCATGGAGATAACTTCTCACAAAAGCAATGTAATCAAAAGAAATAACCCTGGTTGCAAAACAGAAGTATTGAAACATTTTCATGCTGGCATACTGCTACAGCAGGCCGCTGATAGATTCTTTCTGTCAATTCTTCTGCTGTCACATAGTAACGAACATCATCTTCTGGCAAGAAACCTTGGTGCTACCACTGGGGCGTGTGCTGACTCCTGGTCTGCAGGCCATATTCTTAAACCAATGGCAGATGACCCAGGGTACTAAAAGGACCTTAATTCCAACACTCTTTGACTGAGAAATAAGGTTTGATTGTTCTTGTCCATGCAAGGTGTTCTTCATCGTTGTCTAAATTCAAACTGGTTTGCTCTCTGATCTTCGTTTGTCTCCCATCTGCTCTGATATTCTCATAGGCTTCCTTATTGAGTGAACTCTGCATGCTCTGGTCTTGTACTACTTGGTTGCCCTGAACCTGACTTTTATTTGTATACATTTCAATGATCAAAACTTGTCTTCAGTGGCTTAATTTGAAGCTTGTGGGCCCCAAAGCAAAATCTACAATGGAACCCTCAACTAACACAGGTCTTTAATAGTAATAATCTTTTCATATGGGGCAAAAGTAACCTATGGGGCCTCCTAGTTTACAAGTGTGATTGCAACCCCTGCACCTATTTTACTTATACCCATGTCCTTACATCATCCGTTTGTCAGTTGTTGCAAATGGGAGCTACTCTAAGGTTGTGACCCGAAAAACCCTCCAGCAAAGTCAAGATGCCTGTACAGGGGTAAAAGGGTAAAAATCATGGGATCCCAGAGTTCCCCACTCTTGACTAAGGAAAATTCAGTGCTAATGTGTGCTCACTAATGCACTTTGTGGGCAATCTTTGGCTCTATTTATAAGCTCACCAACATTTAGCAAACAAGGCTTTAACAATGCCTTAAACATTCACATGTGAGATTCAAACATGGAATCTTTTTGCAATATCTATGTTCCATTTCTGAAATTCTGGTTTATTTGAGCTGTGTAATGACTGATATCTGTAAGCTTATATTAATTTTTTATTGGCCAATAGGTTCAGTACAATGTTCCAATCACTGGTTTTGCATGCCTGCCTTCCTCACTGGTGATCGATAGTGCCAGCTCTAGGTAAGATAGTGCTGTCAATCACCATTAAGTGAGGTAGAGGCATGCAAAACCAGTGGGTGGAATGGTGCATTGAGCTTTTTGGCCACAGCAAGGGTGCACCGAGACTGATAGTATATTTCAAATAACTTCAGTTTTTGCAAAGCCATTTGGGGTGATAGATTCTCTTTCAGTAAAGCTAATTTTACTCTTATTCATAGTTGTAAGTCAAGTTCAATATGTAATTTTCCTTTATTGTTCGTAAGTTTATTTATACAATTTTAGTAGTATTGAACAGAATTCTAAAGTAATCTGCAATCACAAAATAAGACCAATAGCTTCGTGTTACCAACCTTCTATTAAATGTGTACATTAGCTTGTCCTTCCATTGTCACTTTTAGTAATATAGATTGGTGCGGTATCTCAGACCTTTTACCTAATTTACAATACCCCAAAAGATAAGTATCTAATTTAGAACCCATAATGGATGTTAAGAACAAAGAAGAGCATAATGTTATGAAGGAGCGCTGACATTGAGGACTTGCCAGTGCCTGCTCTGTATTCGAAGAGTTCACTTGAACATGTAATTATGATAATGGGTCCATAAACATACATGCATGCATGTCTTATTTGATTTGTTGAACACTTGGGGAGCTTAAGAAACAGAAAAAGACAATTACCAGCCTTCAATCCAAAACATGTCAGTGATACCAGCACTTCTCTTTACAATGGCAGCAGAGACTGTACAAGAATTAATTTGAAGGACCCTTAGTTCACTCTGGAAGAGAAGCTCCGTTGGTGTGATGAAATGACTAAAATAGGTTTGATTGCAAAAAAAAAATGAACATAATAAACAGGGAAACCTCATTTTATACAGTGTCCTCATGAACATCAATATTTTCAGCAATAATAATAATAATAAATTTTATTTCTATAGCGCTGACATATTCCGCAGCACTTTACATTTCAGAGGAGATTTGTACAGACAATAGACATTACAGCATAACAATAATCACATAGATTATATCAAATACCAAGAGGAATGAGGGCCCTGCTCACAAGCTTACAATCTATGAGGAAAGAGGTAGACACAAAAGGTGGGTGGTAACGGTTGTCCTGATTGTATGGACCAGCCATAATGTTAAGTGTGTAACAGTACAGACACAGAGGGCTAATGGATGCATAAAGCATGTGGGAACATGATGCGGGGAACCTGGTTATGGTAAAACTTTTGGCTGTGCCACACAGAGATAGATTAGGTTAATGTGTTCAGGCGATAGGCCAGTCTGAATAAATGCGTTTTCAGGGCACGCTTAAAATTGTGGGGATTGGGTACTAATCGTATTGACCTGGGAAGTGCATTCCAAAGAATTGGCACAGAACGTGTAAAGTCTTGGAGACGGGAGTGGGAGGTTCTGATTATTGAGGATGCTAACCTCAGGTCATCAGCAGAACGGAGGGTGCGGGTAGGGTGATATACTGAAACAAGGGAGGAGATGTAGGGTGGTGCTGAGCCATGGAGGGCTTTGTGGGTGAGGGTAATAAGTTTATACTGAATTCTGGAGTGGATGGGTAGCCAGTGTAATGACTGGCACAAGGTAGAGGCATCGGTGTAGCGATTGGTGAGGAATATGATCCTGGCTGCAGCATTCAAGACAGATTGGAGAGGGGAGAGTTTGGTAAGAGGGAGACCGATTAGAAGAGAGTTACAATAGTAGAGACGAGAATGAATAAGAGAAACAGTAAGAGGTTTGCAGAGTCAAAAGTAGGAAAAGGTCGAATTCTAGAAATGTTTTTGAGGTGCAGATGACAAGAGCGAGCCAGTGATCGAATGGGGGGGGCAAAGGTAAGCTCGGAGTCAAGTATGACCCCAAGACAGCGGGCAGGTTGCTGGGGAGTAATAGTGGAACCACACACAGAAATGGCAATGTCGGGTATAGGTACATTTGTAGAGGGAAGAAACAAAAGGAGTTCAGTCTTTGACAGGTTCAGTTTCAGATATAGTGAGGACATGATGTTAGACACAGCGTTTAGACAATCGCCGGTGTTTTCTAGAAAGGTTGGCGTGATGTCAGGAGAAGAAGCGTATAATTGGGTGTCATCAGCATAGAGATGGTACTGGAAACCAAATCTACTGATTGTTTGACCAATAGGGGCAGTGTACAAGGAGAAGAGGAGGGGGCCTAGAACCGATCCTTGAGGAACCCCAACAGTAAGGGGAAGGTGAGAGGAGGAGGAACCGGCAAAAGATACAGTAAAGGAGCGGTCAGAGAGATAGGAGGAGAACCAGGAGAGAACAGTGTCCTTGAGGCCAATGGAACGGAGCATAGTGAGGAGGAGCTGATGATCCACAGTGTCGAATGCTGCAGAGAGATCCAAGAGAATTAGCATGGAGTAATGACCATTTGATTTAGCTGTTAGTAGATCATTAGAGACTTTAGTGAGGGCAGTTTCAGTAGAGTGTAAAGAGCAGAAACCGGAATGGAGAGGGTCGAGAAGAGAGTTATCAAAGAGATAGAGTATAAGACGGGAGTGGACCAGGCGTTCCAGGAGTTTAGAGATGAAGGGAAGATTAGAGACAGGTCTATAGTTAGCGGCACAGTTTTAATCGAGAGATGGTTTTTTAAGTAGTGGATATATGATGGCATGCTTAAAAGAGGAGAGGAAGATACCAGAAGAGAGAGAGGTTAAATATTTTAGTTAGGTGAGGGGTGACAGCAGGGGAAAGGGACTGAAGGAGATGTGACGGAATTGGGTCACTGGTAGTGTTGAGCATTCCGATACCGCAAGTATCGGGTATCGGCCGATACTTGCTGTATCGGAATTCCGATACCGACTTCCGATATTTTTTCAATATCGGAAGTCGGCATCGGAATCGGAAGTTCAAAGTTGATTGACAGCCGAAATGACGTCATCATGATGCGCGGTGTGTGCGCATCATGATGCGCCGTCATTTCGGGCCTTCCAGGGGTCTCTGCCGGCCTGCCGGGGGGCTGTGTGGACTGCCCGGGGTCTGTACCGGCCTGCCGGGGGGCTGTGCCGGCCTGCCGGTGGTCTGTGCACCCTGTGGGGGTCTGTACCGGCCTGCCGGGGGGCTGTGCCGGCCTGCCGGTGGTCTGTGCACCCTGTGGGGGTCTGTACCGGCCTGCCGGGGGGCTGTGCCGGCCTGCCGGGGGGCTGTGCTGATGTTCGGGGGTCTGTGCAAGCATCGTCCGATGGAACTATAAGTCCCATCTGGCGATGCCTGCTACCATGACAGTGATTGACACATTAGCCATCATCCGGCTAATGTGTTAAATGTTAAAAAAAAAAAAAAAAATACTACATACATACTACATACATACTACATGCATGCTACATACATACTACATGCTACATACATACTACATATATACTACATGCATGCTACATACATACTACATGCTACATACATACTACATACATACTACATACATACCACATATATACTACATACATACTACATGCATGCTACATACATACTACATACATACCACATATATACTACATACATACTACATGCATGCTACATACATACTACATACATACTACATACATACTACATGCATGCTACATACATAACACATACATACTACATGCATGCTACATACATACTACATGCTACATACATACTACATATATACTACATACATACTACATACATACTACATGCATGCTACATACATACTACATGCTACATACATACTACATATATACTACATGCATGCTACATACATACTACATGCTACATACATACTACATATATACTACATACATACGACATACATACTACATGCATGCTACATACATACTACATGCTACATACATACTACATATATACTACATGCATGCTACATACATACTACATGCTACATACATACTACATATATACTACATACATACTACATACATACTACATGCATGCTACATACATACTACATGCTACATACATACCACATACATACTACATACATACTACATGCTACATGCTACATACATACTACATATATACTACATGCATGCTACATACATACTGCATGCTACATGCATGCTACATACATACTACATACATACTACATGCTACATACATACTACATACAATACATTCATACAATACATACATAGACATACAGTACATATAACATAGAGTAACATACTTACCAATACTTGTCACATTGTTCCCCGAAGCCATTGTCTTTTACGGAATAAATATTAACATAACAAACCACAAAAATACTCACCCACGATCCGAAGCAGTCCACGAGTGTGTCCCACGACGATCTTGGGTAGAGAACTGCAGCATCAGCTGATGCTGCCGTTCTCTACGGGCTGCAGGAATCCAATGACGGAAGGTAGGTATCCATGTAGCATGCATGTAGAATATACACTCACTGGCCACTTTATTAGGTACACCATGCTAGTAACGGGTTGGACCCCCTTTTGCCTTCAGAACTGCCTCAATTCTTCGTGGCAGAGATTCAACAAGGTGCTGGAAGCATTCCTCAGAGATTTTGGACCATATTGACATGATGGCATCACACAGTTGGCGCAGATTTGTCGGCTGCACATCCCTGATGCGAATCTCCCGTTCCACCACATCCCAAAGATGCTCTATTGGATTGAGATCTGGTGACTGAGGAGGCCATTTGAGTACAGTGAACTCATTGTCATGTTCAAGAAACCAATCTGAGATGATTCGAGCTTTATGACATGGCGCATTATCCTGCTGAAAGTAGCCATCAGATGTTGGGTACATTGTGGTCATAAAGGGATGGACATGGTCAGCAACAATACTCAGGTAGGCTGTGGCGTTGCAACGATGCTCAATTGGTACCAAGGGGCCCAAAGAGTGCCAAGAAAAAATTCCCCACACCATGACACCACCACCACCAGCCTGAACAGTTGATACAAGGCAGGATGGATCCATGCTTTCATGTTGTTTACGCCAAATTCTGACCCTACCATCCGAATGTCGCAGCAGAAATCGAGACTCATCAGACCAGGCAACGTTATTCCAATCTTCTACTGTCCAATTTCGATGAGCTTGTGCAAATTGTAGCCTCAGTTTCCTGTTCTTAGCTGAGAGGAGTGGTACCCGGTGTGGTCTTCTGCTGCTGTAGCCCATCTGCCTCAAAGTTCGACGCACTGTGCGTTCAGAGATGCTCTTCTGCCTACCTTGGTTGTAACGGGTGGCAATTTGAGTCACTGTTGCCTTTCTATCAGCTCGAACCAGTCTGCCCATTCTCCTCTGACCTCTGGCATCAACAAGGCATTTCCGGCCACAGAACTGCCGCTCACTGGATTTTTTTTCTTTTTCGGACCATTCTCGGTAAACCCTAGAGATGGTTGTGCGTGAAAATCCCAGTAGATCAGCAGTTTCTGAAATACTCAGACCAGCCCTTCTGGCACCAACAATCATGCCACGTTCAAAGGCACTCAAATCACCTTTCTTCCCCATACTGATGCTCGGTTTGAACTGCAGGAGATTGTCTTGACCATGTCTACATGCCTAAATGCACTGAGTTGCCGCCATGTGATTGGCTGATTAGAAATTAAGTCTTAACACACAGTTGGACAGGTGTACCTAATAAAGTGGCCAGTGAGTGTATGTAGTATGTATGTAGCATGTAGTATGTATGTAGCATGCATGTAGTATATATGTAGTATGTATGTAGCATGTAGTATGTATGTAGCATGCATGTAGTATGTATGTAGTATGTATGTAGTATGTATGTGGTATGTATGTAGCATGTAGTATGTATGTAGCATGCATGTAGTATATATGTGTTATGTATGTAGCATGTAGCATGCATGTAGCATGCATGTAGTATGTATGTAGTATGTATGTAGTATGTATGTGGTATGTATGTAGCATGTAGCATGCATGTAGTATGTATGTAGTATATATGTGGTATGTATGTAGCATGTAGTATGTATGTAGCATGCAGTATGTATGTAGCATGCATGTAGTATATATGTAGTATGTATGTAGCATATATGTAGTATGTATGTAGCATGTAGTATGTATGTAGCATGCAGTATGTATGTAGCATGCATGTAGTATATATGTAGTATGTATGTAGCATATATGTAGTATGTATGTAGCATGTAGTATGTATGTAGCATGCAGTATGTATGTAGCATGCATGTAGTATATATGTAGTATGTATGTAGCATATATGTAGTATGTATGTAGCATGTAGTATACAGTGGGGAAAAAAAGTATTTAGTCAGTCAGCAATAGTGCAAGTTCCACCACTTAAAAAGATGAGAGGCGTCTGTAATTTACATCATAGGTAGACCTCAACTATGGGAGACAAACTGAGAAAAAAAAATCCAGAAAATCACATTGTCTGTTTTTTTTTTCATTTTATTTGCATATTATGGTGGAAAATAAGTATTTGGTCAGAAACAAAATTTCATCTCAATACTTTGTGATATATCCTTTGTTGGCAATGACAGAGGTCAAACGTTTTCTGTAAGTCTTCACAAGGTTGCCACACACTGTTGTTGGTATGTTGGCCCATTCCTCCATGCAGATCTCCTCTAGAGCAGTGATGTTTTTGGCTTTTCGCTTGGCAACACGGACTTTCAACTCCCTCCAAAGGTTTTCTATAGGGTTGAGATCTGGAGACTGGCTAGGCCACTCCAGGACCTTGAAATGCTTCTTACGAAGCCACTCCTTCGTTGCCCTGGCGGTGTGCTTTGGATCATTGTCATGTTGAAAGACCCAGCCACGTTTCATCTTCAATGCCCTTGCTGATGGAAGGAGGTTTGCACTCAAAATCTCACGATACATGGCCCCATTCATTCTTTCATGTACCCGGATCAGTCGTCCTGGCCCCTTTGCAGAGAAACAGCCCCAAAGCATGATGTTTCCACCACCATGCTTTACAGTAGGTATGGTGTTTGATGGATGCAACTCAGTATTCTTTTTCCTCCAAACACGGCAAGTTGTGTTTCTACCAAACAGTTCCAGTTTGGTTTCATCAGACCATAGGACATTCTCCCAAAACTCCTCTGGATCATCCAAATGCTCTCTAGCAAACTTCAGACGGGCCCGGACATGTACAGGCTTAAGCAGTGGGACACGTCTGGCACTGCAGGATCTGAGTCCATGGTGGTGTAGTGTGTTACTTATGGTAGGCCTTGTTACATTGGTCCCAGCTCTCTGCAGTTCATTCACTAGGTCCCCCCGCGTGGTTCTGGGATTTTTGCTCACCGTTCTTGTGATCATTCTGACCCCACGGGGTGGGTTTTTGCGTGGAGCACCAGATCGAGGGAGATTATCAGTGGTCTTGTATGTCTTCCATTTTCTAATTATTGCTCCCACAGTTGATTTCTTCACTCCAAGCTGGTTGGCTATTGCAGATTCAGTCTTCCCAGCCTGGTGCAGGGCTACAATTTTGTTTCTGGTGTCCTTTGACAGCTCTTTGGTCTTCACCATAGTGGAATTTGGAGTCAGACTGTTTGAGGGTGTGCACAGGTGTCTTTTTATACTGATAACAAGTTTAAACAGGTGCCATTACTACAGGTAATGAGTGGAGGAAAGAGGAGACTCTTAAAGAAGAAGTTACAGGTCTGTGAGAGCCAGAAATCTTGATTGCTTGTTTCTGACCAAATACTTATTTTCCACCATAATATGCAAATAAAATGAAAAAAAAACAGACAATGTGATTTTCTGGATTTTTTTTTCTCAGTTTGTCTCCCATAGTTGAGGTCTACCTATGATGTAAATTACAGACGCCTCTCATCTTTTTAAGTGGTGGAACTTGCACTATTGCTGACTGACTAAATACTTTTTTTCCCCACTGTATGTTACCATATGTAGTATGCATGTTGCATGCATGTAGTATATATGTAGTATGAATGTAGCATGTATGTAGTATGTAGTATGAATGTAGCATGTATGTAGTATGCATGTTGTATGTATGTAGCATGTATGTAGCATGTAATTTTTTTTTTTTTTTTTTTACATTCAACACATTAGCCGGATGATGGGACTACTACTGTCCCATCATTGGCTAATGTGTCAATCACTGTCATGGTAGCAGGCATCGCCCGATGGGACTTGTAGTCCCATCGGACGATGCCTGCACAGACCCCCGAAGCCTGCACAGACCACCGGCAGGCCGGCACAGCCCACCGGAGCCTGCACAGACCACCGGCAGGCCGGCACAGCCCCCTGGCAGGCCGGCACAGCCCACCGGAGCCTGCACAGACCATCGGCAGGCCGGCACAGCCCCCCGGCAGGCCGGCACAGCCCACCGAAGCCTGCACAGACCACCGGCAGGCCGGCACAGCCCCCCGGCAGGCCGGCACAGACCACCGGAGCCTGCACAGACCCCCTGGCAGGCCGGCACAGCCCCCCGAAAGGCCCGTACAGACCCCAGAGAGGCTGTACAAGGCAAAAACAGGGTTTTTCTTATTCCGATACCGGAAGTCCCATAGACTTGAATGGGACTTCCGGTATCGGAATCGGCGATACCGATACTTTTTTTTAAGATCGGCCGATCCATTCCGATCCGATACTTTGAAGTATCGGACGGTATCGCTCACCTCTAGTCACTGGTGCAAGTGGTTGGGCGAGAAGATGCAAGGAGCCTGCTTACTTCTACTTCTGTGACTGGTTCAAAATCAGAGAGTGAGCTAGATGCAGTGGGGGAGGGAGGACAGTGCATGGTATGAGGTGATTGGGAGATAATTTCCTGTCGAATCTGGTCAATTATTTCTTTGAAGTAATTGGCCAGATCGTCAGCTTGGAGCTCCGTGGTTGGGGCCTGTACTCTTGAGTTGAGTAGAGAATGAAAAGTGTCAAAGAGACGTTTCGGGTTATTGGACAGTGAGGCGATGAGGGTGTTGAAATAGGTTTGTTTGGAGAGGTGAAGGGCAGTGTTGTATGTTCTAAGCATAAACTTATAATGGATGAAATCTTCGTGTAGATTGGATTTTCTCCACAGACGTTCGGCACACCTGGAGCACCGCTGCAGGAAATGTGTTTGCAGGGTGTGCCAGGGTTATCACCGTCTGTGTTGTGGTGTTCTATTTATAGGGGGTGCAAATTCATCCAGGGCACTTTGAAGTGTTTGATTGTAATGCTTCAATGCGGAATCAGGACATGAGAGGGGGGAGATAGGTGCCAATGACGACTGTAAATTCTTCATAAGTTTCAGGGTGTTAATGGCCTGTATGTTTCTATAAATATGGACAGTGGGGGTGACCTGAGCAGCCTGGCAGTTCTTGATAGAGAATGAAAGAAGATTGTTGTCAGAGAGCGGGAGAGGGGAGTTTGCAAAATCATCCACTGTACAAAACCGAGAGAAGACCAAGTCGAGGGAGTTTCCGTCTTCATGCATTGGAGAATAAGTAAACTGCGAAAGGCCAAACGAGGAGGTTAGAGATAAAAGGTGAGTAGCAGATGGGGAGAGGGGAAGAGCAATGGGGATGTTGAAATCTCCCATGATGAGGATAGGAATGTCACAGGAGAGAAAATGTGAAAGCCCAGTGTCAAAATGATCCAGGAACTGATGGGAGGGGCTGGGAAGACGATACATCACCGCCACTCGCATGGAGAAGGGGGTGTAGAGTCTGACGGCATGGACCTCAAAAGAAGGGATGACTAGGGAGGGTAGTTGAGGGATAAACTGAAAGGTACATTTTGGTGATAGGAGCTGACCAACGCCTCCACCTGCTCTATTGTCTGATCTTGGGGTATGAGAGAAGTGTAGTCCCCCGTATGAAAGAGCAGCAGCAGCGGTAGTGTCTAACTGCTGGATCCAGGTTTCAGTAAGAGCCAGGAGGTTAAGACAATTAGAAAGGAAAACGTCATGAGTGAAGGAGAGTTTGTTACACACTGATCGAGAATTCCAAAGTGCACAATTAAGAGAGACAGATGGCATGCAGGGAATAATAATAAGATTAGAGGGGTTTCTGAGTGTAGCAGTTGGGGGTTTTGACTTTCTATAACATGGGGGACCAGGGTTGGGAGCAATGTCTCCTGAGACTAGGAGAAGGAGGATAGAAAGAGTGAGCAGATGGTTAAGTGATTTGTGAGAGCGTCTCTTATGCTGAATGTTGGGACTGACTGGATCTGTGCAATTTAAGAATGTGAAAAGAGCGTAAGTGCTATACATAGGAGATGAAAGGAGCGAGGGCCCGATATGGATGGAGTGTATAGAGTTAATGCCAGGGCGGTGGACGTGTGTGAATGCAGCGGCCTGGATATAAATTACACAAATGCATAAGATATATATTTGTTGCACTCCAAATGTACAGGGAGTAGATGTATATAAATGTCCTACCTGTCTCCTGCCCTGTCTAACTGCCATGTTATAACTGCCAGTACTTTGATACATGTACGTAGATTACATGTGCATAAATGCCTTCCCCAAGCTATGTCTGAATATATAGGAGGCTAATGCTTAGATTTTTAACTTAATTAGATTTTTAAGGGGGGCTGCGGCCCAAAGCATTGATAATTCCCTTACTGCAGTAGTCTAATTGCCAGTGCACAACAAGCAGCCCATCCGGCCACTAATTATCCTAGGTGCAGTTCCCTGAGTGACCTGAGGGTAAGGGGGGCGCCGGAGGGCTGCGAGTTCCAAAGTGGAACTGAGAAAGTGGGATATAAATAAATCTCCGCAGTTCTTGGAAGATTGTTAACAGTGGTGGGGCATCCAAAATATCCCCCTGCTGTAAATTGTTAGAGCGAGATTAGCTTACTGTATATTTTTGCCACATGCTACCAGTGGCGGGATAACTAAGATAAGCCCCCATTGTGCCTGTGATAGCCGTGTGCCGGCAGTGCGTCGCGTCCCTCCGTCCGTTGACAAACCCGTGTCAGCGGTGGGATCGTGGCGTATTGGTGGCACAGGCCGCGCCGTCCGTCACATATTGGTCACATATTGGTTTTAACTAATGTTCCTTGGGATCAACTCATCTATTGATGTGGCTGTCTTCTCCTGGATCTTTAGGGTCCATCATTGTGTCAGAACATGGGTCCATGCAGATGATTTTTTTTTACCTTTGTGGATATATATATATTAAAAATGTACTCTGTGTCCCCATTCCTGTGGGAGTACTGTCTTTTAAGCCGCTGTGCGTACCCTGCACCCCAGACTATGGAAGTACTGTTTTTAAATCCACTGTGTCTTCTTTGAAAACCCACCCATTACTTTCTAGTAATTTAGCAAATAAATATATTGCATCAGCTGTCTAATTGCCATTTGTAAGCCAAATAAATATTTTTTCAGGACCGCTGTATGTATTCTAGTAGCGTTGCAAATAATCTGGGAAATAAATTATTAGCATCAGCCATCTAGTTACCATTTTTAGGTCACAGAAATAATTTTTCAATACCACTTTGTGTTTTGTAGTAGTTTAGCAAATAAATATATTGCATCAGCTGTGTAATTGCCATTTGTAAGCCAAAGAAATATTTTTTCACGACCGCTGTTTGCTTTCTAGTAGTGCTGCAAATAAATAAATGACATCAGCCATCTCGATGTCATTTATAGGCCAAATCAATATTTTTTCAGTACCGCTGTGTGTATATACGAATAGTGTGTGTAAAAATGTATTGAATTCTGCAGCTGTTTTTTGTGAGTAATGTGTAAAAAATTATTGCACTTTACAGTGGCTTTTTACAAATAGTGTGTACAAAAAATTATTGCACTCTGCAGTAGTCTTTTGCGAGTAGTATGTGTAAAACATTATTATACTCTGCATCATTTGTTTGTGAGTAGTATGTGTAAAAAATAAGTGCATTCTACAGCATTTTTTGGCAGTAGTGTGAGTAAAAAATAAGTGTACTCTGCAGCACTTTTTGAGAGTAGTGTGTCTAAAACAAAATTCTACTCTGCAGCCGACTCTTTCCTATTTGTTGGCCAAAAAATTATTTTATTCTACCGCTGTGTCTATAGTGTCTATACGAGTAGCGTTTTTAAAAAGTTACTCTATTCTGCAGCAGTCTTTTTGTCAGTAGTGTGTCTAAAAAAAAATTCAACTCTACCGCTTAATCTGTTGTAGCTGTGCCTAAAAAATAACTGTGCCCTTAATCCTCTTCAACCCTGCCTCTAGGAGTAATGTGCCAAAAAGCCTCTGTGTGTACTGTGCCAAAAAGCTTCTAGGAGTACTGTGTCAAAAAACCTCTAGGAGTCCTGTACCAAAAAGTCTATCTGTGTACTCTGCAGCTGTGTCTATATGAGTAGTGTGTCTAAAAAATAATTACACTCTATCGCTGTGTCTGTAATAGTTGAGGGCAAAAAAATAGTTATAATCTGCACCCGTGTCTGTGGAAGTACTGTAAGTAAAAATACATTTTTTCTGCTCTGCATCCTTGTCTGTGGGAATACTGTGCCAAAAAAATCTGTCTGTGTACTCTGCATGCGTCTCTATGGGAGTACTCTCAAAAAAGCTTCGGTGGGGGGTACTCTGCAAAACAGTATATTTATTTATTTTTTTATTTGGATAGGCCTCAAAACATTGTGCATGGAAAACAGAACAAACTACGGTACAGTGTAATAGTGGCTGGGTGCGGCCGGTATTCTTTTATATTCAGCCAAAGAGATGGACAAGTCCTGTGGGATCCACACTTCGCTCACTTTAATGGATGTGAGCTTGCTGTGGATAGGCCTATGTGTCTGTCTGTGATCACACCTCCTGCTGTGATAAATACACATTCCAACACTACACTTTACGCAGGCAGGCTAGGACCTCAAAGGTATAGAGGGCAAGCTCAGACCATGTGTCCAATTTGGGCACCCAGATGTTAAATGGGCCAGACCCATCAATCAGTATGTTGAGACGTGTGGACACATACTCTTCCACCATGTTGTTGAAACTGTCTTGCTCATGGATTTTATTCCTTTAGGTTGTGTTTTGTGGTCAGCTTCTCTTTCTGTCAAGCCACAGGAGACACACCTTTTCTCTGAGTGTTTGGGTTCTGTTTTCTGGATGCAGTCTGTGTATCTCGTTGTTTCTTTGCTATGCTTTGCACCTCTCTTCTGTTTAAAGGGGATCTGTCACCACATTTTAGCCCTATAAGCTGCGGCCACCGCCATCAGGGGCTTACTGTATCTACAGCATTCTGTAATGCTGTAGATAAGTCCGCGATGTAACCTGAAAGAGAATAAAAAAGAGTTAAATTATACTCACCCAGGCGTTCGGTCCGGTCCGATGGGTGTTGCGGTCCCGTCCAGCGCCTCCCATCTTCATGCGATGATGTCCTCCTCCTTGCTTCTCCCTCGGCTCCTGCGCAGGCGTACTGCTCTGCCCTGTTGAGGGCAGAGCAAAGTACTGCAGTACGCAGGCGCCGGACCGCTCTGACTTTTCCCGGCGCCTGCACACTGCAGTACTTTACTCTGCCCTCAATAGGGCAGATTAAGTACATCTGCGCAGGAGCCGAGGGAGAAGCAAGGAGGAGGACTTCATCGTATGAAGAAGGGAGGTGCCGGACTGGACCGCGACACCCACCGCACCCGACCACGCCCCCCGGTGAGTATACTCCAATGTGTTTTTCTTATCTTTCAGGTTACATCGGGGGCTTATCTGTAGAATTACAGAATGCTGTAGATAAGCCCCTGATGACGGTGGCCGCAGCTTATAGGGCTAAAATGGGGTGACAGATTCCCTTTAACTTTAGTAAGTAGGCTGTATAATTGTTAAGAATGACTGGTTTATTCTTTGGTATTTTGTTATTTACTTTACTCACTATAAAATCTTTCCTTTGTTCAGCACACTTCTCCTCCCATAGTTAATTCACACTCTGCTGTGCCCTCCGGTTCCTTATGAGGAATGTGAAGCAACTCAATGGCCATTTAGGGAGTTTAGGTCTGAGTTGCCATCTAATAGTTCTTTGGTTATGGCTATTTCTGTACCCTCAGGCACCTTTAGGGACTGTGGTGTCAGGACATCTAGTCTGTACAGAAATCAGCAGTCTCAGTTGTTTTTTTTAGTATCTAACCTATTAATCCTGAGTGAGTTGCTACACAGGCATAAACTAAATGCTGCCTCCTGCTAATACGGACCTTGTCAGGTGGTGGTGCTGGATTTCGTGAAGTGCTATGTAAGGTTTTCCACATTTCTCTCTTGCTAACTTTCCCTTCTGTGGTGGTGCTGGAGTCCCAGCTGCATTGGAGACTTCCTCCTCCTCCTCTGCTTTTTGCTTCCACTGAGCCCCTGCTGTCAGTTGAGGAAAAGGACACCTTCAGTAGTGTGTCCATCAGCATGTGATTGAATTTACACTTTTTCCGATCACACTCTAGTAATAGAAGTAATGATGGCACGTTGTGCTTGTAGTAGAGATACAAAAGGGTGGTCACACAATAATCAGCACTTGTAACAATCCTGCCAACTCGGCAGTCATTACGCTGGCACAACAGCATGTATTGAGTCAACAACAAGCTTTCCTCAGTGGAAGGTGTATCATCTGGGTCCTCTGCATGATTTGTATCTCTCCAGCCATGCTCCAGTGATCTGGTTTGAGTGCCACCCTGCTCTGAATAAGGTTGTTCCTCATCCTTCTTCTCCAGAAGCTCCCCTGGCTAGACATTTATGGCTCCCCACATTTATCCACCAACCACACATCTGCTTTTTCTATGATTCCCATCCACAGCTCCTGCGCAGTGTGAGATTTTTCCCCACAAAGTTTCAGAGCAGCCTGCTGTAGTTGCCCACTGGCTGTGCTGAAGTTTTTTGTGCAGGTGTTACCTTGACTGGATGAGGAGGTGGATTAGGAGGTGGTGGAGGACGAGAAGGCAACATGGACAGAGAAGCATTCAGCAATCCTCAGTGGTGGGAAAGACATGCATCAAAACGCTTTCTACCTCAGGCCCTGGTGCCACTACATTTAGCCATTGGGCAGTTAGGCTAGGCTAACATTGCATTAATGCAGTCTGTTCAACGCAAAATACTTCCGGGGCTTAGTTAACCGGCGCATGCGCAGTAAGGCTTTTCGGCTTTGCCCGCAGTTGGGTAAAGCATACTGCGCATGCGCGAGCCAAGAATGCTTAGCGCACGCGTGAAAGATGGAGGACACCTACTCCTATTCATGAAAAAACTGCGGACGGCGGCCAAGGATGAGGAGGCGGCAAAGATCCGAAACACAGCCCATCGGACCGGACAGACCTCATTTAAATAGCCCGCCAAAACCAGGTGACAGATTCCCTTTAATGAGTGGAGTTCAGAAATTAGATGCGCTAATTTCTTTAAGAGACTCACACCACTTAATGAATTCGGCATATCTTATCAGTGGCATGCACTTATTCCTCACCAGAAATGTTACACTAGTCAGGGGTGCAGGGCTGCCACTAGGAATTTCGGGGCCCGATACTAGCAAAATTTTCAGGGCCCCCTTGAGACTTCGCCCAGGCTCCACCCCAGCCCTACCTCCACCCCTCGAACTGTCCACATTCCCACCGCTCTCTCTTGGAAAAACTCCACTTCTCACCAATCACACATTAAAAGCTCCCATCATCAGATCACAAATATAGCCAGCAGCTTTTGTTTTGGCCAAAAGATTTTTTAATCCACAACCACAACATGGTAGACTGTTGTGAGTTCATTTTCCCCTTCGTCACTGGGGTCTGGTGAACTCCCTATTCTGGTAAAGGAAGGTAATGAGCCTGATTATCAGGCACCTGAGTCTAATGAGGATGACTGGCTGAGTGGAGTCACAGACTGGATATAAGGCTGCCAACGCCCTTCTGCCCTGCGGGTGATTTCTCTGTGGACTTCTAGGACACGAGTCTGATTCCTGCTCCCCTAAAGCTAAGTTTTCTGTTTTGGCTGTTAGCCTTTTTGTTTTGTTTTTTTGTTTTCCTTGCTTTTCTGGATTCTGCCATTCCCTGCTGGGGTGAGCTGAATCTCCTTTTGCCGGTTGCTCTGTCTTCAGTATATTCCTGAGTGCTGACATAGCTTTTTGAAGCCTAGCGTCTTCAGGGCCTTTTTCACTGTCAGTTTGTTGGCTCTTATTTTCATAGGGTTTTTCACGGATTGCAGACAGCAGCCTTCCTGTCCTTTTCTATCTAGTTAGCTTGGGCCCCTCTTTGCTCAGTCTATCTTTCTGTCTGTGTTAGTATTTTCATCTTGCTTCACCGTCATTATATGTTGGGGGCTGCCTATTGCTTTGGGGTCTGCTCTTGGGCAGTTTAGATTTCCCCTTTCTTTCTTTAGGCCTATTTAATTCTCCGTCTGTGATCGAGGGGTCTAGGGCATCGTAGGAACCCCCCACGGCTACTGCTAGTTGTGTTGATAGGTTCAGGGGTCTGCAATCCGATAGCTGCCAACTTCTCTGGTTTTCTGGACTTAGCTAGCATTTCTGTTTTTGCCTCCTCCGGTGACTCAATCATAACAGAATCACCCGCCATACAGCAGATCCTAGGGTACTCAATAGCAGGAAAGAATTGTGTTAAAAAAAAAAAAAGGTGTGTATGTTCTTTCCTCTATATCTCTGAGGCCGTAGGGGGGAATTTTTTTTTCTCTCAATGGAGATAAAGCAATTGTCTGATCATGTGGAGCAGCTCGCTGCGGAAGTGCGGGGAATTTCCGCCTACCTTGCTCGTTCGCATGCTGTTGAACCAAAGATCCCTACACCTGATGTATTTTTTGGGGATCGATCTAAATTTTTGAGTTTCAAAAATAATTGTAAATTATTTTTTGCCTTAAAGCCTAACTCGTCAGGGAGCTCCGCGCAGCAGGTTAAAATTGTCATCTCTTTGCTGCGTGGCGATCCCCAGGATTGGGCGTTTTCTTTGAAACCAGATGATCTTATTCTGACTAATGTGAACGCATTCTTTCAAGCTTTGGGGTTGTTGTATGATGAACCAAATGCTATTGATCAGGCTGAAAAGACCCTGTTGGCATTGAACCAGGGTCGAGATTCTGCAGAGTTGTACTGTCAAAAGTTTCGAAAGTGGGCGGTCCTTACTACCTGGAATGATAATGCCTTGGCTGCTCTCTTTCGGAAGGGTTTGTCAGAAGCCGTAAAAGATACTATGGTGGGATTTCCTGTTCCCTCTGGTCTGGACGATTCTATGTCATTAGCCATTCAGGTTGATCGGCGTTTACGTGAACGCAGGATTGCACGAGAGGTGTTGCCACCGGTTGAACAGACGTCTGAACCTATGCAATGTGATAGAGTTTTGTCTAAGGCGCAACGTCAGGAGTTCAGAAGGCGTAATAAGCTGTGTTTTTTCTGTGGAGATGCCTCGCATATTATTTCTGTTTGTCCTAAACGAGAGAAATGCTTTGCACACACGTTTTCTGTTGGTGGTGTTCAACCTAAGTTTCTTCTGGCAATTACTCTGATCTGCTCCCTGTCCACATTTTCCGCCAAGGCTTTTGTGGATTCGGGAGCAGCGCTAAACCTAATGGACTTGGATTTTGCTAAACGTTGTGGATTTCCGATGACACCTCTGCAGACGCCTATCCCTTTGAGGGGGATTGATGCTACTCCTTTGGCTAAAAATAAACCTCAGTTTTGGACCCAGGTGGTCATGCGGGTCGCCCCAGACCATCCAGAAAATTGCAGATTTTTGGTATTGCATGGTCTGCATGATGCCGTTGTTCTGGGGTTTCCCTGGTTGCAAATTCATAATCCAGTTTTGGATTGGAAATCTGTGTCTGTGGTGAGTTGGGGTTGTCGGTGTGCCTTTAGTGAGGCTCCGGTTTTTTCCACCTCTCCTCAGTCGCATGATGTTCCTGACTATTTGGCGGACTTTTATGATGTATTTAGTGAGAATGAGTCTGCGTCCTTGCCTCCTCATAGGAGTTATGACTGTGCAATTGAACTAAGCCCGGGGTGTAAATTTCCCAAGGGTCGGCTCTTCAATTTATCTGTACCCGAGCACGAGGCTATGCGGTCCTATATTAAGGAGGCGTTGGAGAAGGGTCATATTAGACCATCCTCTTCACCCTTAGGTGCCGGGTTTTTTTTGTGGCCAAAAAGGATGGTTCTTTAAGGCCTTGTATTGATTATCGTGCCCTCAATAAAATTACTATTAAATATCAGTATCCGTTACCCCTGATTTCAGATCTATTCTCTAGAGTTAGAGGTGCTGCTGGTTTACCAAGCTTGACCTCAGGGGGGCGTATAATCTTATCCGCATTAAGCAGGGGGATGAATGGAAGACGGCGTTTAATACTCCGGAGGGACATTTTGACGACCTGGTGATGCCTTTTGGGCTCACTAATGCCCCTTCTGTCTTCCAATCCTTCATGAACGATATTTTCCGAGACTTTGTCAATAAATTTTTGATTATCTATCTGGATGATATTTTGATCTTCTCCAAGGATTGGGATTCTCATGTGGAACATATTCGGACTGTGTTCCGGATCTTGAGGGAGAATTCCCTGTATGTCAAAGGATCAAAATGCCTTTTTGGAGTACAGAGGATTTCATTTTTGGGATTTATTTTGTCTCCGTCAACTATTGAAATGGACCCGGCCAAGGTACAGGCCATTTATGATTGGGTTCAGCCCACTTCTTTGAAGGCCCTCCAGAAGTTTTTGGGTTTTGCTAATTTTTATCGGAAATTTATAGCAAAATTTTCTAGTATTGCCAAGCCATTGACTGATCTGACTAAGAAGGGTGCTGATGTGTTGAATTGGTCTCCTGAGGCTGTTGATTCCTTTCAGGAGCTGAAGCGAAGATTTACCTCCTCCCCGGTTTTGCGGCAACCTGATGTCTCACTCCCGTTCCAGGTGGAGGTGGATGCTTCTGAGATTGGTGCAGGAGCTGTTTTGTCCCAAAAGGATCCTGTAACATCTAAAATGAATCCCTGTGCTTTCCTTTCCCGAAAGTTCTCTCCATCTGAACGTAACTATGATGTGGGGAATCGGGAACTGTTGGCCATGAAATGGGCATTTGAGGAGTGGAGACATTGGTTGGAGGGAGCTAAACATCAAGTTGTGGTCCTCACTGACTACAAGAATTTGATTTACCTAGAGTCGGCTAAACGCTTGAACCCTAGACAGGCTAGGTGGGCCTTGTTTTTTACACGTTTTGATTTTGTGGTCTCTTTTCTTCCTGGAACTAAGAATGTCAAGGCAGATGCCCTCTCTAGGATTTTCTTTGCTGATTCTCCTGTGGTGACCAAGCCTGCTACCATCTTAGGCGAAGGGGTAGTTCTTTCTGCCATCTCGCTTGATTTGAGACTTGCTCTGCAAGAGTTCCAGGAGGACAAACCTGAGCGTTGTCCCAGTGGAAAGTTGTATGTTCCTGACCAGTGGAAGAAGAGAGTGATGTCTGAAGTTCATTGCTCTGCATTGGCTGGTCATCCAGGTATTTTTGGTACTAGAGATCTGGTGAGTCGCTCTTTTTGGTGGCCCACCTTGTCTCATGATGTCAGGAATTTTGTGCAGTCCTGTGGGACTTGCTCCCGGTCTAAATCTTGTTCTCGCTCTAGCGGGTTGTTGATGCCTTTGCCGGTCCCCAGGAGGCCATGGACCCATATTTCAATGGATTTCATCTCTGATATGCCGGTCTCTCAAAGAATGACTGTTATTTGGGTGATTTGTGATAGGTTCTCTATGATGCTTCATCTTGTACCACTCCCTAAGTTGCCATCTTCCTCTGAGTTGGTGCCCCTGTTTTTGCAACAGGTGGTTCGCTTACACGGGATTCCTGAGAACATTGTATCTGACAGAGGAGTTCAGTTTGTGTCTAGATTTTGGAGGACTTTCTGTTCCAAGCTGGGAATTCAGTTGTCCTTCTCCTCTGCTTTTCACCCTCAGACCAATGGGCAGACAGAGAGAACAAACCAGACCTTGGAGTCGTATTTGAGATGTTTTATTTCCGCTGATCAGGATGATTGGGTTTCATTTTTGCCCTTGGCCGAATTTGCTTTAAATAATAGAGCTAGTTCTGCCACTTTGATGTCACCTTTTTTTTTTGTAACTTTGGGTTTCATCCTCGATTTTCTTCAGGGCAGGTGGAGCCTTCTGCCTGCCCAGGTGTTGACACTGTGGTGGAGAGAATGCACCAGATCTGGGACCAAGTGGTGGATAAGTTATCTCTCTCCCAGGAAAAGGCCCAGCGGTTTTCCAATCGACATAGGACCATTGGTCCCCAGTTTAAGATTGGTGATATGGTGTGGTTATCATCAAAAAATATTGCTATGAAGGTGGCTTCTCCTAAGTTTAAGCCTAGATTTATTGGACCTTACAAGATTTTGGAGATTATTAATCCGGTCTCTTTTCGTTTGGCTCTTCCTGTCACATTTAAAATCCATAATGTGTTCCATAAGTCCTTGTTGAAGAGGTTTGTTGAACCAGTTGTTCCTGGGGTGGCACCTCCAGACCCTGTATTGGTTGAAGGTAACATGGAATATGAGGTAGAGAATATACTGGATTCCCGTCTGGCTAGACGGAGACTCCAGTATTTGGTTAAGTGGAAGGGTTATGGTCAGGAGGATAATTCCTGGGTCTCTGCCTCTGATATTCATGCCAAAAGATTGGTGCGTGCATTTCATCGGGCTCACCCTGATTGCCCTGGTGGCGTGGTTGAGGGTTCGGTGACCCCTCCTCAAGGGGGAGGTACTGTTGTGAGTTCATTTTCCCCTTCGTCACTGGGGTCTGGTGAACTCCCTATTCTGGTAAAGGAAGGTAATGAGCCTGATTATCAGGCACCTGAGTCTAATGAGGATGACTGGCTGAGTGGAGTCACAGACTGGATATAAGGCTGCTGATGCCCTTCTGTCCTGCGGGTGATTTCTCTGTGGATTTCTAGGACACCAGTCTGATTCCTGCTCCCCTAAAGCTAAGTTTTCTGTTTTGGCTGTTAGCCTTTTTGTTTTGTTTTGTTTTCCTTGCTTTTCTGGATTCTGCCATTCCCTGCTGGGGTGAGCTGAATCTCCTTTTGCCGGTTGCTCTGTCTTCAGTATATTCCTGAGTGCTGACATAGCTTTTTGAAGCCTAGCGTCTTCAGGGCCTTTTTCACTGTCAGTTTGTTGGCTCTTATTTTCATAGGGTTTTTCACGGATTGCAGACAGCAGCCTTCCTGTCCTTTTTTATCTAGTTAGCTTGGGCCCCTCTTTGCTCAGTCTATCTTTCTGTCTGTGTTAGTATTTTCATCTTGCTTCACCGTCATTATATGTTGGGGGCTGCCTATTGCTTTGGGGTCTGCTCTGGGGCAGTTTAGATTTCCCCTTTCTTTCTTTAGGCCTAATTAATTCTCCGGCTGTGATCGAGGGGTCTAGGGCATCGTAGGAACCCCCCCACGGCTACTGCTAGTTGTGTTGATAGGTTCAGGGGTCTGCAATCAGATAGCTGCCAACTTCTCTGGTTTTCTGGACTTAGCTAGCATTTCTGTTTTTGCCTCCTCCGGTGACTCAATCATAACAGTAGACTCTTTTGGCCAGGCCCTACTCTACTCTACCCTATTAAACATTTGTTAAAATATCCAATACAATTTAGGTATATTTTTATTTATTTTTCAATTTTTTAAATGAGCAATAATGTCACAAACAAGGGACAAATACCACCACACCATGACCAGACACCATATTACCACCACATAGTGACCTATATACCACATACAAGGAACAAATAACCCCACACCATGTCCAGACCACATATTGCCACCACAGTGACCAAATAATATCACATAAAAGGAACAAATACCACCACACCATGTCCAGATCACATATTACCACCACATGGTGACCAATAATACCAAATACAAGGAATAAATAACATCACACCATGGCCAGACAACATATTGCCACGATATAGTTACCTAATAATAGAACATACAAGAAACAAATACCACCACAACATGGACAGACAACATATTACCACCACATAGTGACTGAATACTTTAATACTGATCATTAATAAAAAAGCTCAATACTAATATCACCATAAGTGCCATTATACACAGGAGATCTGTACTTAGTATGCAGTGTCTGTGTACAGGTAATACAGTGATTACTGGTGACATTATACACAGGAGCTCTGTGTACAGTATTAGTGTACAGGTAATACAGTGATCAGTGACATTATACACACAAGCACTGTATATATTGTACAGGTTATACAGTGATCAATGACATTATACACAGGAGCTCTGTATGTAGTGTCAGTGTAAAGATAATACAGTAATCACTGGTGACATTGTACACAGGACCTCTGTATATAATATACAGTGTATAGTGTCAGTGTACAGGTAACATACTGACTCACCAATGATGTCTCTAGGTGAAGTCCTTCATCTTCACTTTTCATCTTCATCCAGCACAGACCGCCATCACTTCTTCCAGTCAGGGCTTGTCTCTGCAGGAAATAACACAGTAATCTACAGCACTGCTTGCAGAACACATTACTTAATTTTTTCTCAACTTCTACACTACGCCAGATGAAGAAAAAAAGCGACAGTGTCGCTCTGCACAGTAATAGGACCACCTCCCTCATTTAAAACAGTATCCTCAAAAAATAAAATAAATACATCTCTGCAGCAATAATATCCCTTAATTAGCCCCTATGGTAATAATATCCCCCATCCTGGCCCCGTGTGTCTCATTCCTGGCTCCAGCCATATGTTCTCCCATCCTGCCCTCATGAGCACCCATTCTGCCCCCATGTGATGTCACATCCTGCCCTATGATCTCCCTATTCTGCCCCATCTGTCTCCATCCTGCCCCATCTGTCCCATGATCCTGCCCCATCTGTCCAATTATCCTGCCCCTTCTGTCTACATTGTATCGATCCTGCCTCATAATCCTGCCCCATCTGTCTCCATCCTGCCCCATGATTCTGCCCCATCTGTTTCCATCCTGCCCCATGATCCTGCCCCATCTGTCTCCATCCTGTCCCATGATCCTGCCCAGGTACGGACTGGGACTGAAATTCATCCCTGGCATTTGAAATCATATAGACCCATGCCGTCACTATCCCCAAGCACCGTTGTATATATTACTAATATTACAATGGATGGAGGAGAGCAAGATTTATTACCAGTCCAATATTTCGAATTATACCCGTGGCTTACTGGGGTAAGTGATGGAGTCAGCAACTTTTTGCTTCATCACAATTCTCAACAGTATGGGTATAGGCATCTTGAGAACACTGATTCTGTTAACAATGTAAGCAGACAAGGCAGCCCAAAACCAGACATGCCCTTCTGGCATTTGTCTCCTGTCTCCATCCTGCCCCATGATCCTGCCCCATCTGTCTCCATCCTGCCCAATGATCCTGCCCCGTGTCTCCATCCTGCCCCCTGTGTCTCCATCCTGCCCAGTTTCTCCTATTCTGCCCCATGTCTTCCATCCTGCTCCCGTGTCTCCATTCTGCCTCATGTCTCCATTTTGTCCCAGGCAGGATGGAGACACATGGTCCATGTGTCTCCATCCTGCCATCAAAACATATTGTGCTTGCCGCTTTAAAAAAAAAAAAAAAAAACTTTCTCCTTACCTGGCGCATTCCTGTAGCGATGGTCCCTCCATGCGTTTTATGTATGGACTTGCCGGCGAATGACAATGATGTCATACGCCGGCGACGTGCGCTGACGTCAGCTGCCAGCCTCCGATTGGCTGACAGCTTTTAACTATTGCCGTGCTGGCGCGCACGGCAATAGAGTTTAACTGAACCTGCGTCTCGGACGCAGGTTCAGTTTCTGCATGGGCAGAATCCTGCCGATGGGGCCCGGTGAGCAGAAGAGATGGGGCCCGATGCAGGCTCCCTCTGCTTATCAGGCCCCATACGCCAGTCAGGGCAGTAATGCCCTGATGGCAGACCTGCAAGGGTTTAAACTACAAGAAAGAGTGGGTTGTTATGAATGGGTCACCGAGGAGGAGAGCAAGCCCAAGCCAAGCCACAGAAAACCAGAGAGGTTGGTAACTAAGCAGATTGCAGACGCCTGATCCTATCCACACAACTAGCAGTAGCCGTGGAGCATACTTATGATGATCCTAGATGCCTCGGCACAGCCGGAGAGCTAACTAAGCCTAAAGCAAGAAAGGGAAAATCTAAACTGCCCTAGAGCAGACCCCAAAGGAATAGATAGCCCCCAAACATATATTGTCGGTGAGACAAGGTGAAAACACAAACGCAGACAGGAAAATAGACTGAGCAAATGATGGGGCCCACACTGACTAGACAGGACAGGAAAGGAAAGGAAAGACACTGTCTGCAATCACGCAAAAAAACCCTGCAAAAAGTCCAACACGTACTGAGGCAAAAAACACTGAAGTCGCATGACTTCGCCCACTATATCAGCACTCAGGTATATTCTGAAAGCAGAGCAAAAAGAGGCCAATCTAATAAGGGACAAAAACAAACTGGCACAAGCAGTAACATATGGACGGTGATTCAGCACAGCCCCAGCCGGAGCTGGCTTACCCACACAAAACTGGGATAGACAAAACCAGATCAAATGCAAACAGAATAGCAAATGAACACTTAGCTGAACATGCAGGGACTGAGCTGGAAACATCAGACCTCAGGAGACAGAAGAAAATCAACAGCAGGGATAGAGGGAGTCGGCTGTCTTAAATCCCAATCTGAAACCCCAGATCTCCAATCGTCGTCATCATTATCAGGTGGCAAGCCTCTGTTAATCAGATCAGCTCCATTACCTCCAGTAACCACCAGAGGGAGCCCAGAAAGAGAACTTGCAACCCCTCTGTGAATCTGACTAGCTCCACTACCTTCAGTAATAACCAGAGGAAGGCCAGAAAGCGAATTCACAACAGTGGGTCCTGACTGGGTGTTGGTCTTAGTGTTGTGTGGGCCTTATGCATTTAGCCGATGGTGTTCGCTGACCAGGTCCATAAATTCAATAGATTAATAAAGGAGAATTCCGTTCAAACATGGGGACTTTATTGAACTTTATAAGGGTTATGTACAATAGATAGTGGGTACACAGTCTAAAGCAAGTTTTCCTTCACAGTAAGAAGCCTTTCCATTCTCGCTGTATCTTTCATCTGTAGGCTACTCCAGGACTCTGCAGCTTATCTATTTAATCTCTACATCACCAGAACATAACTTCTATGCCAAAGTTCTGATCAGGAATTTTTTCTCTACTTGCTAAGCGGTTATGTGTCCTATCACTATGGACGTCTTTGATCTACCATTCCATATCCCCGCTAGTCTCACGCTCTCAGTCCTCTTTTAGGTCCACGTCAACATTAGTAATCTCGAAATTTCTCATGACTCAGTGTACTATCTGATAATGCCTTCTGGAAGGTCTCTCAGTCTCATCAGTTACTCTCTCCTTGCTCTAGTCTCTTTCAGTTGTAGATCACCCATTGGCAGCACTGCATACTTGTTGCTCTCCAAACTCTAGCTAACTCTATACAGGAAGCACAGTCCTTTGTCTATCACTAAGCCCTCCCCTGTGGGCTAGTCTCAACAATTAACTACTTCTGACCCTGCTGTCTGTTGCTGGGCAGAACTTCTTACATTACAAATGCACTACATTCCTTATTTTACACCATACATTCCCTATAACACTGCTAAACACTATGCTATTATACTAACAATACTTATCACACTGTATACATTACACAGGCAAACACAACAATGCAATACAATTCACATGACTCAATATATACAAAGACACCTGACATAATACACATGACGCGAGTGGTGTCTTCAGGGGCAGGAATGCGACAGTACAGTGTATCACCCTTACATTCCAAAAAGGAAACCTCTTTAGGCCTGATTATATTTGAGACACCATGCAAAATAAAAGTTATATATGGAACTTTAACTTCATTATATATTCAATTTTCTCATAGTTCATTTCAATACAGATCTATGGTACAGTAGGAATAGTGTTCGCAGTATGGTATTCATACAATTTACAGTGTGCTCCTTTCTTAATAAAAAATATTCTTGCTGACTGTACAATATTCCCTTTCTCTCTTATTCTTTCTTACAGGTTATAGACTTCTTTTGTATCACATGCAGACCAGTTGCTTCTGATGATAGATATTATATGGACCCCTGAGTCTTTGGCCCTCGCTGTGAGCTTGTGTGTGGGCAGGAGCAAACAAACACAAATACAGTCTCCTCCACATATTTTCTCCATTACATCCACACTGTGGCCTCCTCTCCAACTCTCGTCTCAATGTTGTCTTTTTGTCTCTTTCTCCCCCTTCTCCTTAATTCACTGCAGCTGTGAAAACCTTCTTGCTGTACCCTCTATCATGCGGGCAGATAGGTGAGTGGCAGGAAGAGAATCCCTCTTAAGCCACTGTGGATAATATATACCACATGTGTGAACTGGCAGAACTCCCACTGACCGCAAGTCCTGATCAACCAAGGGCCCTTGTGCCAGAAAGTAAAATCGAATAAGCTCGCCCTCAAATTAACATTTTATTTCCAGTTTCTCTGCTAACCGGTGCGTTACAGAGATGGTGATAACCAATCACCTCAATCACATCATATTTTGTCTGGAATGCCACAATTTTCCTAAATGTGCTTGAAGCACTCACTGGTTGTGAGGAGTACTTCACTCCCTCTGGTTGTAATACATCTTCAATGTGTGGCAGCTGGTCTACAAAGCACATCTGCCCTTTCCTCATAAGATAGCATTGTGTCAGGGTGTCAGTGGCAACCCCTTTGATTTTGGAATTACACAGTATGACAAGACATTGAATTCACGATACATCACTTGCTGTAATGTCTATCGTCTGTACAAGTCCCCTCTGAAATGTAAAGTGCTGCGGAATATGTCGGCGCTATAGAAATAAAATGTATTATTATTATTATTACTTATAACGCCAATCAGTCACTGAGCCTCAGTCACATTTATTCTACCTTTTTCATAGTACCTAGAGAAAAAAATATTTCTTATATTGAAAAACACAAGTAGCAAACTTTAGGCTATGTTAAAGATGTTGTCCTCCTTTTTTGGGCAATTTGCTATTTTCTAGTTTTTACTTAAACCTAAGGGTTTAGGGTGAAAAAGCATGTTTGTAATTAGGTCTCATTAAAACTTTTTAACCGATTAGCTTTTACAGGCTCATTGTTACAATGCACAAACAATTTGATCTGGTCTGTGGTCACAGATCAGCTGAGACGAGATAAAAAAAAAAGATAATAGACTTTGAGTAATGAGTAATGCAAAATTGAAAGGCCCCAATTCATCAAAGACTTTACACCAGTAAGCTGGTGTAAAAAGCTTTGAAAAATGACAAAATTTTTGAGAAACGCCAGGTTGCGCAAAAATTTGGTTCATGGGGTTCATGGCGGTCCTTATGCCAAAAATCTGACTGAGGTAAGTTTGATGGCGAAGCAAACATGGAGGCACATGCAACTATACGCTTTGCCTGATGTATTAGGAAGCAAACGCTTCTTATTGAATCAGGCGCCTTACACTCCATCCCACCCCTTCATCAAGACTAGGATGAAAGACCCTGGTCTTAATGATTTGGTGCCAGAGGCTATAGAAAGCAACAACTTTTAACAAAATCCAATGACAAAATTAATTTTGAGTCCAAAATACAGTACATTCAAGAAAAAAAAATGTCCCCAAAAGCGGATAACCACTTTAAATGATGTTCCATAAAAACCAGAAAATACAGTAATTTCAGTAAATCATTAATCAATCCATAACTAATAACTTTCCTAATTTTCTATTCTATGCAGAATAGTTAGAACGTTCTATGTAATTATATGCTGTATATACTTATTTTTTTGGAATTTTTAGCTGTTTTTACAGTTACCATAATTCCATTACCAGGATGTTGATGTTAGACTATGAAGCCTACAACCCTGATCTATAATATATCCCACCATGTGATGTTGACAGATTCAATAATCGTAGGATTTGCTAGTCACATTGCTAGCGACAATTTTCACAGTTTCTCTCATCTCTAATTGTGAGAACTGTTTGGTCTACGTAGCAAAGCCAAAAGAGCTCGACCTTCCATAAACAGCCAAAAGCTCTCCTAGAAATGCCTAAGTAAGTGGATCAGGTACTCCGCTGATGACATTTATGTCTATATTTTGATGACAATATTGCTATATGCAAGTAAAGGGCATTAGAATAAAGAGTGATACTCATATTCAAATCAAATCAATCAATCAAATCAAATTTATTATCGCCAAGTACATATTACATATATACAAGGAATTCTTTGTGGCAAAGAGGCTGTTCTAGCCACACAGACCTCAGACATCATAGCCGGAATCCGTACAGATATAATTTAGTATTGCCACACTTCTTATTTTAAACATTTTCAATATGCCTCTTCTCTATAGTCCCGAGGACCTTTTCGTTTATATCTACATAACTCTGCTGGTTGTTCATTTTAGTGTTTTACACTGTTAAGTCTTACAACTAAAATACCGCACTGATCCCTTGCATGAATATTTATAAGTCAGAGCTCATGTCTAAATCAACATCCCGCATTTGAATTGTGTGTAATCTTCATCGTTCTTCATCGTTCTTCATCGTTCTTCATCGTTCGGTGGGGGGGGGAATCTCATTCGGGAGTAGGTTCAGGCAGCGAGGGGTTAACATCTGACAGATTGGACAAATTTAATAAATTCCTCCTCTGCTCTCACTTTCTCCTTTCGCCCAGTTCAAGCTTTCGCTTATGCAAATATAAAAGTAATACATAGATCAAAGCAGTTTCTGAAACCATAAATTACCTGACTCGCACTTTCTCCTGTCTTCCATCCATGTGTCTACTAAGCCTGTGCTCAGAGACTGATAATATGGGACATACACTGCTTTACACTTACAGTATCACTTACACATGCTGTGGAAGAAGATTTGGACATGAGTAAAGAAAAAGTACTTCTGGGGAACAGCTATTTTTCTTGTTCCAGTAAATAATGTTAAAATACATTTTAGTGATTTTTTTTATTGTTAAAACATATCTATAATAATAAATGCCCTAAGCAACTTCCGGTTGTAACAACTTCCGTCCAGTTGTAACCGGTGACGTCACCGCACACCTCTTTCCATGTTAACCCTCAACACACACACTCCTCTCACCTTTCACCATCTCCACTCACGTCCACTCACTCTTTCACTCCACATACGACCCCTTCTCTCACTCCGTCTCTCATACTCACGCCGTCATCGCCGCTGATCCACGATCCCCGACATCATCTTCCGCCGGCGCCATCCTGGATCCAGACGTCCTCCATGCCGGCGACATGTTCTTGCGGCGACGCCATTTTGGATCGGCGAAATCCCGCGATAGTCAAGATGGCGTCGCCGCAAGAACATGTCGCCCGCGAGGACGACGTCGGGATCCAAAATGGCGTCGGCGGAAACTCGCGAGATTTCGTCGACGCCATTTTGGATCCCGACGTCGTCCACGCCGGCGACATGTTCTTCCGGCGACGCCATCTTGACTATCGCGGGATTTCACGATACTCAAGATGGCGTCGCCGCAAGAACATGTCGCCGGCGTGGACAACGTCTGGATCCAGGATGGCGCCGGCGGAAGAAGATGTCGGGGATCGTGGAGCAGCGGCGATGACGGCGTGAGTATGAGAGACGGAGTGAGAGAAGGGGTCGTATGTGGAGTGAAAGAGTGAGTGGAGATGGTGAAAGGTGAGAGGAGTGTGTGTTGAGGAGTGTGTGTGTTGAGGGTTAACATGGCAAGAGGTGTGATGCTATCGCATCCTCCCGATGCGATAGCATCGGGCCATAATCTAGTCATACAATAATGATAACATACTGTATGTTAGTAGTTTGCTTAGTTTTACAAACTTGTGCTAAGCTTCTGTTTCCAATTTTTTTTTCCAATCTTTTCCTTCCTTCCCCATGCAGAGTGGGCAGTGTCAGTGTGTGCTTATATACTCTCTGACTTGGACTCTTTCACCCCTCAACATGCTGTGATCTGTAGCATAGAGGAAGCAGGAAAGCCATCTATGTGGAGGAGTTGCACAGAATTTACTTCTGCAAAATGGTAGGAAATGTGTAATAGCGACTACTCGGAAAGGTGCTTAGTATAGAGTTGCAAGCAAAATTATTCAACCCCCAACTGTAAATTAGGTTTATTAGCAATAGGTGAACACAACTAATATTACAAGTCCACGAATGCAACACAAAATGACTCTTTTAGTGACTATTGCAGTCTCAAAAATACACAACCTCTTCCTAACTAGTGACTTTAGAACTGAATAGAGCACTAAGCAGGCTGCTATGGTATGCTGTGCATAGGCAGACGCATGCTTCTGGCAGCATTTCTAAAGCGTTTTAATCTGTTTGTCATGTTCTATCACCTCTAATTCATTAATATTCTTGAGTTATCTAGAGAGTGGTCCAAAAAAATTGAGAAAAATCAATGTCTCCACCGAACAAGTAAAAAGATACAAAAAGATAGAAAAGAATTTGAATGTTCCTAGAGATATAATTGGAAACATAATTCATAAGTTACATGTTATAGGAATGCTGGCTATACTACCTGGATGTGGCAGAAAGACTAAGCTATCTCTGGCAGCCATCATGGGTGGTCAAAAATCCTCAAATGCTTGTGAAAGACCTGCTGCATGATTTGATGGCAGCATGCATTGAGGTTTCAGTTTGCACAGTACATACAGTATATTAAATGCTGAAGGTCTCCATGTTTAGACTCTAAGACGTACTCATCTACTTACCCAAAAGCATGGGAAGAGTCAGCTCTAATATGCTCAAACGCAAAAACATGTTCAAAGGAGGAAGTATTTGCTGAAAAGAACACCCTACAGTGAAGCTGGGCTGTGGTTCACTGATGCTCTAGAGCTTATTTGCTTCCTCTGACACTAGAAAACTATATCATAAGAAGGGCACAATGGATTCATTCAAGTAGCAGGAAACTAGGATAAAATGTCAAACCTTTCGTAAGGAAGCTGAAGCTTGACCATGATTATACCTTCTAACAGGTAAATGATCGCAAGCATACCACCAAGTCCAACAAGACTTAAGGGGGTTTTACACATAGCGATATCGTTAGCACTATCGCTAAAGCATCACCGATTTGGTGACGCAGCAGCGATACCGCTAGCGATATTGCTATGTGTGATACCTCCGACCGGCTCCCCCGCTGTCTGTCGTTGATCGCGCCAGATCGCGCAGCTCCATTTCTCGTCGGGCGCTTCCTGCTGGGCTTCCTGCTGGTGCCGACGAGCGACGTGTGGAGGCGGACGGGAGGACGTCAGGATCGCCGCATCTGAAAGGTAAGTAACGATCGCTGTATCACTGCTGCATCGCTGTGAGATCTGCCTGTGTGGCAGCTCACTAGCGACCATTTAGGCGAGTTTCACATTTGCGCTTTTGAGCGCAGCGACGGCATGTGCACGTCCGCCGCTAAGCCCCGCCCCCTGCCGCGCCTCCGCTGGTAGCTCCGCCTACCGGTGCATGACGCTGCATGCGTCCTGCGTCCCCTATCTTTATCACTGGGGGCGCAGGCCGAGCGCAGTATGCGTTTGGCGGCACATGCGTCCTTTTCACAGTGCGCCGACCAGCACCAAACGCAACCTGCTGCAGTTTGGTTGCGCTCGGCGCACCATGAAAAGGACGCATTCGCCGCCAAACGCATACTGCGGACGGCCTGCGCCCCTAGTGATAAAGATAGGGGACGCAGGACGCATGCAGCGTCATGCGCCGGTAGGCGGAGCTACCAGCGGAGGTGCGGCAGGGGGTGGGGCTTAGCGGCGGACGTGCGCAGGCCGTCGCTGCGCTCAAAAGCGCAAATGTGAAACTAGCCTTAGCGATGCACCAGCGATCCTGACCGGGTCGTATTGTTGTCAGGATCGCTGGTGCATCGCTAAATGTAAAGGGGCCTTTAGATTCAGAAAAAGTCTTGGAAGATTCTAGAGTGGCTGTGAAAGTCATCTCACTTGAACACCAAAGAAAATCTTTGGCGGGATTTGAAGAAACTGCTTGCAGCACACAAATGAACTGGAGGTCATTGCACATGTGGAATGGGATTCTTCAGGAACACTACCAGAAGATGGTGTCTGGCTTTGTATCAGATTTGCAAAAGGTTATAAAAGCCAAAAATGCTCTACTATGTATTAAAGATGCCTGTTATGTATGACTTATACAATTCTGAGACTACTGTAGTGATATTATGTAACAATTATGTAGGTACTAAGGAATCTGAAAGCGTGGGATAAAACCAGTCTGAGAACAAAGCTGCAGCAAAAAGATGTATTTAACCCCTTCACCCCCAAGGGTGGTTTGCACGTTCATGACCGGGCCAATTTTTACAATTCTGACCACTGTACCTTTATGAGGTCATAACTCTGGAATGCTTCTATGGATCCCGGTGATTCAGACATTGTTTTCTCGTGACATATTGTACTTCATGTTAGTGGTAAAATTTCATTCAAATAACTTGCATTTATTTGTGAAAAAAACGGAAATTTGGCAAAAATTTTGAAAATTTCGCAATTTTCCAACTTTGAATTTTTATGCCCTTAAATCACAGAGATACAGCACACAAAAAACTTGATAACTAACATTTCCCACATGTTTACTTTACATCAGCACAATTTTGGAACCAACATTTTTTTTTGTTAGGAAGTTATAAGGGTTAAAAGTTGACCAGCGATTTCTCATTTTTACAACACCATTTTATTTTTAGGACCACATCACATTTGAAGCCACTTTGAGGGGTCTATATGATAGAAAATACCCAAAAGTGACACCATTCTAAAAACTGCACCCCTTAAGGTGCTCAAAACCACATTCAAGAAGTTTATTAACCCTTTAGGTGCGTCACAGGAATTTTTTTGAATATTTTAAAAAAATGAACATCTAACTTTTTTTTCACAAAAAAAATACTTCAGGTTCAATTTTTTTTATTTTACCAAGGGTAACAGGAGAAATTGGACAGCAAAAGTTATTTTGCAATTTGTCCTGAGTATGCTGATACCTGATTTGTGGGGGGGAACGACTGTTTCGGCGCATGGCAGAGCTCAGAATGGAAGGAGCGCCGTTTGACTTTTTCAATGCAAAATTGGCTGGAATTCAGATCGGACCCCATGTCACGTTTGGAGAGTCCCTGATGTACCTAAACAGTGGAAACCCCCTACAAGTGACCCCATTTTGGAAACTAGACCCCCCAAGGAACTTATCTAGATATGTGGTGAGAACTTTGAACCCACAAGGGCTTTACAGAAGTTTATAACGTACAGCGGTACAATTAAAAAATCATATTTTTTCCACAAAAATGATCTTTTCACCCCAATTTTTTTTTCCCAAGGGTAACAGGACCCTAAAAGTTATTGTGCAATTTGTCCTGAGTATGCTGATACCCCACATGTGGGGGTAAACCACTATTTGGGCGCATGGCAGAGCTCGGAAGGGAAGCAGCGCCATTTGACGTTTTTGGCTGGAATTGAGATCGGACACCATGTCGCGATTGGAAAACCCCTGATGTACCTAAACAGTGGAAACCCCCCACAAATGACACCATTTTGGAAACTAGACCCCCTAAGGAACTTATCTAGATGTGTGGTGAGAACTTTGAACCCCCAAGGGCTTCACAGAAGTTTATAACATAAAGCCATACAATTAAAAAATCATATTTTTTCCACAAAAATGATCTTTTCACCCTCAATTCTTATTTTTCCAAGGGTAACAGCACCCTAAAAGTTATTGTGCAATTTTTCCTGAGTACGCTGATACCCCACATGTGGGGGTAAACCACTATTTGGGCGCATGGCAGAGCTCGGAAGGGAAGCAGCGCCATTTGACGTTTTTGGCTGGAATTGAGATCGGACACCATGTCGCGATTGGAAAACCCCTGATGTACCTAAACAGTGGAAACCCCCCACAAATGACACCATTTTGTAAACTAGACCCCCCAAGGAACTTATCTAGATGTGTGGTGAGTACTTTGAACCCCCCAGTGCTTCACAGAAGTTTATAACGCCCGGGCGTGAAAATAAAAAATTCGTATTTTTTCCACAAACATGATCTTTTAGTCACCATTTTTTTTATTTTCCCAAGGGTAACAGGAGAAATTGGACCCCAAAAGTTGTTGTCCAATTTGTCCTGAGTATGCTGATACCCCATATGTGGTAGAAAACTACTGTATGGGCACACGTCGGGGATCGGAAGGGAAGTAGTGACGTTTTGGAATGCAGACATTGATGGAATGGTCTGCGGGTGTCATGTTGCATTTGGAGAGCCCCTAATGTACCTAAACAGTGGAAACCCCCAACAAATGACCCCATTTTGAAAACTAGACCCCCTAAGGAACTTATCTAGATGTGAGGTGAGCACTTTGAACCCCCAAGGGCTTCACAGAAGTTTATAATGCCAGGGCATGAAAATAAAAAAATCGTATTTTTTCCACAAACATGATCAATTGTTCCCCAATTTTTTTATTTTCCCAAGGGTAACAGGAGAAATTGAACCCCAAAAGTTGTTGTCCAATTTGTCCTGAGTACGCTGACACCCGATATGTGGGAGAAAACTACTGTATGGACACACGTCAGGGCTCGGAAGGGAAGTAGTGACATTTTGGAATGCAGACTGATGGAATGGTCTGCGGGTGTCATGTTGCCTTTGGAGAGCCCCTAATGTACCTAAACAGTGGAAACCCCCCACAAATGATCCCATTTTGAAAACTAGACCCCCTAAGGAACTTATCTAGATGTGAGGTGAGCACTTTGAACCCCCAAGGGCTTCACAGAAGTTTATAATGCCCGGGCATGAAAATAAAAAAATCGTATTTTTTCCACAAACATGATCAATTATTCCCCAATTTTTTTATTTTCCCAAGGGTAACAGGAGAAATTGAACCCCAAAAGTTGTTGTCCAATTTGTCCTGAGTACGCTGACACCCCATATGTGGGAGAAAACTACTGTATGGACACACGTCAGGGCTCGGAAGGGAAGTAGTGACGTTTTGGAATGCAGACTTTGATGGAATGGTCTGCGGGTGTCATGTTGCCTTTGGAGAGCCCCTAATGTACCTAAACAGTGGAAACACCCACAAATGACCCCATTTTGGAAACGAAAACCCCTAAGGAACTTATCTAGATGTGTGGTGAGCACTTTGAACCCCCAAGGGCTGCACAGAAGTTTATAATGCCCGGGCATGAAAATAAAAAAATCGTATTTTTTCCACAAACATGATCAATTAGTCCCCATTTTTTTCATTTTCCCAAGGGTAACAGGAGAAATTGGACCACAAAAGTTGTTGTCCAATTTGTCATGAGTACGCTGACACCCCATATGTGGGAGAAAACTACTGTATGGACACATGTCGGGGCTCGGAAGGGAAGCAGTGCCATTTTGGAATGCAGACTTTGATGGAATGGTCTGCGGGTGTCATGTGCGTTTGGAGAGCCCCTGATGTACCTAAACTATTGAAACTCCCCACAAGTGACCCCATTTTGGACACTAGACCCCCCCACGGAACTTATCTAGATGTGTGGTGAGCACTTTGAACCCCCAAGTGCTTCACAGAAGTTTATAACGCTCGGACGTGAAAATAAAAAAATCATTTTTTTCCACAAAAATGATATTTTTGCCCCCAATTTTTTTATTTTCCTAAGGGTAACAGGAGAAATTGGACCCCAAAAATTGTTTTGCAATTTGTCCTGAGTAGGCTGATACCCTACATGTGGGGGTAAAACACTGTTTGGGCGCATGGCAGAGCTTGGAAGGGAAGGAGCACCATATGACTTTCAACTCAGAATTGGCTGGAATTGAGATCAGATGCAATGTTGCATTTGGAGAGCCCCTGATGTGCCCAAACAGTGGAAACCCCCAATTCTAACTCCAACCCGAACCACAACACACCCCTAAACCTAATCTCAGCCCTAACCCTAGCCCTAACCCTAACCCTAGCCCTAATCCTAACCCTAGCCCTAACCCTAACCCTAACCCTAGCCCTAACCCTAACCCTAACCCTAACCCTAGCCCTAACGGAAAAATGGAAATAAATACATTTTTTTAATTTTATTATTTTTCCCTAACTAAGGGGGTGATAACTGGGGGTTTGATTTACTATTTATGGCGGTTTTTATGTTTGGCGGCTGTCGCACGCTAAAAGACGCTTTTTATTGTAAAAATAGTTTTTGCATCACCACATAGTGAGATCTATAATTTTTCCGTATTTTGACCCACCGAGTCATGTGAGGTCTTATTTTTTGCGGGACGAGTTGACGTTTTTATTGGTACCATTTTCGGGCACGTGACATTTTTTGATCGCTTTTTATTCTGATTTTTGGGACGCAGAATGAACAAAAACCAGTGCTTCATGAATTTCTTTTGGGGGAGTGCGTTTACACCGTTCCGCGTGCAGTAAAATTGATAAAGCGATTTTATTCTTCGGGTCAGTACGGTTACAGCGATACCTCATTTAGGTCTTTTTTTATGTTTTGTCGGTTTTATGCAATGAAAACTATTTTATATAAAAAATAATTATTTTTGCATCGCTTTATTCTGCGAGCTATAACTTCTTTATTTTTTCGCTGATGATGCTGTTTGGCAGCTCGTTTTTTGCGGGACAAGATGATGTTTTCAGCGGTACCATGGATATTTATATGTGTCTTTTTGATCGCGCGTTATTACACTTTTTGTTTGGCAGTATGATAATAAATCATTATTTTTTGCTTCGTTTTTTATTTTTATTTTTTAAGGGGTTCGCTAAAGGGGTTAACTAATGGGACAGTTTTATAGGGCAGGTCGTTACGGATGCGGCGATACCTAATATGTGTACTTTTATTGTTTTGGGTTTTTTTTATTTTCAAAAAATGAATTTATTGGGGAATATTTTTTTTTTTTTTTTACTAATTTATTTGGCGATTTTTTTAAAATTATTTTTACACCTTTTTTTTATTTATTTTTTACTTTATTACATAGTCCCAGGTGGGACATCACTGTCCTGTGACAGATCGCTGATCTGTCACATCACAGATCACTGTGACAGATCAGCAATCTGTCACAGGCATTGAAGAAGACTTCCTCTTGCCTGCGCTTTACAGGCACTGAGGAAGCCAGCTTCCTGCAGGCCCCCGAAGGCCCCCGTCGCCATCTTGGATTCGGGGGCCTGGAGGAAAGGAGTCCCCCGCAGCAGTGCTGCACATTGCGCTGCCGTGGGGGGCTCAGGGAAGCAAGGAGGGAGCCCCCTCCCTGCCGATGCTTCCCTTTAACTCCCGGTACACCGCAATCATGTTTGATCGTGGTGTGCAAGGGGTTAACGTGTCGGGGCGGTCCATGACCGCCCCTGACAAATTGTGCCGGGTGTCAGTTGTGATAATCAGCTGACACCCGGCCGCGATCAGCGGCGCTCACCACGTGGGCGCCGCAGATCGTGGTAGACGTACTATCCCGTCCATGGGCATAGGGGCCCGGGTCCCATGGACGGGATAGTACGTCGGATGTCAGGAAGGGGTTAAACAAAACAGAAATGCAAACAGAACTGACACAGATATTCCTGCAATTGAACCAAGGTGCTCAGCACAATATAGTAAATCACAAAATAGAAGTGCAAACAGAACTTACACAGATATTCCTGCAATTATATTGAGGTGCTCAGCACAATATAGTAAATCACAAAACAGAAATGCAAACAGAGCTAACAGAAATTCCTGCAATTGAAACGAGGTGCTCAGCACAATTGTCATGCTGCTGCTATGCAGGTAGATGCAAGCCCCACTAGATGGCAATAGAGTGGAGGGAGGTCTGTACACATCAGGAGCAGACCTGCAGTGCAGCAGCGAGGCTACCACCAGGTGGCAGCGGAATAGTAAAACAAGCCAGTTGATATTAGTCTGTAGCGCAGTACCAAAGGAATAAACAAGCACAGAATCAGAAACAAGCCAAATGGGTCAATGTCGGTCAGGAGCAGATATGCCAAACAAGAGGCAAACAGCAGGTCAGGGTCCAAGCAAAGTCAAATACCAGGGAGTCAAAACACGAGAAGGGGAACACAGAGTCGGGACGGGAAGAGGAGAATAAACAGACACAGGTACAGTCAGCAAAAGCAGCAGGACAAATCAGGGCAAAACAGAGTCAGCTACACATGCTGTAGGCAGCTGACACTGCCTGCATGATGCAGTGGAGAGAAATAGCCGGCCTGAAGCCAGAACGAGGCAGAGAAAAGTAAACCCTTGACATGATCAGACCAGGAAAGAGAGACAGGAAACAAAACCTGGCCTGGATCATGACAGTACCCTCCTCTCAAGGGGGGGGCCACCGGACCCCCAGGTTTCCCAGGATAATAAGCATGAAACTCCCGAACCAAGCGATCGGCATGGACAGATCGCATCGGGACCCATAATCGATCCTCAGGGCCATAACCCCTCCAATGAGCTAAATGCTGAAGTGACCGGCAGACCATGTGAGAATCCACAATCCGTTCCACTTCATACTCATTCTGACCATCCACAGAGACAAGTGGTGGAAGGGATGGTGACCAAACAGAGGAAGGTACAAGCGACTTAACACATTGGGGATATGAAACGACAGGTGTAAACGTAAACAAAAGACAACTGGATTGATAGCCTCAATGATTTCATAATGACCAATAAACTCGGGACCCAGCTTAACAGAAGGAACCTTCAACTGTATGTTCTTGGTAGACAACCACACTTTATCTTCTACCAGAAATACAGGTCCTAAAGATCGTTGCTTATCGGCAAAAAGTTTATGTGTGTCCTGAGCCTCCCCAATATTCCTCTGGACCTCCCTCCAAACCTTCCCCAACCGTTGAACTGCTGAATCTGTCCCTGGACATCCTGCATCCAGTCTGAAAAATTTTCCAAAATGTTGGTGAAAACCTTAGTTACAAAAGAATGGAGAGGTGCCAACGGACTGATTAATCCAATTATTAAATGCAAACTCAGCCAGAAACTATACTCAGAGGCACGCCATGTAATCGCAAAACATGCTCCACAAACAACTCTGCATTAGGCATTCCTGCCAAAGGTAAAAAATGTGCCTGCGCACTGAATCTGTCAACCACCACCCAGACCAGCGTTTTACCATTGAAAAGAGGGAGATCAGTGAAAAAATCAATGGACAAATGAGTCCGAGGTCTATCCGAAATTGGCATTAGCATCAATTTCCCAGCTGGCCGGTTATGGGAGACTTTAGCAAAAGCACATGTATCACAAGCAGACACAAACACGGCGACATCAGAGGTCAAAGAAGAACATCAAAACAACCTAACAATTAGTGTTGAGCATTCCGATACCGCAAGTATCGGGTATCGGCCGATATTAGCGGTATCGGAATTCCGATACTGACTTCCGATACTTTTTTCATATCGGATTCCGGAATCGAAATCGGAAGTTCAAAGTTGATTGACAGCCAAAATGACGTCATCATGATGCGCGGTGTGTGCGCATCATGATGCGCCGTCATTTCGGGCCTTCCGGGGGTCTCTGCCGGCCTGCCGGGGGGCTGTGCCGGCCTGCCGGGGGGCTGTGTGGACTGCCCGGGGTCTGTACCGGCCTGCCGGGGGGCTGTGCCGGCCTGCCGGTGGTCTGTGCACCCTGTGGGGGTCTGTACCGGCCTGCCGGGGGGCTGTGCTGATGTCCGGGAGTCTGTGCAGGCATCGTCCGATGGGACTACAAGTCCCATCGGGCGATGCCTGCTACCATGACAGTGATTGACACATTAGCCAATGATGGGACAGTAGTAGTCCCATCATCCGGCTAATGTGTTAAATGTAAAAAAAAAAAAAAAATACTACATACATACATACTACATGCATGCTACATACATACTACATATATACTACATGCATGCTACATACATGCTACATACATACTACATATATACTACATGCATGCTACATACATACTACATGCTACATACATACTACATATATACTACATGCATGCTACATACATACTACATGCTACATACATACTACATATATACTACATGCATGCTACATACATACTACATGCTACATACATACTACATATATACTACATGCATGCTACATACTGTACATACTACATGCTACATACATACTACATATATACTACATGCATGCTACATACATACTACATGCTACATACATACTACATATATACTACATGCATGCTACATACATACTACATGCTACATACATACTACATATATACTACATGCATGCTACATACATACTACATATATACTACATACATACTACATGCATGCTACATACATACTACATGCTACATGCATGCTACATACATACTACATGCTACATACATACTACATATATACTACATGCATGCTACATACATACTACATATATACTACATGCATGCTACATACATACTACATGCTACATGCATACTACATATATACTACATGCATGCTACATACATACCACATATATACTACATACATACTACATACATACTACATGCATGCTACATACAATACATTCATACAATACATACATAATACATATATACTACATGCATGCTACATACATACTACATGCTACATACATACTACATATATACTACATGCATGCTACATACATACTACATGCATACTACATATATACTACATGCATGCTACATACATACTACATGCTACATACATACTACATACATACTACATGCATGCTACATACAATACATTCATACAATACATACATAGACATACAGTACATATAACATAGAGTAACATACTTACCAATACTAGTCACATTGTTCCCCGAAGCCATTGTCTTTTACGGAATAAATATTAACATAACAAACCACAAAAATACTCACCCATGAACCGAAGCAGTCCACGAGTGTGTCCCACGACGATCTTGGGTAGAGAACTGCAGCATCAGCTGATGCGACAGCTCTCTACGGGCTGCAGGAATCCAATGACGGAAGGTAGGTATCCTTCCGCACTGTATTCCTCCGCCACTTAAAAAAAAAAGTCCCTAGTCTCACTTTATGGTAAAAGCTGTGTGGGAAATTCCCACGCAGCAATGGCATAAAGTGAGACTAGGGACTTTTTTTTTTTTAAGTGGCGGAGGAATACAGTGCGGAAGGATACCTACCTTCCGTCATTGGATTCCTGCAGCCCGTAGAGAGCTGTCGCATCAGCTGATGCTGCAGTTCTCTACCCAAGATCGTCGTGGGACACACTCGTGGACTGCTTCGGTTCATGGGTGAGTATTTTTGTGGTTTGTTATGTTAATATTTATTCCGTAAAAGACAATGGCTTCGGGGAACAATGTGACTAGTATTGGTAAGTATGTTACTCTATGTTATATGTACTGTATGTCTATGTATGTATTGTATGAATGTATTGTATGTAGCATGCATGTAGTATGTATGTAGTATGTATGTAGCATGTAGTATGTATGTAGCATGCATGTAGTATGTATGTAGCATGTAGTATGTATGTAGCATGCATGTAGTATATATGTGGTATGTATGTAGCATGTAGTATGTATGTAGCATGTAGTATGTATGTAGCATGCATGTGGTATGTATGTAGTATGTATGTAGTATATATGTAGCATGTAGTATGTATGTAGCATGCATGTAGTATGTATGTAGTATGTATGTAGCATGTAGTATGTAGCATGCATGTAGTATATATGTAGCATGCATGTAGTATGTAGCATGCATGTAGTATATATGTAGCATGCATGTAGTATGTAGCATGCATGTAGTATGTAGCATGCATGTAGTATATATGTAGCATGCATGTAGTATATATGTAGCATGCATGTAGTATATATGTAGCATGCATGTAGTATATATGTAGCATGCATGTAGTATATATGTAGCATGCATGTAGTATATAGCATGCATGTAGTATATATGTAGTATGTATGTAGCATGTAGTATGTATGTAGCATGCATGTAGTATATATGTAGCATGCATGTAGTATATATGTAGCATGCATGTAGTATATATGTAGCATGCATGTAGTATATATGTAGTATGTATGTAGTATGTATGTAGTATGTATGTAGCATGTAGTATATATGTAGCATGCATGTAGTAAGTAGCATGCATGTAGTATATATGTAGCATGCATGTAGTATGTAGCATGCATGTAGTATGTAGCATGCATGTAGTATGTAGCATGCATGTAGTATATATGTAGCATGCATGTAGTAAATAGCATGCATGTAGTATATATGTAGTATGTATGTAGCATGTAGTATGTATGTAGCATGCATGTAGTATATATGTAGCATGCATGTAGTATATATGTAGCATGCATGTAGTATATATGTAGCATGCATGTAGTATATATGTAGCATGCATGTAGTATATATGTAGCATGCATGTAGTATATATGTAGCATGCATGTAGTATATATGTAGTATGTATGTAGTATGTATGTAGCATGTAGTATGTAGCATGCATGTAGTATATATGTAGCATGCATGTAGTATGTAGCATGCATGTAGTATATATGTAGCATGCATGTAGTATATATGTAGCATGCATGTAGTATGTAGCATGCATGTAGTATGTAGCATGCATGTAGTATATAGCATGCATGTAGCATGCATGTAGTATATATGTAGCATGCATGCAGTATATATGTAGCATGCATGTAGTATATATGTAGCATGCATGTAGTATATATGTAGCATGCATGTAGTATATATGTAGCATGCATGTAGTATGTATGTAGCATGCATGTAGTATTTTTTTTTTTTTTTTTTTTTGCATGTAGTATATATGTAGTATGTATGTTGCATGTAGTATATATGTAGTATGAATGTAGCATGTATGTAGTATGTAGTATGAATGTAGCATGTATGTAGTATGCATGTTGTATGTATGTAGCATGTATGTAGCATGTAATTTTTTTTTTTTTTTTACATTCAACACATTAGCCGGATGATGGGACTACTACTGTCCCATCATTGGCTAATGTGTCAATCACTGTCATGGTAGCAGGCATCGCCCGATGGGACTTGTAGTCCCATCGGACGATGCCTGCACGGACCCCCGGACACCAGCGCAGCCCCCCGGCAGGCCGGCACAGCCCCCCGGCAGGCCGGTACAGACCCCCACAGGGTGCACAGCCCCCCACAGGGTGCACAGCCCCCCCGGCAGGCCGGCACAGCCCCCCGGCAGGCCGGTACAGACCCCCACAGGGTGTACAGACCCCGGGCAGTCCGCACAGCCCACCGGCAGGCCGGCACAGCCCCCCGGCAGGCCGGCAGAGACCCCCGGAAGGCCCGTACAGACCCCCGAGAGGCTGTACAAGGGCAGGAAAGGGTTTTTCCAATTCCGATACCGGAAGTCTCATAGACTTGAATGGGACTTCCGGTATCGGCATCGGCGATACCGATACTTTTTTTAAAGATCGGCCGATCCATTCCGATCCGATATTTTGAAGTATCGGACGGTATCGCTCAACTCTACTAACAATATCTCTCCGGGTGGCCAAGATTCCAGGATGCCCACTGAGAGCAGAATCGTGAAACTCTCGAAGCACCCTCAACCGGTATTGAACAGGAACGAAGAGCTTATTATCAGGCAAAGACGGAGGAGCAAGACACTAAGCCTCATGAATCTCCCGCTCCAATTCTTAGGACACCCCAGCAATTACCACCCCATGCTGAATAATGGAGGAAGGTGGTTCAGGAGGTGATATCGGATCGAAACTGCGAGATAAAGCATCAGCCTTGACATTCTTGGAACCAGGTTGAAAGGTGATGGAAAAATGAAAGCATGAAAAAAAAGCAACCACCTCGCCTGTCTAGGAGTCAAACGTTTAGCAGACTCAATGTATGACAAATTCTTGTGGTCCGTAATCACCGTGGTCCGATGAGCAGCCCCCTCCAAAAAGTGTCTCCATTCTTCAAAACCCAGTTTTATGGCTAATAACTCCCGATTTCCGACATCGTAATTTCTCTCAGCATTAGAAAATTTCTTCGAGAAAAAGGCACAAGGTCTTAAATTAGATAAAGTGATGGGTCCCTGGAACAACACCACTCCCACCCCCACCTCCGATGCATCCACTTCAACAATGAAAGGTTCAGATGGATCAGGCTGGATCAACACGGGGGCAGACAAAACATTGTTTTAATGAAGAAAAAGCCGCAACTGCTGAAGCAGACCAGTTTTTCAGATCAGCCCCCTTCTGAGTGAGATCAGTGAGGGGCTTGACCACCTGAGAAAACCCCTAAATGAATTTACGGTAATAATTGGCAAAACCCAAAAAACACTTAAGACCCATAAGGTCTCTTGGTTGTACCCAATCAACAATGGCCTGTACCTTTCCAGGGTCCATACGAAACCCCTTGGCAGACAAGATGAACCCCAGAAAGGATAGCTCCTGGACGAAAAATGAGCACTTTTAGGCTTAGCAAACAGAGTTCTCCCATAACCTCTGGAGAACTGCATGTAGATGATCCATGTGAGCTTGTTTGTTAGATGAAAATACAAGAATATAATCTAAATAAATGACCATAAAGCGACCAATGAAGTCAGCAAAGACATGGTTAATAAAATTCTGAAAAATTGCTGGCACATTCGTGAGACTAAAGGGCATGACCAAATTCTCAAACAAACCCTCAGAGGTGAGAAATGCCGTTTTCTACTCATCCCCCTCCTGAATACGGATTAGGTTATATGCACCTCTGAGGTCCATTTTAGAAAACCACTTGGCCCCAGATAATTGGTTGTACAGATCAGGAATGAGCGGGATGGGATAGGTATGTCTCACCGTAGTTTTATTTAATTCCCGAAAATTCGAGGCACGGCCGCAAACCACCATCTTGTTTTTACAAAAAAGAATCCAGCCACCACAGGAGAGACAGAGGGGCAGATGTGACCTTTACGTAAGCTTTCTGAGATACCCTCCTTCATAGCGGTTCGCTCCGGGCCGGAGAGGTTGTACAGATGGGCCTTAGGCAATTTTAGCACCCGGAATCAGATAAATCGTACACTCAAAAGAGCGGTGTGGTGGTAAGACCTCGGCCTCCTTTTCAGAAAATACATCCTCAAAATCCTTCAGGTACTCCGGAATACCCTCCAGATTAACGGATGACACAAGTACAATAGAAAGACAACCCTTAAAACAATTAGTACCCCATTTTACAATATCCTGAGAGTCATAGTCTATAACAGGGTTGTGCAACTGTAACCAAGGAAATCCCAACACCAATCCAGCTGGAAGATTGTCCAGGACATAACTTGAGATGAGTTCCTGATGCTAGGAACCCACCTTGAGGAGGAACTACTCTGAGACAAAATTAACAACATCTTAACCAGCAGTTTTTTGTCAATGGCAATAATATGATTTGGAGTCTCAAGCCCAACTGTCCCTAATTTACACTTGGTCATCAAGGTAGAGTCAATAAAGTTCATGGACGACCCACAATCCACAAAAGCTGAAGTAGGCGTGTCGCAACTCACACAACAAAGTTCCACCTCCAACAATATTTTTTGAAATGAGGAAACCGGTACCTGAGAGTCTGGGTGACCTCCTTGGCAATCACCCAGACTTGGCAGCTTGTTAGTCGGTGGGCGAGAGGGGCCGTCCTTTATCAAATGTCCAGGATCTTCACAATAAAAACATGATCTCCCCTCTAGTTATCGCCTCCTCTCCTTTTCCTTGAGGTTGGTGGCCCCAACCTCCACAGGTTCCGTGTAAGATACCACATCAGAGTTAGCTGGATGTAACGAAATCTCTTGCTGTATTACACCTCTCTCCCACATCCTCCAATCCATACGAATGGCCTGAGTCATAGCCTCCTCCAAGGAGCTGAGTGGCGAATGGAGAGCCAAAGCGTCCTTAAGATGATCCGACAGTGACCTCCTGAACTGGCATCTTAGCGCGGAGTCATCCCAGGTCACTTCAGTGGACCTTCGCCTAAACTCTGAGCAATACCATTCGGCAGTGAGCTTACCGTGGAAGAGACCCATGATTGTGTCCTCTGCCACCCTGACCCGGTCCGGTTCCTCAAAAATCAGTCCTACGGCCTCAAAGAACCTATCCACAGACATATGTTCAGGGGCAGAAACAGGTAAATAGAAAGCCCACAATTGGGGACCCTCCCTTAGTAACGAAATAACTATCCCCACCCGTTGACTCTCATCTCCAGAGGATCGGGGTCTAAGAGAACAGCAGCTTACAACTCTCCTTCAATGTACAGAATTTCTCCCTTTCTCTGGAGAAGGTATCTTGGAGCCTGACCGTAGGTTCAGGAGAGTGTAGCAAAACATCTACAGGGTCAAAGTGCTTACAGGTAGATTGGGAAATTGAACCCTGAAGGGTGTTAACCGTCACAGAAAGCTCCCTCTGTAGTTGGTTATGGGACATGGCCAGGGCCCTATGTTCCACAGACAAATCCTGCATCATCAGCATCAGACTAGACATCCGATCCGCCAAGGTACAGAGCGCATCCAAAGAAAAGAGAGCAAAGAAAATAAACTCTGTGGTCAGTTATAATGTCATGCTGCTGCTATGCAGGTAGATGCATGCCCCACTAGATGGCAATAGAGTGGAGGGAGGACTGTACACAGCAGGAGCAGACCTGCAACATAGCAGCGAGGCTATCACCAGGTGGAAGAGAAATAGTAAAACAAGCTGGTTGATATTAGTCTGTAGCACAGTATCAAAGGAATAAACAAGCACAGAGTCAGAAGCAAGCTGAATGGGTCAATATCGGTCAGGAGGAGATATCCCAAAGACAAGAGACAAACAGCAGGTCAGGGTCCAAGCCAAGTCAAATACCAGGGAGTCAAAACAAGAGAAGGGGAACACAGAGTCGGGACAGGAATAGGGGAATAAATAGACATGGATACAGTCAGAAAAAGCAGCATGAAAAATCAGGGCATGCAGTGTCAGCTACACATGCCGTAGGCAGAAACTATAACTGACATCGCCTGCAGGATTCAGTGGAGAGAAATAGCCAGCCTGAAGCCAGAATAAGGCAGAGAAACCTAGACACTTGACATGATTAGACCGGAAAAAAAGACACAGGAAACAAAACCTGGCCAGGATCATGACAACAATATAGTAATTCACAGCAAACTGAATAGCTGGACGAGATCGCTAATACGAACCAGTCCAGCAACGATATAATGAAGAAGTGTGCAAGACACTTAAACGAAGAAGTCCATTAAACATATCAGTGGGTATGCATACAGTGCTTAAATGTGGTTATCCAGCAAGGGGGTAGAGGAAATGCACACAGTACTTAAACGAGGGAGTCCAGCAACAACTTGATCACACGTGAGTGCGGCACTTGTTTGTGGGAGTCCAATAAAACGTAGAAGCGTAGACAGGGGAAGGTCTCTAAAGATACCTTTAAGGGCTGAAAAATCCCACTCAAGACCAGTATCACACCCCAACAGACATAGTCCAGAAGATATGAAGTTACACTTCTTACTGACCGCAGCAGCATCTGAGGCGAGAGGCAGCACCCAAGTATTCTGGTCAATAGTAGAGTTGAGCGATACCATCCGATACTTCAAAGTATCGTATCGGATGGTATCGGCCGATCTTTAAAAAAAGTATCGGTATCGCCGATTCCGATACCGGAAGTCCCATTCAAGTCTATGGGACTTCCGGTATCGGAATAAGAAAAACCCTTTCCTGCCCTTGTACAGCCTCTCTGGGGTCTGTACGGGCCTTTCGGGGGGCTGTGCCGGCCTGCCAGGGGGTCTGTGCAGGCTCCGGTGGTCTGTGCCGGCCTGCCGGTGGTCTGTGCAGGCTCCGGGGGGCTGTGCCGGCCTGCCGGGGGGCTGTGCCGGCCTGCCAGGGGGTCTGTGCAGGCTCCGGTGGTCTGTGCCGGCCTGCCGGTGGTCTGTGCAGGCTCCGGGGGGCTGTGCCGGCCTGCCGGGGGGCTGTGCCGGCCTGCCGGGGGGCTGTGCCGGCCTGCCGGTGGTCTGTGCAGGCTCCGGGGGTCTGTGCAGGCATCGTCCGATGGGACTACAAGTCCCATCTGGCGATGCCTGCTACCATGACAGTGATTGACACATTAGCCAATGATGGGACAGTAGTAGTCCCATCATCCGGCTAATGTGTTAAATGTAAAAAAAAAAAAAAAAAAAAATTACATGCTACATGCTACATACTACATACTACATACATGCTACATTCATACTACATACTACATACATGCTACATTCATACTACATGCAACATACATACTACATATATACTACATGCATGCTACATATATACTACATGCATGCTACATACATACTACATGATACATACTACATATATACTACATGCATGCTACATACATACTACATATATACTACATGCATGCTACATACATACTACATGCTACATGCATGCTACATACATACTACATGCTACATGCATGCTACATACATACTACATACATGCTACATATATACTACATACATACTACATATATACTACATGCATGCTACATATATACTACATGCATGCTACATACATACTACATATATACTACATGCATGCTACATACATACTACATGCTACATGCATGCTACATATATACTACATACATGCTACATATATACTACATACATACTACATATATACTACATGCATGCTACATACATACTACATATATACTACATGCATGCTACATACATACTACATGCTACATGCATGCTACATACATACTACATACATGCTACATATATACTACATACATACTACATATATACTACATACATACCACATACATACTACATGCATGCTACATATATACTACATGCATGCTACATACATACTACATATATACTACATGCATGCTACATACATACTACATGCTACATGCATGCTACATACATACTACATGCTACATACATACCACATATATACTACATACATACAATACATTCATACAATACATACATAGACATACAGTACATATAACATAGAGTAACATACTTACCAATACTTGTCACATTGTTCCCCGAAGCCATTGTCGTCTACGGAATAAATATTAACATAACAAACCACAAAAATACTCACCCACGATCCGAAGCAGTCCACGAGTGTGTCCCACGACGATCTTGGGTAGAGAACTGCAGCATCAGCTGATGCTGCCGTTCTCTACGGGCTGCAGGAATCCAATGACGGAAGGTAGGTATCCTTCCGCACTGTATTCCTCCGCCACTTAAAAAAAAAAAAAGTCCCTAGTCTCACTTTATGCCATTGCTGTGTGGGAATTTCCCACACAGCAATGGCATAAAGTGAGACTAGGGACTTTTTTTTTTTTAAGTGGCGGAGGAATACAGTGCGGAAGGATACCTACCTTCCGTCATTGGATTCCTGCAGCCCGTAGAGAACGGCAGCATCATCTGATGCTGCAGTTCTCTACCCAAGATCGTCGTGGGACACACTCGTGGACTGCTTCGGATCGTGGGTGAGTATTTTTGTGGTTTGTTATGTTAATATTTATTCCGGAAAGACAATGGCTTCGGGGAACAATGTGACAAGTATTGGTAAGTATGTTACTCTATGTTATATGTACTGTATGTCTATGTATGTATTGTATGAATGTATTGTATGTATGTAGTATATATGTGGTATGTATGTAGCATGTAGTATGTATGTAGCATGCATGTAGCATGTAGTATGTATGTAGCATGCATGTAGTATATATGTAGTATGTATGTAGCATGCATGTAGTATATATGTAGCATGCATGTAGTATGTATGTGGTATGTATGTAGTATATATGTAGTATGTATGTAGTATATATGTAGCATGTATGTAGTATGTATGTAGCATGCATGTAGCATGTAGTATGTATGTAGCATGCATGTAGTATATATGTAGTATGTATGTAGCATGCATGTAGTATATATGTAGCATGCATGTAGTATGTATGTGGTATGTATGTAGCATGTAGTATATATGTAGCATGCATGTAGTATGTATGTAGTATGTATGTAGTATGTATGTAGCATGCAGTATGTATGTAGTATGTATGTAGTATATATGTAGTATGTATGTAGCATGCATGTAGTATGTATGTAGCATGTATGTAGTATGTATGTAGTATATATGTAGTATGTATGTAGCATGTAGTATGTATGTAGTATTTTTTTTTTTTTTTTTTTTTAACATTTAACACATTAGCCGGATGATGGGACTACTACTGTCCCATCATTGGCTAATGTGTCAATCACTGTCATGGTAGCAGGCATCGCCCGATGGGACTTGTAGTCCCATCGGACGATGCTTGCACAGACCCCCGGACATCAGCACAGCCCCCCGGCAGGCCGGCACAGCCCCCCGGCAGGCCGGTACAGACCCCCACAGGGTGCACAGCCCCCCGGCAGGCCGGCACAGCCCCCCGGCAGGCCGGCAGAGACCCCGGGCAGTCCACACAGCCCCCCGGCAGGCCGGCACAGCCCCCCGGCAGGCCGGCAGAGACCCCCGGAAGGCCCGAAATGACGGCGCATCATGATGCGCACACACCGCGCATCATGATGACGTCAGGCCGTCAATCAACTGAACTTCCGATTCCGATGCCGAATTCCGATATTGAAAAAATATCGGAAGTCGGTATCGGAATTCCGATACAGCAAGTATCGGCCGATACCCGATACTTGCGGTATCGGAATGCTCAACACTAGTCAATAGGCATCCTCAGTCAGAATCCAGGAGCACACAGAAAATGGAAGGCAGCTGAGCAAGGCAAGGCAGACCATGAGTAATGAGTAGCAGTAGCAGGGAGTTCACCATCACAATTGGCAGGAGCTTAGGAGCCTACAGCACAAAATACTCAGGCAAGGAGGAACACACGACCCGGACTTAAATAACAGGACAGACAGGAAGTTCCATGACAGAGCAAGATACAAGACTCCATCTTGGATAAGGGCAAACAGGCACAAAGGAAAATCCAGAATGCTTATATATTATTCTAAACTTGGAGAAACCATTTGTTTTATTTGTTGTGTTGAGCTTATTAAATTATCCTTGTTTGCAGTCTTGCAAACAGAAGAAAGCTTGAAGCTTTTGCTAAAAAAAACTAATTTGCAATAATAGTTGAATAATTTTGATTGCAAATGTGCATTTAGAAAGCAACATAATAAAAATAAGATGTCAATAGCCATTACATTGTGTCATGGAGAATCATAAAGTATACCACATAGTATGGGCTAGAATAAATGTTAACATTAAAGATGAGCAAGCACTAAAAATATCAGATGCTATTTACTCAAACTGAGCAATTTCTAATGCTCAGCTGATCGCTTAGAGTAACAAGTATAATGGGAGTCAATGGAAAATCCAAGCATTTTTCCAGCAGGTGCTACAATGAGGTCAGGGGGCAGTGAAAATGTTGACATGGATGAAAAAAAACTGCTGAAAGGAATTAGAACAGCATGGGGAAAATACCTGGAACCATCTCTGAAATTATTAAAAAATTGGGAATTTCAGTGTAATTTATGAAGAAAGCAAGAAGTGCCAAAAATTAGGGAGTCAGATACACCCTGTGTTAAACATAAAAGAAAGCCTCATACACATTCTGTTCAAATTATAATGTAGAGGTATTCCTAGACTCAAAAAGGCTATACACTAAGTGCAAATCTTGCCCAAAATTACAAGCAGGGTCTTCCATATAACCTTCAAGGCACCAACTGTAGAGCTTCATTCATATATTGTAAGCAACGTTTACTTGTGTTACTCCTGCACTTATAAAAGCTCTGCACACAGTACAAAGCCTGCCAGTAATTACAAGCAGGGTCATCCATACACCCTTGAAGACACCAGCTGGATTGCCTCATAAAAAAAAATTAAGAAAGTGTAGTTCTGGTATTTCTACACTTCTACCCTCATAAAGGCTTTCCAAAAAGTGCAAAGCCAGGAAAAAATTACAAGTAGAATCATCCAGTCATCCATACACACTTGAAGGCAACAACTGGCAGGCCTCTTTCAAATACTGAACATTAAATACACTATGTGCTGGCATGAACTGATGATGATGAAAAGTTGGGTCTAATCCAGGCTGTGTTCATAGTTATCAGAGTGAGCCTGTCAGCACTTTCTGTTGACAGACGAAAGCACCTGTCTGTTATGACAGGGTAGATCCAAAGCCTTGTCTGCTTCTGCAGTCTCCCATTCTGCTCCAGTGGCAGTGGAGGCTGCTCATCAAAGATGTCGGTCTCAGCGTCTTGCACAGACTCATGCTGTTCACTTGGGTGCTGCTGGCCTCCCAGCTAAATCTATGGTAACCAGCGATAGGCAACAGCAAACAGATGCTGTGGAGGCTAAGTCCAGAAATCACCCTACTGAGCATGCTCGTGGTGCGATCTCTCATTGGTGGTCAGTCGTCAGCTGCTCTGGTGATGCGGCTGCTCCGGATTGGACCACGAGCAAGGTCCTGTCTGACTGGACATGACCTGAACCTATAAAAGGTCCTCCGAGGCGCACGCTGATGCGCTAATGTCATCTGTGGTCGTGTGTGTGTGGGTGGAGACTTCGCCGCTCTGTCGGCTGTGCGAGTGCCTACCTTTCCTTAGAGAGGCAGGTTTTTCCTTTGGTTTGGCCTAGCGCCTGTCTCAGCCACGTGTGCAGTTAGCACAGGTCAGTTATGGGGCACAATTAAACCCACATGCTTAAACCCTTTTGGTTTCAACTAGGTATTGCACACACCTCATTTAGTACCGCTCGGAGGCTAGCTGAGCTTGGTACTCCTATTTTTGATCACTGTTTTAGACAGCTGTTTTAGTTAGTTTTATTTTTCTTTGCCACTTGGCAACACAGAATGCTTTCTGGTGTACGTTCGTCGCATGGCTCTGCCATTGTTTACTAGCTGCAGGATAACATTTCTGCACGGTGGATCCCGGGTTGCGATCACACTAAATAAAATAACTAATAAAGTGCGATCTGCCAATCCTAATATGACTCCCCAGTGACACTAAACACCCACTCAGATAAGACCATAGCGGCAGTGTAGCACAACACTTCCAAGGTATAGAGACACAGCTCATGCCAGGTATCCAGCTTTGAGACCCAATAGTCGAAGGTCACAGAGGAATTAGGGAGTTCACTGGTTTTGTCGGCGAGGTATTGCTTGCCCATCTTTAAAAACCTTTCCCTCCATGTTAAAAATACCTGGTCATCAGGGCATGGACACTGGGAGGGTGTCACTAATATTGGCCAGGCCTTTGACAGTGTATCACTGACTCTGCTGTGTGTCTCCCTCACCTCTCCTCTTTGGTTGGCCAAGGAAGCTTTCCCCCAGCCTCTAGCGTTGCCTGATGGGAATTTTTTCAGCATATTTTCCACAGTGGCTTCTATAGCCAAGAAGAAGAGGTGCAACCTTCCCCTTGTAGCGTGGATCTAGCAGGGAGAACAACCAGCCTGCTCCTCTTCCTTCTCTTCTTATCCAGCCTCATCCTCCTCATTATTACCCACAAAGTGCAAAGCCAGAAAAAAATGAGAAGGGTAATACAGTAATCTCTTTCAGGTGTCCGCTTATTCTTAGGGGACTGCCTCTACCTACTTACTGGAGCCAAATTCCCAGGTTCCTGGGCTGTAAGTGATCCAGCTTTTGATAGTGCTGGAGCTTCCAAGAGGTGGGAAACCCCAATGACAGTCCCATTTCTGGGGGTGGTAGCCCCATCTTGAGCCACATCGAGGAGCTCCTACCAAGCACTTATTTCACAAGACGGGTTAAACCGGCTCCCTTCCTTCTGGTTTCACACACACCGTATACCAGCAATGTTGCCCCTCTATTTTGAGGAACAAGACCCTGCTCCCAGCTGTCAGGTCTTGCAGCCTTCAAAGCAAGTGTTCAATCTCTACTGCTTTCTGGTTGAACGTGATGTGATGATGGGTACCAAATAGAGTTGAGCGAAACAGGTCGAAAAAATTCAAAAGTCACCGACTTTTGGCAAAGTCGGGTTTCATGAAACGAAACCCGATCCTAGGATGAGGTCGGCCACGAGGTCGGCGACTTACGCGCCAAAGTCGCGTTTCAAAAGTTTGTTTTGCGCTCTTTTTCAGCCAATCAGGATCCACGGACACTGTGGGCAACGTGATGACATAGGCACGGGTCACCACCATCTTTCAGAAGGGCATGCAAGTGATTGGCTTGCTTTGGTGGGCGTCACAGGGGGTATAAAAGGGCGTGCACGCCGACCGCCATCTTACTTCTGCCGATCTTAGTATAGGGAGAGGTTGCTGCTGATTCTGTAGGGAGAGCGTTAGGCAGGGAAGAAGACAAAAAAACTGCTTCTGCTACTAGCGATTTGGCCTGCACAACACACCAGTCACTGTGTGTGCAGTGCAAGGGGAGGCTATATAGTGGTGTATCAGTGGTGTTGGTTGTTGGGCTGCCTTTTAAGGCTTCCTGACAGGCTGGCATTGCTGTTTACCCACTGCTCCGCAAACTGCTTTTTTAAAAGCAATCCCAATTTTTTTTTTTGTCCTGCTGAGAAGAAAAAAAAACTGCTTCTGCTGCTAGCAATTTGGCCTGCACAACACACCAGTCACTGTGTGTGCAGTGCAAGGGGAGGCTATATAGTGGTGTATCAGTGGTGTTGGTTGTTGGGCTGCCTTTTAAGGCTTCCTGACAGGCTGGCATTGCTGTTTACCCACTGCTCCGCAAACTGCTTTTTTAAAAGCAATCCAATCTCCCTTATCCTCTAGTCACTTTTGTCACAGCTGTGCCATCGAGCCTGTCACATAGCGCTCAGATATTCATTGGGCCTCACACAATCCAAAAGTGTCCAGTGTCCAAAAGTGTGTGCAGAGATTCAAAATCTCCCTTATCCTCTAGTCACTTTTGTCACAGCTGTGCCATCGAGCCTGTCACATAGCACTCAGATATCAGTGGGCCTCACACAATCCAAAAGTGTCCACTGTGCACAAGTGTGTGCAGAAATTCAAAATCTCCCTTATCCTCTAGTCACTTTTGTCACAGCTGTGCCATCGAGCCTGTCACATAGCGCTCAGATATCAGTGGGCCTCACACAATCCAAAAGTGTCCAGTGTCCAAAAGTGTGTGCAGAGATTCAAAATCTCCCTTATCCTCTAGTCACTTTTGTCACAGCTGTGCCATCGAGCCTGTCACATAGCGCTCAGATATTCATTGGGCCTCACACAATCCAAAAGTGTCCAGTGTCCAAAAGTGTGTGCAGAGATTCAAAATCTCCCTTATCCTCTAGTCACTTTTGTCACAGCTGTGCCATCGAGCCTGTCACATAGCGCTCAGATATCAGTGGGCCTCACACAATCCAAAAGTGTCCACTGTCCACAAGTGTGTGCAGAAATTCAAAATCTCCCTTATCCTCTAGTCACTTTTGTCACAGCTGTGCCATCGAGCCTGTCACATAGCGCTCAGATATTCATTGGGCCTCACACAATCCAAAAGTGTCCAGTGTCCAAAAGTGTGAGCAGAGATTCAAAATCTCCCTTATCCTCTAGTCACTTTTGTCACAGCTGTGCCATCGAGCCTGTCACATAGCGCTCAGATATTCATTGGGCCTCACACAATCCAAAAGTGTCCAGTGTCCAAAAGTGTGTGCAGAGATTCAAAATCTCCCTTATCCTCTAGTCACTTTTGTCACAGCTGTGCCATCGAGCCTGTCACATAGCGCTCAGATATCAGTGGGCCTCACACAATCCAAAAGTGTCCACTGTCCACAAGTGTGTGCAGAAATTCAAAATCTCCCTTATCCTCTAGTCACTTTTGTCACAGCTGTGCCATCGAGCCTGTCACATAGTGCTCAGATATCAGTGGGCCTCACACAATCCAAAAGTGTCCACTGTCCACAAGTGTGTGCAGAAATTCAAAATCTCCCTTATCCTCTAGTCACTTTTGTCACAGCAGTGCCATCGAGCCTGTCACATAGCGCTCAGATATCAGTGGGCCTCACACAATCCAAAAGTGTCCAGTGTCCAAAAGTGTGTGCAGAGATTCAAAATCTCCCTTATCCTCTAGTCACTTTTGTCACAGCTGTGCCATCGAGCCTGTCACATAGCGCTCAGATATCAGTGGGCCTCACACAATCCAAAAGTGTCCAGTGTCCAAAAGTGTGTGCAGAAATTCAAAATCTCCCCTGTCCTATAGACACCTTGTACCTTGTTTTACATTACTATATAGTTTGTTGGATTTTGTCTACATTTCTACCAAAAATGAGGAAGGCTGGTGGAAGAGGCCGTGGAATTGGGCGGGGGTTGGCAGCTGGTAATGATGGTGTTGGTGGTGGATCTGATGGTAGTGGCAAGAGCAAAATAGGACCGAATGCAGGAGGTGCTGACCCTGCGTCATCATCTGGCTACATAAGGCCTCGAACGCTTAGTTTTCTAGGAGTTGGCAAACCGCTTTTAAAGCCTGAGCATCAGGAAAAAGTTTTGTCTTGTATTGCTGACTCAGCCTCCAGCTCTATCGCCTCCTCTTCTTCAGTTGTAAAAAGTAAAAGCACTGAGTCGTCATTGGAGGCTCATGTTCATGAACCACACCTTTCCTTGTGTCCTTCATCCCAACCAAGATTGAAGGATGACGCAGGCCATACTACTGATTACTCCATGGAGCTGTTTTCACATACCATGCCTGGATTATCAAGTGAAATGGTGAATTACCCAGGCCAAGATGAATCTGACATGGAGTGCACTGATGCACAGCCGCTGATGGATGATTCTGCTGGTACATTCACTCAGAGCACTACATTGTCCTCGCAGTGTACAGAGCCAGATTCTGACCCTGATGAGACTCAGGTGCCCCTTCCCGCACACTATACCACCATACATGGTGACACAGAGGAAGGTGCACATGACATAGAAGAGGAGGTGATGGATGACCCAGTTGTTGACCCAGATTGGCATCCATTGGGGGAAGAGGGTGCTGCTTCCAATAGCTCAGATGAGGAGCATCCACAGCAGACATCGACATCGCAACAGCTGTTATCTGGCAGGCCCGGAGCACTCCAAAGACAGGTTCCAAACATCAAAAGAGTTGCTGGACAGCTTGTCCAGAGGGTCAAAAGATCACAGCGTGCTAGGCCGCAAAATGTCTGCCAAAGTAGGAAGAGTGCAGTGTGGCACTTTTTTGAACAAAATCCTCATGATCAGGCCAAGGTTATCTGTAAGAAGTGCGCAAAGACCTTTAGCCGAGGGAAAAATCTGAAAAATTTGAATACCAGTTGCATGCTTAGACATTTAACCAGCATGCACTTGCAAGCGTGGACACAACACCAAACCTCAAGTGCCACATGTGCAACTGATCACAACGAAGGTAGTCAGCAACGCTACATTGTTTCCCCCACTGTAAGCCCACCGGTTAGCACAGCAGCAAATGTTGAGGTGTCGTTGCAAGACCACAGCAGTCAGGGAATCCCACTGTTATATCAACGAAAGACTGATTCTAGGCCATCAGAAAGAACACCAACTCCATCACCATCATCAACCCTCTCTCAGTCCGCCCTGTCCACCGCTACTTCCACCATATGCAGCTCTCAAGTCCAGCTCACCCTCCCAGACACTATGAGTAGGTCAAGAAAGTACTCAGTCTCTCATCCGCGTACACTGGGTTTGAACGCCCACATTGCCAAACTAATCTCGTTTGAGATGATGCCCTTTCGGTTGGTGGAAAGCACAGCTTTCCGCAAACTCATGGCCTATGCAGTACCACGCTATGACCTACCCAGTCGCCACTTCTTCTCTCGCAAAGCCATCCCAGGCCTCCACCATCATGTGAAAGACCGCATTGTCCATGCACTCAAGCAGTCAGTGAGCGGAAAGGTGCACCTCACAACTGATGCATGGTCCAGTCGGCATGGCCAGGGCCGTTACGTGTCCATCACTGCGCACTGGGTTAATGTGGTGGATGCAGGGTCCACAGGGGTCAGTGGTGGTGGGACAGTGCTGCCTAGCCCACAGTATAGGAAACAGTTGGCTGTAGGCGTTCGACCCTCCTCCTCCTCCTCCTCCTCCTCCTCCAGAAGCGAAAGCTCGTCCACAGAGCGCAGTCGTACGAGCACTCCATCTGCAGCTGCCACTGTTGCACACGATGTGTCCCCCTATCGAGCAGCTAGTGGAAAGCGTCAGCAGGCTGTGTTGCAGATGATGTGTTTGGGCGACAGACACACCGCCGAGGTGCTGGCCGAGTACTTGAAGCGACAAACTGAGTCATGGCTGGGCAGTGTACATCTTGAGGCAGGCAAGGTAGTTAGTGATAACGGCCGTAATTTTGTGGCAGCCATAGCCCTTTCAAAACTCAGCCACATACCTTGCTTGGCTCACACCTTGAACCTGGTGGTGCAGTGCTTCCTCAAAAATTATCCGGAGTTAACAGCCCTGCTCCAGAAGGTGCGAAGACTGTGCGCGCACATCCGCCGGTCGCCTGTACATTCCGTTCGTATGCAGAAGCTGCAGCGATTGCTCCACCTTCCCAACCACCGCCTCATTATCGACATTGCAACAAGGTGGAACTCCACCCTGCACATGGTGGAGCGGCTGTGCGAGCAGAGGCAGGCCATAATGCATTTGTGGGACGATACACGGCCAGGCACTTTGAGAGCAGACATGGAGTTGACAGGTGTGCAGTGGTCGAAGCTGAAAGACCTTTGTAAAGTCCTTCAGTGTTTTGAGGAATGCACACGGCTGGTAAGCGCAGACGACGCCATCCTAAGCATGAGCATCCCACTTATGCGTCTGCTCATGCAAACTTTGACGCACCTTAAGGAGCAGGCGTCTGCAGCCAATGTTGATGAGGAGGAGGGAATCCTTGATGACATTCAGCCATTGTCTGCTCAGGGACCTCTCCTGGACGAGGTGGAGGAAGAAGAGGAGGAGGAGGAGGAGGAGGATGATGGGGATGATTACTTAGGGGAGGAGGATGCATCTCGTGGGGCAAGTGAAAATGTTGGCGTGGCAAGGTCTGGTACAGGGTTTGTGCATGACTGGAGGGATGTGGATTTGCCAGAAAGTGCTCCTCCACCCAGCACTCGCAGTGCATCATTGACACTGGGAACATTGGCCCACATGTCAGATTATGCCTTGCAGATCCTAAAAAGGGACCCCCGCATTGCCAAAATGATGAACGATGACGACTACTGGTTGGCCAGCATCCTGGATCCACGCTATAAAGGCAAATTACAAAACATCATGCCACAGGAGAACCTTGACCTAATATTGGCTAATAAACAAGCAACTCTGGTAAATCGGTTGCTTGAGGCATTCCCAGCACACAGCAGCGGTGATGGTTCTCACACGAGCCGTACGGGCCGGGGGCAGCTTGGCAGAGGTGTTCGTGGTGCACACAGCAGAAGTGGCGTTGGAGACAGGGGTTTCATGACAATGTTGTGGACTGATTTTTCAAATACCGCTCACACAACTGGTAATACTGCATCTATGGAAAGTGACAGGAGACAGCAGTTGTCAACTATGGTTACAAACTACTTTTCCTCCCATATCGATGTTCTCCCACACAGGTCATTCCCCTTTGACTATTGGGCCGCTAAACTGGACACCTGGCCTGAATTGGCCCAATATGCCTTACAAGAGCTCGCTTGCCCAGCTGCAAGTGTGCTATCGGAAAGAGTCTTCAGTGCAGCTGGATCAATCCTGACAGAAAAAAGGACCCGTCTGTCAACCCAAAATGTGGATGATCTAACCTTCATTAAAATGAACCACGCATGGGTTTCCAAGGATTTTGTCCCACCTTCCCCTGATGACACATAGGGTGACAGAAAAATGGCTTGCTTGGGTCCACCTCTTCCTGGGACTTGACCTATTTCGCCTTTTGCATCAGCTGAATGTCCAACATCAACATATGCCACTTTCTAAAACTCCCTAACTGTGCTGCCTCCCCCCCCCATGGCCGGGGTCACCACCTAGCGCACGACACCGTGCGAGTGCCGTTGCCCTGGACAGGTGGGTAGGCCGACTCTTGGGCGCGGGCACTGGCACAGGGTCCCTCATAGTGCAATCAAGTGTCTCTGACAGTGGTGGTGCACACCCGCCGTCAGACACACCGCTGTACTATGAGGGGCCCAGTGCCAGTACCGACGCCCACGAGTGGGCCCCCCTTGCTTGGGCAGGGCCCCAGCATTTGCAATCTTTACCTCTCCCTGCTCCTGCGCTGTGTAATCTGGGCCGTCAAATCCATACTGTGCCTGACACCGTCTGAGCCTGCCTCCTGATGTATAGACATATATTTTGAATGTGTACGCTATCCATACATGTTATCCGGGGATACGGTACCCTTTCTAACCTTTGTGCAATCACGTGCAATCCATACTGGGCCTAACACCGTCTGAGCCTGCCTCATGCTGTATAGACATATATTTTGAATGTGTACGCTATCCATACATGTTATCCGGGGATACGGTACCCTTTCTAACCTTTGTGCAATCACGTGCAATCCATACTGGGCCTAACACCGTCTGAGCCTGCCTCATGCTGTATAGACATATATTTTGAATGTGTACGCTATCCATACATGTTATCCGGGGATACGGTACCCTTTCTAACCTTTGTGCAATCACGTGCAATCCATACTGGGCCTAACACCGTCTGAGCCTGCCTCATGCTGTATAGACATATATTTTGAATGTGTACGCTATCCATACATGTTATCCGGGGATACGGTACCCTTTCTAACCTTTGTGCAATCACGTGCAATCCATACTGGGCCTAACACCATCTGAGCCTGCCTCATGCTGTATAGACATATATTTTGAATGTGTACGCTATCCATACATGTTATCCAGGGATACGGTACCCTTTCTAACCTTTGTGCAATCACGTGCAATCCATACTGGGCCTAACACCGTCTGAGCCTGCCTCATGCTGTATAGACATATATTTTGAATGTGTACGCTATCCATACATGTTATCCGGGGATACGGTACCCTTTCTAACCTTTGTGCAATCACGTGCAATCCATACTGGGCCTAACACCGTCTGAGCCTGCCTCCTGAGACATATATTTTGAATGTGTACGCTATCCATACATGTTATCCGGGAATACGGTACCCTTTCTAACCTTTGTGCAATCACGTGCAATCCATACTGGGCCTAACACCGTCTGAGCCTGCCTCCTGAGACATATATTTTGAATGTGTACGCTATCCATACATGTTATCTGGGGATACGGTACCCTTTCTCACCTTTGTGCAATCACGTGTAATCCATACTGGGCGTGAGAACGGCTGGCGAGCTGTTAAGCAAGCTACAGCACCTGTCCAGACAAGTACAGGGATTCCCTAGCGAGGAGACTTATTTGATTGTTTTCAATGTTGGGACAGCAATTTTTGGGGAGCACTATACTCTGGAGAATGATAGATGGGGCCCACCATACACTGGAACATTCCAAAGGTGGACATCAGACTCTGGAGCAGCATTTACAGGGCCCATTATACACTAGAGCATTAGAAATGGGGCCCATTATGTTTGGAGCATTATTTGGGCCCATAAGACAGTGGAGCTTCATCCATGGGGACCAACATATACTGTAGCATTATGTGGAGCTCATCATATACTGTTTCAAACATTATATGGGACCAATGATTCTGTATGGAGAAATAGATGGGCCTCGTCATGAGATGTAAAAAGTGAGGTATTTTTCATTGTACTATACCGCTATTTCTCTGCCGTATCGGAGCATGATGAGTTGTGGTATGTGTTAAAGGGGCGCTCTTTCGCCCAGGGCACATGAAAACCTGGAGCCAGCCCTCCCCCCCCACAGTTTGTAGCCAAATAACCCCCATTTTTCAGTGCGTAACTTGTATTATGAAGTTAATTAAGGTTGACAAGCTTAAGAAAGAAGAATTGATGCTTTTGGCATTCAAATGGGCACTGTAGGTGTGTTTCCTGTCCTCCTCTCACTGCCGACTTTTATTCCCCATTGACTTACATTGGGTTTCGTGTTTCGGGACGACCCCGACTTTTCCCTATTATCGGACGATCTTGCTCGACCCGACTTTTGGAAAAGTCGGGTTTCACGAAACGAAACGCGACCCTAAAAAACCAAAAGTCGCTCAACTCTAGTACCAAACTCTTCTATGGTCCCCATCTCAGCTGCCGGTCATAAGTAACGACCTTCCTCCGGGATGCCAAGTGTTGATACCTTGTGCCTAGCGTGCCCAAAACAACTTGCTTAAACCCCGCAGTCACTCACCAGTTGCTGGATCCTGGCAATCCCATCTGCAGTCTGCAAGAACCCCAGCAGTGAAGGCTGCAGCCTGGGTTTGGTCTTTGGTGGTGTAAGAAGATGAGCCGAGGCAGAGTCAGCAGTTTCTGGTGCTCATTAAAGGTCCATCGTGATGCCCCTGTGCATCGATGCCTCCTCCTGCTTTGAATGCAGGCGACTGCGCTATGACAAGAGTTCTCGGGCATGCGCAGTGCGCGCTGCCCGAGAACCGACATCAGGCTATTGCGCCTGCGTGTTGTGGAAGCCCCGCTGTTATGATGTATTCACACTGCAGGGCTGGGGCCTCTGCAACACGCAGGCGCAATAGCCTAATGTCGGTTCTCTGGCAGCGCGTACTGCACATGCCCGAGAACTCTTGTCACAGCGCAGGCGCCTGCATTCAAAACAGGAGGAGGCACCAACGCACAGGGGCATCATGATGGACAGATGGTGGGTGGTGCCAAGACACCGGACAGGCATGATGGATGGATGGTAGGAGGCTGATACAGGGGGACACATCATACCTATGGGACACATTACAGGTATGAGGAGCTATTTATAAAAGTCGATATTTCAGCATTACTAGTGGTCAGAAAAAGAAGAACCACCTTCACAGAATGCAGCCTTAGTGCTGCTGAAGGTGGCTCTTTTACTGAAAAACATCCTGGGGGGGTGACAGGTTCCCTTTAAGGCCGGAACTATCTGGACTGTCACCACTGTTGCCGGGGAAGGCTTCTTCTGGGAGGGAAAGACCTTCTCGCTGGACAGCAGGGGGCACTGGGTATATAAGAAGGGATGAGCACGGGAACGGGTCACACTTCGCGGGAAAGTGACAGGTGAAGGTTGACTCCCTCTCCGCTGCTCCAGCTGACAACTCCACGACGCTCATACCTCAGCGTGCTGACAATAAGATTGACTTTGACACTATTGAGTTATTGTCTGACCCTGTTCTTCTGGACAGCCCTGTCCTGTCTGTGGTAACGGATAAGCTGCCTAAAGAATCGCCCGCTGCTGCAGATTGTGAGCATGCCGATGACTCGTGTTCGGCGCCATTCCTGAGGAATCCAGATCAAGGACTGTTTCCACATTCCAGCGCACTCAAGCCAAGTAGGACCAGATCCATTAGCACTGTCGGGAGGCAGTGCTTCTCGTTCCTCTGTAGCAGAGCTTGAGATTTTTTCCACCATTTGTGTCACCGTCGGGAGATTACGTGATACGTGCTAAAGTGCTCCAAATTCTGGAGGTGACCCATGGGGACCTCACTGACGTAGGAGAACTTAGGACTCGCTTGTTTAGCCATATGCAAAGAGAGGGGGAGATGGTTATGCAATATTTGAATTCTCTACAAGAATTACACACTGCCATTGTCAGAAAAGATGGGATGGGGATAGGGCCGACAGATGTCGTGCTTCGTGACTTATTGGTGACTGGCCTGCGGGATGTCCTGAGCAAGCAGAACCTGAGAGAGTGGGTGCAGGTAGACCCTCGTATCACTTTTGCTGACATAGGGAGAGAGACCCGCTCACATGAACAGGAGCAGTGGGCGACAGTCCCAGTAGAGAAGGTCCAGAGTGGTGAAGCAGCAGTAAAGTTGGTAGTTGAACCCCAATGGGTTGAAGAGATGAGAAAAGAACTGTTGAATATTCAAGGGGAGCTGGCTCAGATGAGAGAGTTGAGGCTGGCCAGTTCCCCACCGGAAGCCAAGGCGAAGCAAATGTCCGTAACGAGGCCCAAAGGACCCGTCGACTGAGGTATTTCGCTTGTTATAACTGCGGAGAGATAGGACATATGGCTAGGGAATGTCTGTGACGGGCCAGCCCCCATCCTCACTGCCCGATAAACTAGAGGTCTCCGAGCCTGGGGGATGTTGCCTGGAGCCAGAATGGAAAGGAAGGAGTGTGAAAGTCCCACGAATCTGGTGTCTACATGTACACTGGTCTGGGCTGAGTTTGATGGCTGGGCCATGCATTGCCTGGTGGATACCAGGTCTCAGGTGACCACAATGCTGGAAGAGTATTTCCGTTGGCACTTCCCAGAGACTCTCAGGCCCGAGTGGGGCCCAGTGGTAAAGCTGATGGCAGCAAATCACCTGCCCATCCTGGCTGCAGGGGTGGTATGGATGCAGGTCTCCTTGTGCGGGAAGGATCTTGGATGGAGGTGTATCGCGCTGACCCAGAGAGAGGCTGGCCATGGTCATATCATTATGCTGGGGATGAACATCCTAAAAAAATTCAGAAAACTGCTGAGTGATGAGCCATCTCACTTGTCCTTAAACCAGTGAAGTCTGCACACCCTCCAGCAGTGGGTGTTCCAACTGTTGATTTGTACAGCCCGGGTACAGGAAGTCTCTAGCCAAGGGGAAACATTAGGAAAAGTGATTGTATCAGCCACCAGGACAGACCGTACTAACCCTGCCCGTCCGAGCACATGCCACGCTGGAGGGAGTGGAAGTCCAATTGGAAGCTCTGGTAGTGGAACAACTGCCTGCAGGACTCTTGGTGGCCTGAACGCTGGCCATAGTATGAGAAGGGACGGTGCTGGTACTTTGCATGAATCTGACAGACAAGTAGATTGTCGTCCCACATAGGGGTGAAGTCGTGCGGGTAGTGGGCATGCCCGAAGAGGTCATACCGCCCCAGGTCATACAATTGGCAGTGAATCCGGAAGACCCATGGTTGGTGAAAGTCACCACTAGAGTTGAGCGAAACGGGTCGAAAAATTTCAAAAGTCGCCGACTTTTGGCAAAGTCGGGTTTCATGAAACGAAACCCGACCCTAGGATGAGGTCGGCCACGAGGTCGGCGACTTACGTGCCAAAGTCGCGTTTCAAAAGTTTGTTTTGCGCTCTTTTTCAGCCAATCAGGATCCACGGACACTGTGGGCAACGTGATGACATAGACAGGGGTCACCACCATCTCTCAGAAGGGCATGCAAGTGATTGGCTTGCTTTGGTGGGCGTCACAGGGGTTATAAAAGGGCGTGCACGCCGACTGCCATCTTACTTCTGCCGATCTTAGCATAGGGAGAGGTTGCTGATTCTGTAGGGAGAGCGTTAGGCAGGGAAGAAGAAAAAAAAACTGCTTCTGCTGCTAGCGATTTTGCCTGTACAACACACCAGTCACTGTGTGTGCAGTGCAAGGGGAGGCTATATTGTGGTGGATCAGCGGTGTTGGTTGTTAGGCTGCCTTCTAAGGCTTCCTGACAGCTGCATTGCTGTTTACCCACTGCTCTGCAAACTGCTTTTTTAAAAGCAATCCCAATTTTTTTTTTGTCCTGCTGAGGTACTGAGCGTGCATTTTTTCACACCATACAGCGTCAGTGGGCCTCACACAATCCAAAAGTGTCCAGTGTCCACTAGTGTCTGCAGAAATTCAAAATCTCCCTTATCCTGTAGTCACTTTTTTCACACCTGTGCCATCGAGCCTGTGACATAGCGCTCTGATATTCAGTGGGCCTCACACAATCCAAAAGTGTCCAGTGTCCACAAGTGTCTGCAGAAATTCAAAATCTCCCTTATCCTGTAGTCACTTTTTTCACACCTGTGCCATCGAGCCTGTGACATAGCGCTCTGATATTGAGTGGGCCTCACACAATCCAAAAGTGTCCAGTGTCCACTAGTGTCTGCAGAAATTCAAAATCTCCCTTATCCTGTAGTCACTTTTTTCACACCTGTGCCATCGAGCCTGTGACATAGAGCTCTGATATTCAGTGGGCCTCACACAATCCAAAAGTGTCCAGTGTCCACAAGTGTCTGCAGAAATTCAAAATCTCCCTTATCCTGTAGTCACTTTTTTCACACCTGTGCCATCGACCCTGTGACATAGCGCTCTGATATTCAGTGGGCCTCACACAATCCAAAAGTGTCCAGTGTCCACAAGTGTCTGCAGAAATTCAAAATCTCCCTTATCCTGTAGTCACTTTTTCACACCTGTGCCATCGAGCCTGTGACATAGCGCTCTGATATTCAGTGGGCCTCACACAATCCAAAAGTGTCCAGTGTCCACAAGTGTCTGCAGAAATTCAAAATGTCCCTTATCCTGTAGTCACTTTTTTCACACCTGTGCCATCGAGCCTGTGACATAGCGCTCTGATATTCAGTGGGCCTCACACAATCCAAAAGTGTCCAGTGTCCACTAGTGTCTGCAGAAATTCAAAATCTCCCTTATCCTGTAGTCACTTTTTTCACACCTGTGCCATCGAGCCTGTGACATAGTGCTCTGATATTCAGTGGGCCTCACACAATCCAAAAGTGTCCAGTGTCCACTAGTGTCTGCAGAAATTCAAAATCTCCCTTTTCCTGTAGTCACTTTTTTCACACCTGTGCCATCGAGCCTGTGACATAGCGCTCTGATATTCAGTGGGCCTCACACAATCCAAAAGTGTCCAGTGTCCACTAGTGTCTGCAGAAATTCAAAATCTCCCTTATCCTGTAGTCACTTTTTTCACACCTGTGCCATCGAGCCTGTGACATAGCGCTCTGATATTCAGTGGGCCTCACACAATCCAAAAGTGTCCAGCGTCCACTAGTATCTGCAGAAATTCAAAATCTCCCTTATCCTGTAGTCACTTTTGTCACAGCAGTGCCATCGAGCCTGTGACATAGCGCTCTGATATTCAGTGGGCCTCACACAATCCAAAAGTGTCCAGTGTCCACAAGTGTCTGCAGAAATTCAAAATCTCCCCTGTCCTATAGACACCTTGTACCTTGTTTTACATTACTATATAGTTTGTTGGATTTTGTCTACATTTCTACCAAAAATGAGGAAGGCTGGTGGAAGAGTCTGTGGAATTGGGCGGGGGTTGGCAGCTGGTAATGATGGTGTTGGTGGTGGATCTGATGGTAGTGGCAAAAGCAAAATAGGACCGAATGCAGGAGGTGTTGAGCATGCGTCATCGTCTGGCTCCACAAGGCCTCGAAGGCTTAGTTTTCTAGGATTTGGCAAACCGCTTTTAAAGCCAGAGCTTCAGGAAAAAGTTTTGTCTTACATTGATGACTCAGCCTCCAGCTCTATCGCCTCCTCTTCTGAAGTTGTAAAAAATAAAAGCACTGAGTCGTCATTGGAGGCTCATGTTCATGAACCACACCTTTCCTTGTGTCCTTCACCCCAACCAAGATTGAAGGATGACGCAGGCCATACTACTGATTACTCCATGGAGCTGTTTTCACATACCATGCCTGGATTATCAAGTGAAATGGTGAATTACCCAGGCCAAGATGAATCTGACATGGAGTGCACTGATGCACAGCCGCTGATGGATGATTCTGCTGGTACATTCACTCAGAGCACTACATTGTCCTCGCAGTGTACAGAGCCAGATTCTGACCCTGATGAGACTCAGGTGCCCCTTCCCGCACACTATACCACCATACACGGTGACACAGAGGAAGGTGCACATGACATTGAAGAGGAGGTGATGGATGACCCAGTTGTTGACCCAGATTGGCATCCATTGGGGGAAGAGGGTGCTGCTTCCAATAGTTCAGATGAGGAGGAGCATCCACAGCAGACATCGACATCGCAACAGCTGTTATCTGGCAGGCCCGGAGCACTCCAAAGACAGGTTCCAAAAATCAAAAGAGTTGCTGGACAGCTTGTCCAGAGGGTCAAAAGATCACAGCGTGCTAGGCCGCAAAATGTCTGCCAAAGTAGGAAGAGTGCAGTGTGGCACTTTTTTGAACAAAATCCTCATGATCAGGCCAAGGTTATCTGTAAGAAGTGCGCAAAGATCTTTAGCCGAGGGAAAAATCTGAAAAATTTGAATACCAGTTGCATGCTTAGACATTTAACCAGCATGCACTTGCAAGCGTGGACACAACACCAAACCTCAAGTGCCACATGTGCAACTGATCACAAAGAAGGTAGTCAACAATGCTACGTTGTTTCACGCACTGTAAGCCCACCGGTTAGCACAGCAGCAAATGTTGAGGTGTCGTTGCAAGGCCACAGCAGTCAGGGAATCCCACTGTTATATCAACGAAATACTGTATCTAGGCCATCAGAAAGAACACCAACTCCATCAACATCATCAACCCTCTCTCAGTCCGCCCTGTCCACCGCTACTTCCACCATATGCAGCTCTCAAGTCCGGCTCACCCTCCCAGACACTATAAGTAGGTCAAGAAAGGACTCAGTCTCTCATCCGCGTACACTGGGTTTGAACGCCCACATTGCCAAACTAATCTCGTTTGATATGATGCCCTATCGGTTGGTGGAAAGCGCAGCTTTCCGCGAACTCATGGCCTTTGCAGTACCACGCTATGACCTACCCAGTCGCCACTTCTTCTCTCGCAAAGCCATCCCAGCCCTCCACCATCATGTAAAAGACCGCATTGTCCATGCACTCAAGCAGTCAGTGAGTGGAAAGGTGCACCTCACAACTGATGCATGGTCCAGTCGGCATGGCCAGGGCCGTTACGTGTCCATCACTGCGCACTGGGTTAATGTGGTGGATGCAGGGTCCACAGGGGACAGCGGTGGTGGGACAGTGCTGCCTAGCCCACGGTATAGGAAACAGTTGGCTGTAGGCATTTGACCCTCCTCCTCCTCGTCCTCCTCCTCCAGAAGCGAAAGCTCGTCCACAGAGCGCAGTCGTACGAGCACTCCATCTGCAGCTGTCACTGTTGCACACGAGGTGTCCCCCTGTCGAGCAGCTAGTGGAAAGCGTCAGCAGGCTGTGTTGCAGATGATGTGTTTGGGCGACAGACACACCGCCGAGGTGCTGGCAGAGTACTTGAAGCGACAAACTGAGTCATGGCTGGGCAGTGTACATCTTGAGGCAGGCAAGGTAGTTAGTGATAACGGCCGTAATTTTGTGGCAGCCATAGCCCTTTCAAAACTCAGCCACATACCTTGCTTGGCTCACACCTTGAACCTGGTGGTGCAGTGCTTCCTCAAAAATTATCCGGAGTTAACAGCCCTGCTCCAGAAGGTGCGAAGACTGTGCGCGCACATCCGCCGGTCGCCTGTACATTCCGTTCGTATGCAGAAGCTGCAGCGATTGCTCCACCTTCCCAACCACCGCCTCATTATCGACATTGCAACAAGGTGGAACTCCACCCTGCACATGGTGGAGCGGCTGTGCGAGCAGAGGCAGGCCATAATGCATTTGTGGGAGGATACACGGCCAGGCACTTTGAGAGCAGACATGGAGTTGAAAGGTGTGCAGTGGTCAAAGCTGAAAGACCTCTGTAAAGTCCTTCATTGTTTTGAGGAATGCACACTGCTGGTAAGCGCAGACGACGCCATCCTAAGCATGAGCATCCCACTTATGCGTCTGCTCATGCAAACTTTGACACACCTTAAGGAGCAGGTGTCTGCAGCCAATGTTGATGAGGAGGAAGACGAGGAGGGAATCCTTGATAACATTCAGCCATTGTCTGCTCAGGGACCTCTCCTGGACGAGGTGGAGGAAGAAGAGGAGGAGGATGATGATGATGGGGATGATTACTTAGGGGAGGAGGATGCATCTCGTGGGGCAAGTGAAAATGTTGGCATGGCAAGGTCTGGTACAGGGTTTGTGCGTGACTGGAGGGATGTGGATTTGCCAGAAAGTGCTCCTCCAACCAGCACTCGCAGTGCATCATTGACACCGGGAACATTGGCCCACATGTCAGATTATGCCTTGCAGATCCTAAAAAGGGACCCCCGCATTGCCAAAATGATGAACGATGACGACTACTGGTTGGCCAGCATCCTGGATCCACGCTATAAAGGCAAATTACAAAACATCATGCCACAGGAGAACCTTTACCTAATATTGGCTAATAAACAAGCAACTCTGGTAAATCGGTTGCTTGAGGCATTCCCAGCACACAGCAGCTGTGATGGTTCTCACATGAGCCGTACGGGCCGGGGCAGCTTGGCAGAGGTGTTCATGGTGCACACAGCAGAAGTGGCGTTGGAGACAGGGGTTTCATGACAATGTTGTGGACTGATTTTTCAAGTACCGCTCACACAACTGGTAATACTGCATCGATGGAAAGTGACAAGAGACAGCAGTTGTCAACTATGGTTACAAACTACTTTTCCTCCCATATCGATGTTCTCCCACACAGGTCATTCCCCTTTGACTATTGGGCCGCTAAACTGGACACCTGGCCTGAATTGGCACAATATGCCTTACAGGAGCTCGCTTGCCCAGCTGCAAGTGTGCTATCGGAAAGAGTCTTCAGTGCAGCTGGATCAATCCTGACAGAAAAAAGGACCCGTCTGTCAACCCAAAATGTGGATGATCTAACCTTCATTAAAATGAACCATGCATGGGTTTCCAAGTATTTTGTCCCACCTTCCCCTGATGACACATAGGGTGACAGAAAAATGGCTTGCTTTGGTCCACCTCTTCATGGGACTTGACCTATTTCGCCTTTTGCATCAGCTGAATGTCCAACATCAACATATGCCACTTTCTAAAACTCCCTAACTGTGCTGCCTCCCCCCCCATGGCCGGGGTCACCACCTAGCGCACGACACCGTGCGAGTGCCGTTGCCCTGGACAGGTGGGTAGGCCGACTCTTGGGCGCGGGCACTGGCACAGGGTCCCTCATAGTGCAATCAAGTGTCTCTGACGGTGGTGGTGCACACCCGCCGTCAGACACACCGCCGTACTATGAGGGGCCCAGTGCCAGTACCGACGCCCACGAGTGGGCCCCCCTTGCTTGGGCAGGGCCCCAGCATTTGCAATATTTACCTCTCCCTGCTCCTCCGCTGTGTAGTCTGGGCCGTCAAATCCATACTGTGCCTGACACTGTCTGAGCCTGCCTCCTGATGTATAGACATATATTTTGAATGTGTACGCTATCCATACATGTTATCCGGGGATACGGTACCCTTTCTCACCTTTGTGCAATCACGTGCAATCCATACTGGGCCTAACACCGTCTGAGCCTGCCTCCTGATGTATAGACATATATTTTTTGAATGTGTACGCTATCCATACATGTTATCCGGGGATACGGTACCCTTTCTCACCTTTGTGCAATCACGTGCAAGCCATACTGGGCCTAACACCGTCTGAGCCTGCCTCCTGATGTATAGACATATATTTTGAATGTGTACACTATCCATACATGTTATCCGGGGATACGGTACCCTTTCTCACCTTTGTGCAATCACGTGTAATCCATACTGGGTGTGAGAACGGCTGGCGAGCTGTTAAGCAAGCTACAGCACCTGTGGTTTGCACACGTAAGTTTTTCATTTTTTCAGGAATGACGGTTAGGCCTAATTCCAGAACTGCGGTTGACCTGCACTTACTGGGAAATCATCGTTCGCGGGTAATAATTGTAATCAGTGATCCCCATCACTAACGTTGTTCAGCGGGTTATCTGCACCTGTAAGCGACAAACGCTGGCCTTTTCAGTGTAGCGCACATGCAGCCACGGACATGTAAGGGCATGACACACCAGTTATTGGCCAATCTCATGTGCCAGAGCCTCACGTGTCCCTCTAGTAAGCCGGACTCGGACCGCGGGGCATGATGGAGTCTCGTTCGTTAACGGAATTAAGCTTGCAATGTGTGCATCTGTTCTGTAGCTGGCATGGTTGAGGTTTCCCAGGTGGAGTCGAATTTAACCGTAGGCTCCACTCCTGGTGGTGCCCTTCTGGACATTCCTTTAAGGTTCAGCTTTGCAACCATACTGCCCACGTAAAACAAACACTTTGCCTTCATGAACGCTGTTTGGAGGGTCATGACTCGTGGGAATAACGCCGCCCAATCAGTTAACCTGCTAGAGAGATCCTTCGTTGCTCCCAAGCATGACATCACACTCCCTAGGAGGAAGGTAATGCCACTGTGGCGACCGTACTCCTGGGGGCGACACAAATGCACTGATGCCCAGCCACTGCTCGATGAATCTGCTGGTACATTGACCAAGACCACTACATTCCCCTCGCACGCTACACGGCCTGAATCTGACCCTGATGAAACTCAGGTTACCCTTCCCATATACAGTTCCATCTTACACGGTGACAAAGAGGAAGCTGCAGATGAAAGTGCAGGTTCGGCCCACCCGCCATCAGACACACCACCGTGCTATCAGGGGCCCTGTGCCAGTGCCGTCGCCAACGAGTGGGCCCCCCCTGCTTGCTCAGGATCACAGCACTTGCAAGGTTGAAATACTGTGCAGTGAGATGGAAGATGGGGACGACGAGGAGTCCAGACTAGTACAGGGATTCCCTAGCGAGGAGACTTATTTGATTGTTTTCAATGTTGGGACAGCAATTTTTGGGGAGCACTATACTCTGGAGAATGATAGATGGGGCCCACCATACACTGGAACATTCCAAAGGTGGACATCAGACACTGGAGCAGCATTTACAGGGCCCATTATACACTAGAGCATTAGAAATGGGGCCCATTATGTTTGGAGCATTATTTGGGCCCATAAGACAGTGGAGCTTCATCCATGGGGACCAACATATACTGTAGCATTATGTGGAGCTCATCATATACTGTTTCAAACATTATATGGGACCAATGATTCTGTATGGAGAAATAGATGGGCCTCGTAATGAGATGTAAAAAGTGAAGTATTTTTCATTGTACTATACCGCTATTTCTCTGCCGTAGCGGAGCATGATGAGTTGTGGTATGTGTTAAAGGGGCGCTCTTTCGCCCAGGGCACATGAAAACCTGGAGCCAGCCCTACCCCCCCACAACTTTAGCCAAATAACCCCCATTTTTCAGTGCGTAACTTGTATTATGAAGTTAATTAAGGTTGACAAGCTTAAGTAAGAAGAATTGATGCTTTTGGCATTCAAATGAGCCCTGTAGGTGTGTTTCCTGTCCTCCTCTCACTGCCGACTTTTATTCCCCATTGACTTACATTGGGTTTCGTGTTTCGGGACAACCCCGACTTTTCCCTATAATCGGCCGATCTTGCTCGACCCGACTTTTGGAAAAGTCGGGTTTCACGAAACGAAACTCGACCCTAAAAAACCAAAAGTCGCTCAACTCTAGTCACCACCTCTCCGACGGTCGAACCTCAATATATCCAAGAGGGTCGGCGCATCTTGGAACAGATGCGCGCTGAACTGTCTGAACTTATTTCCACCCAAGTGCACCAAGTAGTAGCGTTACTGGGGCGATATCAGTCCATTTTTGTGAATCATGAAGATGACTTCGGCTGCAACACGGCGATCACTCACGAGATACCAACGGGAGGGAGATACAGCACCCATTTGAGAGCGCTACCGGCAGATTCCCCCCCAGTTATATCAGGAAGCGAGAGAAATGCTCTGTCAGATGCTGCAGGCAAGTGTCATTAGGGAGAGCCAGAGTGCGTGGGCAGCTCCCATTGTGCTGGTGCGGAAGAAGGATGGTCGTTGAGGTTCTGTGTAGACTATCGTTAACTTAATGCCTGTACCGTACAGTATTCGCATCCTCAGCCCCGGATTGAGGAATCTCTGTCTGCGTTGGGAAAGGCCAAATTCTTCTCGATGCTGGATCATGCCAGTGGCTACTAGCAAGTGCCCATGTCAGAAAAGGATCGGCAAAAATGGCCTTTATACTTCCCATGGGCCTCTTTGAATTCAACAGAATGCCGTTCGACCTGGCCAATGACCCTGGTACATTCCAACGACTGATGGAGAGGTGTCTAGGCGATTTGAACTTTGAGGCCACACTCATCTATCTGGATGACATCATCATGTACGCTGCCTCTTTTGAAGATCATCTACGGTGACTGGAGCAAGTGTTGATCCAGTTACAGAAGTGTGGGCTAAAAGTGAAACCCCAGAAATGTCACTTGTTCTGGACTCAGATCAAGTACCTTGATCATGTCATTTCCGCCGAGGGAGTGAAGCCATCACAGGAGAAAATTGCGGTGATTAGAGACTGGCCGACTCCGGAGAACATAAAGGACGTTCGGGCATTTCTGGGATTGACGGGGTACTACTGTCGCTTCGTAAAGAATTTTGCCTGGGTGGTGCAACCGTTACTCATACTCTTAAAAAGGGGTACCTCCAAATGCCAGGGGACGATCCATTCATTGGGAGGAGAGGCAAGAGAAGGTGTTTTGTGACTTAAAGAAGGCGCTGACTGAAGCTCCATTACTGGCTTATGCGGACTTCTCTATGCTGTTCATTCTCCACACTGACGGCAGCTTGCACTGACTTGGGGCTGTGTTGTCGCAGGTGCAGGAAGGAAGAGATTGCCTATGCTAGCCGGCCCCTTCACGATTCCGAACAACTACAGTTCCTTCAAGCTGGAGTTGCTGGCATTGGTGTGGCCATGATGGAGAGATTTGCAAGATACCTGTCCGGCACAGAGGTGCTGGTACACACCGATAATAACCCATTAGCGCATCTGGAGAATACCAAGCTAGGGGCCTTGGAACAATCCTGGGTGGCCCGAATGGCGAAGTTCCGGTACAGAATCACCTATAAAAGTGGGTCGGAGAACATTCACACTGACGCCCTATCCAGAGCAAGGCATGTACCGCCGGGAAAGACTAAAGATGAGATGCTAGAGGAGGAGGAGGTTCCTTGGTTTCGAAGTACTGCTGGGACAGTGGCTGCCACGCTGGACCAAATACAGACCCCCATCATGAAGGAGTGTTGGGAAGATCTCAGGATGAGTGAGTTCGGTTGCAGTAGGAAGATCATGAACTTGCTCTGTACAGTCACTGGGTGACACTGAAGAAGCTGCCTAGTCCGGAACAGCGGAGTGCTCTGACTCCAGAAGCACTGAAGATACTCCGACAGTGGGAGCGCCTCCATATGAGAAAAGAGCTGTTACATCGGAAGGTTCAACTACAGAGGGAACTTGGAGCTTCCTGGCACGTAGGCTCACGAAAAAGGGGCTCACTTCAGTCTTGAAAAAACTTTCCAGTGACTACAGTGGTTCGTTTACCACCCACGGCTAAGAGCAACAGCTTGTAGACTCTGTTGGGCCTGTGAGTTGGCCAAGTCCCTGGAACAAAGAGCTCCTACTCAGACAATAGTAACCTCAGCTCCCCTGGAATTGTTAACCATCGACTATCTGACTATCGGGCCAGCCCACCAAGGATATGACCACTGTTTAGTTGTATGGTGGATCATTTCACAAAGTTTGCAGTAGAGACACCCACCCAGGGCCAGACGGCTGAGTGAACATCTGTAAACATTTACTCAGTCGCCATCTGTAAACATTTCATTCAGGTGCACGGATGCCCACAGCGGACCCATTCGAATGAAAGAGCTTGTTTCTTGGGAAAAGTAATGGATGAATTACAGTGGATCTATCAGTTCGACAGGTCACACACCACACCGTAACATCCTCAGGGAAACGGGGCCTGTGAGCAATTTAACTGTCCTCTAATCCAGATGCTGAGAACCCTGGAAGACGATAGGAAGTCTAGGTGGCCAGAATATGTCTCTGAGCTCGTGTGAATCTACAACAATCGAGTCCATCAAACCACCGGTTACACACCTTACTTCTTGCTGTTTGGCCGAACAGGAAAAGAAGTCACGGACCTGGAGATGGATCCAGGGGAAGACTAGCCATGGATGGGGGTGTCTACCTGGGTCCGAGAACATCGCCACCGTCTACAGACCTTACATCGCTTGGTTCAGACACGGCTCCGGGAACTGGAGCACCCTGAGAAGCTTCCTCTGCGGGGACAGATCTTCAGGTTGGTGATCGAGTGTTGATGCGGGAGAAGCGTCCTTGTGACAAACTGGAAAATCAGTTGGAGAGTAGGCCATACAGAGCGAAGCGGCAGGTCGGTATGGAAGTGCCTGTATACAAGATTTATCCAGAAGGGGAAGAGAATGCACCCACCAGAGTGGTCCACAGGAATATGCTCCGGCCATACATCTCCGAGGACCCCATACAAATGGAAGAAACCCCTAAGGTTCCTGAACAGATGCCTCTCATGGTCATGGAGGATGAATAGGAAGATAGTGTCGAACAGCCATCTGAAAATTTGTCTCTAGATGAGGGCCCTGAGACCCCGAAAGAGAACGTCATGGCAGATCCAGATTTAACTTTGCCTCCGCTGGAAGACTCGACTATTCCTTCTAATCTATGTCGCGCCGAACACACAATGGCTGGACAATCCCTCAGTCAGTACAATCAGGATCAGTTTATCTGGCGGCAAACCTCTAAAACAGTCAAAAAGCTCTCTAACGATGCTCAAGATGCCTCGCCCATGGAATGGCGAGTGAAAAGAGAGAGAGGGGGTGTAAGAAGATGAGCCGAGGCAGAGTCAGCAGTTTTCGTTGCCCTTTAAGGCCGGAACTATTGGGACTGTCACCACTGTTGCCAGGGGAGGCTTCTTCTGAGAGGAAAAGACCTTTCCGCTGGACAGCAGGGTGTGCAGGGTCTATAAGAAGGACTGAGCACGGCAATGCGTCAGACTTGGCAGGAAAGCGACAGTTGAAGGTTGCTAATAAAAAGTACTCCCAAACTATGAGAAATAAGATTGTCTGGTCTGATGAGATGAAGATAGAACATTTTAGTGATAATTCTAAGCCGTATGTGTGGAGAAAACCAGGCACTGCTCATCACCTGCCCAATACAATCCCAACAGTGAAACAGGGTGGTGGCAGCATCATGCTATAGGGGTGTTTTTCAGCTGCAGGGACAGGACGACTGGTTGCAATTGAAGGAAACATGAATGCAGCCAAGTACAGAGATATACTGGATGAAAACCTTCTCCAGAGTGCCCTGGACCTCAGACTTAGCTGAAGGTTCACCTTCCAACAAGACAATGACCCTAAGCACACAGCTAAAATAACAAAGGAGTGGCTTCAGAACAACTCTGTGACCATTCTTGACTGGTCCAGCCAGAGCCCTGGAAGAATGTCAGAGGATCCCCAAATCCAGGTGTGAAAAACTTGTTGCATCATTCTCAAGAAGACTCATGGCTGTACTAGCTCAAATCAAGTCCTATCAGTTTAGTTAAGCACAGCTTGACTCCAATGAAGGCGTAGAACCATCTCAAGGAAGGTCACAATGATATGGACAGCATGTGATTTAAATATAAGCAAAGGGTCTGAATACTTATGACCATGTGATATTTCAGCTCTTCTTTTTTCATAAATTTGAAAAAATTTCAGCATTTCTGTTTTTTTCATTCAAGATGGGGTGCAGAGTGTACATTTATGGGGAAGAAAATGAACTTTTTTGAATTTACCAAATGGCTGCAATGAAACAAAGATTGAAAAATTTAAATGACCGGAGCTTTTTTTTTGGTTTTGCATTTTCGTTTTTCGCTCCCCTTCTTTCCAGAGCCATAATTTTTTTATTTTTCCGTCAATATGGCCGTGTGAGGGCTTATTGTTTGCGGGACGAGCTGTACTTTTCAACTATACCATTGGTTTTACCATGTCATGTAACAGAAAATGGAGAAAAAAAATTCCAAGTGTGGTGAAATTGCAAAAAAGTGCAATCCCACACTTGTTTTTTGTTTGATTTTTTTTGCTAGGTTCACTACTAGTGTTGAGCATTCCGATACTGCAAGTATCGGGTATCGGCCGATACTTGCTGTATCGGAATTCCGATACCGACATCCAATATTTTTTCAATATCGGGCATCGGAATCGGAAGTTCAAAGTTGATTGACAGCCGAAATGACGTCATCATGATGCGCGGTGTGTGCGCATCATGATGCGCCGTCATTTCGGGCCTTCCGGGGGTCTCTGCCGGCCTGCCGGGGGGCTGTGCCGGCCTGCCGGGGGGCTGTGTGGACTGCCCGGGGTCTGTACCGGCCTGCCGGGGGGCTGTGCCGGCCTGCCGGTGGTCTGTGCATCCTGTGGGGGTCTGTACCGGCCTGCCGGGGGGCTGTGCTGATGTCCGGGGGTCTGTGCAGGCATCGTCCGATGGGACTACAAGTCCCATCTGGCGATGCCTGCTACCATGACAGTGATTGACACATTAGCCAATGATGGGACAGTAGTAGCCCCATCATCCGGCTAATGTGTTAAATGTTTAAAAAAAAAAAAAAAAAAAATACTACATACATACTACATACATACTACATGCATGCTACATACATACTACATGCTACATACATACTACATATATACTACATACATACTACATACATACTACATGCATGCTACATACATACTACATGCTACATACATACTACATACATACTACATACATACTACATGCATGCTACATACTACATGCTACATACATACCACATATATACTACATACTACATGCATGCTACATACATACTACATGCTACATACATACTACATGCTACATACATACTACATACATACTACATGCATGCTACATACATACTACATGCTACATACATACTACATATATACTACATACATACTACATACATACTACATGCATGCTACATACATACTACATGCTACATACATACTACATACATACTACATACATACTACATGCATGCTACATACATACTACATGATACATACATACTACATGCATGCTACATACATACTACATGCTACATACATACCACATATATACTACATACATACTACATGCATGCTACATACTACATGCTACATACATACCACATATATACTACATACATACTACATGCATGCTACATACATACTACATGCTACATACATACTACACGCTACATACATACTACATACATACTACATGCATGCTACATACATACTACATGCTACATACATACCACATATATACTACATACATACTACATGCATGCTACATGCTACATACATACTACATGCTACATACATACTACATGCTACATACATACCACATATATACTACATGCTAAATACATACTACATGCATGCTACATGCTACATACATACTACATACATACTACATACATACTACATGCATGCTACATGCTACATACATACCACATATATACTACATGCATGCTATATACATGCTACATGCTACATACATACTACATACATACTACATGCATGCTACATACATACTACATGCTACATACATACCACATATATACTACATACATACTACATACATGCTACATACATACTACATGCATGCTACATACAATACATTCATACAATACATACATAGACATACAGTACATATAACATAGAGTAACATACTTGTCACATTGTTCCCCGAAGCCATTGTCATCTACGGAATAAATATTAACATAACAAACCACAAAAATACTCACCCATGATCCGAAGCAGTCCACGAGTGTGTCCCACGACGATCTTGGGTAGAGAACTGCAGCATCAGCTGATGCTGCCGCTCTCTACGGGCTGCAGGAATCCAATGACGGAAGGTAGGTATCCTTCCGCACTGTATTCCTCCGCCACTTAAAAAAAAAAAATCCCTAGTCTCACTTTATGGTAAAATTTCCCACACAGCTTTTACCATAAAGTGAGACTAGGGATTTTTTTTTACCTACCTTCCGTCATTGGATTCCTGCAGCCCGTAGAGAGCGGCAGCATCAGCTGATGCTGCAGTTCTCTACCCAAGATCGTCGTGGGACACACTCGTGGACTGCTTCGGATCATGGGTGAGTATTTTTGTGGTTTGTTATGTTAATATTTATTCCGTAGACGACAATGGCTTCGGGCAACAATGTGACAAGTATTGGTAAGTATGTTACTCTATGTTATATGTACTGTATGTCTATGTATGTATTGTATGAATGTATTGTATGTAGCATGCATGTAGTATGTATGTAGTATGTATGTAGCATGTAGTATGTATGTAGCATGCATGTAGCATGTAGTATGTATGTAGCATGCATGTAGTATATATGTAGTATGTATGTAGTATATATGTAGCATGTAGTATGTATGTAGCATGCATGTAGTATGTATGTAGCATGCATGTAGTATGTATGTAGTATGTATGTAGCATGTAGTATGTATGTAGCATGCATGTAGTATATATGTAGTATGTATGTAGTATATATGTAGCATGTAGTATGTATGTAGCATGTATGTAGTATGTATGTAGCATGCATGTAGTATGTATGTAGTATGTATGTAGCATGTAGTATGTATGTAGCATGCATGTAGTATATATGTAGTATGTATGTAGTATATATGTAGCATGTAGTATGTATGTAGCATGTATGTAGTATGTATGTAGCATGCATGTAGTATGTATGTAGTATGTATGTAGCATGTAGTATGTATGTAGCATGCATGTAGTATATATGTAGTATGTATGTAGTATATATGTAGCATGCAGTATGTATGTAGCATGCATGTAGTATATATGTAGTATGTATGTAGTATGTATGTAGCATGTAGTATGTATGATGCATATATGTAGTATGTAGTATGTATGTAGCATGTAGTATGTATGATGCATATATGTAGTATGTATGTAGCATGTAGTATGTATGTAGTATGTATGTAGCATGCATGTAGTATATATGTAGTATGTATGTAGTATGTATGTAGCATGTATGTAGCATGCATGTAGTATATATGTAGTATGTAGTATGTATGTAGCATGTAGTATGTATGTAGCATGCATGTAGTATATATGTACTATGTATGTAGCATGTAGTATGTATGTATGTAGTATTTTTTTTTTTTTTTTTTTTTTTTTTTTAGATTTAACACATTAGCCGGATGATGGGACTACTACTGTCCCATCATTGGCTAATGTGTCAATCACTGTCATGGTAGCAGGCATCGCCCGATGGGACTTGTAGTCCCATCGGACGATGCCTGCACAGACCCCGGACATCAGCACAGCCCCCCGGCAGGCCGGCACAGCCCCCCGGCAGGCCGGTACAGACCCCACAGGGTGCACAGACCCCGGGCAGTCCGCACAGCCCACCGGCAGGCCGGTACAGACCCCCGGCAGGCCGGCAGAGACCCCCGGAAGGCCCGTACAGACCCCCGAGAGGCTGTACAAGGGCAGGAAAGGGTTTTTCCAATTCCGATACCGGAAGTCTCATAGACTTGAATGGGACTTCCGGTATCGGCATCAGCGATACCGATACTTTTTTTAAAGATTGGCCGATCCATTCCGATCCGATATTTTGAAGTATCGGACGGTATCGCTCAACTCTATTCACTACATATTAAAACTGACCAGCCATTATGATTCTCCAGGTCATTACAAGTTCATAGACACCAAACATGTCTAGGTTCTGTTTTATCTAAGTGGTGAAAAAAATTCCAAAGTGCACTTAAAGAAAAAAAAATTGTGCCATTTTCTGAGACCCGTAGCGTCTCCATTTTTCATGATCTCGGGTTAATTGAGGGCTTATTTTTGCGCACCGAGCTGCTGTTTTCAATTATACCACTTTTGTGCAGATATGCTCTTTTGATCGCCCGTTATTGCATTTTAATGCAATGTTGCGGCAACAAAAAAAACGTAATTCTGGCGTTTTGATTTTTTCTTGCTACGCCGTTTAGCGATCAGGTTAATCCTTTTTTTATTGATAGATCGGGCGATTCTGAACGCGGTAATACCAAATATGTGTAGGTTTGATTTTGTTTTTATTGTTTTATATTGATTGGGACGAAAGGGGGTGATTTGAACTTGTTTTTTTTTAATATTTTTAAACACTTTTTATTTACTTTTGGCATGCTTCAACAGCCTCCATGGGTCGCTGTTTTTCCCTTACTAAGGTTTGGGACAGCATGCCAAGCTCCCAGCACCTACCTGGACAGACACTCCAAGTGTAACTAAGATACTAGTCAAGGTAGCCTCTCCTCCAGGAGGAGCAATCAGGAACTTCAACCTGAATAGTCTTGGGACAAAGGACACAGTGAAATTGGGATACACCAGTGTCGGACTGGGGTGCCAAGCGACCACCTGTAACATTGACTTTGATGGGCCCACTTTTCACCTGCATACAAATATTACACTACCATCATTTACAAATGTACCTATATCTCTATAGAGTAAGAAACTGGGTAGTTTGGTTAATGAATGAAAAGATGCTGCTTTTTTTCTGTACAAAGTGCATCAAGTGAATTATACCAAGTACTGCCCTACATTGGGGCTGGTGGCCCAGATCTGCACAGGGGCCCACCAAGGGATTCTCCTGTTCCCCTATGGGCCAGTCCGAACCTGGGATACACAGTGAAAACAACTAAAATAAATACTAAATGACCCACCCTAACTTAAAGGTATATGCTCAAAAGAATAAAAGTAAAGAGCATGGAAATGTGCTGAGTGGTCCCACACCCAGTGAGTTCAGGCACCCTCTTGTCACCACTCCTCAGACACTTCTACACCTCAGGATCTCACACTATTTTGCCTATTGCTTCAATCCTGGGGGTTAGAGTCCCCTGACTAGTTGACTACACAGTATAAGCCACTAAGTAGTGAGCCTAAGGGTATGTGTACACGTTGCGAATCCGCTGGGATTTGGCCTCTGTGGGTGGATCTGCAGCAGTTCTGCAGACAGTGTACAGTACCATGTAAATCTATGGGATTTACAATCTGCAGTGCACATGCTGTGGTTTTTTCACTGCGGAAAAGCTGCGGTTTTGAATCCACAGAAAGAATTGACATGTCAATTCTTTCTGCGGATTCCACTGCTGTTTGCCACCTATTCCATTGTCCAGGTGTCAAACCGCAGGGGAAAACCGCTGGCCAATCTGCAGATAAATTTAATTTTACCTGCGGTTTTACCTGCGGATCCGCACAGAAAAATCAGCTGGTGAATCCGCAGCGTGTGCACATAGCCTAAGGCTGTGTGCACACGCTGCGGATTTTGCTGCGGTTCCGCAGCGGTTTTGGCCGCTGCGGACCCGCAGCAGTTTTTGCTGCGGTGTACAGCACCATGATTCCCTATGGGAATCAAAAACCGCAGTGCAGACGGTGCGGAATTTTTCACGCGGATTATCTGCGGTTTTCAATCCACAGAAAGAATTGACGTGTCAATTCTTTCTGGGAATTCTGCTGCGGTTTGCCATCTCCTCCATTGAGGAGCTGAAAAACCGCAGGGCAAAACCGCAGAGCAATCCGCAGGTAAAACCGCAGATATTTTGACCTGCGGATTTTACAAAATCCGCGCGGATGAATCCGCACCTAATCCGCAGCGTGTGCACACAGCCTAAGTCTATTTACTCTACATTAACAAGTTAGGCCAGACCCACACATAAGAACAGATACTACACTTGATCTTAGCCAAGAGACCAAGAAGTAGTTGCATATAGTTGTATTGTGCTTTTCCTCCTCATCGGAGGTAAGAGGGTGGATTGATTTGAATAGAGGCCTTTGACAGAAGGTCAAAGGGTTAAAGTTACTCCTTTCGGAGAGTCAAAAGCTGGAATAAGAAGACTTTTTTAATGCAATGCTTTCTTGGAAAATGAGGTGAAAAAACTTGGAAGAGCAGTATGGAGATTCCGCTCTGACTTTTTAACCTAAATTATGTGGCAATGCTCCATAAAGGATTGATAATGATGTCTAAGATTGGTACATCCAATAGGTGATACCAGAGTCCCTCCTTTCTGACTTTGTGAAGAAGTTATTTGAATATTTAATTTTTCAGGGATGTATTTGATGGCTTTTATGACTCCCTGACACTCTCAACAAGCAGAAACATTGCTCCTCATAACCTCCTGACACACTTTAAAAACATATTGATAGGATGAATGTCCATTTAGACGGTGATTCAAAATGGGGACAAGGACTGATATGCGTAACAATAATCTCTGTACTGCAGTGAAACTGGGGAATAAAAAGCACAAAAGGGTCTTATCCGTTAATAGAAGGCAAGAAATAGAAAGGAATTGCTCACCTGGTTCAGCTGTGTTACACACAAGGTAAATAAGATTTGAACAAATCAGCTGCTGTGGATCCGTGAACGGCAAAACCATAGACTGGCAGAAGAACAAAATATGTGTTTTATCTCTGCACTGCTAATGGAGTCCTCCATGCCACTTTTTTCCTTTTTTTCTTTTCCCTTTTTTCTTCATGATCATCTTTATTGAAATTGACAACTGATGAGTCACTGACACTTCATGTGCTTGCTTTGGCGCCTTTATTTGAATATATGCCAAATTTACGTTTGTGACAATGTAACCTTGTCTTCATTGTGGTTATATCGAGATGAAGAAGTCAGATTACTTTGAAACGCTTTGATAATAAAACTGCGTTAAGTATATTGTGTCTCCTGGACTTCTCCTTCAACTTGATCTTTCAAAAAGTAGAAGAGAAAACAAGAGAATCTGCAATCTTGGACCTAATTCTTAGGAAGAGTTCACATTAGCATTCGGGAGCTTTCCTCCATTAAGCTCCGCCTACTTCTGCATACTTCTGCATGCGTCCTGCCAACCTATCTTTAACATTGGGTGCGCCGTCCACACAAAACGCAACTTGTTGCATTCCAATGCAGTCAGCGGGCACGTCAAAGCAACGCATCTGCATACATCCGCATACACCTGCATGTCCTGCGTACCCAATTTTAAAGCTAGGTATGCAGGACGCATGCAGAAGTATGCAGAAGTAGGCGGAGCTTAACGGAGGAAGTACGCAGCCCTCCGCAAAGCCCCCGAACGCTAATGTGAACTTAGCCTTACCAACACGGAGGAAATGGTTGAGGAAGAAAAGGTTGCTGAGAATTTAGGAGGCAGCAATGAGGCTGGTCAGACATCTGTTTGAGATGATTTAGTGAATCCTGCGACTCTAAGGATATGTGCACACGTTGCGGATTACCCTGCGGATTTTTCCACACGGATTTTGCTACATCTGCAGGTAAGATGACCTGCGCTTTACCTGCGGATTTAGTGCAGATTTACTGTGGATTTTCTGCAGTATTTGTGCGTATTTCCCCTGCGTTTTTATACCTGTGGATTCCTATAATGGAAGAGGTGTAAAAACGCAGCAGAATCCGCATAAAGAATTGACATTCTGCGGATTCAAAACCATAGCAAATCTGCACGGAAAAATCTGGAGCATGTGCCACAGCGTTTTTTCATTTTACATTGACTTTAAAGGTACTGTACACCGCAGGAGAATCTGCTGCTGATCCGGAGGGCCAAATCCGCTGCGGATCCACAGCAGAATCCGCAACGTGTGCACATAGCCTAACATTCTATGATTCTATGATTCAGATCTTCATCAGCAGCACAGATAAACCATATATTCTTTGTTCTTGTAACAATCTACAATGTACAACACTAGGAAATATATTAGCTCCACATGAAAATAAAAATAAGTAAGGCAAGGTTTACATTAACACAGCCTTCTTCGCTGAGCACTACGTCGGGGTTCTGTATGAATCGCAGAAAAACTGTAGGCGCTATTCAGTTGAATGCAGTCGACGGAGTCACTGTGGACACTGTATGGACTGGCCTCCATCTTGGCAGTAGTCAGTCATCTTTTTCAAACACAAAAATGTGTCAGATTGAGATGGGCGAATTTATTCAAAGAGAATTAAGTTTTATGCAAATTTTACAAAAACCTACATTCTGGGGAATATGGAATTTATGTAATTCACTTCTTGCAAATTCAGCAAAATGGAGGCCAGGTGCAGCCACATTCTTGCTGAGCAGTAAACGGCCAGAATAACATTAAAAAGAGAAAAGCACATTCACCTCATTGCCCCCCCCTACAGCTGAGCCTATAGCTCCCTGCTCCATGCCTCTCCGACCTGGAGTTTACTCTAAATTGAGGCCTCCAGACTCAAGTAGACCCTGTAATTCAATGTGCATGCCCTACAGCAGTGGTTCCCAAACTCCAGTTCTGACTGCCCCCAACAGGTCATGTTTTCAGGATTTCCTTAGTATTTCACTGGTGATGGAAGTATCATAAAGGCATGAGGAATTCTCTCACATGTGTAACACTATGGAAATTCTGAAAACATGACCTGTTGGGGTCCGCGAGGACTGGAGTTTGGGTACCACTGCTCTACAGCCTACATGTCACCAATAGCCACGACCTGGCTTTGACACCAGTTTTGAGATATGGCGTGAAGGAGGAGCGTAGAACCGGACAGCAGGCTGGGAGCAGCAGGGACAGCCAGAGAGGTGAGAGATGTTTTTTGTTCTTTACATCTTTTTGCTGGCCATCTCCTCTGCTCCCTGCACACTGACCGGTCCTCCATCGTGCCACATCTCCAGCTCGATGTGCTCCCTAGGACATGGCTTCTGACCGTGGAATTCACTGCACAAGTTCTGGGTCCTATGAGCATAATAAGGGATATTAAAACTGTAGATAATAACTTCTCTACAAAATCGAATTTCCGGGTAAATTGTGCATAAACAGGAAAATGCAAATGTTATTACATCTGCTCTACTGGCAAACCATGCTGTTTTGCATGTCTGATAAAAGTGAATACTGCTTGGATGGAGACCAGCCGACCATACAGTGTGAACTTTGACTCTGTTGTCTTCATTCAAGTGAATGGCTTCGTCAAGTCTCTGTCGGGGATCCTATCAGAATACAATTTTCCAACAGAAACCCCCCATGTAGAATACTGTGAAACTAGCCTGAGGCGTTTGTATGTCAAAACCTAGACTGTCTCCAGAACACAGAACAGGTGTACGTATTTCAATTATAGTTTTTCCTTGGTAGTTCCACTCCTGGTTTTGGCTAACAAACACTAATGCAAAATACTGTGTTTCCCAAATTCCAGTCCACACAGCCCCCCATCAGGTCATGTTCTTAGAATTTACTTAGTATTGAACAGATGGTGGAGGCATCATCAAGGCATCAAAAATTCTCTCACTTGTGCAATACTATGGAAATCCTGAAAACAAGACCTGTGGGGGGCCGTGAGTCCTGAAGTTTGGGAAACATACAGTAATACAAGCTATATTCAAAGGAATATAAAGTGACAAAACAGATTGATAACTACCACAAATAAGATCATATGGTTAAATATGTTATAATAAATTAAAAAATAATAATATAATTTATGCAGCAACTAGTGTAGGTGTCTAAATTACAGTAGCAGCCAAAAGTGTGCACAATATATTAACTTCCAACATGCTAGGTGCTTGAAGGAGTACTGTACCTTGTTTTTACAAGTTGCATTTTTCTTTCTGCAATTATATAGGAGCACAGAATTTATAGTTAGTACCGTATATTGTTATAGAATATAATATTTTAGCAGTGCAAATGAAGATTAAAAATGTTTTGACTTATTGAAACAAAAAAAAATCAGGCTAATTGTTTAAAGGGAACACGATAAAACTGTTTGATTTGTTTGCCCGCCATCTACTAACCTCCCTAAATCGGACATTTCCCTCTCCGTGAGTGGTACCACAATAACACCCCGGCAGCAGGCGTGCTGTCTAGGCGTTATGTTTGGCACCAATCTCTCCTTCACATCCCATATACAATCTCTTGCCCACTCTTGCCGCTTACACATAAAGTACATTTCTAGAATCCGCCCTTTTCTCACCATGGAAACAACAAAAACCCTCACTGTAGCATTGATTCACTCCCGCTTGGATTACTGCAACGCTCTATTAATTGGCCTCCCCGTCACTCGACTATCCCCTCTCCAGTCCATACTTAATGCAGCAGCCAGGGTTGTCCATCTGGCTAATCGGTACTCGGACGTGTCCTCTCTTCGTCAGTCATTACACTGGCTGCCCATTCATTATAGGATCCAATTCAAAGCACTTGTTCTCACCCACAAAGCTCTCCACGGTGCAGCACCCCACTACATCTCCTCCCTCATTTCTGTCTATCGGCCTAGCCGATCGCTGCGCTCTGCAAACGACTTTCGACTAACTTCTGCACTAATCCGGACCTCCCACTCCCGACTCCAAGACTTCTCCCATGCTGCTCCTATCCTCTGGAATGCTCTACCCCAAGAAATTAGGACTAACCACAATTTGCATAGTTTTAGGCGCTCCCTCAAAACACATTTGTTCAGAGTGGCTTATCACGTTCACTAATCAAAGTCATTCTATGTGTAAGTGTGCGTGTGTAGACCATTCACTATATCCATCCATCCTTCACTCCCTCAAGATGGTTGGACTATCATTGTAAATATACAATTGTAAATACACACCTGTACTTTGCATCTCCCTCACCTCATTGTAGATTGTAAGCTCTCACGAGCAGGGTCGTCTTATTTTGCTTTTTTTATTGTATTGTTAACGTTGTTACTTATGGCTTGTGTTTTGAAACTGTTAAACTGTAAAGCGCTGCGGAATATGTTGGCGCTATATAAATAAAGATTGTTATTATTATTATTATTTGCTAGACGTTTATTGTATTCACTATACATTATATAAATAGTTTGACACATCTGTAATGGTGAAATAAATATTTAGACACTGATATATCTCACTGTGATTGGCTTATAGTATATGGAGGAACGTATGGATGCCACTATGATAAAATGAGAAGCAACATAGATGACAATGCTATCTTTAAACATTAAAGCAGCAAAAGCATAGAGCACAAATAGCCAAGATTCAGGAACGCAATTCAGTTATTTTTTTCACTGGTGGACTTTAAAAAAAAATCAGCTGCAATAAGCTCAAAATATATGTTGCTTAGGCAACTAGTATACCAAGCCGTCCATCAATCTATTGAGCCCCATAGGATTATTTTTTTTTGTATTGTACACAATTAGAAGTAGAGCTAGTCCACCCAATATAGACCAGTTTGGGGAACACATAATTACACTGTCAAAATTCTAGAACTGCCAAAGGTTATTCTACCAAAGAAACAAACACAGTTTTCAGTAAATTTAGGTAAATATGTCCCTTCCTTTTTTTTGCTTCCACACAGTAATAATGCTTCTTCTGTACGCTCTAGAAAGTAATACTGAAACTTAAGAGCCCCATAGAAATAAATAATTCCCAAACTGTGCTCCCTAGAATGCAATAAGGCTACATGTATGGATTGTAGAAAGGAATAGTGCCCCTTTTTTCCTAAACAGTAATAATGCCCTCTTAAAGTAATAATGCCCCTTGTTTGTTGGTTTGATGATTGTAATGCCAGTGATAACCCCTGTATTACAATGAAGACAGGAGGCTGGGATTTCTTCTAGGCACATCACGCCCCAGAGCCTGGAAGAAATCATTAGCATACAGACAGAATATAACTTTTCTCAACAGCAAGATCACTAATATAAGGCATACAGGTAGGACTAGTGTAACATTTCTATTACCTGTATGCCCATATTAATAGGTCATATACATCCCGTGGGGTGACAGATTCCCTTTAAAGTAGTAATGTCCCTGTGAGTGCACCCTTATAGTAGCAATGCCCCAAACACCTCCTATAAGAAACATAGACCCATAAGTGCTCACTTAAAATAACAATGCCGCTGAAATCAACTTTAGGCCATGGTCACACTCAGACCGGAGCACTCAGCTGCATAGAAATACATGCAGCCGCACACTCCGGTCCTGAGTGCCAGTGGCAGTCCCGGGTATTGAGACGCAAGACTCGAGCAAGTTTCTCGCAAATGTGACCGCGGCCTTAAAGTAATGCTAGCTCTGAGTGCCCCTATAGAAATGTAATAATGATCCTTCAGTGAATAGCACTGCAGCCTTGAAGTGCTCGAATCCCACCAAGGACAACATCTGCAAGGAGTTTGTATGTTCTCCCCGTGTTTGCGTGGGTTTCCTCCGGGTTCTCCGGTTTCCTCCCACATTCCAAAGACATACTGATAGGGAATTTAGATTGTGACCCCCATCGGAGACAGTGATGATAAAGTGTGCAAACTGTAAAGCGCTGCGGAATATGTTAGCGCTATATAAAAATAAAGGTTATTATTATTATCCTGAGTGCTTAGAAGTAATAATACCCCCTGAGTGTCCCTTGAAAGTAATAATACCTCAAATGCCCCCTTAAAAAAGTATAAATTACTTTTATACTCAGACCCCACCCCCCAAAAAAAGATTTCTCTCACCTTATTCTGATCCTTTTACAACCACACAAACTGATGCCTTTCCTAACCTGCAGAAATGACAGGTCACTGCAGGCAGTGCTGTCCAGTCATTGGGCACTGATGTCTTGTAGGTAGTGATTAGCGAGCACTAAAATGATCGGGTGCTCGTTGCTCAGGTGGAGCAAATAGGAATACTCGGGTATTCGACCAGAGCAACGAGCCCAATGTAAGCCTATGGGAGACCAAAGCATTTTTACCGCGATTCCCTCGGGGCTCCTTTTAAGGGCTCATACTCACTTGCGAGAGACTCGCACAATTCTCGCGCATGAAAACCTGGCACTGCCGCCGACACTGGGACTGGAGCGTGTGGCTGTATAGAAATACATGTAGCCGCACTCTCCGGTCCCAGTGCCGGCAGCAGTGCCGAGTTTTCATGTGAGACTCGCACTGTTGGTGATCTAGTGGCGGAAAATGAGGATACATTGATGAAGGCCTCATTAAAAACTAGGCCCAATGTAAAGGATCCGGTCTCCTAGACTTGTAATGCCCATACACGCAGTGCCTGGGCTGACAAACATTTCCCCATGGGGGTACATTTTTTAAAAATATACTATGGGCATCATAGACACCCTTGTCAAAAATTGGGCTGCCTGTAGCAGCACAGAACATGTTAACCCTGATGATCTAGTGGGAGAGAATGAGGAAACATAATGATAAGTCATACTGAAATCAAACAAATAAATAAAAAATGTGAATCCACCTATGAAAGAAAATAACAAAAGGGAGGGGCGAACACAGGTTCATAGATATGAAGCCAGAATGTGTTCAACGAGATAGGTTTGTCCCTATAACTTAAAATATAATATAATATAATAGTATTTCAATATTTTGTGAGTAGCCCTGTAGCAGATCTGGATGCACATATAATGGTCTTAGGGGTTTAGAGATGTTTTAGGTATGGTTCGCTGGAGGATGATACTACCTGTCAGAGAAGGTGCTCAAAGCTGAATGCGACAGTTTGTTGGGAGTCCTTGATGGGAGAATACTGAATGGGCGTACTGCAGGAACCCCTGGATCTCAGTGCACTGCTTTAGAGTGATTTCTGTGGAAAAGCTTTGGTTATCATAATAACACGCCCCGGAGGCCATGGTATTGATTAGAGATAAAGTTTATGTAGTGATTCGTGACGCCAGTTGGAGTGTTCAACTGTAGTGTAGCCGGTAGAGATGAGCGACTTTGCCTTTTTTCGGGTCGAGTCGGGTTTCATGAAACCCGACTTTCGCAAAAGTCGAGTCGAACGATTATAGTGAAAAGGGCGTTAAGTACATGGGCCTGACATGGTACGTGTGTGAGCTCACCTTGCCTCAGAGCTGCCACCAGGTTTCCGGCCATTGTCACACACGACGATGCCTGTCTATAGGTTCAGCGGTGTCATCCAAATATCTGACTGCTCTTTCAGCGCTGTCCACAACTCTTCAGCATTGTGCGGTTTGTCACCTATGTAGTTTAGCTTCAGCACAGCCTGTTGCCACTTTGCTGAGGCAGTGCTGCAGTGCTTCCAGCTTCTCACTGATGTGTTCATTTCAGAGATGGAGGCTGAAGAGGAGGTGCAGGAGCTGTAGACTGTGGGGCAACCTTGATTGACGTGGGGCACGCAATCCTCAGCGTGTGGAGGATGTGTTCCATCCCGAGTTCTGACTGGGTCCCGGCTTCCACTATGTTAACCCAGTGTGCTTTCAGTGAGATGTACCATCCCTGCCCACAAGCACAAGTGGACTTTCCCAGTAACATCATTGTTGAGGGCACAGGTAATGTTGTGGGACACATGCTGGTGTAATGTCGGTATGGCACAACGGGAGAAATAGTGGAGACTGGGGACCGAGTACCTTGGCCACCGCCATCAGGTTGAGGAAAGCTTCCGTCTCAACGAGCCTAAAGGGCAAGATTTCGAGTGCAAGCAGACGAGAAATGTTCGAATTAAGTACTGTGGCCTGTGGGGTATTGGTTGGGTATTTCCGCTTGTGTTCCAATGACTAGGGTATAGACAACTGAAGGCTAGGCTGGGACAAGGCCGTGGATGGGCTTGATGATGGTGCTGGATGACTGTGGGCAACAACAGGTGCAGGGCCCAAGGCATCTTCACAGGCATGGTGAACTGGGGATTGGCTTGTACGCAAAACAGTGGAAGAAGCAGTGTTGTCACCTGCAGACAGTGTTCCTGGAGCCTGGGGTTCAGCCCTCAAAGTCAGGTGCTTTGCTGCCTTGTGCCTAATCATGCTGGTGGTGGTCAGGTTGGTAGTTTTGCTACCCCTGCTGATGTGGGCATGGTAAGTGCTGCAATTTGCTTGTTTGGGGTTATCAGCAGAGTCTTTAAAAAATAACCAGATTCAGGAAGATCTAACAGTTGGAATGGCAACTTCCGTCATGTTGGTGTTACGGGGAATGAATGCACGCCTTCTGTCTGCGGCCACCACACTGCTTCTTCCTGCTTGCTGAGGTGATATGCCTCCTTCCCCATGTGTGTGTGGTGCCCCCCAGGACTATGGTTGCCACAGTGGCTTTGCCTTCCTGCAGGGGAGGGTAATGCCAGGCTTGGAGGCAATGATGGGTCTCTCTCGCAGTCAATCCATGCATGCAACACAGTTCCACTCCAGGCCAGCAGGGGGAACTCTGAACCGGGATTAAGGGGAGGAGTGCTCTCTGAGGGCCAAGAGAAGGAGTGGTCAGTTAGTCTGCGGAGGGTGAAATGTGCAGACGTGTGGAAGGAGCGCTGAGATAGAGCTGAGAGGAAGAGCTCATCTCTGGAGAGAGCGCATGAACTGGAGCCTGGTCTCCATGGTTGTATGGATACTATCGGTCCTGCAACAGACACCAGAGGAGTAGGTGGCTGTAAATGCCCTACTCCCATCTCAGAATTTAGGGCACAATAGCAGCTTGGATAGTGAGCCGGGACATAGGAGTAGAGAGTCCCCGAGATAGGCTACAGCTGTCTGCCGTGCAAGTGAGGTTCTTGGGAACATCTGACAGGAGGAACTTCAGTGTAACTCGGTACTGGAGGTCCCGCAAACAAGCGCTAAGTAAGGAGACTGCACAGCCCATCTGCTGAGAGAGAATCCCTGAATTGCTTCCAGGCTAGCCTGCTCCAATGCCATCTGTAATCAGGACCCTGGACTGCAGTTATCAAGTAAAGGTACAGAAATTGCACCCCGCTGTGTCTTGTCTGCTTCCTAACTTTCCGGCACTGCTACATCCCCGTGCCAACCACATCTACACTGCCCTGGGACTATAGCTTTACCTGTGTGGAGCTATTACGTCTTTGCTGCATCATACCATCAGTCCCAGCGGATCTGTCTGCAGCATCGGCTTAACACCTCTCTTGCCGAACACCACAGGTGGCATCACGAACTATTCACCATTAACAAATAGCCATTACTTGGGCGCCCAGGGCCACGGTCCGGGTCACCGCTACTGTGACACATCCCACTGACACCGGCCCGGTACCGAGTACCCCACAGCCCTGGGAGGGCGACCCATGTGCTGCTGTCCTCGCTCTGCATTTCCTCCAGCTAGGTTGGGTCAGTCACTATGTCATCAACCACCTCGTCTTCCACATCCACACCCCGCTCCTCCTCCTGACTTTCCAGCAATTGTGTCTCATCATCGTCCACCTCTTGTGACCATGGCTGCTCAAAGATTTGTGCATCGCTACATGGAATATCATCTTGCCCTGCTTCAAGTGGACCGGGCGAGAGGCACAAATCTCCAAATGGAAAACTGAACAGCTCTTCGGAGTGTTTGAGTGTGGGATCAGTTGTCTCATGGCACTCAGCATGGTGGGAGGATGGAAGATCAGGGTGAGTAATATCCGGTCCACACTCACGGCTACTCAGACTTGACCGTGTGGAAGACATGGTGGTGGTGATGGTGGCTAAGTGACTGGAAGCATTATCCGCTATCCAACCAACAACCTCTTCACACTGCTCTGGTTTCAATAGTGGTGTGCTGCGGTCCCCTAGAAACTGGGACAGGAAGGTTGAGTGCGAAAATGTGGATCTTTGCTGTGGCCCACTTTCAGTTTGGCCACGGCCTCGTCCTCTGCATGCACCATCAGCATCACATCCACTTCCACGTCCCTTGCCTTGCCCATTTTAAATGGACTACTGTAATATTTGAAAAGCTCAATAGAAATGGATTTATTTGGAGAAAAATTATATGTGATCAGTATGCAAAGATTTTCCACCACAGATACACCAGGCCTCAGCCTGAGATAACAGACTGTATTAATTTTTTTTAGATTTTGTGTTAATTTTTGAAAACACAAAATAATGAGTAGAACAAAGCTAGCAGACAGAACTATCCATCGTATGCCTGCGAAGCAAAGATTTTTACACCAAAGATACACCAGGCCTCAGCCTGATATAACAGACTGTATATTTTTTTTTTATTTTTGGGATAAAAAAGACTGCTGGATACGAAAGTGACAGACTGCCCAAAAACGTGAAGTTAGTCCTAAAATGCCTCAATTTTTGGCACACAGATGTATGAGGCGTGTCACAGATAGACCCCACTGTAAAATGTGGCCTGTTTTTAAAATAATCCAACATAGTGCACATAGTGTTGTATATAACTGGAGTACCAGCCTACAATCCACAAATTTTCATCACACGGATGTATGAGGCGTGTCACAGATAGACCCCACTGTAAAATGTGGCCTGTTTTTTTAAAATAATGCAACATAGTGCAATATATAAGTACTGTGCCGCCTATGCGGCATCAATAGTAAAAGATAGAATGTAAAAAATAATAATAAAAAAAAAATATTGTTATTCTCACCTTCCGACCCAACGTCCCGCGCAGCCTTCCCACCTCTCTCCACGCTCCCGGTCCCAGTAATCCTTTGCGACAATTACCGCGATGACGTCTGTTCTCGCGGGATCGCGACGTCTCTCGGTTATTCGCGATGACGTCGCGCGAATGACCGCGAGACTTCGCAAAGGCTTACTGGGACCAGGAGCGTGGAGAGAGGCGGGAAGGCTGCGCGGGACATCAGAAGGTGAGAATAACAATATTTTTTATTTTAAATTCTATTTTTTACAGGGATATGGTACCCAAAGCCCGGAGGACAGTCTCCTCTCCTCCGGACCATGGGTACCATCCGCAAATGTTCTGCTTACTTTTCGCATGGTGTGCACAGCCACATGCGGAAAGTATGCAGAACAATGCATTCCTATGGGTGAAGGATCGCCGCAATTTCGCGAAATTAATGAGCATGCTGCGTTTTTTACCGCGAAGCGATTCCGCCGCGGTAAAAGCCGCAGCATTAGCACAGCATTGCGGAATCCCATAGGAATGCATGGGATGCTTATTTTTTGCGTTTTCGTGTCAAAATCGCGCGGTTAAAACCGCAGCAGAAACGCGAAAAAAACGCCATGTGTGAACTCAGCCTTAAAGAACCAGACAATATCCTGAGGGGAAGGACCCTCTGTATTGTATGCATTTGTTATTCAATGTTTTCACTTTGTGCCAGAAAAGGCTGTTCTTTTGTTTTGCTATCCTGAGCGGTTTATGCAGTTTAAATAAACTTGCCTGGACATTTAGCAATATGGCTTCCTGTGCCTACCTCAACTGCAGCTGAGTGAGTACGGATCCATACAATTGATGCTAGAAGCACAAGCACGAATCCCAAAAGGCAGTGTGACTGCCGATATGGCATGTCCTGAGTTAAGTCTGTTGCAAACCTGCAAGCATCGCCAGACAAAATGAAGGACCTGCTGAAATACCTGGTCCAGTCGCAGCAGCAACAACAAGAGACCAACAGGCTCTTGTTACAGCAGATACAGCAGTGCCAGCAGGAGCAATGGCAGCAGATGCAGCTTCTGCCATAGAGGGCAGGACAAGGTCCAGCTGATGACCCCAACCCCAGGTCCGGCTGATGATGCCCACTTCCGGAAGGCGGTAAGAAAAGCATTACAAAAGATGACCCCAGGGGATGACATTGAGGTGTTCATGACTGTTTTTGAGAGGGTGGCAGAACGGGAGAAATTGCCTCCGGAGCAGTGGGCCGAGGTTTTGGCGCCATATTTCACAGGTGAACCGCAGAAGGCGTATTATGACTTGGCATTGCAGGACGCAAAAGAATATGTCAAGTTAAAGGCTGAGATCTTGGCACACCTAGGAGTGAATTTGCCTGTAAGGCGCAACGGGTGCACAAGTGGGCATATCACAGTGATAAACCTCCTTTGTCCCAAATGTTCGATCTCCTGCACCTGGTCCAAAAATGGTTACAACCTGAATCCTCCTCCCCAGCACAGATGGTGGAGAATATTGTTATGGACAGGCTGATACACTCCCTACAGAGGCCTGTGCAATACTGGGTTACCCAGGGTGATTCCCATAATGTCGATGACCTAGTGAGCTTGGTGGAGAGGCACCAGGTGGTTGATAGGTCCTTGGGGAAGCAAGGGGGCAGGGCATGTCCATACTGGGGTTCCCAAAGCGAGGCTGACACCCAAACAAGGAGAGCTAGAGCCACACCTAGGGGGCGACCAAGAGTACCGGAGGTAGTGCCCAAGGTACCTTCCCATAGTATAGTGTGTCATAAGCCTGGCCACATAGTCGCCCGTTGTCTCATGACCACTGAGCTAATGGACTGCAGTGCAGGATGGCGCTGCTCATATTTTGCCTATCCGGCCTGCAGTGCTGTTCCTCAAGCAGGAGAGGAACCGCAGGCATGCCCCGTGACAGTGAACGGGGTGCAAGTGACTGGTTTGCTGGACTCAGGAAGTTTGGTAATCCTAGTGAGGGTAACAATTCAACATCAGCTGATCCCTGGAAAGAGGCTGGGCGTCCACTTTATCCATGGCGACGCGAAGGATTACCCTGTGGCCCAGGTGGTCATTAAAACAAACTGTGGCACTGAGTCCAATGAGGTCGGCGTGGTCACGGACCTATTGCTCCCTATCATAATAGGGCGGGATACAAAAAGTATGCAGCAGTCTCCATGGACGATATTGTGATCTTCAGTCAGGATTGGGGAAGCCTTCTGAGCAAGGTCCAGGTGATCTTTGATGCTCTATGGAAGGCAGGGTTTTCCTTAAACCCGAATAAGTGTGCCGTGGGAATGGAGGAAGCGAGATACTTGGGCTATGTTGTAGGAAGGGGTGAAATAAAGCTCCATATAAACAAAGATGAGGCGATCCAGGGCTGGCCGCAACCCTTCTCAAAGAAGCAGGTGAGGACATTCCTGGGCATTGTAGGCTATTACCGCTGGTTAATTTCAAACTTTGCCATGGTAGCTGCCCCTCTGACAGACCTCCTTAAAGGGACAAAGTCAGCTATGGCAAAATGGTCTCCAGAAACTGAGGTGGCATTCCTGGAACTGAAGCTGGCCCCGTGCAAGCTGCCGGTGCCGATAGCGCCCGATTTCTCAAAAAAGTTTGAGGTCCAGACGGACGCGTCGGATGTCGAGCTGGGAGCTGTCTTGTCTCAAGAGGTGAACGGGGAAGAGCATCCCATAATGTATCTTAGCAGAAAGTTGTCATCCTCTAAGAAAAACTGCTCCATATTGGAGAAGGAATGTTTAGCCATCAAGTGGGCATTGGACTCTCTAAGGTACTACCTCTTGGGCAGAAAGTTCAGACTGGTATCAGACCATGCCCCACTGAAGTGGATGACGGAGAAAAAAAGGAACAATGTCCGAGTGACCAGGTGGTTCCTAGCACTTCAGGATTTTAACTTCAATGTGGAGCATAGGTCAGGGAAACTGCATGGCAATGTGGATGCTCGGTCAAGGATCCACTGTTTATTGGCAGAAGGTGCCAAGCCCCCCAGCTTTGGGCAGAGGAGGAGGGTATGTAAGATGTCCACCGGACAAGTCTTGGATGGGAGATATGTGTCATCGCGGCTATTAGCTGCGGTGATATGAGCTCGAAAGTATGTTCCAGCATGTAATGTGCTGAGAGAGTTAGAATCATAGAATCATAGAATCGTAGAGTTGGAAGGGACCTCCTGGGCCATCTGGTCCAACCCCCTGCTCAAAGCAGGATTCGCTAAATCATCCCAGTCAGATGTCTGTCCAGCCTCTGTTTGAAGACTTCCATTGAAGGAGAACTCACAACTTCTCGTGGCAGCCTGTTCCACTCATTGATCACTCTAACTGTCAAAAAGTTTTTTCTAATATCTAATCTGTGTCTCCTCCCATTCAGTTCCAATCTGTGTCTCCTCCCAACGGCCAGTTATCTGGCCGTTCCTGGGCTGAGTTTTACGAGCGGTCATAAGAGATGGGTGGGAATGATCGCTCACATATCCCCACCCTAGGGACGTGGTTTCACTGATAAAATGGAGGCCAGTTGCCTCATTCAGTGTCTGGAGCTGGAGATGTGTGGATCTCATGTATGTTGGTCTCTGTTAAAAAACCAGACACTATCCTCAGCGGGAGGACTCGCTGTATTGTATGGACTTGTTATTTTATGTTTTCACTTTGTGCCAGAAAAGGCTGTTCTTTTGTTTTGATATCTTGAGCAGTTTAAATATACTTGCCTGGACATTTAGCAATACCGCTTCCTGTGCCTACCTCAACTGCAGCCAAGTGAGTATGGATCCTTACAGTATATATACAGTATATAATCTGATATGCCTGCTGTGTGTGTTTATTTGTATATATGTGTGTATCTATAACGTATGTGTACAGTGTCGGACTGGGATGCCAAGGGCCCACCTGTAATATTGACTTTGGGGGGCCCACTTTTCACCTGCATAAAAATATTACACTACCCTTGTTCACAAATTTACGTCTGTCTCTATATAATAATGGACTGAGTAGTTTAGTTAATGAATGACGAGATGCTGCTTTTTTCTGTACAGAGTGATTCAAGTGAATTATGCTAAGTACTGCCCTACATTGGGGCTGGTGGCCCAGAACTGCACAGGGGCCCACTGGGGATTCCCCTGTGTCCCTATTGTCCAGTCCGAGACTGTGTGTATGCTTGCCTTGTTTGTGTATGTGTGTGCATATATAAAGTGTATCTGCTTGCCATGTTTAATGTGTGTGCAATATACTGGTACATGTATAATATACGGTATAGTGTGTATATTCAACATTACCTGTGTGTATTAATGTGAATGTGGGTATGTGTGTAACATGCAGGGTGTTTTACCTGTATTGAACAATCTAGTGACCTGAAGAATGGTAAAGTTAATTTATTTTAACAGCTTCACAACTTTGGATACCTGAAGTGGATAAAAAAAGCTAAAAACAACTGAACATATGCACATGTTCATTCATTTCTTATGTTCAATTAGCACTTTTTGAGGCGGCTTATGGAACCAGAAAATGACTGCATGGGCACATACATGAAGAGCAATAGTGCTGCAGAAGAGTTGTAGACACAGCACCATAGGATAATTTGGAAAAAGACTTTTTCAAGGTTGCAGGAAACATTGTAGCAATACAATGGTTGTAAAGGTGAATTTGCAACTATGACTATTGACATTTGATATCGGAGATCGCAGGTTGCTATCTTCTTACCCTAGCTATTGTATGTGCACACGGCACTCTTCTGCCTATAGAATATTGTTGATTAGCTGGTGATTTCAATTATGTGGAGATTTTGTTTTTATCCATAGTTTTCATAATGCTTCTGCGATTCTGTCACTTCAACCCCTTAACAACAGCCTTTTGCGGCTTTTTTTGTTACATAGCATCTTTGTTTCCTTTTTACCTGAACCCTGAACATCCTCTAATAACGAGTCATTAATTATGATAATGATGATAATCCTTGTCTGCATCTGCACAGATTCAGGATAAAAGGAGAAGCAGATTCCATGCAAGTGATCAGAATGAGGGTAACACAAAGCTTCATTGTTCTATGCAAGTAGGAAAAAAGGCAGAAGAGTGAGGAGGTTCACATGTCAAAGGTACTCAGTACTAAATAGGACTAGGGTATAATACCTCAAGGTTTTCGGAGGAAAAAAAAACCATTTCATTATCATTGATTTACATTTTGGCTATGTATCTAATCTGACACATAAGTCGAGACTTAGGCTAGTTTCACACTAGCGTTTTTTTGCGCTGCGTTTGGAGCGCACATCAAACGCATACAAAAAACGCTTACAAACATTTGTAAACGCAGCATTTTTTTGGGACATAATCGTGCGCAGTAAGCCAAAAAACGCAGTGATTATATGCATTTGTAAACGTTTTGCATGCGTTTGCGTGATTAGTGCGCATAATGCCACAATCACAGGATTTTACAAATCATTGACCAATTGTGACTCATACTCCACCAATTGGACAGGACAGCAGTGGGCGTGTGTTATTGGAATTCCTTATCTAGACCCAGTTTACAGCTATTCTTCCCAGTTGCTAGTAGTTTTTGATGAAGACATGGATCTGCGCTGGAAAAGCTTTCACTTCAACTTGGATCTGGACATTAGGATGGCTCAAGCTTACGCAGTTGCTTGCCATGAACAAAGAGAGAGAGAGAGACAGCGAAGACGGCAGCGGCGGCATTTGTGGATTCATCCTATTGTTGAACTCCGGGAGAACCGTGGAGCGTACCACACCCTCTACAGCGAGCTACAGGCAAACCTGGATAAATTTACGGATTACACACGGATGTCCCAACAAAGCTTCATGTATTTACTTGGTCATGTACAAGATGTCATCCATAGACAGGACACACAGCTCCGTCGTGCGATTCCTCCCGAGGAACGGCTCCTGGTCACATTACGGTACGTAACCACTGACTGAATGATAGTATTCGTTCGTTGATGTAGTAGTATATTATGGCAGTATTCTTGATCTGCCATGTACTAAAAGTATGCTGCATTGGTTTGAGGCATTTTTTTTAAAGAAAAGGATGCATATTTATTTATTGGTGTGCCCTTTTTTTTTGTTTTTCTTTAATGTGTTAAAAATCCCTATACACAAATATAAATTCTTGTTGTTTCTTTGTGTCCCAGATTCCTGGCTACTGGAGAGACCCTCTCTTCTCTGCACTTCCAGTTCCGTCTTTGAATATTCACCTTGTCTGGAATAGTTGCAGACACCTGCCGGGCTTTGTTGGACGTTCTCTGGCCAGAATTTATGCCCCTGCCCACCGTGGAAAAGTGGCTTGAAAATGCAGAAAGATTCTGGACAGTCTGCAATTTCCCTAAATGTTTGGGTGCGGTGGATGGGAAACACATCAGGATTATAAAACCCAAGAGAACTGGATCAGAGTACTACAACTATAAAAAGGACTTCTCTACAGTACTCATGGCCATTTCTGATGCAGACTGTAAGTTTGTTGCAGTGGACATTGGTACATTTGGGCATGGAAATGACTCCCAGGCTTTTAAGAGCTCAGACATGGGACGGAGGTTGTATGGCAACCAGTTCAATTTCCCCATGCCACGGCCTCTTCCCAACACTGAAGGTCCGCCACATCCCTTTGCAATGGTTGGGGATGAGGCATTCCAGATGTGCCAACACCTGCTCAAACCATACTCCAGCCGGGACTTGGACCACACTAAAAGAATATTTAATTACAGGTTGACCAGGGCCAGAAGAACTGTAGAGTGTGCCTTTGGTATACTAGTATCCAGATGGTGAATTCTCTCCACAACCATTAATCTTAAACTAGAAACGGTGGATGATGTGGTGAAGGCCTGTGTTGTTCTACACAATTTTGTGATGGATAGAGAGCACCCTAGTTTTGAACTAGATGATTCCTCTCCTAACCCCTTGCCAGAATTTAATCAGCACCCTCTACGATCATCTGTTGAAGTAGGGCAAATGAGGGACCAATTTGCGACCTGCTTCACCTCTGATGTTGGACGGGTGGCCTGGCAAGAGCAAATGGTGTAACCTAATTTTTATGTGTTGTGTATGTTAATAAAACACCTGTGTTTATACCTGTATGTTTTTTTCTTCAAAGTATGATACAACACCAGGTTCATGACCATATGACATATATTTTCAACATCATCTCCTCACTTTGTTAACACACATTAAATAGAGTATGAGGTTGTTTATAACTTGGTTCACCAACTCCAGTCCTCAAGGTACACCAACAGATCAAGTGTTCAGGATTCCCTTTGTATTGCACAGGTGATGCAATTATCAAGTGAGCAATACTAAGGAAATCCTGAAAACATGATCTGTTGGTGGGCCTTGAGGACTGGAGTTGGGGAACCCTGATTTACAAGGTCTATCTATAATAACCTTGGATTGTATTCGAAATAGTAAAATGATGTTACAAAACGCCATAGTAGATTAACTGATAAGGATACTCATCAAGGTAACAATAGATAGTCCTTGCAATCAACACCATCATCTAATACGTTACCTTAGCAAAGACACTGAGGCCATGTAAAAAACGAACGTATATTGAGTTTTTCATGTTTGCAGATACATATCTCCAAAGTTGACACACGAAACATGTGTCATTTCTGGAGCTATGTGTACATAAAAAAGAAAAGTGTACAGCGCAGTGTGTGTATGGCGCAGTGTGTTTAGGCGGCGAAAGACACATTAACCAAACATTATTTGAACACAAAATATTCAATGGTTTTTTTTTGGGGTGTGGAGAGAGGATGAACGCCTGGAAACTGAGGAAGGGGTTCTAGGTGAAGGTGCTACTAAATTAGTGGGGGAAGGGAGGTCAGGCATGGTAAAGGTGGAAGGTTGTGAAACATTGGAAGGAGAGGGGGGATTGAGTAACAAAGTCTTTTGTTTTTTCTTCTTTGGGGCAGGAGTCACCTGCCTGGACCAACTACCACCGTGTGACCGCCTTCCATGGCTTGACCGCCTAGAGCTGCTGGTCCGTGGACGATGTGAATAAAAAGCAGAATGAGGGTCTCCCCTAGGGTGCTCGGTGGTGGCGCTGGCAGTGCTCCTTGTAGGTGAAATGGTGGTGACGGTGCTCATGGAAGGTGAATTATGCCCAGTGCTTCTGGTGGGAGAAGTGTGGGCGGTGCTCCGATCTGGTGAAGTGGTGGCGGTGCTACTCTGATGTTGAGTTTTGGAGGTGCCATGAGGAGGCGAAGTGTTGGCGGTGATCCTCTGCAGAGTAGTGGCAGCGGTGCTCCTATGAGGAGATGTGGTGGTGGTGGTGGTCCTCTGAAGAGTGGAGGTTGGGGTGCTCCTTGTATGGTGCGGAGTTGTGGTGGTGCTCTCATGCATTGGAGAAGTGGCGGTGCTCCGATCCGGAGCTGTTCTTTCTGTGCAAACAGGTGAAGAGGTGGTGACCCAATGAGATTTAGCGCTGGAGGTGCGCCAAGATGTGGTAACGGTGGCAGTACTGGTGCTCCAGACATGAGCAGCGCATGACATGGTGGTGGCGGCGGGGGTGGAGTTCTCCTGGACAAGGCTGATGTGTTGCTCATTGTCGAGATAGACGTCCTCATCCCGTTGTGGAATCTAGAAAAGGAATACATTTAGAATCTTTGCATTTATGGAGAGTGGTGATGGAGAAGAAAAAAAAAAGGGGGAGAAAAGCTGGACAGAAAAACCAGAATCCAAAAATTTTTTAAAAAAATAAAAAATTAGGAAAAAACTTTCCTACCATGCGTCTCCTTCCCGCCGTGCTTGTGTACACTACTTCGGCTGCTCACCCTCACTTGGCTGGCCCGATGCTGAGGTCTGTAAAAGAAAATAAATAATTAAACATTTGGAGAGGCAGGTATACTTCACAAGACAGCAAACTACTCACCTCACGCTCTGCTTCTGCCAATTCTTCCGCTGCTGGTGAGTATTCGGATCCAGAAGACATTCTAGCAAAAGAAAAAAATAAAACATTAGTACACATTATATATTTGAAAGCACAGGATCACAGAAAAATTATACTCACATTAAGCTGCTGTGATCCAAAATATGATCTCTGGCTGGGTGGGTGTCTTTTCTTCTTGCAGTATGTCTGGAGAGTGATGAGGTGGCACTACAAAGCCCTTCTTTTATCTCCCATGCTCCCAAACAATGTTTCTTGTTGAGGGACTGGATTTAGACAGTGTCTAGATATTGTTTACTCTGAAATCGCATGCGCTCGCTAAGCGCTGACATGCGCACTATACAGCGCACGTCAGTGCGCAAATAGACTGTAATACTATTTTTTGCGCATTGCGTGCGCTGACGCGTACATGCGCATTTTTAACGACGTTGGGCGGACCAAAAAATGCAACAAGTAGCGTCAGGCGCGTCTGATCGCAGACATGGAAAATGCGCAGCGCACTGAAACGCTGAGGCCTGCGTGCAATCGCTAGACACTGCGCACGCCATTTTAAATATAGGGGACAAATGTGTGTGCGACCAATAGCGCACAATGCGCTGCGAGATAAAACGCAAATGTGAAACCAGCTTTAGAGGGGGGAGATTTACTAACTAAAGTTGAGCCAGAATTCTGGCTCACATGCCATGTGCCACATTTTTAAAGGTTTTAGAAAGAGCCTAGAAGGGGGCATTTAGCTAAGTGTGTTAATAAATTACTTCAAATGTATTATACAGTGGCATGTTAAAGTTTAGGCACCCCTGTTCAAAATTACTGTTAGGCTGTGTGCCCACGATGCGTTTTGTTAAGCGTTTCCGCAGCATTTCAGCTGGATCAGACACTGCAGAAATGCTTAAAAGATGCATCAAATTAATTAGCATGCGTTTTTGGCTTTTTGTGCCAATGCATGCATTTTTAACCGCTCAGGAATTGCTTAGCGGCTAAAAACGCAGCATGCTCATTAATTCCCGTATTGCTCAGCGTTTTTAGCCATCCCCTATGTTCCCAGAAATCGCGGAAAAAGACGCGTGTTTTCTGGGAAAGGGGATCCTTTTCCTGAGCGTTTAAAAACGCTAGCGTGGGTACATAGCCTTAGCCTGGAGTCACACACAACCATTAAAGAATCAGTCCGATTTTAACGGTACGAAATCGCACAAAGAATTCTTGTCCAGGGATCCGTCTGTCATCCCATTTTCCGGCGATGAACCGATTTTATTCGCATCTAAGCATCAAATTGACATCCAATACCAATGCCTGATGCTCTTTCCTGTGACCTGGAGAAGTCTTGCAATTTAATCGCAAGTCACACGTGTGGTGCGTTTTCAATGTGTTTTTTAATCGCATCCATAGACTTGCATTGGCGAATCCGATCCGAAAATCGGTGACAATCGCAGCATGCTGCGATTGTCTCGGTCCGAGGAACGGATCCGATAAAAAAACGCATGATGGGAGCAGCACCATAGAATAACATTGGGACGAATGCAATGCGATTTTTTTATCACATTGCATTCATCCGATTTAATCGCTAGTGTGACGCCGGCCTTATTCTGAACAGTTGAGCAAGCTGAAGATGAAATGATCTCTAAAAGGCCTAAAGTCAAAGAAAAAATTTTAGGAAAAAATGTATATGCTACTCTATTCTCTTCATACAGGTCTATAGTTCATTTTTCTGCTGCATATATCCTGCATGTCTCCTGTCACTTCAATTCCTTCTCTGCGAGTACATGTAATTGTGCAGTATACAGTTGTGCTCAAAAGTTTACATACCCCGGCAGAATTTTTGCTTTCTTGGCCTTTTTTCAGAGAATATGAATGATAACACTAAACCTTTTTCTCCACTCATGGTTAGTGGTTGGGTGAAGCCATTTATTGTCAAACTAAACAATTTTACTTTTTTATTTAAAAAACAAACAAACACAGTTATACTCACCAAATGCCTATTCCACCGAAGCCCTCGTTCTCTTGTAATAAAACAAAAAATAAAACACAATATCTCACACCTCACCATCGTTCTGTCCCACGCAGTAATCCATGTCCATCCAGCAGTCAGACACCACCGCTGCTGCTCTTTCATATGGTGGACTACATTTCTCTCATACCCCAAGATCGGACAACAGACCAAGTGGAGGCGTTGGTCTGCTCCTATCACCCAAATGTACCTTTCAGGTTATTCCCCAAGTACCCTCACTTTTCTTCTCTTCTTTTGATGTCCATGCTGTCAGACTCTTCTCCATGCGAGTGGCAGTTGTGTATCATCCTCTGGGCCCCTCACGTTTATTCCTGGATCACTTTGCCACCTGGCTTCCACATTTTTTCGCCTGTGACATCTCCACACTCATCATGGGAGACTTTAACATCCACATTGCTTTCCCCCTCTCCCCATCTGCCACTCATCTTTTATCTCTAACTTCCTCCTTCGGCCTTTCGCAACTTACTAACTTTCCTACACATGAAGATGGAAACTCCCTCGACCTGATCTTCTCCCGGCTCTGCTCAGTGCATGATATTACTAACTCCCCTCTCCTGCTCTCTAACCACAACCTTCTTTCATTCTCTGTCAAGAACTGTCATCCCACTCAGGACACCCCCACTTTCCACACTTATAGAAATAAATGGGCCACTAACACCCAGAAACTTGCAGTCATCAATGGCCCCAATCTCCTCCCTCTAATGTCCTGACTGCACCAAAACATTATAATAAAACACTGCAAAGTGCCCTGGATAAAGCTGCACTTCATATAGATAGAACAAATAAGCACAGACAGCGACAACCCTGGCACACGCTGCAAACACGTTTCCTACAACAGAGCTCCATGTGCTGCGAACGTCTGTGGAGAAAATCCAATCTGCCTGAAGATTTCATCCATTATAAGTTTATCCTTAAAACATACAACTCTGCCCTTTACCTCTCCAAGCAGACTTATTTCAACATCCTCATCACCTCACTATCCAATAATTCTATTATCTCTTTGACAATTTTTATTCCCTACTCAACCCAAGTGTGCAGGCCCCAACTACGGATCTCCGTGCTGACAATCTGGCCAATTATTTTAAAAAAATATTGACCAGATCCGACAGCAAATTTTCTCCCAAGCCTCTCATACCATGCACTGTTCTCCCTCCCCCACTGCATCTAGCTCACTCTCTGCCTTTGAACGAGTCACAGAAGAAGTGATCAGGCTCCTTTCATCTTCTCACCCTACTACTTAAACCAGTGACCATATTCCATCAATCTCCTCTCCTCCAGTCCCTTTCCCCTGCTGTCACCAGTCACCAAACAAAATTATTCAACCCACTCTCTCTTCCAGTATCTTTCATTACTCATTTAAGCATACCATCATGCATCCATTACTTAAAAAACCATCCCTCGACAAAAACTGTACTGCTAACTATAGACCTGTATCTAATCTTCCCTTCATCTCTAAACTCCTGGAATGCTTGGTCCACTTTTTTCTAATCCGCTATCTCTCAGATAACGCTCTTCTTGACCCTCTTCAATCTGGTTTCCACTCTTTCCACTCAACTGAAACTGTCATCACTAAACTCTCTAATGATCTACTAACACTACAAAAGGTAACACATCAGTCACAAGCTGGAAGCACTGCAGCACTGCCAAATGAAAGCAGGAACAGGCTGTGCTGAAGCTAATATGCTTCTGTGACAAACCCCAAAATGCTGAAGAGTTGTGGACAGCTCTGAAAGACCAGGCAGATAGGTGGCTGAGACGGCTGAACCCACAGCCAGGCATGGTTGTGTGTGTCAATGGCGGGAACCTGGTGGCTGCTCTGTGTCAAGGCAAGCTCATACACATGGCTCATGCGCCTAACTAAATCGCTCAACGTTTTTTGAAAAGTGACACGTAGGTGGCAGATCTGCTCAGAAAAGTGCAGCACTCAAAATACCCATTTTAGAAAGTCAGCTGGAGCTTGATCCGCCCTTTTCGTGATTCAGCAGTGCTTGCAGCTTTTGGCTCAATGACTGGTGTGTGATGTCCCCAGGCCTTGGAACTCTACACTGCAGATGTTGGAATGATTTTTTGAGCAGAAGAAGGCAGTTTTTGAATAGTCTACCAGCATCAACAAGGTTGTCGGTATTCAGTTCTGTCTTCACTCATAACATGTGAGGTGTGGACATGGATGTCTGACATATGTAACATCCTCCAAAACTTTGACGAATCCACAAAGAGGGTGAGCGTCAATGACACCATAATTAACATCTCCATCCTGTTTATCTGTGTTCTAATTTGAAGATTGTCAGTTATTATAGAGCGAAAATATATTTACAGTTTAACAGTTTCAAACCCAACAGTCCAAAGTAACAACGATAACAATAATCCAATAATTGAACCAAAACAAAACTGCGCTGCTGTTGACACATGCCACAAGTGCAAGCTTGTGTCCCTGTTGGAGGAAAAGTTGCAAAATCTCGAAGAGAGGTTAGCTACATTGAAGATCATTAAGGAAGGTGAAGAGTTCTTAGACAGAGCAGAATTATCTCTTCATGTAACAGAAAGAGAAGAAATTCGAAGTTCACCTGAAGAAACAGAGGAATGGAAACATGTGACCCAGTGTCGTCAGAGCTCAGAGACCCGGAAGAAGGCACCACGCTGAAAAGCGCGTTGGGGTGGGTGGAACGACTGTCCTCCAGGTAATCACTTAGGCATACATGTCTTATACATTACTGGTCTTTGCTCTGAAACCTTTTTTTCCCAATTGTGGCTGTTAGCCTTTGGGTACTCTTTCTGTGCTCCTAGTGTGGATTTACTTATGGGAACATTTTTCTCCTATATATATTATCTACACAGGTATACTCTTAAGCACAATGCACGTGTACTTTTGAGAAGACTTTTATTTACAAATACAAACTTGGCCTATTTTTCTTCTTTGCCTGTTTGTTAACCGTGGTTCCACTAATTTGGCTTACCACTATCATCTCCCTGCTGTTTTATATGTTTGCACATCATGTTGTATTGTTCAATAAAGTATTCTAGTTTTAGTGTTTAGGTTTTTGGGTTGTGCTTCTCTTTATGTGATTTTCATTATCTTTGCATTGAACCTCTCCTATATATCCTTGCACCTCCACATGCTATTTAGCGTGATTATCTGTGGGTGTTGGCTTGGCATATAGGTTTTCGCAATTTATATACAGTATGTATATATACAGTGTTCAGCAAAAAAGAATACACCCCCTTTGATAAGTTAAATTTTGATCAATATCTCACTGAACACATGAACAATTTCCAAATTCCTATTACGTTTGTCAAAAGGAAAAAAGTTGAGGCTAAAGATACTGTAGATAAGTTTTTTGATAGGTGTAGTTTTCAAAATGGGATCATGCATGGGGAGTTTCCACTATTTAGGCACATCAGGGGCTCTGCAAACGTGACATAGCGTCTGCTATCTATTCCAGCCAATTTTGTGCTCCAAAGGTAAAATGGTGCTCTTCCCTTCCAAGTCCTGTAGTGCGCACAAAAATTACTTTTCCACCACATATGGGGTATTGGTGTATTCAGAATAAATTGCACAACAAATTTCATGAGCTATTTTCTCTGGTTACCCTTGTGAAAATGAAAAATTTGAGGCTAAAGCAACATTTTTTCTGCAAAAATGTATTTTTTATTTTCACAACTTAACATTATAAAATTCTGTGAAGCTCCTGTGGGTTCAAATTGCACATCAAAATGGGGTTACTAGTGGGGGGATTCCACTGTTTAGACACATCAGGAGCTCTACAAATGGTGCCCCTTCCCTTCTGAGCACTGCTGTGTCCCTAAACAGTTTTTTTACCACAACATTTGGGGTATCAGTGTTCTCAGAATAAACTGCACAACAAATTGTATGGTTCATTTTCTCCTGTTACTCTTTTAAAAATGCAAAATTTGAGCCTAAATAATTTTTTTATTTTTGTAGGAAAAAGTAAAATTTGTATTTTTTTCTTTCAACATTGCATTAATTTCTGGGAAGCCCCTGAAGGGTTAATAAACTTCTTGAATGTGGTTGTGAGCACTTTGAGAGGCATGGTTTTTAAAATTGTCACTTTTGGGTATTTTCTGTCACATAGGCCCATCAAAGTCACTTCAAATGTGATGTGGTCGATGAAAAAGATTTTGTAAATTTTGCTGGAAACATGAGAAGTTGCTGATAAACTTTTAACCCTTCTAATTCCTAACAAAAAATATGCTTAAAAGTAGATAGACATATGGTAAATGTTATTTATTAACTGTTTTGTTTGGTATATCTATCTGGTTTAAGGGCATAACAATTTACACTTTTTTTGTCAAATTTTCAATATTTTCATAAATAAATGCATGTTACCTACATATTTATACATACATTTTAGTGCTGGTGTCTTGTAGGCCTCAATATTTGGATATGACCTGTAAGGTAAAGACCAGTTTTTGTGGATGATTGTATAAATCTTGGGCGTCATGGTACATATTGTATTTTGCAGATTATAAGATGCACCCCAAATTTTAAGGAGAACACTGGGGAAAAAATGGTGGTGCTTCTAATCCATGCATCTTATTGCTTACCGGGAGTGGTGGCTGCGGTGAAGCGGGGTCCCAGGGTGGCTGCTGGAGGAGGCAAGAGTGGACCGTTGCTGCAGGCTGGGATGAGGTGGTGTTCCGATGTGCGGTGTGCCACTGCCGGTGTCCCGGTGCTGCTGCGGGTGTCCAAGGCTGCGGGTGTCTCCGGTGCTGCTGCGGGTGCCCCTGGTGATGCTGCGGGTGTCTCTGGTGCTGCTGCGGGTGTCTCTGATGCTGCTGCGGGTGTCTTTGTGAAGGGCCAGAGCCCCCCAGTTCCATGGTTTCGAACTCCGGGAAATGGCTGGCGGGGGCAGCGCATGCGCAGCTGGAGATCTCGGCACCAAGATCTTAGGAGACGAGAGCTTAGCACATCCGAACACCCCCTCATCCCAGCCTGTCCCTGCAGCAACGCTCCACTCTTTCCTCCTACAGCCACAACCCTGGGACCCGGCTCCACCGTGGCCAGGAAGGTATATCCGCATTATAATACACACTCCCATTTCCCCCAAAATTCTTTGGGAAAAAAGTCCATCTTATAATCCAAATATTACGGTATTAACAAATTAGATACGTTCCATGCATGCCATAAATGTAAAGGATATACTCTCATAAAAGCTCTTTGCTTTTCTTGCTCAAGGAGTGTGTTGGATAGTACCTGACTGAAAATTGTGTACCCATTTCACCCAAACTAATGTGTAAACATGGTAACAGTTCTAGAGATCCTGTGGTACTGTGACAAAGGGGGGATATTCTTTGTAGCCTTGATATAATGGCTGGAGTAATGAAGTAGGCTAGTAGATTTGGTGTTTTTAGAGTAAAGGTCTGTAGACAAAAATCCTTCTGTGGTCTTTAAATGATATTGGTATCAAGATATCAATTTTGGGAAGTGCCGTAATTGAGGGTGAACTGAAGTTTAGGTCTTATGGAATTAAGAAAAGAGACAAATTCAATTAAAGCATCTTCATGGATTTTTTTTAGGTCCTGTGTTTGCGTGCATTTCCTTCAGGTTCTCTGGTTTCCTACCATACTCCTAAGACATACAGCTAGAGAATTTAGATTGTGAGCCCCAATGGGGACCGTGATGATAATGTGGAATTAATGGAGCTATATAAGTGAGTAATATAAATAAATAAATATGGGATTTGTTATGATTGAGTCACCGTAGGAGGCAAAAACAGAAATGCTAGCTAAGTCCAGAAAACCAGAGAGGTTGGCAGCTATCGGATTGCAGACCCCTGATCCTATCCACAACAACTAACAGTAGCCATGGGGGTTCCTACAATGCCCTAGACCCCTCGATCACAGCCGGAGAATTAAATAGGCCTAAAGAAAGAAAGGGGAAATCTAAACTGCCCCAGAGCAGACCCCAAAGCAATAGGCAGCCCCCAACATATAATGACGGAGAAGCAAGATGAAAACACTAACACAGACAGAAAGATAGACTGAGCAAAGATGGGGCCCAAGCTAACTAGATAGGAAAGGACAGGAAGGCTGCTTTCTGCAATCCGTAAAAAACCCTATGAAAATAAGAGCCAACAGACTAACAGTAAAAAAGGCCCTGAAGACGCTAGGCTTCAAAAAAGGTATGTCAGTACTCAGGAATATTCTGAAGACAGAGCTACAGGCAAAAGGAGATTCAGCTCACCCCAGCAGGGAATGGCAGAATCCAGAAAAGCCAGGAAAACAAAAACAAAACACAAATGCTAACAGGCAAAGCAGAAAACTTAGCTTTAGAGGAGCAGGAATCAGACTGGTGTCCTAGAAGTCCACAGAGAAATCACCCGCAGGGCAGAAGGGCGTCGGCAGCCTTATATCCAGTCCATGACTCCACTCAGCCAGTCATCCTCATTAGGCTCAGGTGCCTGATAATCAGGCTCATTACCTTCCTTTACCAGAATAGGGAATTCACCAGACCTCAGTGACGAAGGGGAAAATGAACTCACAACAGTACCTCCCCCTTGAGGAGGGGTCACCGAACCCTCAACCACGCCACCAGGGCGATCAGGGTGAGCCCGATGAAAGGCACGCACCAATCTTTTGGCATGAATATCAGAGGCAGAGACCCAGGAATTATCCTCCAGACCATAACCCTTCCACTTAACCAAATACTGGAGTCTCCGTCTAGCCAGACGGAAATCCAGTGTTTTCTCTACCTCATATTCCATGTTACCGTCAACCAATACAGGGTCTGGAGGTGCCACCCCAGGAACAACTGGTTCAACAAACCTCTTCAACAAGGACTTATGGAACACATTATGGATTTTAAATGTGACAGGAAGAGCCAAACGAAAAGAGACCGGATTAATAATCTCCAAAATCTTGTAAGGTCCAATAAATCTAGGCTTAAACTTAGGAGAAGCCACCTTCATAGCAATATTTTTTGATGATAACCACACCATATCACCAATCTTAAACTGGGGACCAATGGTCCTATGTCGATTGGAAAACCGCTGGGCCTTTTCCTGGGAGAGAGATAACTTATCCACCACTTGGTCCCAGATCTGGTGCATTCTCTCCACCACAGTGTCAACACCTGGGCAGGCAGAAGGCTCCACCTGCCCTGAAGAAAATGGAGGATGAAACCCAAAGTTACAAAAAAAAGGTGACATCAAAGTGGCAGAACTAGCTCTATTATTTAAAGCAAATTCGGCCAAGGGCAAAAATGAAACCAAATCATCCTGATCAGCGGAAATAAAACATCTCAAATACGACTCCAAGGTCTGGTTTGTTCTCTCTGTCTGCCCATTGGTCTGAGGGTGAAAAGCAGAGGAGAAGGACAACTGAATTCCCAGCTTGGAACAGAAAGTCCTCTAAAATCTAGACACAAACTGAACTCCTCTGTCAGATACAATGTTCTCGGAATCCCGTGTAAGCGCACCACCTGTTACAAAAACAGGGGCACCAACTCAGAGGAAGATGGCAACTTAGGGAGTGGTACAAGATGAACCATCTTAGAGAACCTATCACAAATCACCCAAATAACAGTCATTCTTTGAGAGACCGGCATATCAGAGATGAAATCCATTGAAATATGGGTCCATGGCCTCCTGGGGACCGGCAAAGGCATCAACAACCCGCTAGAGCGAGAACAAGATTTAGACCGGGAGCAAGTCCCACAGGACTGCACAAAATTCCTGACATCATGAGACAAGGTGGGCCACCAAAAAGAGCGACTCACCAGATCTCTAGTACCAAAAATACCTGAATGACCAGCCAATGCAGAGCAATGAACTTCAGACATCACTCTCTTCTTCCACTGGTCAGGAACATACAACTTTCCACTGGGACAACGCTCAGGTTTGTCCTCTTGGAACTCTTGCAGAGCAAGTCTCAAATCAGGCGAGATGGCAGAAAGAACTACCCCTTCGCCTAAGATGGTAGCAGGCTTGGTCACCACAGGAGAATCAGCAAAGAAACTCCTAGAGAGGGCGTCTGCCTTGACATTCTTAGTTCCAGGAAGAAAAGAGACCACAAAATCAAAACGTGTAAAAAACAAGGCCCACCTAGCCTGTCTAGGGTTCAAGCGTTTAGCCGACTCTAGGTAAATCAAATTCTTGTGGTCAGTGAGGACCACAACTTGATGTTTAGCTCCCTCCAACCAATGTCTCCACTCCTCAAATACCCATTTCATGGCCAACAGTTCCCGATTCCCCACATCATAGTTACGTTCAGATGGAGAGAACTTTCGGGAAAAGAAAGCACAGGGATTCATTTTAGATGTTACAGGATCCTTTTGGGGCAAAACAGCTCCTGCACCAATCTCAGAAGCATCCACCTCTACCTGGAACGGGAGTGAGACATCAGGTTGCCGCAAAACCGGGGCGGAGGTAAATCTTCGCTTCAGCTCCTGAAAGGAAGCAACAGCCTCCGGAGACCAATTCAACACATCAGCACCCTTCTTAGTCAGATCAGTCAATGGCTTGGCAATACTAGAAAATTTTGCTATAAAATTCCGATAAAAATTAGCAAAACCCAAAAACTTCTGGAGGGCCTTCAAAGAAGTGGACTGAACCCAATCATAAATGGCCTGTACCTTGGCCGGGTCCATTTCAATAGTTGATGGAGACAAAATAAATCCCAAAAATGAAATCCTATGTACTCCATAAAGGCATTTCGATCCTTTGACATACAGGGAATTCTCCCTCAAGATCCGGAACACAGTCCGAATATGTTCCACATGAGAATCCCAATCCTTGGAGAAGATCAAAATATCATCCAGATAGATAATCAAAAATTTATCGACAAAGTCTCGGAAAATATCGTTCATGAAGCACTGGAAGACAGAAGGGGCATTAGTGAGCCCAAAAGGCATCACCAGGTACTCAAAATGTCCCTCCGGAGTATTAAACGCCGTCTTCCATTCATCCCCCTGCTTAATGTGGATAAGATTATACGCCCCCCTGAGGTCAAGCTTGGTAAACCAGCAAGCACCTCTAACTCTAGAGAATAGATCCGAAATCAGGGGTAACGGATACTGATATTTAATAGTAATTTTATGGAGGGCACGATAATCAATACAAGGCCTTAAAGAACCATCCTTTTTGGCCACAAAAAAAACCCGGCACCTAAGGGTGAAGAGGATGGTCTAATATGACCCTTCTCCAACGCCTCCTTAATATAGGACCGCATAGCCTCGTGCTCGGGTACAGATAAATTGAAGAGCCGACCCTTGGGAAATTTACACCCCGGGCTTAGTTCAATTGCACAGTCATAACTCCTATGAGGAGGCAAGGACGCAGACTCATTCTCACTAAATACATCATAAAAGTCCGCCAAATACTCAGGAACATCATGCGACTGAGGAGAGGTGGAAAAAACTGGAGCCTCACTAAAGGCACACCGTCAACCACCAACTCACCACAGACACAGATTTCCAATCCAAAACTGGATTATGAATTTGCAACCAGGGAAACCCCAGAACAACAGCATCATGCAGACCATGCAACACCAAAAATCTGCAATTTTCTTGATGGTCTGGGGCGACCCGCATGACCACCTGGGTCCAAAACTGAGGTTTATTTTTAGCCAAAGGAGTAGCATCAATGCCCCTCAAAGGGATAGGCGTCTGCAGAGGTGTCATCGGAAAGCCACAACGTTTAGAAAAATCCAAGTCCATTAGGTTTAGCGCTGCTCTCGAATCCACAAAAGCCTTGGCGGAAAATGTGGACAGGGAGCAGATCAGAGTAATTGCCAGAAGAAACTTAGGTTGAACACCACCAACAGAAAACGTGTATGCAAAGCGTTTCTCTCGTTTAGGACAAACAGAAATAATATGCGAGGCATCTCCACAGAAAAAACACAGCTTATTACGCCTTCTGAACTCCTGACGTTGCGCCTTAGACAAAACTCTATCACATTGCATTGGTTCAGACATTTGTTCATCCGGTGGCAACACCTCTCATGCAATCCTGCGTTCACGTAAACGCCAATCAACCTGAATGGCTAATGACATAGAATCGTCCAGACCAGGGGGAACAGGAAATCCCACCATAGTATCTTTTACGGCTTCTGACAAACCCTTCCGAAAGAGAGCAGCCAAGGCATTATCATTCCAGGTAGTAAGGACCGCCCACTTTCGGAACTTTTGACAGTACAACTCTGCAGAATCTCGACCCTGGTTCAATGCCAACAGGGTCTTTTCAGCCTGATCAATAGTATTAGGTTCGTCATACAACAACCCCAAAGCTTGAAAGAATGCATTCACATTAGTCAGAATAGGATCATCTGGTTTAAAAAAAAACGCCCAATCCTGGGGATCGCCACGCAGCAAAGAGATGACAATTTTAACCTGCTGCGCGGAGCTCCCTGACGAGTTAGGCTTCAAGGCAAAAAATAATTTACAATTATTTTTGAAGCTCAAAAATTTAGATCGATCCCCAAAAAATACATCAGGTGTAGGGATCTTTGGTTCAACAGCATGCGAACGAGCAAGGTAGGCGGAAATTCCCCGCACTTCCGCAGCGAGCTGCTCCACACGATCAGACAATTGCTTTATCTCCATTGAGAGAAAAAAAAAATTCCCCCTACGGCCTCAGAGATATAGAGGAAAGAATATACACACTTTTTTTTTTTTTTTTAAACACAATTCTTTCCTGCTATTGAGTACCCTAGGATCTGCGGTATGGCGGGTGATTCTGTTATGATTGAGTCACCGTAGGAGGCAAAAACAGAAATGCTAGCTAAGTCCAGAAAACCAGAGAGGTTGGCAGCTATCGGATTGCAGACCCCTGATCCTATCCACAACAACTAACAGTAGCCGTGGGGGATTCCTACTTTTTCATCTTGTATCACCGACAATATATGTTTGAGGGCTCTCTATTCCTTTGGGGTCTGCTCCGGGGCAGTTTAGATTTCCCCTTTCTTGCTTTAGGCTTAGTTAGCTCTCCGGCTGTGCCGAGGCGCCTAGGATCATCATAGGTACGCTCCACGGCTACTGCTAGTTGTGTGGACAGGATCAGGGGTCTGCATCAGCTTAGTTACCAACCTCTCTGGTTTTCTGTGGCTTAGCCTGGCCTGCCATCCTCCTCAGTGACCCATTCATAACATGTCTGTCTGTAGAAGTCATCTCCAGATAAGAAAAAAAATTATGATGTAGTGTAATGGTAAGGAGATCCAATGTTAGGGACGGCGGAACGCACTAAATATAAATAATAAGAAGTGCGTTCCCCGCCCGGGGTCCACCGTGCAGTAGGTGTAACAACCGATGCTGAGTAATGGCAGACTCGCTATATGGCGGTATACTGCGCTCGAGTTAAACGTCACCCGAGGTGCAAAGAGCGGACTCTGTTAAACTCACAGAGGTGCTATAGTATAAGTAAAGCATAAACGCCAAGCCTGTTATCTTCACTGGTTTCAGCTGGCTTGCACACACGGTATACGGTCACAGGACACGGCCCAAGGCAGAGATCGGTGTCCGTCTTGACCTACTGTACATGCGGCGTCGCTACCGCGGACGCCGGTAAGTGCTGCTAACTGCAGCACGGCGGTAACTACTGCCGTTATACGACAGTGCCGTGAGGCATGACACTATCAGACGCTAGTGTAACAGTGTAACAGTAACTATAACTCTAATTCCCTAACCACATTCGTAATATCAGAGGGAAGGCGTTTCAAATGAGTCAGTCACCAGAATCATACATCCGTCACCATTCACACATAGCAAGTAGTCTATACTAGCGCATGGCCGAGTGGCCATGCGGGCCTTTTATAGCCATGCGCTTCCGGGACCTTCCAGACCTCTGAGATGGGCCAATCAGATCAGGAGAAGGACCTGAGCACGTGACCCCCGAACTCCACTGGGAGATCGTCTCGTGGGCATGCCCAGTAGCGCGGCGAGAGGGCTTAGCCTCTGGAGTGGTTTCCTGCAAAGCAGGTTACGCTATCATTGCTGGTCCAGAGGTGGCAGCAACATCCAGACCCAGAGAGCTCGTCTGAGCAGGGCACCTGGATCGCCGAGATTGCTGTGCGGGTCCCTGAGCGGTCGGAAAGGAATGGGAGACCGCTGGATGTATGGCTCTGGATTCCTGCTGTGCAGCTGCAGGAACCCAGCGCCTAACATTACCCCCCCCCTAGGGTCCCCCCCCCGAGCCTCACTATGCTCAAAGGCCACAATCAGGAGTGGAGCGTGGATGTTCTCCACAGGTTCCCAGGTCCAGGCCTCTGGACCATGACATGGCCCCCCTATGAGCCTCGCTATGCTCAAAGGCCACGATCAGGAGCGGAGCATGGATGTTCTCCACCAGGTCTGGGCGTCTGGACCATGACCCTTCCAGTCCACCAAATAAAACTTTTTGCCACGCACAATCCTGCGTCCCACAATGGCCTTAACTAGAGATGAGCGACTTTGCCTTTTTTAGGGTCGAGTCGGGTTCCACGAAACCCGACTTTCGCAAAAGTTGGGTCAAACAAAATCGTCCGATTATTGTGAAAAGTCGAAGGCCGACTGAAACACGAAACCCAATGCAAGTTAATGGGGAAGAAAAGTCGGCAGTGAGTGGAGGACAGGAAACACACCTAGAGTGCCCATTTTAATGCCAAAAACATCAATTCTTATTCCTTAAGCTTGTCAACCTTAATTTACTTTATAATAATAGTTAGACATTGAAAACTGGGGGTTATTTGGCTAAAGTTGTGGTGGGGGGGTAGTGCTGGCTCCAGATTTTCGTGGGCCCAGGGCCAAAGAGTGTCACTGGGCTCCTTTAACACATGACATAATTCATGATCCTTTGATACGGCAGAGAAATAGCGGTACAGTACAATGAAAAATACTTCAATTCTTACATCACATGACTGATATCCATTTTAAATTCTCCAATAGCTCCAAAAACAGACATTATATTCCTCCATACAGTATTATGGCCACCGCATAGTGCACCATACAGAGTAATGAGGCCCTTATATTTCTCCATACAGAATCATTGGTCCCATATAATGTTCGATACAGTATATGATGAGCTCCACATAATGCTACAGTATATGTTGTTCACCATGGATGAAGCTCCAGTGTCTTATGGGCCCAAATAATGCTCCATATATAATGGGCCCCATTTCTAATGCTCCAGTGTATAATGGGCCCTGTAAATGCTGCTCCAGTGACTGATGTCCTCCTTTGGAATGCTCCAGTGTATGTTGGGCCCCAGATATCATTCTCCAGAGTATCGTGCTCCCCAAAAATTGCTCCCAACCTTTAAAACAATTAAATAAGTCTCCTCGCTAAGGAATCCCTGTACTCTGGAATCCTCGTTGTCCCCATCTTCCATCTCTCTGCACTTGCACTGTTTAGGCTGAGGGCGTACAGACGTGATGTCATCGAGCTCTTTGACCAGAATGTCACTGTCAGGAAAAGTGTTTGGTTTCTGGGGGCAGTATGGTTGCAAAGCTGAACCTTAAAGGAATGTCCAGAAGGGCACCACCAGGAGTGGAGCCTGCGGCTTAATTGGACTCAACACGGGCAACCTGAACCATGCCATCCACAAAAAAGCTGCACAGATTGCAAGCTTAATTCCGTTAACGAGCGAGACTCAGGCATGCCCCCGCGGTCCGTGTCCAGCTTACTAGAGGGACACACGAGGCTCTGGCACGCGAGATCGGCCAATAACAGGTCTGTCATGCCCTTACACGTCCGGGGCTGCACGCGTGCTGCAATGAAAGGACCAGCGTGTATCGCTTACAGGTGCGGATAACACACTGAACCCTGTTAGTGATGGGGATCTGGGATTACAATTCTTCCCCGCGAACAAGCATTTCCCAGTAAGTGCAGGTCAACCGGAATTAGGCCTAAACGGCATTCCAGAAAGAATGTAAAAAAATTAAGTGTCCAAACCACAGGTGCTGTAGCTTGCTTAACAGCTGGACTCCTCTGCTGAGTAGCACACAGTTCTTACATAAACAGGCGGCATAGCTTGGTTCACGGGTGGCCAACTCTGCTGAGTAGCATACACAGTTACTAGGCCCAAAGTATTAAGTGGTGTAAATGCAGTCAAAAACTGGTTCTTTCATAAACAGGTGGCATAGCTCGGTTCACGGGTGGGCGCCTCTTCTGAGTAGCAGACACAGTTACTAGGCCCAAAAGGATTTTCAGGACAATATGCAGTAAAAAATTATTAGAAACACACATGGTGTAGCTCCTTCACAGGTGTACTACACCGCTGACTAACAGACACCGCTACTATGCCCTAAAACTGTCTATTATCATTGAAAACCATTATTAATGTGAAAAAAAGATACGCTTTTGTTTAACGAAACGTTCTCGAACGGAAACTCGAACAGCCGAATTTTAATCAAAGTGTTGTAGTTCGACGAACGGATCTAACACCGCCCAAAAAAGCTAGAATTTGAACTTGGCCAACAGTTCCACTCAAACATCACTCATCTGTAATCAGGAGGCAGACTCAGACGGTCTCAGGCACAGTATGGATTCGACAAGATTGCAGAAAGTTGAGAAAGGGTACAGTATCACCGGATAACAGGTATATATAGCATAGTTTAAACATTTACTATAAAATCTCCGTGTTTATTTCCGGAGTCTGACAAAGACACTCACAGCCTCAGTATGGATTAGACAACAATCTAAAAAGTAGAAAAAAGGAAATGTTTTTGAAGCGTACACCAGTATACACTGTTGGGGTATTTTTAAATCTTCACATATATTTCTGTCTCAGTAAGACAGTCCAGACTCTCCGCAAGAGGAAACAAGATGGATAAAAGTACAGACATAAAGTCGAGTGATTGCAGAAATTTAGGAATTACTAATCACGGGAAAAACTCCCGGGAGAATTCTCAGAGGCGATGCTGACCCTCAATTACTTTGTGTGTGGAGACAGCGAAAACAGTTCTTTGTGAAGAAAGGGTTGCTGTATCGCAGTACCGTTGATCCCATCACTGTTAGTCATCTTCATCAAATTTTGATCACAGGGAGAGATGTAGACATGGTCCTCACTGCCTATCATGATCTGTCAGGTAACTTTGGAGTGCAAAAGACAGAAGCCACAGGCTGTAGGCGATTCTATTGGATTGGCATGAGAGGGCACATTTAAAAATGTAGGCAGGAATGTCACACGTCTATGAGTAGGAAAACTGTGAAAGCTGATGATAAACCACCAGTGCATCTCATTGTGAGTCGACGTCCATAAGAAATGGAAGCCATTGATCATCTGAAGCTAGAGCCCGGCCAGCAGGACAGGGCATAGCTACATCTTAACCATCATCTATCAGTTCACCAAATTTGTAGTGGCAGTCCCAGGGAAGGATTTGACAGCCCAGACTACACAGCGGAGGAGCAGGGAGAGGTAAATATTGCAAATGCTGGGGCCCTGCCCAAGCAAGGGGGGCCCACTCGTGGGCGTCGGTACTGGCACTGGGTCCCTCATAGTACGCCGGTGTGTGTGATGGCAGGTGTGCACCCCCACCATCAGAGACACTTGATTGCACTATGAGGGACCCTGTGCCAGTGCCGGCGCCCAAGAGTCGGCCCACCCACCTGTCCAGGGCAATGGCACTCGCACGGTTGCGTGCGCTAGGTGGTGACCCCGGCCATGGGGGGGGGAGGCAGCCCAGTTAGGGAGGTTTAAAAAAATGGCATATGTTGATGTTGGACATTCAGCAGCTGCAAATGGAGGAATTGGAGAAGTCCGAGGAAGAGGAGGACAAAAGCGAGCCATTTTTCTGGCAACCTATGTGTCATCAGGGGAAGGTGGGACAAAATCCTTTGAAGCCCATGCATGGTTCATTTTAATCATCAACATTTTGGGTTGACAGACGGGTCCTTTTTTCTGTCAGGATTGAGCCAGCAGCACTGAAGACTCTTTCCGATAGCACACTAGCAGCAGGGCAAGTGAAATCCTGTAAGGCATATTGTGCCAATTCAGGCCAGGCGTCCAGTTTAGATGCCCAATAGTCAAAGGGGAATGACCTGTGAGGGAGAACATTTTGGGACGAGAAGTAGTTTGTCACCATAGTTGACAACTGCTGTCTCCAGTCACTTTCAATCGATGCAGTATTACCAGTCGTGTAAGCGGGACTTGAAAAATCAGTCCACAACATGGTCATGAAACCCCTGTCTCCAACGCCACTTTTGATGTGTGCACCACGAACACCTATTCCATGTTGCCCCCTACGGCTCGTGTGAGAACCATCACCGCTGCTGTGTGCTGGGAATGCCTCAAACAAATGGTTTACCAGAGTTGCTTGTTTGTTAGCCAATATTAGGTCAAGGTTCTCCTGTGGCATGATGTTTTGGAAGTTGCCTTTATAGCGTGGATCCAGGATGCTGGCCAACCAGTAGTCGTCATCGTTCATCATTTTGGCAATGCGGGAGTCCCTTTTTAGGATCTGCAAGGCATAATCACACATGTGGGCCAATGTTCCAGGTGTCAATGATGCACTGCGAGTGCTGGGTGGAGGAGCATTTTCTGGCAAATCCACATCCCTCCTGTCACGCACAAACCCGGTACCTGAACTTGCCACGCCAACATTTTCTCTTGCCCCACGAGAAGCATCCTCCTCCCCTAAATAATCATCCCCATCATCATCCTCCTCCTCTTCCTCTTCTTCCTCCATCTCGTCCAGGAGAGGTCCCGGAGCAGACAATGGCTGACTGTCATCAAGGCTTCCCTCCTCCTCTTCCTCATCCTCCTCGGCTGCAGACGCCTGCTCCTTAATGTGCGTCAAAGTTTGCATGAGCAGACGCATAAGTGGGATGCTCATGCTTATGATGGCGTCGTCTGCGCTTACCAGTCGTGTGCATTCCTCAAAACACTTAAGGACTTTACAGAGGTCTTTCAGCTTCGACCACTGCACACCCGACAACTCCATGTTTGCCCTCAAAGTGCCTGGCCGTGTAAACTCCCACAAATGCATTACAGCCTGTCCGCTCAACCATGTGCAGGGTGGAGTTCCACCTTGTTGCAACGTCGATAATTAGGCAGTGCTTGGGAAGTTGGAGCAATCGCTGCAGCTTCTGCATACGACTGAAGTGTACGGGCGACCGGCGAATGTGCGAGCACAGTCTTCGGACCTTCTGGAGCAGGCATGTTAACTCCGGATAATTATTGAGGAAGCACTGCACCACCAGGTTCAAGTTGTGAGCCAGGCAAGGTATGTGTCGGAGTTTTGAAAGGGCTATGACTGCAACAAAATTCCGGCTGTTATCACTAACTACCTTGCCTGCCTCAAGATGTAGACTGCCCAGCCATGACTCAGTTTGTCGCTGCAAGTAGTCGGCCAGTACCTCCGCGGTGTGTCTGTTGTCACCCAAACACATCATCTTCAACACAGCCTGCTGACGCTTACCACTAGCTGTTCGATAGTGGAACACCGAGTGTGCAACACTGGCAGCTGCGGATGGAATGCTCGTGCAACTGCGCTCTGTGGACGAGCTTTTGCTTCTGGAGGAGGAGGGTCGAACGCCTACAGCCAACTGTTTCCTATACCGTGGGCTAGGCAGCACTGTCCCACCGCCGCTGTCCCCTGTGGACCCTGCATCCATCACATTAACCCAGTGCGCAGTGATGGACACGTAATGGCCCTGGCCATGCCTACTGGACCAGGCATCTGTTGTGAGGTGCACCTTTCCACTCACTGATTGCTTGAGTGCATGGTCAATGCAGTGCAGTCTTTCACATGAAGGTGGAGGGATGGGATGGCTTGTGAGAAAAGAAGTGCCGACTGGGTAGGTCATAGCGTGGTACTGCGTAGGCCATGAGTTCGTGGAAAGCTTCGCTTTCAACCAACCGGTAGGGCATCATCTCCAACGAGATTAGTTTGGCAATGTGGGCGTTCAAACCCAGGGTGAGCTGGACTTGAGAGCTGCATATGGTGGGACTAGCGGTGGACATGGTGGACTGAGAGAGGGTTGATGATGGTGATGGAGTTGGTGTTCTTCTGATTGCCTAGATTCAGTCTTTTGTAGCAATAACATTGTGATTCCCTGACTGCTTTGGCCTTGCGACGACACCTCAACATTTGCTGCTGGTGGTGTGCTAACCGGTGGGCTTACAGTGGGGGAAACGATGTAGCATTGCTGACTACCTGCATTGGGAGAAGTTGCACATGTGGTACGTGAGGTTTGGTAGTCCCTCCACGCTTGCAAGTGCATGGTGGTTAAATGTCTAAGCATGCAACTGGTATTCAAATTTCTCAGATTTTTCCCTCGGCTAAAGGTCTTTGCACACTTCTTACAGATAACCTTTGCCTGATCATTAGGATTTTGTTCAAAAAAGTGCCACACTGCACTCTTCCTACTATGGAAGACATTTTGAGGCCTTGCACACTGTGCTAATTTGACCGTCTGGCCTAGCTGTCCTGCAACTCTTTTGGTTTTTGCAACCCGTTTTTGGACTGCTCCGGGCCTGCCATATAACAGCTGTTGTGATGTCGATGCCTGCTGTGGATGCTTATTGCCAAAGTGACCGTGTGCCCAGGCGAGAACCTCCGGCCAAAGCTGAGGAGGCACAAAGGTCTTGCCCGGTGGCACTGACTCGAGAGCAACTGGATCCACAGTTGTAAGGATCTCCAAAGGGAGAATTAGCCATGGCTCAGCCTCCCCTTCCTCCGCTGAGACCACCGAGCACGAGAGAGCATCCGCACGGACTTTCTTCTCTCCAGAGAGATAGTGCAAGGTAAAGCAGGAGAAGAAGAGCGACCACCTAGCTTGTCTAGCGTTCAAGCGCTGGGCCGTTTGTAAATAGGCCAGATTTTTATGGTCCATATACACCTGGAAGGGAAACCGGGCTCCCTCCAGGAGATGTCTCCACTCGGAAAAGGCCAGCTTCATTGCTAGCAGCTCCCTGTCCTCGATGGACTAATTCTTCTCAGCCGGTGAGAAGGTCTTAGAGAAGAGGAAGCAGGGATGCTTCCAACCTTGAGCATCCTTCTGGAAAAGGACTGCTCCTGCACCGACGGTTTATCCACATCGGGACGGTGTAACGCCAGCAAAATGGGATTTTAGAGACGATAAGGCCTTGGAGACCAGTTCAGACCAAGCGTTAGGATTAGCTCCTTTCTTTGTGAGAGCAACCAAAGGAGCTACCAGTGTGGAGAAGTGAGGTATGAACTGGCGGTAATAGCTGACGAACCCTGTTCGCTTCACAGGTCTCAGCTGGCTTGCACACACGGCATACGGTCACAGGACACGGCCCAAGGCAGAGGTTGGTGTCCGTCTTGACCTACTGTGCATGCGGCGTCGCTACCGCGGACGCCGGTAAGTGCTGCTAACTGCAGCGCGGCGGTAAATACTGCCGCTGTACGATAGTGCCGTGAGGCATAACACTATCGGACGCTAGTGTAGCAGTGCAGTATGCACTGTGGCGTATGGCTTGCCACTGACTGGCACTGACTATAATTCTAATTTCCTAACCACATACGTAATATCAGAGGGAAGGCGTTTCAAATGAGTCAGTCACCAGAATCATACATCCGTCACCATTCACACATAGCAAGTATAGTCTATACTAGCGCATGGCCGAGTGGCCATGCGGGCCTTTTATAGCCATGCGCTTCCGAGACCTTCCAGACCTCTGAGATGGGCCAATCAGATCAGAAGAAGGACCTGAGCACGTGACCCCCAACTCTACTGGGAGATCGTCTCGTGGGCATGCCCAGTAGCACGGCGACAGGGCTTAGCCTCTGGAGTGGTTTCCTGCAAAGCAGGTTGCGCTACCATTGCTAGTCCAGAGGTGGCAGCAACATCCAGACCCAGAGAGCTGGTCTGAGCAGGGCACCTGGATCGCCGAGATTCCTGTGCAGGTCCCTGAGCGGTCGGAAAGGAATGGGAGACCGCTGGATGTATGGCTCCGGATTCCTGCTGTGCAGCTGCAGGAACCTGATGCCTAACATCCATACCGAGATGGGTAGAGTCACAAGATAAATGAGAGTTCTGGAATATGTTCTTAATGGCACGTAAGCCCTTGGTATGTTCAAAAAAGGTATACAGACTATTGACATCAAGGTTTACTATTATACTGTCCAGGGGAATTGTAGATAGCTGTCTAATTATCTGAAGGAAGTGACATGTCTCAAGTATAAAGCAGGTAACATTTAATGGAGAATTGGGCTTTTCTTGTGTAAATATTGTTGAGAAAAAAGGCATTTAGCAGATTGGTATTTCTCTCCTCATCCACCTTTTGCGTTTCTTACTGTTTATGTACTTAAGCAATCTTGTTTTGGACCATTTTTACTTTCTTTAGCAATGAGTCACTCAATGTCTTATTCTTTGCTGCCTTAATTTGCTTTTAACACAATTTTCATTTCTAGAATTATTTAATGCCTCCTCAGTCTAAGGAGAGGATTTACATACGTTCCCATAAAGATAAAGGCTAGTCTAAGTGAGGATTGGCATCAGGTTAGGGTCCTGGAATACGAGAAACACCTTACCGTGGCTTCCAGGTACACATAAATTGGCCATTTTATGTGCTAAGCTTTCTCAATGTTTCATATTTCTAAAGCAGTAATGCAATTCATTTTTCATATTTCATGTTTACATGCTATGGCGCTACAGTGTGCTTCCTTTTTTGTTTGAATGTATATGCGTTGGTGACTCTATGTTAAGCACCTGTTCACACTTAGTTTATGCTTGGATGTGATGGTCAGTTTTTTGAAATTTGTATTCATTAACCTTCTGACTGAGCACTCTAGCTTTTAGCCACAGGCGTTTTTAATCACAGCAGGGCCACCACCCCTCCACAGAGATATAGATTTCAGTCTAAGAAGAGGATTTACATAGGTTCCCATAAAGAAAAAGTCTATAGTCTAAGTGAGAATTGGCAATAGGTTAGGGTCCTGGAATACGAGAAACGCCTTACCGTGGCTTCCAGGTACACATAAAATGGCCATTTTATGCGCTAAGCTTTCTCAATTTGTCATATTTCTAATGCAGTAATGCAATTCATTTTTCATATTTCATGTTTGCATGCTATGGCGCTACAGTATGCTTCCTTTTTTGTTTGAATGTATATGAGTTGGTGACTCTAGGTTAAGCACCCGTTCACACTTAGTTTATGCTTAGATGTGATTGACAGTTTTATGAAATTTGTCTCCATGTCATTATGACTTCACAGACACCAAACATTTCTAGGATCTTTTTTGTTTAAGTGGTGAAAAAAAAAATCCAAATTTGTAAAAAAAAAATATATTGGCGCCATTTTCCAAGACCTGTAGTGTCTCTATTTTTCGAGATCTGTGGCAGGGTGAGGGCTTATTTTTTGTGCACCGAGCTGACATTTTTATTGATACCATTTTGGTGTAGATATGATCTTTTGATCGCCCATTATTGCATTTTATTGCAATGTATGGCAACCAAATAAACGTAATTCTGATGTTTTCATTTTCTTTTCATTACGCCGTTTAGCAATCGGGTTAATTCTTTTTTTATATTGATAGTTCAGGCGATTCTGAACGCGGTGATACCAAATATGTGTATATTTGATTTTTTTGTGTCTTTTGAATGGGGCAAAAGAGGGGTGATTTGAAATTTTACCTTTTTGGGAGACTAGAAGCTGCAGTACTTTGATTGCTTCTGCTACACACAGGTGATGGTCAGATCACCTGTGTTTAGCAGAAATGCTCACTTACTATGAGCGCTGACCACGGGGCAGCGCTCATAGCAATCTGACAATGACAGCCATAGAGGTCTGCTGCAGACCTCTGGTTGTCATGCCAACCCATCGGTGACCCGTGATCATGTGACAGGGTCACTGTTTGGTGGGATTAACAATGCGCTTCTGGTAAACGTGAGTTAAATGCCGCTGTCACAGATTGACAGCGGTATTTAAATAGTTTACATCCGCGAGTGTGCGATTCCACCAGCGGCTTTTGCGTGCACATGGCAACTGTATAGATCAGCTGTCAAGCGCCCGGAAAGGTTCGGGCTCAGCGATAGAGCCTACTCAAAGCAGGGGTAGTCCGACGTGGGCGTACTTTTACACCCAACATCGGAAAGGGGTTAAACTGGGAGGTGGAAGTCCCTGCAATTGCTGTTGAACCCTGTGAAATTAATGTATATACAATTCCTGCTGCCATGATCAAGGTTTACACATTTTACAGTAGGTACGGAAAGTATTCAGACCCACCTTTAAATTTTTCACTCTTTGTTTCATTGCAGCCATTTGGTAAATTCAAAAACGTTCATTTTTTTCTCATTAATGTACACTCTGCACCCCATCTTGATGTGCAGCTGGCAACACTGAGATCCATAGACAATATGGAAAGGAGTCTTCTGCTCACTGAGCAGACGCTCAATGGGATAGATGAGGGGGGGGATGCTAGGTTGGAGCTTCAGGACCATGAAGCAGCTAGCTGGGTGACAGTTAGAAGGCGGGGTAGAGGGAAGAGCACCAGGGAGGCTAGTCCTGATCTGGCACACCCCAATAAGTTTGCTAAGTTGGCAGATGAGGGGAGTGTTAGTGCAGGAGTAGCACTGCTGCAGCAAGGCATGTCCTCTGAAAGCCGGAGGAGTGTCTGCTCCAGTAAGGGGGGAAATAGGAGAGCAGGGCAGGCCAGACAGGTTCTGGTAGTGGGAGACTCAATTATTAGGGGAACAGATAGGGCAATCTGTCACAAAGACAGGGATCGTCGAATGGTGTGCTGCCTACCTGGCGCTCGAGTCCGACACATCGCTGATCGGGTTGACAGATTACTGGGAGGGGCTGGAGAGGATCCAGCGGTCATGGTGCACATTGGCACAAATGACAAAGTTAGAGGTAGGTGGAAGGTCCTTACAGATGATTTCAGGGAATTAGGCAGTAAGCTTAAAGCAAGGACCTCCAAGGTGGTATTTTCGGAAATACTTCCTGTACCACGTGCCATGCCAGAGAGGCAACGGGAGATTAGGGAGGTTAATAAGTGGCTCAGGAATTGGTGTAGGAAGGAGGGGTTTGGGTTCCTGCAGAACTGGGCCGACTTCTCAGTTGGCTACAGGTTCTACGCTAGGGACGGGCTGCACCTCAATGGGGAGGGTGCAGCTGTGCTGGGGGAGAAAATGGCTAGAAGGTTGGAGGAGTGTTTAAACTAGGGACGGGGGGGAGGGAATTCCTTTTATAGGAGGGGAAGACAGTGCAGATAGAGACCTGGGCACAAATAATGACATTGGGGGTGGAGGTGGCATGGGGGGTGGGGTTAGAACAGTTAATAATTTAAGAAAGAATAGAGGTACAGAGAGATACATAAAGTGCATGTATACTAATGCCAGAAGTCTCGCCAACAAAATGGAGGAATTGGAGTTAATGTTGTTGGAACATAATTATGACATGGTGGGGATATCTGAGACATGGCTGTATGAGAGCCATGACTGGGCGGTTAATTTACAGGGCTATAGTCTGTTCAGAAATGACCGTACAAATAAGCGAGGGGGAGGCGTGTGTTTATATGTAAAATCATCCTTAAAACCCATCCTTCGTGATAATATATATGAATCTAATGAAAATGTAGAGTCCCTGTGGGTAGAGATAAGGAGAGGGGGGAAAAATAATAAATTACTGATAGGGGTTTGTTATAAATCTCCAAAAATAATGGAAGCTACAGAGAATATCCTCATAAAGCAAATAGATGAAGCAGCGACTCAAGGAGAAGTCATTATTATGGGGGACTTCAACTACCCTGAAATACATTGGGGAACCGAAACCTGCAGTTCCAGCAAAGGTAATAGGTTTCTGACAACGATGAGAGACAATTACCTTTCACAACTGGTTCAGGACCCAACAAGAGGGGGGGCACTGCTAGACCTAATATTAACCAACAGGCCAGACCGCATATCAAATGTAAGGGTTGAGGGTCACTTGGGTAATAGTGATCACAAATTAATAAGTTTTCATGTATCCTTTAATAAGATGTGTAGTAGAGGGGTTACAAGGACGCTAAACTTCAGGAAGGCAAATTTCCAACGGATGAGAGATGATCTTGGTGCAATTAACTGGGACGATATCCTGAGACATAAAAATACACAAAGAAAATGGGAGACGTTTATTAGCATCCTGAATAGGACCTGTGCACAATATATACCGTATGGGAATAAACATGCGAGAAATAGGAGGAAACCACTATGGCTAAATAGAGCTGTAAGGGGCGCAATAAGAGATAAAAATAAAGCATTTAGAGAATTAAAGCAAGTAGGTAGTGATGAGGCATTAAATAAATACAGAAGATTAAATAAATTCTGTAAAAAGCAAATCAAGACAGCAAAGATTGAGACAGAGAGACTCATTGCCAGAGAAAGTAAACATAATCCCAAAATATTCTTTAACTACATAAATAGTAAGAAGCTAAAAAATGATAGTGTTGGTCCCCTTAAAAATAGTCTGGGTGAAATGGTGGATGAGGATGAGGAAAAAGCCAATATGCTAAATGACTTTTTTTCAACAGTATTTACACAAGAAAATCCCATGACGGATAACATGATCAGGGATAAAAATTCTCCATTAAATGTCACCTGCTTAACCCAACAGGAAGTACGGCGGCGTCTACAAATCACTAAAATTGACAAATCCCCGGGCCCGGATGGGATACACCCCCGAGTACTGCAGGAATTAAGCACAGTCATAGATAGACCACTATTTTTAATCTTTAAAGATTCCATAATAACAGGGTCTGTACCACAGGACTGGCGTATAGCAAATGTGGTGCCAATATTCAAAAAGGGGACAAAAACTGAACTTGGAAAATATAGGCCAGTAAGTTTAACCTCAACTGTGGGTAAAATCCTGGAGGGTTTTCTAAGAGATACTATACTGGAGTATCTGAAGAAGAATAACCTCATGACCCAATATCAACATGGGTTTACAAGGGACCGTTCCTGTCAGACTAATCTGATAAGCTTTTATGAAGAGGTAAGTTCCGGACTGGACCAAGGGAATGCAGTGGACGTGGTGTACATGGACTTTTCAAAAGCTTTTGATACGGTGCCACACAAAAGGTTGATACATAAAATGAGAACAATGGGGATAGGGGAAAATATGTGTAGGTGGGTTAAGAGCTGGCTCAGGGATAGGAAACAAAGGGTGGTTATTAATGGAGCACACTCGGACTGGGTCACAGTTAGCAGTGGGACACCACAGGGGTCAGTTTTGGGCCCGCTTCTTTTTAACATATTTATTAATGACCTTGTAGGGGGCATAGAGAGTAGAATTTCAATATTTGCAGATGACACTAAACTCTGCAGGGTAATTAATACAGAGGAGGGCAATTTTATATTACAGGAGGATTTATGTAAACTAGAAGCTTGGGCTGATAAATGGCAAATGAGCTGTAATGGGGATAAATGTAAGGTCATGCACTTGGGTAGAACGAACAAGTTGTATAATTATGTGCTTAATTGTAAAACACTGGGCAAAACAGTCACTGAAAAAGACCTGGGTGTATGGGTGGACGACAAACTCACATTTAGTGGCCAGAGTCAAGCAGCTGCTGCAAAGGCAAATAAAATAATGGGATGCATTAAAAGAGGCATAGATGCTCATGAGGAGAACATAATTTTACCTCTATATAAGTCACTAGTGCGACCACACTTAGAATACTGTGTACAGTTCTGGTCTCCGGTGTATAAGAAAGACATAGCTGAACTGGAGCGGGTGCAGAGAAGAGCGACCAAGGTTATTAGGGAACTAGGGGGTCTGCAATACCAAGACAGGTTATTACACTTGGGGTTATTTAGTTTGGAGAATCGAAGGCTTAGGGGTGATCTTATTACAATGTATAAATATATGTGGGGACAATACAAAGACCTTTCTAATGATCTTTTTACTCTTAGACCTGTGACAGGGACAAGGGGGCATCCTCTACGTCTGGAGGAAAGAAGGTTTAAGCATACTCACAGACGCGGATTCTTTACTGTAAGAGCAGTGAGACTATGGAACTCTCTGCCATATGATGTTGTAATGAGTGATTCACGACTAAAATTTAAGAAGGGACTGGATGCCTTTCTTGAAAAGTATAATATTACAGGGTATATACACTAGTCTCCTTAATATTGCGTTGATCCAGGGAGCTAGTCTGATTGCCGTATGTGGAGTCGGGAAGGAATTTTTTTCCCCAATGTGAAGCTTACTGTTGCCACATGGGGTTTTTTTGCCTTCCTCTGGATCAACATGTTAGGGCAAGTTAGGATAGGATATGGGTTGAACTAGATGGACTTAAAGTCTCCCTTCAACCTTAATAACTATGTTACTATGTTACTATGTTGAATGAAAAAACAAAAATGTTGAAATTTTTGCAAATTTATTGAAAAAGAAATACTGAGCTATCACATGGTCATAAGTATTCAGACACTTTGCTCAGACACTCATATTTAAGTTACATGCTGTCCATTTCCTTGTGATCCTCCTTGAGATGGTTCTACTCCTTCATTGGAGTCCAGCTGTGTTTAATTAAACTGATAGGACTTGATTTGTAAAGGCACACACCTGTCTATATTTGACCTCACAGGTCACAGTGCATGTCAGACCAAATGAGAATCATGAGGTCAAAGGAACTGGCCAAGGAGCTCAGAGACAGAATTGTGGCAATGCACAGACCTGGCCAAGGTCACAAAATTTATGCTGTGCTCAAGGTTCCTAAGAGCACAGTGGCCTCCATAATCCTTAAATGGAAGAAGTTTGGAACCACCAGAAGTCTTCCTAGATCTGGCCATCCAGCCAAACTGAGCAATCGTGGGAGAAGAGCCTTGGTGAGAGTTTAAGAAGAACCCCAAGATCACTGTGGCTGATCTCTGCAGATGCAGTAGGGAGATGGAAGAAAGTTCCACCATGTCATCTATCACTGCAGCCCTTCTCCAGTCAGGCCTTTATTGCAGAGTGGCCCAATGGAAGCCTCTCCTCAGTGCAAGACATATGAAAGCCTGCATAGAGTTTGCTAAAAACACATGAAAGACTCCCAGACTATGAGAAATAAGATTCTCTGGTCTGATGAGACGAAGCTAGAACATTTTTAGTAATAATTCTAAGAGGTATATGTGAAGAAAACCAGGCACTGGTCTTCATCACCTGCCCAATATAATCCCAACAGTGAAACATGGTGGCGGCAGCATCATGCTACAGGGGTGTTTTTCATCTGCAGGAACAGGACGACTGGTTGCAATTGAAGGAAACATGAATGTGGCCAAGTACAGAGATATCCTGGATGAAAACCTTTTCCAGTGTGCTCCGGACTTCAGACTTGGCTGAAGGTTCACATTCCAGCAAGACAATGACCCTAAGCACTCAGTTAAAATAACAAAGGAGTGGCTTCAGAACAACTCTATGACCATTCTTGACTGGCCTAAACAGAACCCTGACCTAAACCCAATTGAGCATCTCTGGAGATGCCTGAAAATGGCTGTCCACCAACTTTCACCATTCAACCTGACGGAACTGGAGAGGATCTACAAGGAAGAATGGCAGAGGATCCCCAAATCCATGTGTGAAAAACTTGTTGCATCATTCCCAAGCAGACTCATGGCTGTACTAGCTCAAATGGGTGATTCTACTCAATACTGAGCAAAGGGTCTGAATACTTATGACCATGTGATATTTCAGTTTTTCTTTTTTAATAAATTTGCAAAACTTTCTACATTTCTGTTTTTTTCAGTCAAGATGGGGTGCAGAGTGTACATTAATGAAGAAAAATGAACTTTTTTAAATTTAACAAATGGCTGTAATGAAACAAAGAGTGAAAAATTTAAAGGAGTCTGAATACTTTCTGTACCCACTTGCAATAAAAAGAGAGAAGAGCCAGCACTGCCAGTGGTCAGAACGCATAACATGAGGTGCATATGCACATATCTTACTGCATTCAAAATGAGACATTTAGCAAAATATTGATCAATATATTGAGCCACCCCGCCACGCCAAGGCAATCTCATATGGGGGGTCCTACTCTACATTTTTATTTATTCACTGTGCCATTGCGGCCTCCTAAATGTTTTAAAAGCAAGACCATATCAAATGCAATCCATACCTGAAGCATATCTGCATCACTCCCGTGCAGCCAGATGGAGCAGGTGCAGATGAAGGCCAACCAGGTCTGAACACGGGAGTGATGCAGATATGCTTCAGGTATGGATTGCATTTGATATGGTCTTGCTTTTAAAACATTTAGGAGGCCGCAATGGCACAGTGAATAAATAAAAATGTAGAGTAGGACCCCCCATATGAGATTGCCTTGGCATGGCGGGGTGGCTCAATATATTGATCAATATTTTGCTAAATGTCTCATTTTGAATGCAGTAAGATATGTGCATATGCACCTCATGTTATGCGTTCTGACCACTGGCAGTGCTGGCTCTTCTCTTTTTTTATTGCAAATTGGTTTTGTGGCTGACCACCACTGTTGCCGTGCACGCTGGGTCACATTCGCCATCTTTTCTGTGTTTATTGTGATTGATCTAGGCTGCTGTGCACACTCACGGCAGCCCCGCCCTGCCCCAGGCTTTATTTATTTTTGCATCCATGTCTGAGCCTGCATTGCCCTTCATCTGTGTTTGCTGGTTGGGCAGTGTGTGGAGGTCAAACCTGAGATGTCTGTGTTCAGACCTGGTTGGCCTTTATCTGCACCTGCTCCATCTGGCTGCACGGGAGTGATGCAGATATGCTTCAGGTATGGATTGCATTTGATATGGTCTTGCTTTTAAAACATTTAGGAGGCCGCAATGGCACAGTGAATAAATAAAAATGTAGAGTAGGACCCCCCATATGAGATTGCCTTGGCGTGGCGGGGTGGCTCAATATATTGATCAATATTTTGCTAAATGTCTCATTTTGAATGCAGTAAGATATGTGCATATGCACCTCATGTTATGCGTTCTGACCACTGGCAGTGCTGGCTCTTCTCTTTTTTTATTTCTGTACCCACTGTATATGCCTTTATTTATTATTTCTATCAGAGGCCAATTGATGAAGATGAGGCTGTATATTGGGACTTTTCATGTACTCATATTAAATGAAAGTATACAGATCCTCCTCCTTTTATTTATCTCCTTTATAATGTGTTTACCTCCTGGTGATCTATAGATTAATGAGACTGTAGACATGGTAATATAAAGTAATGTTCATTTTATGCCTCCCTTACATATCATTCCACTGTGACATTTGAGCTTACAAATAGCATATTTGTGTTAGGAGGATTTAACTATTGTCTGTGCAAGATAGAGTACCAAATACGATTAAGGAGGGTGAGTTGATACATTTGAGATCGCTGATCCTTCTATTAGGATAGTAGTTGCGTTTCAAACTTCCGGAAATGACATGTCTACAGTATGGATTTCACTCATCTGGAAATGAGACCAGTGGGAGGCGGGCGCTTTGCTTTCCATGATACCAGAAGTGACTCTGGCGTGTTCCAACCACCGGAAGCATGGCTAATCTGAATTGAGAGTCACAGACACTTTGAAATCCCTATTCTAGGATACAAGTGTAAAGTCCTCTGAGGAATTTACTTGGAAGAAACATATAAGGACATGAATTAAAGGCGTGCAGGGCCTCCCTTGTAGGGCTAGCTGTGAACTGCCCTTGTCAGAGCAGGAGTACTTGGGATTTGAGCTGATTGTAGCTACTATGGGGTTCTGTAGGGCCAGACTGCACCCCTTTCTTTCCTGAATGATTCCTACCAGGATGAAGTATACTCCGACCTGTGGCAAAGAACACAGAATGGGTCAGAACATTCCTTACTATATCTAACTATTGTGTGTTCTTAAATAACCCTGACCCCTGAGATTTCGCCGACGTCATTTTGGATCCCGACATTGTCCACGCCGGCGACATGTTCTTGCAGCGACACCATCTAGAGTATCGCGGGATTTCACGATACTCAAGATGGCGTCGCCGCAAGACCATGTCGCCGGCGTGGACAACGTCTGGATCCAGGATGGCGCCGGCAGAAGAAGATGTCGGGGATCGTGGAGCAGCGGCGATGACGGCGTGAGTATGAGAGACGGAGTGAGAGAAAGGGTCGTATGTGGAGTGAAAGAGTGAGTGGACGTGAGTGGAGATGGTGAAAGGTGAGAGGAGTGTGTGTTGAGGAGGTATGTGTGTTGAGGGTTAACATGGCAAGAGGTGTGTCACTATCCTCCCGATGCGATAGCATCAGGCCTTAATCTAGTATATATATAATTTCATTAAAATCTTAAAATACAAAGGGAATGTGTCATCTTTAACTTAAGACTAGAGTTGAGCGAAACGGGTCGAAAAAATTCAAAAGTCGCCAAAGTCGCGTTTCAAAAGCTTGTTTTGCGCTCTTTTTCAGCCAATCAGGATCCACGGACACTGTGGGCAACGTGATGACATAGGCACGGGTCACCACCATCTTTCAGAAGGGCATGCAAGTGATTGGCTTGCTTTGGTGGGCGTCACAGGGGGTATAAAAGGGCGTGCACGCCGACCGCCATCTTACTTCTGCCGATCTTAGCATAGGGAGAGGTTGCTGCTGATTCTGTAGGGAGAGCGTTAGACAGGGAAGAAGACCAAAAAACTGCTTCTGCTGCTAGCGATTTGGCCTGCACAACACACCAGTCACTGTGTGTGCAGTGCAAGGGGAGGCTATATAGTGGTGTATCAGTGGTGTTGGTTGTTGGGCTGCCTTCTAAGGCTTCCTGACAGGCTGGCATTGCTGTTTACCCACTGCTCCGCAAACTGCTTTTTTAAAAGCAATCCAATCTCCCTTATCCTCTAGTCACTTTGGTCACAGCTGTGCCATCGAGCTTGTCACATAGAGCTCAGATATTCATTGGCCCTCACACAATCCAAAAGTGTCCAGTGTCCAAAAGTGTGTGCAGAGATTCAAACTCTCACTTATCCTCTAGTCACTTAGGTCACAGCTGTGCCATCGAGCCTGTCACATAGCGCTCAGATATTCATTGGGCCTCACACAATCCAAAAGTGTCCAGTGTCCAAATTGTGTGCAGAGATTCAAACTCTCACTTATCCTCTAGTCACTTAGGTCACAGCTGTGCCATCGAGCCTGTCACATAGCGCTCAGATATTCATTGGGCCTCACACAATCCAAAAGTGTCCAGTGTCCAAAAGTGTGTGCAGAGATTCAAACTCTCACTTATCCTCTAGTCACTTAGGTCACAGCTGTGCCATCGAGCCTGTCACATAGCGCTCAGATATTCATTGGGCCTCACACAATCCAAAAGTGTCCAGTGTCCAAAAGTGTGTGCAGAGATTCAAAATCTCACTTATCCTCTAGTCACTTAGGTCACAGCTGTGCCATCGAGCCTGTCACATAGCGATCAGATATCAGTGGGCCTCACACAATCCAAAAGTGTCCAGTGTCCAAAAGTGTGTGCAGAGATTCAAAATCTCACTTATTCTCTAGTCACTTAGGTCACAGCTGTGCCATCGAGCCTGTCACATAGCGCTCAGATATCAGTGGGCCTCACACAATCCAAAAGTGTCCAGTGTCCAAAAGTGTGTGCAGAAATTCAAAATCTCCCCTGTCCTATAGACACCTTGTTTTACATACTATATAGTTTGTTGGATTTTGTCTACATTTCTACCAAAAATGAGGAAGGCTGGTGGAAGAGGCCGTGGAATTGGGCGGGGGTTGGCAGCTGGTAATGATGGTGTTGGTGGTGGATCTGATGGTAGTGGCAAGAGCAAAATAGGACCGAATGCAGGAGGTGTTGAGCCTGCGTCATCGTCTGGCTATATAAGGCCTCGAACGCTTAGTTTTCTAGGAGTTGGCAAACCGCTTTTAAAGCCAGAGCATCAGGAAAAAGTTTTGTCTTACATTGCTGACTCAGCCTCCAGCTCTATCGCCTCCTCTTCTTCAGTTGTAAAAAGTAAAAGCACTGAGTCGTCATTGGAGGCTCATGTTCATGAACCACACCTTTCCTTCTGTCCTTCACCCCAACCAAGATTGAAGGATGACGCAGGCCATACTAATGATTACTCCATGGAGCTGTTTTCACATACCATGCCTGGATTATCAAGTGAAATGGTGAATTACCCAGGCCAAGATGAATCTGACATGGAGTGCACTGATGCACAGCCGCTGATGGATGATTCTGCTGGTACATTCACTCAGAGCACTACATTGTCCTCGCTGTGTACAGAGCCAGATTCTGACCCTGATGAGACTCAGGTGCCCCTTCTCGCACACTATACCACCATACACGGTGACACAGAGGAAGGTGCACATGACATAGAAGAGGAGGTGATGGATGACCCAGTTGTTGACCCAGATTGGCATCCATTGGGGGAAGAGGGTGCTGCTTCCAATAGCTCAGATGAGGAGCATCCACAGCAGACATCGACATCGCAACAGCTGTTATCTGGCAGGCCTGGAGCACTCCAAAGACAGGTTCCAAACATCAAAAGAGTTGCTGGACAGCTTGTCCAGAGGGTCAAAAGATCACAGCGTGCTAGGCCGCAAAATGTCTGCCAAAGTAGGAAGAGTGCAGTGTGGCACTTTTTTGAACAAAATCCTCATGATCAGGCCAAGGTTATCTGTAAGAAGTGCGCAAAGACCTTTAGCCAAGGGAAAATCTGAAAAATTTGAATACCAGTTGCATGCTTAGACATTTAACCAGCATGCACTTGCAAGCGTGGACACAACACCAAACCTCAAGTGCCACATGTGCAACTGATCACAACGAAGGTAGTCATCAACGCTACATTGTTTCCCCCACTGTAAGCCCACCGGTTAGCACAGCAGCAAATGATGAGGTGTCGTTGCAAGGCCACAGCAGTCAGGGAATCCCACTGTTATATCAACGAAAGACTGATTCTAGGCCATCAGAAAGAACACCAACTCCATCACCATCATCAACCCTCTCTCAGTCCGCCCTGTCCACCGCTACTTCCACCATATGCAGCTCTCAAGTCCAGCTCACCCTCCCAGACACTATGAGTAGGTCAAGAAAGTACTCAGTCTCTCATCCGCGTACACTGGGTTTGAACGCCCACATTGCCAAACTAATCTCGTTTGAGATGATGCCCTTTCGGTTGGTGGAAAGCACAGCTTTCCGCGAACTCATGGCCTATGCAGTACCACGCTATGACCTACCCAGTCGCCACTTCTTCTCTCGCAAAGCCATCCCAGCCCTCCACCATCATGTGAAAGACCGCATTGTCCATGCACTCAAGCAGTCAGTGAGTGGAAAGGTGCACCTCACAACTGATGCATGGTCCAGTCGGCATGGCCAGGGCCGTTACGTGTCCATCACTGCGCACTGGGTTAATGTGGTGGATGCAGGGTCCACAGGGGACAGCGGTGGTGGGACAGTGCTGCCTAGCCCACGGTATAGGAAACAGTTGTCTTTCGGCCTTCCACCCTCCTCCTCCTCCTCCTCCAGAAGCGAAAGCTCGTCCACAGAGCGCAGTCGTACGAGCACTCCATCTGCAGCTGCCACTGTTGCACACGATGTGTCCCCCTATCGAGCAGCTAGTGGAAAGCGTCAGCAGGCTGTGTTGCAGATGATGTGTTTGGGCGACAGACATACCGCCGAGGTGCTGGCCGAGTACTTGAAGCGACAAACTGAGTCATGGCTGGGCAGTGTACATCTTGAGGCAGGCAAGGTAGTTAGTGATAACGGCCGTAATTTTGTGGCAGCCATAGCCCTTTCAAAACTCAGCCACATACCTTGCTTGGATCACACCTTGAACCTGGTGGTGCAGTGCTTCCTCAAAAATTATCCGGAGTTAACAGCCCTGCTCCAGAAGGTGCGAAGACTGTGCGCGCACATCCGCCGGTCGCCTGTACACTCCGTTCGTATGCAGAAGCTGCAGCGATTGCTCCACCTTCCCAACCACCGCCTCATTATCGACATTGCAACAAGGTGGAACTCCACCCTGCACATGGTGGAGCGGCTGTGCGAGCAGAGGCAGGCCATAATGCATTTGTGGGAGGATACACGGCCAGGCACTTTGAGAGCAGACATGGAGTTGACAGGTGTGCAGTGGTCGAAGCTGAAAGACCTCTGTAAAGTCCTTCAGTGTTTTGAGGAATGCACATGGCTGGTAAGCGCAGACGACGCCATCCTAAGCATGAGCATCCCACTTATGCGTCTGCTCATGCAAACTTTGACGCACCTTAAGGAGCAGGCGTCTGCAGCCAATGTTGATGAGGAGGAAGAGGAGGAGGGAATCCTTGATGACATTCAGCCATTGTCTGCTCAGGGACCTCTCCTGGACGAGGTGAAGGAAGAAGAGGAGGAGGAGGATGATGATCGGGATGATTACTTAGGGGAGGAGGATGCATCTTGTGGGGCAAGTGAAAATGTTGGCGTGGCAAGGTCTGGTACAGGGTTTGTGCGTGACTGGAGGGATGTGGATTTGCCAGAAAGTGCTCCTCCAACCAGCACTCGCAGTGCATCATTGACACCGGGAACATTGGCCCACATGTCAGATTATGCCTTGCGGATCCTAAAAAGGGACCCCCGCATTGCCAAAATGATGAACGATGACGACTACTGGTTGGCCAGCATCTGGATCCACGCTATAAAGGCAAATTACAAAACATCATGCCACAGGAGAACCTTGACCTAATATTGGCTAATAAACAAGCAACTCTGGTAAATCGGTTGCTTGAGGCATTCCCAGCACACAGCAGCGGTGATGGTTCTCACACGAGCCGTACGGGCCGGGGGCAGCTTGGCAGAGGTGTTCGTGGTGCACACAGCAGAAGTGGCGTTGGAGACAGGGGTTTCATGACAATGTTGTGGACTGATTTTTCAAATACCGCTCACACAACTGGTAATACTGCATCGATGGAAAGTGACAGGAGACACCAGTTGTCAACCATGGTTACAAACTACTTTTCCTCCCATATCGATGTTCTCCCACACAGGTCATTCCCCTTTGACTATTGGGCCGCTAAACTGGACACCTGGCCTGAATTGGCACAATATGCCTTACAGGAGCTCGCTTGCCCAGCTGCAAGTGTGCTATCGGAAAGAGTCTTCAGTGCAGCTGGATCAATCCTGACAGAAAAAAGGACCCGTCTGTCAACCCAAAATGTGGATGATCTAACCTTCATTAAAATGAACCACGCATGGGTTTCCAAGGATTTTGTCCCACCTTCCCCTGATGACACATAGGGTGACAGAAAAATGGCTTGCTTTGGTCCACCTCTTCCTGGGACTTGACCTATTTCGCCTTTTGCATCAGCTGAATGTTCAACATCAACATATGCCACTTTCTAAAACTCCCTAACTGTGCTGCCTCCCCCCCCATGGCCGGGGTCACCACCTAGCGCACGACACCGTGCGAGTGCCGTTGCCCTGGACAGGTGGGTAGGCCGACTCTTGGGCGCGGGCACTGGCACAGGGTCCCTCATAGTGCAATCAAGTGTCTCTGACGGTGGTGGTGCACACCCGCCGTCAGACACACCGCTGTACTATGAGGGACCCAGTGCCAGTACCGACGCCCACGAGTGGGCCCCCCTTGCTTGGGCAGGGCCCCAGCATTTGCAATCTTTACTTCTCCCTGCTCCTCCGCTGTGTAATCTGGGCCGTCAAATCCATACTGTGCCTGACACCGTCTGAGCCTGCTTCCTGAGACATATATTTTGAATGTGTACGCTATCCATACATGTTATCCGGGGATACGGTACCCTTTCTAACCTTTGTGCAATCACGTGCAATCCATACTGGGCCTGACACCGTCTGAGCCTGCCTCCTGAGACATATATTTTGAATGTGTACGCTATCCATACATGTTATCCGGGGATACGGTACCCTTTCTAACCTTTGTGCAATCACGTGCAATCCATACTGGGCCTGACACCGTCTGAGCCTGCCTCCTGAGACATATATTTTGAATGTGTACGCTATCCCTACATGTTATCCGGGGATACGGTACCCTTTCTAACCTTTGTGCAATCACGTGCAATCCATACTGGGCCTGACACCGTCTGAGCCTGCCTCCTGAGACATATATTTTGAATGTGTACGCTATCCATACATGTTATCCGGGGATACGGTACCCTTTCTAACCTTTGTGCAATCACGTGCAATCCATACTGGGCCTAACACCATCTGAGCCTGCCTCCTGAGACATATATTTTGAATGTGTACGCTATCCATACATGTTATCCGGGGATACGGTACCCTTTCTAACCTTTGTGCAATCACGTGCAATCCATACTGGGCCTAACACCGTCTGAGCCTGCCTCCTGAGACATATATTTTGAATGTGTACGCTATCCATACATGTTATCCGGGGATACGGTACCCTTTCTAACCTTTGTGCAATCACGTGCAATCCATACTGGGCCTGACACCGTCTGAGCCTGCCTCCTGAGACATATATTTTGAATGTGTACACTATCCATATATGTTATCCGGGGATACGGTACCCTTTCTAACCTTTGTGCAATCACGTGCAATCCATACTGGGCCTAACACCGTCTGAGCCTGCCTCCTGAGACATATATTTTGAATGTGTACGCTATCCATACATGTTATCCGGGGATACGGTACCCTTTCTAACCTTTATGCAATCACGTGCAATCCATACTGGGCCTGACACCGTCTGAGCCTGCCTCCTGAGACATATATTTTGAATGTGTACACTATCCATACATGTTATCCGGGGATACGGTACCCTTTCTAACCTTTGTGCAATCACGTGCAATCCATACTGGGCCTGACACCGTCTGAGCCTGCCTCCTGAGACATATATTTTGAATGTGTACACTATCCATACATGTTATCTGGGGATACGGTACCCTTTCTCACCTTTGTGCAATCACGTGCAATCCATACTGGGCCTAACACCGTCTGAGAATGATAGATGGGGCCCACCATACACTGGAACATTCCAAAGGTGGACATCAGACACTGGAGCAGCATTTACAGGGCCCATTAAACACTAGAGCATTAGAAATGGGGCCCATTATGTTTGGAGCATTATTTGGGCCCATAAGACAGTGGAGCTTCATCCATGGGGACCAACATATACTGTAGCATTATGTGGAGCTCATCATATACTGTTTCAAACATTATATGGGACCAATGATTCTGTATGGAGAAATAGATGGGCCTCGTCATGAGATGTAAAAAGTGAAGTATTTTTCATTGTACTATACCACTATTTCTCTGCCGTATCGGAGCATGATCATTGATGAGTTGTGGTATGTGTTAAAGGGGCGCTCTTTCGCCCAGGGCACATGAAAACCTGCAGCCAGCCCTCCCCCCCCACAACTTTAGCCAAATAGCCCCCATTTTTCAGTGCGTAACTTGTATTATGAAGTTAATTAAGGTTGAAAAGCTTAAGTAAGAAGAATTGATGCTTTTGGCATTCAAATGGGCACTGTAGGTGTGTTTCCTGTCCTCCTCTCACTGCCGACTTTTATTCCCCATTGACTTACATTGGGTTTCGTGTTTCGGGACGACCCCGACTTTTCCCTATAATCGGACGATCTTGCTCGACCCGACTTTTGGAAAAGTCGGGTTTCACGAAACGAAACGCGACCCTAAAAAACCAAAAGTCGCTCAACTCTACTTAAGACCTCTTAGAGATCATTTCATCTTCAACTTGCTTAACTGTTCACAATAACAATAATGTTGACCAGGGGTGCCCAAAGTTTTACATGCCACTACATAACAGGTACCATGTATTGGTTTGAATGCATCTGCTTGCCACTTGGCATGGTCTGATTTGCTATCCTAGGGTATTTTGATAATCTTGGTCTGACCATTGTCAGCGCTTGACTCATGATGATGTCAGTGATTTCTGAGGGAAGAAAGAGAGCTATATGAACAATTGTTCTATAAATGTTTTTGCAATAGGATACTATTTTCTCTTGGATTTGGGTGGACCCTTGGGCAGTGAGCACCTAACTGGCCTCCTGAGTCTAATAATAATAATAATAATAATAATAATTTTTATTATTATTTTCACAACACAACTCTTTGGATTCATGATTTGGACCTCCTTAATGCAGAGTAGTCTAGATCATTGTTTTTCTTAACTTGGTTTTACTTAGAGAGGTTAGACCTCCATATTACACAAAAGGTCACTCATACTTTGGGTGGAGCATCTGCCTTCTATTTAGGCAGCACTATAATTTTGAAACATTGAATTATTAAAAGTTAAGTCTTAAGGCCCCGTTACACACAACTATATTGAGAACGATATCGTTGCAACCTCACCAGTTTGGGGAGGTTGCAGCGATGTCGAAACGACATCGCTGCGTGTGACACGTAGCAATGATCAACGATCAGTTGGCTGATCGTTAATTGTTGCCTAATGGTCTGGGCCATAAATCTATCCTCGGTCTCCTGCTGGGCAGCACACATCACTGCGTGGGACAGCGAGAGACCAACGATCAGTGAGCGCCCAGCGCCATACAGCAGACGCTGGGAGCTGGTATCCAGAGTAAACAGTGGGTAACTAAGCGCCACGCAGCGCTTAGTTACTCGCTGTTTACCCTAGATACCAGCATGCTCCCTGGTCCTGATCGCTGGTGAGTCTGCCTATGTGTCGGCTCACCGGCGATCAGCTAACTATGTCCCAGCGATCCCATCCACGTCGGATCGTTGGTGGGATCGCTGGGACATTGAAGCGTGTAACGGGGCCTTTATTGTAACTCTCATATTTGCTATATTTGTTGTAGTTGACGTCCCCCATAACAATGACTTCTCCCTGATTTGCTGCCTCATCGATTTGCTTTATGAGGATATTTTCTACCACTTCTATTATATTAGGAGACTTATAACAAACCCCTATCAGTATTTTATTATTTTTACTCCCTTCTTTTATCTCCACTCATTTTCGTTGGCCTCACATGTATTATCATGTAGGATGTTTTTTAGGGGCGATTTTACTTATTACCCCTCCCCCTATGGCTATTCCTGGACAGACTATAGCCCTGAAAACAACAGCCCAGTCACATCTCTCATCCAGCAATTTCTCCGTTATCCACACAATATCGTAATTTTCTTCCAACAATACTAGTTTTAATTCTTTCATCTTGTTGGTGAGGCTTCTAGCATTAGTGTACATGCACTTTATGCATTTCTCTGTACCTACATTCCTGCCTAGTGCATTGATAGTCCTAACCCACTCCTTCATGCCACCTTTAATTTCACTACTTATGGCCAGATCACTATTTACATATCTTCCCCTCCTGTACAGTAATTGCTCCCCACCACAGTCCCTTGTTTAAACACTGCTCCAAATTTCTAGCCATTTTTTACCTGAACACAGCTGCATCTGTAAGGCTAAGTTCACACTAGGTGTTTTTGAAGTGTTTTTTATGCAGTTTTTTATGCACATTTTCAGCCACGTTTTGCAGTACCAGCGAAGCCTATGGGATTTCAGAAATCTCATGCACACACAATGTTTTTTGTCATCAGGATTTCGTGCTTTGCATGTTTTTTTTGCACAATGGAGCACGTCACTTTTAGTGTTTTTTTCAGCGTTTTCACTCATTGAAATGAATAAGTGGTGAAAAAAAACAGGGATCATGTTTTTTGTGTGCTAAAACCTGATTCTATGAAATAGGACTTTTTTTCCAACATTGAACTTTATCAGTATGCACAAGAGACAAATCTAGCATGCCAAAACCACAGCAAAAACTGCACAAAAAAACGCATAAAAACAGCACTGAAAAATGCAAGAAAAACCAAGGAAACCATGCTTTTTTCTGCAGCTTATTTTAAGGCCTGTTTCACACATCCGTTTTTGACCATCAGTCAAAATCCGCCGTTTTGGAGAAAAAAGGATCCGCCATTTTTCTTGGCGGATCCGTTGTTTTCCCCATTGACTAGCATTATTGGCGGATTTTGACTGATGGTCGTCCGTTGCATCCGCATTTCAGCGGATCCGCCAAGATTTTGGCGTCCGCTGACATGACCGGACGGACCCTGCAACGTTTTTTCGGGCCGCGGATCCGACATGTAGTGATTTAACCCTCAATTCTGTCTGGCTGCCGGTACATAAATCTCTCTCTCTCTCTCTCTCACCGCAGCTCCCCACATCGCGCGATGATTGTTACTCACATTGCGCGATCGCTCCACACATCCCGCGATAATGACTGATCACTTCCCGCGATGTCTGCTCCCCACATTGCACGATGGTTGGCGCTAACATCCCGCGATAATCCCCAGGTTATCCCTCCCACGATCCATCACACCTGCTCATGTCCCCTGGTCCCGGCTCCCGCGAGATCTCAGCCGCGCCATTACTCCCATCCCGGCTCCCGCGAGATCTCGGCAGCAACATGGAGAACACTACATCACCGGTATTTTTTTAAAAATTTTTTTAACCAGGCACGGTTCCTTTAAATTTGCAGGATCGGCGGATCCGTACATCCGCCGATCCGCTGACACATGTTTCTATCAGTCCGTTTTTCCGCTATTTTGGGCGGATTTGGACTGACAGAAAAAACTGATGTGTGAAACAGGCCTAAGAGATCAGGTTTTGCTGCAGAAAAAGAAGGCTGAAAAAACACCTAGTTCCAGTCCTGCCCTGGAAGCCACCAGTCGCATTATAACATAGTGTGAAAAATGGGTCCTCTCTTTCTGAATAACAGTATTATATAGCATTATAGAATAGAAAGATTCATATAAAACATAATTTTTAATAATATGATGCCTTTAAATCAAACCCTGGACAATATAGCAAAACAAGCTCCAGGGATTTTCTGTTATGGGATACATCATTTGAGATCCACACTTGGCTACTGCACTTGTTAGGGCAGGAGCAGCTGCAGAGGCCATGACTGGATATGACAACCCCTCAAGGCTCAAATGAGTGAGATCAACACTTTTTTATGCACTTTGAAACTTCATTGTCTTGGCTTGTTCTACTCTATCTTGGTACGTATTATTGAGGTGACTTAGTTTGAGGTGGCCATCTCTTTTCATTTTGGATTAGTGGTGCTAAGTACCTTTGCTGTATAATAATATAATACAAGATAGTTTATGATTTAGGATTAAAGGTAGGGTGCAGTATGGAATAAGTATAGGGCAAGATAGAGTGTGATAAGTATTGTAGGTGTATAGAAATGTAATGCATAGTGTTTGTGAGAGATATCTTCCCAGCTACAGACAGTAGAGACAAATATAAAGTTTGGGACTAGCCCCTAGTGGAGGAGGCAATTCACAATAAAAGGGGACTACTTCCTGATAGTTGGTGAGATAGCGAGTTCATTAACTGAGGTAACAGAGTCAAGGTCAAGGCATTGACAGCAGAAGCAATAACCTAATGTTCTGATCAGCACGAGGCCTTCCCCACAGACATTCCTGCAACATGAGGAGCCAAATGTTTGATAAAAGTGCTAAGAAGAGCATTTTATTCACTGGCGTACAGCGGAAACTGGATGTGGTACTGCATGTGCGGGAGGATGTACTGTGGAACTGGACTGGGAATCCCTGGGACTGATAGGATCAGTGAGAGTAGGGATAGTCCAGGAAGAACGAATAGAAATGCTGAACATGTCCTGTATTAAGGAAAGAAGAAATGAGAAGTTTTGTGCCCAATTCTGCATGTTGCAATCTGATAAACTTGAACTGACCAATAAACTTATGTGGGTTGAAACTAACTTCCCTGAGTTATATGTGGTGGCTCCTGAAGATGGAGGCCGGGAGACAGTGGAGGCCACAGCCTACAGACAATGAGTGTGTCTGTCTGTTCCCCTAACAACAGAATCCCCCACTATCACCACCTGTTTGGCCTGCCCTTCTTCTATTTGCCTCTTTTCTGGTGCAGACACTCCTTTGTTTTTCAGAGGACATGTCTTGCTGCAGCAGTGCTACCCCTCTACTAACACCCACCTCATCTGCCAACTTGTTTGGATGAGCTAGATCAGGACTAGCCACCCTGATGCTGTTCCTTCCCCCTTCCAACACTGACTGTACCAAAAAAAATTGGGTTACTGGACTCCAAAGTATTTTAACAAAAATTGAAGATTGATACCAAAACTGACTTTTTTTCTTAACCATCCTTCTAAAGACATTGATTTTTTTTTAAAGAAACACAAAATATATGTCCCAGAAACTGCTCGATTTGAAGTCTTCAAACTTTGTCTTTTATGCCACACACCATTCTGTCTTTGATTAGACTGTCCCTGATCTCTCCAAAGAGACATGTTGCTGAAAGTCTCCTCAGCTCTGTCAGATATCTGTCCACATTTTCATCATCCTCCTGATGTCTTGTGAAAAAAATTATATCTTTCCACTCTCTAATTTTTCTTTGTGTCACAGTGTTTATCAAATGCCTGCACAATATCTGCTAGTAGAAGGTTGTCTGTGTCTGGAAGTAAGGCATACCTCCCAACTTTTGATGAAGGGAAAGAGGGACAAAGGCTGTGGTGCATGCAGCGCGTTGTGGCAAATTTTAGGCCATGCCCTCAATCACACCCATTTCACAACTAGTCACACCCATGTCCATGCCCCAACCGCACCAATTTAGCACTGATGATCACACTGACTGGTACTGAGGGCACAGCAGCTGGCATTATGGACACAGTGGCTGGTACTGTGGGCAGACTGAGTGGTACTGAGGGAAAGAAAAAAAGAAAGAACAGAGAGAGAAAGAAAGTAAGAAAGAAAGAGAGGAGAGAGAAAGAAAGAACAGAGAGATAGACAGAAAGAACAGAGAGCGAAAGAAAGAAAGATCAAAGAGAGAGAAAGAAAGAAAAAGAAAGAACAGAGAGTGAGTGAGAAAGAAAGAACAGAGAGAGAAAGAAAGAACAGAGAGAGAAAGAACAGAGAGAGAAAGGGGAAAGAAAGAACAGAGAAAGAAAAAGAAAGAAAGGGGAAAGAAAGAACAGAGAGAAAGAAAGAGGGGACAGAAAAGAAGAACAGAGAGAGAAAGAAATACGGGAAGAAAGAACAGAGGGAGAAAGAAAGAAAGAAAGAAAGAAAGAGGGGAAAGAAAGAAAGACAGAGGGGAAAGAAAGAAAGAGGGGAAAGAAAGAAAAAACAAACCGAGACAAAGAAAGAAAGAGAGCAGAGAGAGAAAAAACAGAGAGAAAGAAAGAAGAGAGATAAAGAAAGAAGTTTAAGAAAGAGAAGAGAGAGAAAAAGAAAGAAAAAGAAAGAAAGAGGGGAAATAAACAACAGAGAGAAAAATAAAGAAAGAAATAACAGAGAGAGAGAAAGGGGAAAGAAAGAACAGAGAAAGAAAGAAAAGGGAAAGAAAGAACAGAGAGTGAGCGAGAAAGAGGGGAAAGAAAGAACAGAGAGAAAGAACAGAGAGAGAAAGAAATAGGGGTCAGAAAAAAGAACAGAGAGAGAAAGAAATAGGGGAAGAAAGAAAGAGGGAAAAGAAAGAGGAGAAAGAAAGAAAAGACAGAGTGCGAAAGAAAGAACAGAGAGTGAGAGAAAGAAAGAAAAAACAGAGAGAAAGAAATAACAGAGAGAGAAAAAAAAGAACAGAGAGAAAGAAAGAGAGGTAAGAAAGAGAACAGAGAGAAAGAAAGAGAAAGAGAGGAAAGAAAGGACTGAGAGAAAGAGGGGAAAGAAAGAAAGAACAGAGAGGGAGAGAGAAAGAAAGAAAGAAAGAAAGAGGGAAAGAAAGAACAGAGAGAAAGAAAGAAAGAGGGGAAGGAAAGAAAGAACAGAGAGGGAGAGAAAGAAAGAGGGAAAGAAAGAACAGAGAGAAAGAAAGAAAGAGGGGAAGGAAAGAAAGAACAGACAGAGAAAAAGAAGAACAGAGAGAGAAAGAAAGAAGGGAAGAAAGAACAGAGAGTAAGAAAAAGAGGGGAAAGAACAGAGAGAGAAAGAAAGAGGGGAAAGAAAGAAAGAAAGAACGAAAGAGAGAGAGAGAAAGAAGGAGGCGAAAGAAAGAAAGAAAGAGGGGAAAGAAGTACAGAGAGGGAGAGAGAAAGAAAGAGGAGAAGGAAGGAAAGAAAGAAGAGAGAAAGAAAGGAAGAAAAAGAAAGGAAGAAAGAGGGGACATTAAAACAGAGAGGGAGAGAGAAAGAAAGAGGGGAAGGAAAGATAAAAGAAAGAAAGAGGGGAAAGAAAGAAAGAAAGAACAGAGAGATAGAGCAGATGCAAGATGAGCAGAGACCACTCCTCTCTGCTTCACACCTGAATGCACTTAGTTGTACATATATTGCATAGCTCAAGTCTGCATAGACTTCAGTCTGCAGTGTGAATCCTATAAGTGTGTCCTAGAAGTGTGAAGATAAATTTTAGAATTAAAACCAGAACTGAACCAGAAGGGAACTGAAGGTAACTGTACACAGTCACTGTAAACAATGTTTCTGTTTGTTTTCACTTTCACCCCTATAATCCTTCACTTTCTGCTAATTCCCCTAATCCGTACTCCTAGTAAGAAACTGTTCATCTCTTCTTCAATCCTCCCCATCCACCTCACCTCCTCCTGAAAACTGTTCCTTAACATACAATCCTCTGTCTCCAAACACAGACAGCCCCCTCATGCCCTCTCCTGCTCCCACCTGCTAACACTTTCTCTGCTCCTTCTCACTGCTGGTGATATCTCTCCAAATCCTGGTCCTCCTCACCACATTCCCACAGTCATTTCTACCTCCCATCCATGCTCTATCACAACCTTCCGTAACCACTCCAACCTTATACCCATTCACCCAGCCCCCGCTTCCCCAGTCCCACTAACAGGAGCTCTGTGGAACGCTCGCTCTGTCTGCAACAAGCTTTCCTACATCCATGATCTTTTTGTTACTACCAAACGTTCCTTCCTCGCCATCACCGAAACCTGGCTCACCCCTTCTGACACAGCCTCTCCTGCTGCACTTTCATGTGGTGGCTTCCACCTTTCTCACACCCCCCGCCCCAGCAGCAAACATGGCGGAGGCGTTGGTTTTCTCCTGTCAGATACCTGCTCCTTCACCCCAATCCCACTGCCACCCTCTGTTACCCTCCCTTCCTTTGAGGTCTACTCCACCTCCAACCTCCAACTGGCTGCCATCTACCGCCCCCCAGGGCCAGCCACCACCTTCTTTGACCACTTCACCACTTGGCTACTTCATTTCCTTTCCGCGGACATCCCTACTATCATCATGGGTGACTTCAATATCCCCATTGACACATCCCTCTCAGCTGCCACTAAACTTCTATCTCTCACTTCCTCCTTCGGCCTCACTCAATGGTCTTCTACAGCCACCCACAAAGATGGCCACACACTGGACCTCATCTTCACCCGCCTCTGCTCCCTATCTAACCTCTCTAACTCACCTCTTCCTCTCTCTGACCACAACCTTCTCACATTCTCTTCCCTCTCCACTCCATGTCTACAATCCCCACCCCATAAACTTTCACACCCTCGCAGAAATCTTAAACACCTTGACCTACACTCATTCTCTGAATCCCTCCTCCCTCTCACAGATATAAGTTCCTTACACAATGCGGATGACACTGCTGCTCTATATAACACCACAATAGCTGTAGCTTTGGAATCTGCTGCCCCACTTACACATACCAAAGCTCGCAAAATCAACAGACAGCCCTGGCACACCAGCCTGACCAAAGAACTGAGGCGAGCTTCCAGGGCTGCTGAGCGCAGATGGAAAAGATCCCACTCCAACGAGCACTTCATCGCATTCAAACAGTCCCTCACTACTTTCAAGACCACACTTGCCACAGCTAAACAAACCTACTTCTCATCTCTCATATCCTCCCTGTCTCACAACCCTAAATAGTTATTCAACACCTTCAATTCTCTCCTCCGTCCCCCTGCACCTCCTCCCTCCCCACTCATCTCAGCTGAAGACTTTGCCTCATTTTTCAAGCAGAAGATTGATAACATCAGAGACAGTTTTAGTCAACAACCCCCAGAGCCCTTCCTCCCGACTTCCCAGCCCTCCACCTCCAAAACCAACTTCACCATTACAGAAGATCGACTCTCCACTCTACTCTCAAGATCACATCTCACCACCTGTGCACTTGACCCGATCCCATCCCACTTCATCCTAAACCTCACCACAGTCTTCATCCCAACCCTAACCCATCTCTTCAACCTATCACTAACAACTGGTGTTTTCCCATCAAGCTTTAAGCATGCCTCCATCACACCTATCCTCAAAAAGCCCTCTCTTGACCCATCCTCTGTATCTAGCTATCGCCTATATCACTTCTCCCCTATGCTTCCAAGCTACTGGAAGAACACGTCTACCTTGAACTGTCCTCCCATCTCTCTTCTTGCTCCCTCTTCGACCGCTTACAATCTGGCTTCCGGTCACACCACTCCACTGAAACTGCCCTTACTAAGGTCACCAATGACCTCTTAACCGCCAAGAGCAAGCAACACTACTCTGTCCTCCTCCTCCTGGACCTGTCGGCTGCCTTTGACACAGTGGACCATTCCCTATTACTACAGACCCTCTCATCCCTTGGCATCACAGACTTGGCCCTATCCTGGATCTCATCATACCTAACAGACCGGACATTCAGCGTCTCCCACTCACACACCACCTCCTCACCTCGCCCCCTATCTGTCGGAGTCCCACAAGGTTCAGTCCTAGGACCCCTGCTCTTCTCCATTTACACCTTTGGCCTGGGACAGCTCATAGAATCTCATGGCTTTCAGTATCATCTCTATGCTGATGACACACAGATCTACATCTCTGGACCAGATATCACCTCCCTACTAACCAGAATTCCTCAATGTCTGTTCACTATTTCATCCTTCTTCTCCGCTAGATTTCTGAAACTTAACATGGACAAAACAGAATTCATCATCTTTCCCCCATCTCACGTGACCCCCCCAACGAACCTATCCATTACAGTAAATGGCTGCTCACTTTCCCCAGTCCCACAAGCTCGCTGCCTCAGGGTAATCCTTGACGCTGATCTCTCCTTCAAACCACATATCCAAGCCCTTTCCACTTGCTGCCGACTTCAACTCAAAAACATTTCACAAATCCGTTCATTCCTCAACCAAAAATCTGCAAAAACCCTAGTCCATGCCCTCATCATTTCTCGCCTTGACTACTGCAACCTCCTGCTCTGTGGCCTCCCCTCGAACACTCTCGCACCCCTCCAATCGATTCTAAACTCTGCTGCCTGACTAATCCACCTGTCCCCCCGTTATTCCCCAGCTTCTCCCCTCTGTCAATCCCTTCACTGGCTCCCCATTGCCCAGAGACTCCAGTACAAAACCCTAACCATGACATACAAAGCCATCCACAACCTGTCTCCTCCATACATCTGTGACCTCGTCTCCCGGTACTTTCCTGCACGCAACCTCCGATCCTCACAAGATCTCCTCTACTCCCCTCTTATCTCCTCTTCCCACAATCGCATACAAGATTTCTCTCGTGCATCACCCCTACTCTGGAACTCTCTACCACAACATATCAGACTCTCACCTACCATTGAAACCTTCAAAAAGAGCCTGAAGACCAACCTCTTCCGACAAGCCTATAACCTTCAGTAACCACCGATCGACCAAACCGCTGCATGACCAGCTTTACCCTCACCTACTGTATTCTCACCCATCCCTTGTAGATTGTGAGCCTTCGCGGGCAGGGTCCTCTCTCCTCCTGTACCAGTTATGACTTGTATTGTTTAACACTATTGTACTTGTTTTTATTATGTATACCCCTCATTACATGTAAAGCGCCATGGAATAAATGGCGCTATAACAATAAATAATAATAATAATAGAGAGAAAGAAAGAGGGGAAAGAAAGAGAACAGAGGGAGAGAGAAAGAAAGAGAAAGAAAAAGAAAGAAGGGAAAGAAAGAACAGAGAGAGAGAAAGAAAGAACAGAGAGAGAAGGAAAGAACAGAGAGAAAGAAAAAAGAAAGATTAGAGAGAAAGAACAGAGAGGGAAAGAAAGATTAGAGAGGGAAGAAAGTACAGAGAAAGAGAGAAAGAAACAGAGAGAAAGAAAGATGAGAGAGAGAAAGAAATAAAGAGAGAAAGAAAGAATCATTCTATAAAGATACTATAGCAGCCTGGCTCCCATTGTAGTGCCCACCTGAGTCTCCCGGTGCAGGACATATCATGATCCGCTCACATGGCCGACAACCCCAATTCCAAGGCGATCCCGCTGTCCGCGCTATCGGAGGTGGACACGAAGATGGATCTTAAGCATACTCTGAAGTGCCGCCATGGTTCCGTCACAATTTCCTCCCAAAATTACCTCATTTCCGGTCAGCTTTCAGCATGTCACTTCTGGTGGAATGTTATGTGCGAGTTTTAAAGTGCTCATCAGGGCTCCACTGTGTACTCCTGTGTCCGTGGGAAAAGTAAGCTCCTGGCCGGGACAGCGGGGCAGACTCTCAAAATCGGGACTGTCCCGTTGGATCCGGGACGTTTGGGAGGTATGAATGTGCACCATCATACACCTTGTACACGCATGGTTCCACACACCTCATACACACGGTTCCGCTTTGTATGTCTCGTACACACACGGCTCTGCTCTGTACACCTTGCACACACACGGCTCCAGTCAGTACACACATGGCTCAGCTCCGTAAACCTCATACACACACAGTTCTGCTCTGCTCAGCACACACACGGCTCAGCTCCGTACACTTCAATACACTTCGTACACACAGGGCTCCATTTCGTACACCCCGTACACACGCAGCTCCGCTTCGTACACCCTGTACACACATTGCTCCGTACACTTCATACACACAGGGCTCCGTTCCATACACCTTGCACACACACGGCTCTGCTCCGTACACCTCGCACACATATGGCTCCGCTCCGTACACCTTGTACATACGCGTCTCCGCTCCGCACACCACATACAAACATGGCTCCCCTCAGAACACCTTGTACATATATGGCTCCACTCCGTACATGTCGTACATGCACATCTCTGCTCTGTACACCTCGTACACACACAGCTCTGCTACATCCACCCTGTAAACCCCTCCTGACCAAACACACAAGCTTCCCCTAATCCAGCACCATGACAACCAGCACAGCAGAGTCCTGCATACACTGAGGCCACTGATCATGTGACCCTGACTCCTCCCCTCCTGTGACCTTATCATAGGTCCTGTGCGCACAGAACAGTCTAGCGACATCATTGCTGGGAATTATAGGATGATGTGGAACTGGCTGGCACAGTGCTCTCAGCTGGATGAGGGGAGTTTGCGCCTAGTCTAGGAGTTGTGCCCAGACGCCGGTGTGGGTCACCCTCACACCCAGGGCAGCGGGGTACTCGGTACCGGGCCGGTGTCAGGGGGGAATGTGTCACAGCAGCGGTGACCTGGTCCATGGCCCTGGGCGCCCAATATCAATGGCGGTGATGTTAATAGTATAGTTCATATGTATAGTATAGTTCGTGACGCCACCCGTGGTGTTTGGCAAGGGAGATGGTAAGCCAACGCTGCGTGCAGATCCACTGGGACTGATGGTGTGGTGCAGCAAAGATGGTGTAGCTCCCCACCGGTGGAGCTGTAGTCCCAGGGCAGTGTTGATGCAATGGATGAGGAGAGGCGCAGAATGGCGTAGATGCTGGTACCCAGATGTAGCGGTGCTGAAGGTGTTAGCGGCGAATGAATGGAGGACACCAGGGCTTGCAGTTTCAAAGCTTTACTCACAGTTCGTGGTACCCACTGGTGCCTGCCTCCGTGCCATGTCCTCCGGGGTAGAGACTCAATCAACCTCCCGGGCAAGTCAGGGTTCTCCTCTCCAACACTCCACCAACATGTGCCTTTCTGAACGACTCCTCCAATGCGCCTTGTGGTGCGAAGCACTCCAGTACTTCGTTACCCTGGAATGTTTCTCTCTAGGTGTTCCTAGTCTCTACTTGTATGACAGACAGCTGTAGCCTCTATCGGGGACTCCTCTCAGAGTCCTGGCTCACGAATCGGTTGCTGTTGTGTCCCAAGTCTTGGATGGGAGTAGTGCATTTACAGCCAACTACTCCACCAGTGTCTGCTGCAGAACCATAAGTGTCCATACAACCTCGGGGACCGGGCCCCGGCCTTGCGCTGAGAACCTATAGGCAGGGTTCCTCTTCCGACCCACAACTCCTCTCTGTTCTCCTACTCCTTCATTCCGCGCTGTTCCTTCTCTCTCGTATGGAAGCTTAGGTTGCAGGTCTACATCTTTCTCCTTCTGTTCTCTTTCCCATGCCAGCTGGCTCAGATCACTGAGACAGCTGCAGCACTCCTTCTAAACTGAACTCAAACTGAACTCAAACTAACTTCAGAACTGGACTCCTTCTCGCCTGACCTTCTGTCAGACTGACCTGTAATTCTAACCTTTCCCTCTCTTTTATACTAACTCCACCCACCTCCCAGCATATCTCGTGTTACGAAGCAGGGTTCCACGAAGGGTGCTCTGCTACCCCCAGCTTGAAGCTGCTATGTGGACCTACTGAACTATCCTGTGTGTGGAATGCAGATGTTGGAGTGTGGAAAGGAGTCCCCAACTTACCTAGGCGGTGGGGCACTACACCTTAGGAGAAGGTGCAGTACCTCTGTGGTGACTGAGCCTCAGTGGCGCCACATACCCCCCCGTTAAACACAGCATGTCAGCGGGCTGCAAGATAACAAAGCAGACAGCAAAGAAACATACAAAAATTTTTGTAATGCATAACATACTTTTCTTATACTAATCTTCCTAATATAGGAGGTAATCATCTTGAACGTTACAAACAATCCTAAATTCTATCTAAAATTTTTAATTCTAAGTGCAATTCTCAATTCAAAGTGCTATTCTCTGTAACACATTTTCCTCTTTAGTACACATTTACTTTTCTACTTTCACTGTCTCTTCTAGACGCAATACGCTGACCGCAAGTACCTGGTCCGTCACCTGTCTACTTTCAATTCTTTATTCACATCACTCATCTCTAGATCAGTCATTCCTAATTCTTCTATAAAAGCCATTTCTCTGTTATCACTATTCTTAATAAAACACATTATCAAATACTTCACAGTAAAACATTCAACAGTTATTCTTGTAAGTGCTGGACACCGCTCACAGCCGGGATTTCTTGCAGTGTCCTTTGAGGTAGACATCATCTTCGAAAAGTGTCCATGCAAAAACATTATCTTCGCAAAGTGTCTTTATATGTAAAACCAAGAAAGGGCACCAAAAGAGGTGCAAATAATTTACAATAAAAGTTTTGGATCATACAGCGTTCATGATCTCCTCAGTTCCAATTGTAGAAACGCTGCCAATCAAAAACAGGGCAACAAAAGTGCTACCGGAAAAACATGATAGCAAAAATAGAAAAAGGCACAACTGGTGCAAACAAACCCTCCTGGGTAACGAGATTTTTGAAGTGTTAACTAATTGTGGTGGTCCCCGCCTGGGGTTCTGGAAGCTAAACTGGAACTGCTACCAGATACAATGTAGTCGGCAATTCTTAGATACTCCTCTTCTCACAGTGTCAAGCCAGAGATCTTTGGTTTGGGCTGCTGAACTGGAGGTGATGCAAGAGCAGCCTGGTTATTGGAAGCAGGTACCTTAACAGTCTGAGTGGCAACGGTGGGTGGAGGGGCAGCAACAGGTCGCTTTGGCTTGTACCTCTCAATCAGCTCTGCTGGAATGCGACATACGTTCAGGGCATACCACCCTCTAAGCCCCTCATGCCGGGTGAAGGTCACATACTTCCCAAGCTGCAGGTCTCTGTCAGGATGCCCCTTCCTCAGATGTGGCTCAACATCCCTCCGATTGAAAAATAAGTCACTAATTCGCTTGGGGTCTGCAATGAATCCAAAACCCCTTTCTTTGTTCACGTTCAGCACTTGCCCCATCCGGCTGCATCCCGGGGGCCATAATGACCTGCGTGGGCCCTCTCCTTCCGGGCCAGATTCGGGCCCAGCACAGCCCTCTTTCTCTGCTCTCGGTCCTGGTACTCCACTGCCAGCTGTCGGATGGTAGCTTGGCAATAGGCCTCAGTCTTCTCCTCTTCCTCCCGCTCTTCAGGGGACCTGCTCTCACCCATGGCACTAGCATCCTGGTCCCAGACCAAATCCAGGATGACCGGGCCAGCCGCTGCAACTGCGGTGCACCCCAGGGCCCTCCCAGGTGAAGGGACATCTGACATACCTGGGGCCTCCGGGAGGTGCGGCCTCTGCTCCGATGCAGGCGGTGATGGAGCGGATGGTGGCTCCGGATCCGCAGGGGCTTCGGTTGGGACCTGCACAGCCGCAACAGGTCCGGGCGGTAGCATGGTCTCAGCTCCCGGGTCCTCCGGTGACTTTGTCGGGCAAGCGGGGCTCAGTCGTACGGACAGCGTAGACGTGAAAATCAATGCTGTCGGGGGACAGTCCGGTGTAGCGGCAGCAGGTACCGTGGAGCGGGTACCACAGGCGTAGGCCTCTCTGTGACGAGCTGCTGCCTCAGCGGCTCCAAGGCCTCCTGCCTCAGCCACAGATGGGTGGTCAGTTCAGCAACTTCCTCTTCTAACTGCTGGCGGTTCATTGCGGAGCTTGGGTTGGAGCCGTCAGCCATGGCGCCAGGGAGAACTGCTTCCCCGCGCTCCGCAGGCCTCCTTCCCTCACTCTCCAAAATGGCGTTCTGGCATTCTTCTTCCTGCCTCAGCCCCTTTCCCGCCACTGGCTTCTTCTGCCCCTCCTTCCGGGGGCGGCACCTTCTTCCCGCGCCTCCATACCAAGCCAGTATACGAACCACTCGGGGGGTGGGACATGTCGCTGTAACATAGTAATTCAGGCACGGAAGACCCAATACTCTTCGCGGTCCTTTCTTAGGATCTCCCATCTCTTCACGCCCTTATTCTCCACGCCAGCGGCCATTTCTAATGTTCATTTTACAGTCTATTAAATTTGGTCTTCTGCACATTTTCAAAAGTACAAAGTCTCACAAATTTCAGGCACACAGAACTCGATGGCATCGGGTCTCGTCATCCTGTTCGTGATGCCAAAATTGGGTCGCCCTCACACCAAGGGCAGCGGAGTACTCGGTACCGGGCCGGTGTCAGGGGGGAATGTGTCACAGCAGCGGTGACCCGGTCCGTGGCCCTGAGTGCCCAATATCAATGGCGGTGATGTTAATAGTATAGTTTATATGGATAGTATTGTTCGTGACGCCACCCGTGGTGTTTGGCAAGGGAGATGGTAAGCCAACGCTGCGTTCAGATCCACTGGGACTGATGGTGTGGTGCAGCAAAGATGGTGTAGCTCCCCACAGGTGGAGCTGTAGTCCCAGGGCAGTGTAGGTGCAATGGATGAGGAGAGGCGCAGTATGGCGTAGATGCTGGTACCCAGATGTAGCGGTGCTGAAGGTGTTAGCGGCGAATGAATGGAGGACACCAGGGCTTGCAGTTTCAAAGCTTTACTCACAGTTCGTGGTACCCACTGGTGCCTGCCTCCGTGCCGTGTCCTCCGGGGTAGAGACTCAATCAACCTCCCGGGCAAGTCAGGGTTCTCCTCTCCAACACTCCACCATGTGCCTTTCTGAACGACTCCTCCAATGCGCCGTGTGGTGCGAAGCACTCCAGTACTTCGTTACCCTGGAATGTCTCTCTCTAGGTGTTCCTAGTCTCTACTTGTATGACAGACAGCTGTAGTCTTTATCGGGGACTCCTCTCAGAGTCCTGGCTTGTGAATCGGTTGCTGTTGTGTCCCAAGTCTTGGATGGGAGTAGTGCATTTACAGCCAACTACTCCACCGGTGTCTGCTGCAGAACCATAAGTGTCCATACAACCTCGGGGACCGGGCCTCGGCCTTGCGCTGAGAACCTATAGGCAGGGTTCCTCTTCCGACCCACAACTCCTCTCTGTTCTCCTACTCCTTCGTTCCGCGCTGTTCCTTCTCTCTCTTATGGAAGCTTAGGTTGCAGGTCTACGTCTTTCTCCTTCTCTTCTCTTTCCCGTGCCAGCTGGCTCAGATCGCTGAGACAGCTGCAGCACTCCTTCTAAACTGAACTCAAACTAACTTCAGAACTGAACTCCTTCTCGCCTGACCTTCTGTCAGACTGACCTGTAAGTCTAACCTTTCCCTCTCTTTTATACTAACTCCACCCACCTCCCAGCACATCTCCTGTTACGAAGCAGGGTTCCACGAAGGGTTCTCTGCTACCCTCAGCTTGAAGCTGCTATGTGGACCTGCTGAACTATCCTGTGTGTGGGATGCAGATGTTGGAGTGTGGAAAGGAGTTCCCAACTTACCTAGGCGGTGGGGCACTACACCTTAGGAGAAGGTGCAGTACCTCTGTGGCGACTGAGCCTCAGGGGCGCCAGAGGTGCGCCTGACATCTGCACATAGCATGGCCGGCCAGTTGTAGCTAGGGCCCTGCCTGCTTCTCTGACTGTAAACAATCCTTTCCCAAGTGTGTGAGTGCGCTATACTGGCTCTCACTCCTAGCAGATCCTGCCTCTCGCTCTCACTTGCCACTCCATGGTTCCATTACAATCATCTCCTCCCGAGCGACTAATTACCTCATTTCCGGCATCAGCTTTCAGCATGTCACTTCCAGTGGAATGTTACGTGTGAGCTTTAAAGTGCTCCCAGTCCCCGGGGACAGAGACTCAAAATTGGGACTGTCCCGCTGGATCCGGGATGGTTGGGAGATATGGTAAGGTGTGCGCTAATTATCTGCCATTTTCCCCAATTAGGTAATAAAACAGCTTTACTTTCCATTTGTCATCAGTGGGGGCCACTGTCAGATCCACAAACAGTGTGTGGTGTGACGGGTGGTCACGTGGTTAATGGGAGGTATATATCACATGGATGGATGTTCCCTGCGATGCAACACAGAGTATTTTGTCTATAGTGTACATGAGCACTAAAGATGCCATTTAGTGCACTGGGTCAGGGTTGCGGGTAGCTATGAGAGATGGGAGGGTCTTGCTACCCATATTTCCTGACTTTTGGGTGAGGGTGCAGACTCTACCCCGTTTTGCCTAAAGATATGTGTATGTTCAGGACCTGTGGTGAGGCCCTGAACATGTGACCAGCTCATGTGATCCATACCTCACCTATGGCTGTGGTTACAGGGCTATGTAAATGAGGTGTTTAGCATATGTGAGAGAGTGTGAGGGAGTCTGTCAGAGTGTGGACAGACTTCCATGGGTCCAGGTGGGACACTACAGAATGGTCTGTGTTCTAAAGAAGGAGAAGCCTTCATGTGTCTGCGGCTGCAGATAGAGCTCTGCTATGGAAATTGCCCTGGCCTGTGTGTGCACATAGGGAACCAAGCCCAGCTAAGGACTGTTTTGTGTTGCTGTAAGACTGTTTGCCTTTTGTTCATGCTTCAATGGGGTCCGCGAAGTCTGTGGTAGCGGGAGCTGCAGTTGCAAGTTTCAGCAAGAGGTTCTGCAACAGCATGACTTATGGATAAGGGACGGACCCACACTCCATCTTAAAACCACCATAACTGCAGTAAACCTAGGCACTAGAATAAATACACAACACATTATTTAGGTTGTCAAAATGGCCACAGCTTTATTTAAATCACAGGATTAAAACAATCACAGTAGGAGTCAGGTGAAGTGCTAGTACATTGGATTCACAAGTACTGTGATATCCCCATCTGTCTGACATACAGAACCAGGACAGACAGCCATAAAGGGACGGCACGCACTGGCTTTCCATTCAAGCAGAGTCAGTAAACTTTCAGGGCACCAATGACCCTATTGTCCTCACTCCTGTGCTTAACCACTGTGCCCGCCCCTGATTGACATTACCATTACAACGTCCTTGAGGCTGGCCACCAAAGCCGAGCCTGTTCAGCACCATGAGGTTTTACATCCTCTATTAGTTAAAATGAGTCCACCTTAATTTGTCTGCAACTTCCACCTGACTCCTAAACCGCAAAGCTGTGACGGGTTATAAATTCACATTTGACACCTTTTTTTTTTTTTTCAATAAATCACTTTAGTAAACTTATAAACTAGAAGTCCATGCAAAAGCATTAAGGGGACTAACTTGGCAAACCTCCGACTCACAAAGAGTCATCCTACAGCGCTCAGGAGAGGAAAAACCCCATGTGGAGGAAACCTCTAGGGAGCCATGGCTGAAGGATGGCCCATCCCTTGGGCTTAGAAGGTTAATGCTGTTAACTCTTTATAGCCATGATAAAATTTAACCTGGAACAAGATATACAATGGTAATTTCAAAAATACAATAAAGCATTCATCATACAAGCAATAATTAAAACGTTTTAGGACAATGATTATAAACAGGGGCGGGAGGGCGGGAAATGCTTCCTCCTGTTCATCCTGTGCATGAAAGAGGGAGAGAGACAGATTTCCTGTTCTATATAAGCCCCACCCTCCTCACAGTAACCCACCAGGCACAGACATACTGTGCTTCTTACTCTGAAAGCAACATCACTCTTGCTTACAATCTATACCACTGTACCAAAAAAGCTGCAGGAGTAAAGGTCCACCCATCCCCAAGTCATGTCCTCCTCCGCCTATGGCTCCAGTGGTTTCTGGAGCTGCAGTGGCAGCAGCTTGTGAGCGGCATCCGGAGGTGCCAGTGGTTTGTGACTGCAACAGGAGCAGTGGCCGTGCCAGTAGGAGCTGGTGACGTATCATAGGAGGACAGTGTGAAACAGGTCACACAAACTCTTAAAGGGCCAGTACAAGCCCAGAAAGTCCTAAGTGTACTGTGGTACTGTTGGGGCAGATAGACTGCTGTGTACAGGCCTCTAGAGGGGACATGGGGAAATCCCAAAAGGGGGCGGTGACACAAACAGGGGTGGTGGCCCAAAATAGGGTGGAGTCTCAGAGGGAGGCAGAGTCCCAAAGGGGGATACTGGCCCAAAAAGGGGCGGAGCTTTCAAAAGGCACAGCACTGGTTACCTCAGTGAACATGTCTGGGGAACAGCGGTGTTTGTGTCTGACTTTTTCTGAGCACGGCACATTCTTTCCGGATAATGACGGGCCGCAGGTGTGTACCGTGATGCTACACCGGTAAGGAGTCTTGGGATGGCTGGACTCAAAGAGTCAGGTAACTCTGACAGGAACTCCTCTCGTTTTCTGTCTGACCGAGAAAAAGGTCAAGGTTCGCTGCAAACATGAGGTCACTGTGGACTATACTGTGGACAGAGTAATGATTGAGGGGTCCAAAAGCGTTGAGTGCCAAGGTGGCAGTATACCATCAAACTTAGTGTATCCCTTTGAGAGGGGCCGAGACTTTGTCTTGTTTGACGATGCATGGGAAGTTGACGAAGTGTGGGGTGGCTCAAAGGAGGAGGTAGCACCACCTAAGGTCGATAGTCCAGAGTTCCGGGTGACTGAGAGAAAGTGTGGGTCTGACCAACTCGCGGATTTGGCTGGGGTGACCAAACGTGTGACCGTGGGAAACGGAGTACCTCCAGGAAAGGGGTACGACACATGTGTGAGTGGGGACTTGCTGTTCCAGGATGACAGGGTGAGTGGGGGTGACTCCAATTCAGACTATGACTTGAACACAAGTGAAAGAGTGTGCAGTAAGGAGGTCACTTTGTCTCGGACAAACTCCAGCACAGAGGGAGTTAGCGATGGGCTGGAATTAAAACAGACCTGTAGTAGACCAGCTGAGACCATAGAGGTGAACGTAGGAACAGGTGGAGCTTTGAAGAGGCAGAGTGTAGGTGGGCAAGAGAGCCCATCTGAAAGTCTAATTAAAGAGCTGATGGTGCGTCTCGTGCTGGCCAAAAGAGAGCAGGACTGTGAGGTAGATCTGCTTAAAGAGACAGTCGAGTGAAAAAGGGTCCTGAGACAAGCGACTGAGCATAGAGTGGATGAGCTGGAGAAGGAAGTCTCTGAGCTCAGAGGTCACCTGTCACCGTGTAAAACCATGAACAAGACCGTGTTGGAAGATATAGAAGTGCTCAGGAAAGCCCAAGAGAAGGATCAACAGGAGATTCTCTGGGGAGAGGATGAGCGTCACTGCTTGGCAGAAGAGCGAGATGGAGTTCTCCGAGAACTCAAGATAAAGGAGACTGAGGCCCAGCTCCAGAAATCCACGGATGAACGGGAAATCAAACTGTTGCGCTCTCCCGAGCTGATCACAATGAAGGAGAGTGAGCTGGACAGGCTGACCAAAGAAGGGGCCTCCACGGAGGAAGAAATCCAGCTGGGGAAGTGCCACACAGATGGCCATACAAGGGATGCCGATGTCTTGGAAAACTGCGCTGACGCTCAGGACGAGGAGGTCCAACAGTATGTCCAAGAAGGGGAGACTTTGCTTTTCAAGTGTATAATAGTGGTACCCGAAGACATGCGAGAAGCGTGTGCCATTGAGGATGTGCATGAGGCCTTTAGGAAGGCTATAGAAGCATGTAGTGTGAACTGGGCACCAGAGACGAAGCAGTTGGTCATACTGTCAACTAAGGAAGTCACAAGGAAGCAGGTGGCTATCCTGAGGGATATGCATCTACAATGCTTCCGCACAAAGCAGATGATTCTGTTGAAGAATAAGGAAGCTGCTCGATGTCTAGAGTGTGTGAGGAAACTTCAAAGTCAGCGGGGCATTGCAGAAGACATCATTCAAGTGCCCAGAGGTCTGGTGAGGAAAGTCATCGGAAGCTTTGGGAAAGTGATGCAGGAGATGGTGAACAGGTCCGGCATGATGAGAGTGAGGATTCCGGCTGATGACGAAGCCCAGGACATGGGTGAAGATGGGATGGTTCCATTCCTCATTGTCGGGTCCATGGAGAGCCTTGGGAATATCCAGATGCTCCTGGAGAATCGCGTGTCATACCTGAAAGAAGTAGAGCAGCTAAGACTTGAGAGGGAGCAGATCAACAGAGAGCTGCAGGAAATGAAAAGAAGATGGCCGCCACCTTCAACTCGTAGTATTGAAAGGTGAAGAGGTTCGCTTAAGACTGGAAGTCCTTAAGCTGGAGATAACAGAGTACATAGAGATAAATGGAAGGGCTGCTCTCTGGACCATATAGACCATAGGAGAAATGGCCAGCAGAGAGATGACAGTAGGTGGCCTGATGGAAGAGGAAGTAGTGATGCCTCAGTTAGTTCAGGGCTGAGTGACCTAGGCAGGAGACCCTGTAGAAGACGTGGTGACAAAGAGTCAGTCCAGACAAGAGGTATGGGGGGCAAGGAAGTCGCAACACCATACTGACCACCGGGGATGCGGGTTGTCTGACATGGGCCCATCTTTAAGAACAAGACAGAGTCAGATAATGGACGCCTACTGAAGGGTTCAGTAGCAGGGCCTGACTTTGATAGACGATTTGACTGGCAGTGACGACCAAGAAGGATCTCTGGTCGAGTAATAGAAAGTGCCAAGCCCCATGGCTTAAGGCAGAGGGGGAGAATATGTGGTGTGACGGGTGGTCACGTGGTTAATGGGAGGTATATGTCACATGGATGGATGCTCCCTGCGATGCAACCCGGAGTATTTTGTCTATAGATGTCATTTAGTGCAGGGTGAAGCAATTATCACCTGAGCAATACTAAGGAAATCCTGAAAACATGGTCTGTTGGTGGGCCTTGAGGACTGGAGTTGGGGAACTCTGATTTAGTGCACTAGGTCGGGTAGCTATGAGAGATGGGAGGGTCTGGCTATCCATATTGCCTCACCTTTGGGTGAGGGTGCGGACTGTAACCCGTTTTGCCTGAAGATATGTGTATGTTCCTGGACCTGTGGTCAGGCCCTCACCATGTGACCAGCTCATGTGATCCATACCTCACCTATGGATGTGGTTACAGGGCTATGTAAGTGAGGTGTTTAGCAAATGTGAGAGAGTGTGAGGGAGTCTGTCAGAGTGTGGACAGACTTCCATGGGTCCAGGTTGGACACTACAGAGTGGTCTGTATTCTAAAGAAGGAGAAGCCTTCTTGTGTCTGCGGCTGCAGATAGAGCTCTGCTATGGACATTGCCCTGGCTGTGTGTGCACGGAGGGAACCAAGCCCAGCTAAGGCTGGTTTCACACTAGCGTTTTATCGCGCAGCGCATCGTGCGCTATCGGTCACACGCGCAATGGTCCCCTATCTTTAAAATGACGGGCGTAGTGTCTAGCGATTGCACGCGTGGCTCAGCGTTTCAGTGCGACCAGACGCTACATGTTGCATTTTTTTGGTTCCGCCCAACCTCGTTAAAAATGCGCATGCACGCGTCAGCGCACGCAATGCGCAAAAATATAGCATTAGAGTCTATGGGGGCGCATTGTAGTGCGCATGTCAGCGCTTTGCAAGCGCGCGCGATTTCAGAGTAAACAATGTCTAGACACTTGTTAAATCCACCCCCTAAACAAGCAACATTGCTTTGGTGGAGGGAACATAAAAGAAGGGCTTTGTAGTGCCAGATCATCACTCTACAGACAGACTGCAAGACAAGACAACAAACACCCAGCCAGTGAGAATCCATTATAGTTTGGAGAATACAGCACTGTAATGTGAGTATAAACCAATGTATGTGAGCCTTTTCTTTTAAAAAATATATAATGTACGTTGATGGAGGGATGTGACAGCGCCTCTGCAACTGTCAGAAAGGCGTTCAGTAAGTATTTCTCTGTTGTGCGATGCTGCATTGACTCTTGTTCCCGATGATACATGTGTTTATTGCAAGATATATACTGGCAGTAAACACACAAGTGTCCTCAGGTTCAATAGAGTACGCATTGTGTATTGTCATGCTGTATATTTCATGATTCACTCTTGTTCCTGAGGATACATGTGTGTTTATTGCAAGATATATACTGGCAGGAAACACACAAGTGTCCTCAGGTTCAATAGTGTACACATTGTGTATTGTCATGCTGAATATTTCATGCTTCACTCTTGTTCTTGAGAATACATGTGTGTTTATTGCAAGATATATAGTTGCAGTAAACACACAAGTGTCCTCAGGTTCAATAGTGTACGCATTGTGTATTGTCATGCTGTATATTTCATGCTTCACTCTTGTCCCTGAGGATACATGTGTGTTTATTGCAACATATATTCTTTCAGTAAACACACAAGTGTCCTCAGGTTCACTAGTGTACGCATTGTGTATTGTCATGCTGTATATTTCATGCTTCTCTCTTGTTCCTGAGGATACATGTGTGTTTATTGCAAGATATATAGTTGCAGTAAACACACAAGTGTCCTCAAGTTCAACAGTGAATGCATTGTGTATTCAATTTGTTGGGATGCTGCCTTGACTGTTTGTCAAGTTCACTCCTGTGTGTGTTGATACAGATGTTACCATCTGTGCATTGTATAATATAATTTTCTTTTTCTTTGCCATTTTCTCAACAGGGGACAAAGTCCGCACACGTTGGCGCTCGATGACAAGACCACTGGGAGAGACTTCTTAACTGTCTTGAAGAGGCTTGGTCCTGTGGTCCCAGAAGCCTGGACCAATCTTCTTTACCATGCAATGCACCACGCTAGAGGACAGGCAGGCAGTGGGCAAAGACAAATGTCCATCTGCCTGGGTATCTGATCACTGATTGCTTCAGGTACTAAGGTCCTGCCATAGAGAGAAGATACAAAGTTACCACTATAGGCTGTTCTTTACATTAGTAGTAGGCTGAACAGAATGGACAATATGGGTCTGTAAGCCAAACCTAAAGGAAAAACTAAAGTTGTTAGCACAATGCAGAAAAAACTATGGGTAGACACAGATCTGTATCCCAGATCTATGTCTACTTCCTACATGACACTAAGCTAAATGAGTAGCTTCGTGATTGTAGACTTGGTGTAGCCTGATGGTGAGGAGACAGCTTTTTTAAGGTGTGCCTTTAATGTCAGCTTTGTGGTGGCAGCAGACCATACTCATAAAATCTGTATGTGTAGTGCATTTTACATTCCACTTTAGAGGACAAACATCACTGGAGATTCCTTTTTTTTTCATTAAATGTTTTTATTAAGCATATACATTTTATACAAATCTTGAAAGAAACACTGCAAACATATAGACAAAGTACTTGGTGAGGAAACATAGCTCAGCATATACTATATCACGTCCCGATAAAAAGTTCGACTACAATTGTACAGCTGTGCTCAAAAGTTTACATACCCAGCAGAATTTTTGCTTTTTTGTCCTTTTTTCAGAGAAAAAACTCATTGTTAGTGGTTGGGTAAAGCCATTTATTGTCAAACTATTGTGTTTTCTCTTTTTAAATCATAATGACGACCCAAAACATCCAAATGACCCTGATCAAAAGTTTACATACCCTGGTGATTTTGGCCTGATAACGTGCACAGAACTTGACACAAATGGGTATGAATGGCTACTAAAGGTAACATCCTCACCTGTGACAAATGCCAGGAAAAGTGACTGGTTGCCTGATAATTCAAGGAAGTTAGATCAGGACTTTCTGAGAACAACATCCAGAAAATCCGTGACCAAACCACAACATCAGGTCACCATGGCAACGATCAGAACCTCACGTCACTAGGTGGGGTCTTCGATCCAATGGCAGAGGGCCTGTCATCCCTTTTCCGGCTCCTGGAATGTTGCAATTGAGTTTGATTGCAGAATTTAGGGGGTTAAAGTGCCAGGAGTGATGCGGGACCACTCCTGGCACTTAATGCCGGGTATCAGCTGTCAGAATCAGCTGACAACCGGCGGTGATCGTGCTCTCGATCACCTGGACGTAATAATCCGTTCCGCCTCAATGATTCCCAGGGCACATACACCTATTACTTCCAACATCAGAAAGGGCTTAAGCAAAAGGCACCACTAACCAAACAACACCATGAAGACCAAGGAGATCTCCAGACAAGTCAGGGAAGAAGTTTTTCAGAAGTAAATGTCAGGGTTGAGTCATAAAAAAACAAAAAAAACAAAAACAATCTCTGATGATCCTCTGGAACACCATCATATCCATTATCATCAAAAATAAAAAGAACATAGTACCACAACAAACCTGCCAAGGGACGGACACCCACCAAAACTCTAAGCACAGGCAAGGAGGGCATTAAACTGAGAGGTGGCACAGAGACCAAGGGTAGCCCTGAAGGAGCTGCACAGTTTCCAAGCAGAGACTGAAGTATCTGTCCATATGACCACAATAGAGGTGGCCTTTATTGAAGAATGGCCTAAAAAAAGGTTTACTTACTCACAAATTGTAAGGCTCCTTTTGAGTTTGCTAAAACACAGGTGGGAGACTCCGCAAATTTATGGAGGAATGTGCTGTGGTCAGATGAGACCAAAATTGAACTTTTGGACACTAAGGTAAGTGCTATGTCTGGTGCTAAAACAAACACAGCTCAACATCCCAAGAACACCATCTCCACAGTGAAACATAGGGGTGGCAGCATTATGCTGTGGTGATGTTTTTTGATAGCAGGGACAGGGAAAATGGTGTGAGTCAAGGGGAGGATGGACAGTGCGAAATACATGAATATTCTTTAGCAAAACCTGTTTCAGTCTGCAAGTGATTTGAGACTAGGATGGAGGTTCATCGTCCAACAAGACAATGGCCCAAAGCATACTGCTAAAGCAACACTCGAGAAAGGGGAAACGTATAAATATTTTGGAGTGGCTTAGTCAAAGCCCAGACATTAATCCAGTTGAGAATCTGAAGTCAGATTTGAAGATTGCTGTTCACCTGAGGAAACCATCTAGCTTGAAGGTGCTGGAGCAGCTTTGCTTTTAGAAATGGGCAACAATCCTAGTGGCCAGATGTGGAAAGCTCATAGAGACTTATCCAAAGCAAATTGCAGCTGTAATTGCTGCAAAAGGAGACTCTACAAAGTACCGACTTTAGGGGGTGAATAGTTATGCACATTGATGTTTTCAGCTATTTTGTCCTATTTGTTGTTTGCGTCACAAAAAAAAATGTTCACAGTTATATGCATGTTATTTACATGAACTAATACAAATCCTAAAAAAACTGAAATTCCAGGTTGTGAGGTAGCAAAACACGAAAAACAGCCAAGTGGGATGAATACTTTCACAAGCCACTGTAAAAATGACCGACCAGCTGGTCATATGTTCACTCTTTTCAGAGTATTTTAACTGTTTGAGGTTTCAAAAGATGTCAGTTAAAAGAATTGACCTAGCCATTCTTCAGGTTCTAAAGATACTCTATGATTTCCAATACAAGTAAATGCTCACTTTCAGAAGATGCCTGGACTATGTGAGGGTATTCCTTTTTAACATTTTGCCAGCATTTTTGATCGAAAAAATGTTAGCAGTTTCTTTATTGTGGAATGATGTTTAAAAAATGTCTGGAGATTGGCAGTAAATAGACACCTCAAAAATACAGGAAAGACACTAAAAAACCCTAGCAGTCAAAAACATTGAAAAACTCTCAGGAAACAACCAAAAGAACTCAAAAAAATGATTCAAGAAAAAAAAACACTGGCGTTTCTGGAAGTTTCTTCATCCTGAAAAACTTCCTTCACGCCTGAAAAGGATGTTGTTCATATATCCTTACTTATCTACCGTATTTTTTGGACTATAAGATGCACCGGACCCATAAGACGCACCCCAAATTTTCAGAAGGAAAATAGGGAAAAAAAATAATGTGTCAAATGGGGTCCATCTTACAGTCCGAATTCAGCTTGCCAGGGAAGGGATCGGTACAGGTGGAGGAGTCGTCAGATCTTGGGGCGAGATCTTACTGCCGAGTTCTGAATCTAAGCATGCGCCTCCCTGGCGGCCATCTTTCCGGAAGCCACCGCGTCGCAGCAACAGAGCTGTGGGGGCTTCCGGGCTTTGATGAAATACCGGTGGACCCCCCCACATAGCACAGAGCCCTGACACCACCGCACCACAGAGCACAGCCACCGCTGCACAGCCATACCACAGCCGCACAGGTATGGGAAGGGAGGCTGCATCGGGACCGCCACCACTGGGACCACCACCGCCGCCACAGGATTTGTAAGTATATTGCAACCATAAGACGCACCTTCATTTTCCCAAAAAAATTTTGGGGGAAAAAGTGCGTCTTATGGTCCGAAAAATACGGTACATCCTGCTTGACCCACTTTAGGCTTTGGCTCCCAAAAACTGCACTAAAACCTTGTGTAATCCTATTGTTACACAGATATTGTTGCCCTAGTACAGGTAATTAGTGGAGCTAAGTAAATAACAGTCGCATTTCCCTTGAGGTATTGTAAAGTGCATTTGCCTATAAACTGACACTAACTTGCACTGTTTAGTATCTGTAATTATCAATCTGAATTATGGAGGAAAATAAAGAACCATCCATGTGCTCTGCAAGAACCAAAGTTTTGCAAATAGTTTCTGTAAAGGAGACAAGACAAGCTTCACTTCTCTTTCCCCTCCTATTTCTACTTCAGGATTTATGTTTGCTTTAGTCTATACATTTATGTATGTTTTTTGCTTCCCTGTACTCCTTAAATAGATTGGAATCAAGCTGTTTAAAAAGCAGAAGAAAAAAAATCACGTATGTATATAAACATGACATTCACTTTGTGTTTGGTGTTGGTGACAAAAGATGAAAAGCAGATGGTGGAGGGTAGTTATGAAGAGGAGAGAAGATATGTAAGAATAGGTATATAAATATATATGTGAACATGTATTTTGCCTGCACTGTCACAAGAGCGCAGAATGTTCTATTTAACTGTGTATAGTGTGCAAAAATTGAAAGCTAAAATATCAATTTTAAAGAAATTCAGCTCTAATCATTTCATATACATATTTATTTTTCATGGCGCCAACCTTCTCCATAAAAGAATACAACAAAAACATATACACTCCTCAACATTGAAATTGTAACACCAAGAAGAAAAAGTTGTGGAATTATGGAAATCACAAAATTGATAGACATGTTAATAACATGTAAATTATGAAAAAATGAAAACAAAATTTTCAAAACATCTTGATTTACTTAGTATCAAGTGTGAGCACCAATTGCAAAAATGCATGCACTTATGTGGCACCCCCAGGAGTATGGTCGCCACAATGGCATTACTTTCCTCCTAGGGAGTGTGATGTCATGCCTGGAAGCAATGAAGGGTCTCTCTGACAGTTAATCTCTACATACAACACCGTTCCCACTCCTGGCCAGCAGAGGGAGCTCTGAACCAATACTAAGGGGAAGAGCTTCTCTCTGGGGGCCAGGAGGGGAAATTGGTCAGTTCTGTGAGGAGTGCGAAGTGTGTGGACGTGGACAGAGGAACTGGGGTGGATTGAGCGGAGAGTTGAGGCTCATTCCCAGCTGGAGCGCATGATCTGGAGCCTGGTCTCCAAGGATGTATGGATACTGACGGTCCTGCAACCGAAACCAGAGGAATAAGAAGCTGTAAATGCTCTATTCCCATCTAAGACTCGGAGGCACAACAGCGACGTGTGAGCCAAAGGAGATAGAAGGCTACAGCTGTCTGCCATAAGAGGTAGATCCAAAAGGGAAGAAGGAGGAACGTCAGTGTAACAGTACTGCATGTACCTCAAATAAGCGCTAGGAAGGAGACTACACATCCCATCTGCATAGAGATTCCTGAGTTGCTTCCAGGCTAATCAGATTCTGTGCCATCTGTAATCTGGACCCTGGACTGCACTTACAAAGTAAAGGTAAAGAAACTACACTTTGCTGTGTCCTTGCCTTCTTTCTGCAACTTCTTCAGCACTGCTACATCTCTGTGCCAAACACTGCACCCTCTTCCTAAACACCTATCCTCACTGCCCTGGGACTACCGCCCTGCCTGTGGACGGCTACAACATCATTGCTACACTACACCATCTTTCCCAGAGGATCTGTCTGCAGCGTCGGCTTAACACCTCCCTTGCCGAACACCACAGGTGGCGTCACGAATCATCCACTCATAAACTTCATTCCCATCACTCAACCCCTTTTACATGGGCGCCCAGGGCCACGGACCGGGTCACCGCTGCTGTGATAATCCCCTCTGAGAGACCGGCCCGGTACCGAGTACCCCACAGCCCTGGGAGGGCGACCCATTAACATGACTAGGTCTGCTACCAATGAGGTTATTAATGGTTGTTTGAGGAATGATTTGCCATGTTGCATGCACTTGGGCATGCAAATCATGAAGATCCACTGCTGGTAGCTCTCTTTGCAATTGCTTACCAATGACATTTCATGTGTTCGATGGCAGACAAGCCCGGAAATGCTGCAGGCCATGGCAGCACGTCTAGGCCATGTAGGTGGCTCAAAGTAGCACCAGCAACATGCGACTTAGTATTGTCATGTTCAAAAACAATTCCTGGTACACAATGCAGAAATGGCCATACTACTTGTTCCACAACTAAATCATGGTAACGCCTAGCTAATATTGTACCTAGAATGAAGACTAGAAGGGTCAGGTTGTCATATATTATGCTATCCTGCACCTTAATCGTTGGAGTAGGACTGGTGTGACATTCTCTTCTGAAGGACTCCTCATGGCATTGCCCAATTGGTTTCCACACCAATCTCCGGCTATCATTGCATCCAAAATAAAAGCAGGACTAAGTTCTGAAGAGGATGGACCTCCATTCCAAATTCAATTGCCATCTTGAACAGCACTAAGATAGCCTATAAAAGCGGTGGTGTGATGTCAATGGAACATCTACATGAGGCAAGATAACATCACTTATGACTGGGTGGCATAATGTACAGTAGCCAGACCACTCCAGTCTGTATTTCAGGTACACAAACTGCTCATTGATACACTGACCTGGTCATAGATTCAGTAGTATTGCCACTTCTCCAAAGTGTCAAAGGAGACATTTTTCAATACAAAAATGTCAGGCCACATGTTGGTAGTGCTATTTTTTTGCATAAGCATGCTACTAGGGCCAACAGTGACTCTGAACTTGTCTCCTACAAAGCACATCTGTGATGATATTGGTTGGCAATTGCAAAGGTAGCTGCCAGCAGTGGATCTTGATGATTTGCATGCCCAAGTACATTTAGCATGGCTGAAAATTCTTCAGACAACCATTAATAACCTCATTGATAGCATGCCAAGCATGTAAGTGTATTTCTGCATATAACTCTCATACTCAATACTGAAAAAATAAAGATGTTTTGAAAATTTGATTTTAATTTTTTCGTCATTGGCACATTATTAACATGTCTAGCAATGCTGTGATTTTCAGAACTCCATAATAAGGGCAGCACAGTGACTCAGTGGATAGCACTGCAGCCTTGCAGCGCTGGAGTCCTGGGTTCAAATGCCACCCATGACAACTTCTGCAAGGAGTTTGTATGTTCTCCCTGTGTTTGCGCGGGTTTCCTCTGGGTACTCCGGTTTCCTCCCACACTCCAAAGACATACTAATAGGGAATTTAGATTGTGAGCCCCATCGGGGACAGCGATGACAATGTGTGCAAACTGTAAAGCGCTGAAGAATATGTTAGCGCAATATAAAAATAAAGATTATTTATTTATTTAATAATTTCAATATTGAACAGTGTTTTACCAATGTATGAAAGAAATACATGCACCTCTCCAGATACTACTGTAATTCATGCTTGATCATTTTTCCAAGGGGCATCAGAGTGATGCCATATCAGTAAACATAAAGAAATATATACTGCTCAAAGAAATTAATGGAACACAAACAGCCTGTTGCAAATGGAATAGTGTTCCCTTTATTTTTTTGAGCAGTATATATATTTTTTATTATATGTCATGACTTTTTACATAGCAAATACCTTTATATTGCAAATTGTACATATCACACCCTTTAGCATGCAAAACAATAAAATGCTTGGTTATATTCAGCAGTTAAATAGACAATGAAGGTTAAACAAGCACACCTCTATACAATCAAGATGAGCCTGATCCTTGGGTTTCAGGGCATCATTCTCAGGTTCACTAAGGCTAAGTGCACACGTACCGGAACTCTCGCGGAAATTACCGCGAGAATTCCGGAATTCCAGTCCGCGGGAAAATCGCATTTTAAATTCCCGCAATTTTCCCGCGGAAAAACTAGCATTTTGCAAGCGTAATTAGCTTGCAAAATGCTAGCGTTCTCCAAGCGATCTGTAGCATCGCTTGGAGAACTGATTGACAGGTTGGTCACACTCGTCAAACATAGTGTTTGACGAGTGTGACCAACTTTTTACTACTGAGGCTGCCTATGCGGCATCAGTAGTAAAGAATGTAAAAAAAAAATAAAAAATATTGTTATTCTTACCTTCCGACGTCCCGCGCAGGCGTTCCCAGTAGTCCTTTGCGAAAATGCCCGCGATGACGTCAGTTCTCGCGGGATCGCGACGTCTCGCGGTAATTCGCGATGACGTCGCGTGAATTACCGCGAGACTTTGCGATCCCGCGAGATCGGACGCCATCGCGGGCATTTTCGCAAAGGACTACTGGGAACAGGAGCGTGGAGAGAGGCGGGAAGGCTGCGCGGGATGTCGGAGGGTGAGAATAACAATATTTTTTATTTTAAATTCTATTTTTTACAGGGATATGGTACCCAAAGCCCGGAGGACAGTCTCCTCTCCTCCGGACCGTGGGTACCATCCGCAATTGTTCAGCTTACTTTCCGCATGGTGTGCACAGCCACATGCGGGAAGGAAGCGGGAGAATGCATTCCTATGGGTGCGGGATCGCCGTGATTCCGCAAAATAATGAGCATGCTGCGTTTTTTACCGCGAAGCGATTCCGCCGCGGTAAAAACCGCAGCATTAGCACAGCATTGCGGAATCCCATAGGAATGCATGGGATGCTTATTTTTCGCGTTTTCGCGGCAAAATCGCGCGGTTAAAACTGCCGCGGAAATGCAAAAAAAACGCCACGTGTGAACTCAGCCTAAGAGTCCCAGAGTTTGGCCCCATTGATCAGTTAATCATTTCCTATCCCAGTGTGAGATACTTGATAGATGATGTATTCTGATTTGTCTATGTCCACTTTTTGAAAGTAAGCAGAAAAGAAGGATGATTATGCGGGAAGATGTGTGATTTAGGTCAGTAAGGAAGTGATGTCAGGTACAGATAGGTAGATCTGCGTGTCATCGGCGTAGTTATGATATTGCAAACTGTGCCATTAAATCAGCTGGCCCAGGTCCAAGGTGTCGATTGAGAAAAGTAGGGGTCCTAGAACAGAGCCTTGTGGAACAACAAAAGACAGGTATCGAGGTGAGGAGGTGGCATGGTAGAGGGAGACAATGAATGTCCCCCTACCAGTCTTCTTGTTTTTTAAAGACTCTGCCGATAACCCCAAAAAGGACATTTGCACCACTGGCCATGGCCATATCGGCAGGGGTAGTAAAACTACCAGCCTTACCAACACTAGCATGATCAGGCACATGGCAGCAAAGCAACAGACTTTGTTGGTTGAACACCAGGCTCCATGAACATTGTCTGCGTGTGATACCACTGCTTCTTCCGCTGTTGTGCGTGAAAGGCAATCCCCTGTCTGCGGTGTATGTGAAGATGACTCCTGGCCTCCACCTGTTGTTGACCACAGTCAAATTGCACCATATTCAAGCACGTTTATGTCCTTGTCCCAGCGCAGCCTTCAGTTGTCCATACCCTAGTCATTGGACCGTAAGCAAGACGACGCAGCCAACGGCCCACACGCCACAGTACTAAATTCACAAATTTGTGTTCTGCTTGCGTTGGAAATGTTTCATTCAAGGTTCTTGGGACACGAACGCTTTCTGCAACCTGATGGCGGTGACCGTAACAAGGTACTCGGTCCCCACCCGGCACTATTTCTCCCGGTCTGCTGTCACGATATTAGACAAGCAAGTGTCCCACAACATTATCCTTGCCATCAACAATGCAGGTACAGGGAAAGTGCACCTAACCCTGGACATGTGGACAAGTGATTGTGTGTAAGGACAGTACATCTTGCTGATGGTACACTGTGTTTGCGTAGAAAAAGTCATGACCCAGTTGGACATTGTGAGACCATGTCACAGATGTATGGAGGAGACAGTTTGGGGAAGGCTTTGTATGTCATATTTACAGTTTTGAACTGTAGCCTATGGGCAATAGGAAGACAGTGAAGGGCATGGCAGAGAGGAAAGGCTGTGGAATAACGGAGGGACAGTTGGATTACTCTGGCAGCAGAGTTTTGGATAGATTTGAGTGGTGCAACAGTGCTAGACAGGAGGGTGCAGAGTATAAGGTTGCAATACTCGAGGCGGGAGATCATGAGGGTGTGCACAAACATTTTTTAAGTTTCTTGTAATGTACGGATCCAGGAAATGTTTTTGAGTTGTAATGGACAGGAGGAGGCAAGGGCTTTGATATGTAGTTTGGCAGAGAGGGCAGAATCGAGGATGACCCTGAGGCCACGAACATGAGGGAATATTTGTCCCAGTGTGCCATCCCAGCATTACACTGGCATGTGTCCCACAACATTATCCATGCCCTCCACAATGCTGGCACTTGGAAAGTCCACCTAACCCACAAACACGTGGACAAGTGCTTGTGGTCAGGGACGATACATCTCACTGAGGGTACACAGGTTTAATATAGTGGAATCCGGGACACTCAGACCTTGGTATGGTGGCTATCCTCACAAACACAGAGTACTGGGTGCCCTATGTCAATCTGGATTGCCCCCACAGTGTACAGCTCCTGCACCTCCTCCTTCGCCTCCTCTTCAGCCTTCAGCTCCAAAAGGTAGAAATCAGTCACAAGCTGGAAGCACTGCAGCACTGCCTAATCAAAGCGGGAACAGACTGTGCTGAAGCTAATATGCTTCTGTGACAAATGCCACAATGCAGAAGAGTTGTTGGCAGCTCTGAAACAGCAGGCATATCGGTGGATGAGACCGCTGAACCCACAGCCAGGCATGTTTGTGTGTGACAATGAGTGGAACCTGGTGGCTGCTCTATGGCGAAGCGAGCTCACATATGTGCCATGCCTGGCTCATGCGCTTAACCTAATTAGTCAACATTTTTTGAAAAGCGATACATCACTGGCAGATCTGCTGGTAAAAATACAACGCTCTAAATACCTATTTTAGAAAGTCAGCTACAGCTTCATCTACCCTTGCCGTGATTCAGCAGCGCTTGCTGCTTCTGGCTCACCGCTGGTGTGTGATGCCCCCAGGCCTTGGAACTCTACACTGCAGATGTAGGAAAGGATTTCTGAGCAGAAAAGATGGTGACTAATCTACCAGCATCAACAAGGTTGTCGGTATTAAGTTCTGTCTTCACACATAACATCTGAGGTGTGGACATGGATGTCTGACATGTGTACCATCCTCCAAAACTAAGAGGAATCCACCAAGAGGGTGAGAGTCAAAGACACCATAATTAACGTCTCCATCCTGCTTATCTGTGTTCTAGTTTGAATATTGAGAGTTATTATAGGGCGAAAACATATTTACAGTTTAACAGTTTCAAACACAACAATCCTAAATAACAAGGATAACAATAATCCAATAATTAAACCCAGATAAAACTACCTTGCTCATGACAGCTTACAATCTACACCAAGTAACAACAATAACAATAATTTAAGCCAAACAAAACAATCCTGCTCGTGACAACTTACAATCTAAAATGAGGAGGGGGAGATAAAAAATACAGGGGTGTATTTACAAGAAGGTATTTACAATTATGTTTGTACTATGTACTGAGGTTCATTGTAAGTGTTGTAGGCCTGAGGACAAGGAGGAGGAGGACAGCATGGTCAGTCGTCCCCTTGGTTATGACACGGAAGTCTTGCCTGTTAACAGTCTGGGACACATTGGGTTGACTTTATGTTACGCTGACTTTCCCGTGAACCTCACGCTCTCAAAATTTTGGATGACAGACAGGCAATACGGATTTGTGACACTTCTAGACCCACGGTAATTGGATAACTTTATATCTCTTAGTCCTGAGGCTGACAGGTGTACTAAAATGTCGCAGTACCAGAGGGCCCTTATAGTGGAATTATTAATAAAATTACTATCTCAAACACTGGCAGCAGAGGACACAGTTTGTTGGCCAACCAAGGAGTACAGGTGAGAGAGACACAACTCCAATACAGCAGAAGCAGTGAAACAATGGCAAAGTTCTTGTAGAGTTTTAACAGACCCTCTCATCACCCTGACACAGAGGCGCAGGGTACTGTCACAAGGAATGCAATGTTTTGGAAGATGCTGAGGGAGTACCTTGCTGACCGTACCAACGTCCTCTGTCATTCCTCTGTGCATTAAAAATATTGGTTATCCAAGCTGGACATGTGGCATGAACTGGCTCTCTCTACTGTGCACGTGCGCTGTACTCACGGTCAAGGAGCGCACAGCGCCTCGCTCTCTGGCGGTTACTGTGCAAACGGTGCCTTGCTAAATGGTAGCACCGCTTTTAGTTGCGGGAGACTATGGGAACAGTCCTTTGCAGCGCCACTGCTCTAAGGACGGAGCATGCTACTCAGCCTCCTATGCCCTGCTTGTCCACACCAAAAATCATTGCTGTCTTGCCCGCTTTCTCTTAAGCTGGCCCCCTGCTTCTAGGTCACCGGGTCTGTCTGTCTGCGCATTTTGCCGCAGCGTCGGTCCTTCGAGTGCATATTCCACTACCCCCCTTGCTGCTCACACGGTCATTGCTGGGGACTCACTCCTTCTCTTTTTTCTCCCTCAGCTTCTGGGCTTGTTCCCTGTCTAAACACAAACCCTCGTTCTGTGTAATGGGGCCTGTCCATTCCCCTATTCCTTCCGCCGGTAAACAGGGGACGCAGCCAAAATAGGTCCTGAACCGGCACAGCACTGGTACCTGTGGACTGGTTATCCAGACTCCGTACATATCTGGCATATCAATTCTTTAATGCAAGCAGCATAGAGGGTACGTACTTCCAAATTTCAAGAGAAAATTGTACAGTACATCCACAACAGTTTCAATTTGAAGGGCTTTGTGGCTCGTATCATTCCACAAGATGACACTAGTCTGATACTTTAAATTTTCGGTGGAAAATAATTTCACCACTGATAGGTTGTATATGTTTAGAATTATAATCACATCATTGGTGTGATTAATTATTCATACCTATTAGCTTCACAATATAGTCATCTTTTTCTTCAAGGCTTTGAATATAATGTGCTGTAAGAGTTAAAGGAAATTGTTGAATTGTGTTTTACCTCAAATGTGAAACTACTTGTCAATTGTCATATTTACTATTTCTTCATTCCGTGTGCGGCTAACCATCTAATTGATGTTATTGAGTTTCTTTGACAAGAAAACAACAGCTACACCAATACCATGTACTTTTCCAATAAATTCATCATGCTGCTGAAGAAGAGGTGAGATTAGGGACCTATATAACATCTGGGGACTGTAGTCAACATGACACTGTGCCAACACCCACTGGGGTATAGCTACCAATTTGACATAGTTTGTGCCCAGCTGAACAAAGTTGTTATAAAAAAATCCTTCAATAACATGTTTGATGGATTGTCTCTAGGAAACACCCATATAGTATTATTATTAGTATCATTATTTAGTTATTTATATGACGCCATTAATTTCATGGTGCTGTACATGACAAGGAGTTACATACAAAGGAATAAATATTGCTTAAACCAAAAAAATTACAATAACAGATTGTTACAGAGGGGAGAGGACCAGAAGGTGGGGGGTGTGGCAAATCGGGTGGTGGAGAGGTGGCAGCTCGAGTGGTGGTGTAGAAGTCACATCTCCAACCACCACGCTCTCCAATTGACATCTATTGAAATGCAGCCAAAACATTAAAATCTCTATCTTCAGGTCTAGACAATGCATGGGCTCCTTTTAAATGTCAGCAGCCAACCAGTAAAGTACTAGTAGGTGAGGGCTTGTCAGAATCCTGCCCAAGAACACCAGGCTTCAGTTGTGGCGAGTCCTGTCCCCGTGAACTTCCATGTAATCTTGCTCTGGCTCTTCCAAGCACGATTTCATCACAAAGATTTAGCCTTCGTAATACAGAGACAGAGTACAAGACAGAGTACAACAGCGCCTAAGCATTCAACCTCTGCTACTTAGACTTTCTATCTGCACAGTGACTGCCTCTAGGCGGAAGATGATGACGGTGGTATTAGTTGGAGCATTTAACACAGTCATGAAGCTTCCATAACAACTTTAAACAGAATCCTTTTTACCGACATCCCCCACTGTATAATGTGGCCTTTTTTTTTAAAAAAAGCAAAAGAGTGCTGTATATAACTGGAGTAACAGACAGGAAAACACTGGTATACCGGGTCCTAAAATCCCCAAATTTTAATCACACGGACGTATGAGGCGTGTCACAGATATACCACACTGTAAAATATATTTTTTTTTTATTGGATGCAAAAGAGTGCTGGAAATAACGAAAGTGACAGACTGGCAAAAAAAGGGAATTTAGGCCAAAAATACCTCAATTTTTTAGACATAGATGTATGAGGTGTGTCACAGATATACCCCACTGTAAAATGTGGACTAATGCAACATAGTGCTATATCTAATTCCACTGACACCCAGGATCAAAAAAGAAAACAGCCGTAAATTGGCCAAACTTTGAGCACACACAGATATGAGCTGGCACGCAGATACCACTACTACAAATGTATTTTTGCTTTTTATAACTTTTTTGGTGCTAAATAGTGTTGAGCGATACCATCCGATATCGTGAAATATCGATTGTATTGGATCAGACCAATACCGAAAAAGTATTGGATATCGCTGATTCCGATACCGGAAACCAATGCAAGTCAATGGGACAGAAATATCGGAATTAAAATAAACCCTTTCTTTCCTTGTAGGTTAATTCTACATGAAGAAAAGCAACTAATAATAATATAGAATGTATTGGGGGAGGTGGAGGAGACATTAAAGGCATAGAGGTTTAGCCCAATCATATGGAATAGCAGGAATTAATTTTTTTTTTAAGACGTTCGGAGTTACAAAGATATTGACTATGTTAAGCTTTTTTATATTTTGTCAGATATGTATGTTTCACTACTTCCATGCTCTTCACCTTCTTTTTTTACTTCTCCCACACTTTTTCCTTCATGATTCTCAGCAGCAGCATCTTTTTCATCAACTTCTTCTTCACCTTATTCATTTTCTTCTTCTTCACCTTCTTCCTATTCTTTTTTTTTTACATTCTTCATATTCTTCTTATTCAACTATTATTATTATTCATATTCTACTAATTCATCTTCGTCATCATATTCTTATTTGTGACAGGCATTCCTGTAGTTGTTATCTATAAAAGTTTGAAGATTACACCAGCCGTTCTGCCTGTCATAAAAGATTTACAACAGGATTTGTCTGCGTTCAGTTTGGCCTGCAGCAGCAGGCATTTTCCAGGGGCACTACGAGGAGGAACGGACTCACCCCCATACACTGCTTAGTCTTCTTCTGCTTATAATTTAGATAATATCTTTTGCTCTGATTTTTAATCTTAAGCTTAATGTTCTTCTGCTTTTTGTTCTTCTGCTTCTTGTTGTTCTGCATCTTGGTGGTTGTCTTTATGTTCTTTGTCCTTTTGGTCATCTTCTTCAGGCTCATCTTTTTGGTCTTCTTTGGGGTGGTCTTCAGGGTCTTCATCAGGGAGATCCAGAGTGATTACCAAAAACCATTTCAAAAGGTTTGAACTTGGAAATGTAGCAGAAGGTACAAGAAGGCTGAGGAACTGCCGAGAACCAGCTGACAGTACTGGAACCCGGATGGGTAGCAGAAGGAACAAGAGCCAATGGCACTACCGAGGACCAGCTGATGGTACTGGAACCCAGTTACTAAGCAGGAGGTACCTGTGCTAGAAAGCACTACCAAGGACAAGCAGACGTTGCTGGATCTCTGATACCGAGAAGGAAGCACCTAAGGTAAAGGCACTGCCGAGAAACAGCTGATGGTGCTGAAATCCGGATGGGTAGCAGAAGGTACCCATGAAAAACAAAGTTGCAAGGCCGCGAGCCGGCCGCAGTTACTGAAACTCACAGTCCTACAGGGGGTGATTGTCCTATTGGCACTACGGAACCAGCCTTTATTGCCAGATCCCGCAGCCCACATAGAAAGCATCTAAACTGCAGGCACCATAGAGTCGGATAACCCGACCGCAACATGACAGGACAATGTATTGGTGCAAAAGTGACTTTGACACTTCCCTGAAACAGCTGACAGTGCTGGAACCCGGAGGGGCAGCAGAAGGAACAAGAGCCAATGGCACTACCGAGGACCAGCTGATGGTACTGGAACCCGGTGACTAAGCAGGAGGTACCTGTGCTAGAAAGCACTACCAAGGACCAGCAGACGTTGCTGGAATTCTGATACCGAGAAGGAGGCACCTAAGCCAAAGGCACTGCTGAGAAACAGCTGACGGTGCTGGAACCCAGATGGGTAGCAGAAGGTACCCATGAAAAACAAAGTTGCAAAGCCGCGAGCCGGCCACAGTTACCGAAACCCACAGTCCTACGGGGGTGCTTGTCCTATTGGCACTACGGAACCCGCCTTTATTGCCAGAACCCGCAGCCCACATAGGAAGCACCTAAACTGCAGGCACCATAGAGTCGGCTAACCTGACCGCAACACGACAGAACAGTGTATTGGTGCCAAAGTGACTTTGACACTTCCCTGAAACAGCTGACGGTGCTGGATCCCGGAGGGGCAGCAGAAGGAACAAGAGCCAATGGCACTACCGAGGACCAGCTGATGGTACTGGAACCCGGTGACTAAGCAGGAGGTACCTGTGCTAGAAAGCACTACCAAGGACCAGCAGACGTTGCTGGAACTCGGATACCGAGATGGAGGCACCTAAGCCAAAGGCACTACCGAGGACCAGCTGACGGTGCTGGAACCCGGAGGGGCAGCAGAAGGAACAAGAGGCAATGGAACTACCGAGGACCAGCTGACGGTGCTGGTACCCGGATGGGTAGCAGAAGGAACAAGAGCCAATGGCACTACCGGGGACCAGCTGACGTTACTGGAACCTGGTGACTAAGCAGGAGGTACCTGTGCTAGAAAGCACTACCAAGGACCAGCAGACGTTGCTGGAACTCGGATACCGAGATGGAGGCACCTAAGCCAAAGGCACTGCCGAGAACCAGCTGACAGTACTGGAACCCGGATGGGTAGCAGAAGGTACCCATGAAAAACAAAGTTGCAAGGCCGCAAGCCGGCCGCAATTACCGAAACCCACAGTCCTACAGGGGGTGCTTGTCCTATTGGCACTACGGAACCAGCCTTTATTGCCAGATCCCACAGCCCACATAGGAAGCACCTAAACTGCAGGCACCATAGAGTCGGCTAACCCGACTGCAACACGACAGGACAACGTATTGGTGGCAAAGTGACGTTGACACTACCCGGAAACAGCTGGCATGAACAGCGCTGCAAGGCAAAAGAAAGCTACAGTGGTTGATAATGTAGCCTGGGTAAAGTACACTATTATATAGCAAATCGCTATCTCTAACTGTTCCTCAGAGTCTTGAACAGCAGCCTGTCCCTAACTGAATTCACAGCAGAGTGAACCCAAAATGGCGTCGGCGGCTTTTATAGTGCATCATGACATCATTTCAGCAGCCAATCACAGCCATGCCATTAGTTAACATGCCTATATGCCTAACAGGATGTGCCCACACTTCTGAGGATTCCTCATTGGCTGAATCAAATCAAACTGGCTCATAGCATTATGGGAACTTCCGATTCCGGTATTCGATATGCAAAAAGTATCGGAACTCAGTATCGGAATTCCGATACCGCGAATATCAGCCGATACCCGATATTTGCGGTATCGGAATGCTCAACACTAGTGCTAAATACTGCTGTATATAACTCCAGTGACACCCAGGACCAAAAAAGAAAACTGGCCTAAAGTGTCCAAACTTTGAGCACACACAGATATGAACTGGCACGGAGATACCACTATGACAATTTTTTATTTTTGGGGGTAAATACTGCTGTATATAAGTCCAGCGACACCCCGAACCAAAAAAGAAAACAGCCAGAAACTGGCCAAACTTTGAGCACACACAGATATGAGCTGGCACTCAGATACCACACCGAAAAATATGTGGCCTGTTTTTCAAAAAAAATTTGGCTAAATAGTGCTGTATATAAGTACAGTGCAAGACAGCCAAAAAGAAGAATTTAGGGCTAAAAAGACCAAAATTTTTAGCAGACGGATGGATGAGCCATGCCAAAGATGTACCACACTGTAAAATATGTGGCCTGTCTGTATTTTGGGGGGGGTTCAGCAAAATAGTGTCAAGAAATTGTGTAAGACACTAAAAAAAAAAAAAATACTCCACCGTACCACAAAAAAAAAATATTTCTCTGCACACTGTAGGGATTTGCTCTGGTAGGTAATGGCAGGGCTGCAGTAACGAGGCAACACACAGGCTTAAAGTCCAATTTCAGTGGTTTAATGCCACATTGCAAACAGCAGATTAACAGAAAGTAAGGAAAAACATAAATATACCCCAGCTTGGAGAACCACTGGTCCCAGACTCACCCCTTGCACGGGACGAGCTTAACTAAGAAGCTGCCAGGTCCGCGGCATCCGCCAGGTGCCATTCCCAGGGTTGTTGAGAGTCTTGCTGCTATAGTCCTGCAGCACAGGGATCCTGTATACAAGTTCAGGCTAAGTCCAGCCAAGCTCCTGTAACTTCCACACACACTCACCATGTGCCAAACACCAACCTCCATTACATAGCCCATAACCCCTCCCACATGTGAGGTAGACATCTCATGGGCTGATCACGTGAGCATGACATCATCGCATGTCCTGTCTTTAGGGAACAACCCAGCCAAACATTAATCTGCTGGGAGAAATGTATCTCCCATCCAGTTAAACACCCTTTACTGTACCACAACACTCAAAAGGGATGTTTGGGACCTCTTTAAAATTTCTGGATTTTAGCGCTGTGCTAGGAAAAGGATCTGCCTGAATTATGCACTATCAAAAAGCAAATGGAGGGAAAAAAAAGGGGCTCTGGATTGCTTTGCAATAAAAAAAGCTCTATTAGCCCTGGCCAATACACCCACACACTCACACTCTATATGTGGCACCCCTGAGGCTCAGTCGCCACAGAGGTACTGCACCTTCTCCTAAGGTGTAGTGCCCGACCATCCGGGTAAGTTAGGAACTCCTTTCCATGCTCCAACACTCGCACCCCACACAACAGGGTAGTTCTGCACAACCACATTGTGGCTCTGTGCTTAGAGAGTAGCAGAGCAACTTTGGTGGTTCCCTGCTTGGAACACTGGATGTGCTGGGAGGTGGGTGGAGTTAAGACACATAAAAGAGTGGGAAAGTGTAGGATGACAGGTCAGTCTGACAGAAGGTAATTCGGGTAGGAAGTCACTCAGACAGGAGTGAGGATCCCTGGAAGAAGGGATGGAGGAAGGAATGCTGCAGCTGCCTCAGTGATCTGAGCCAGCTGGCACGGGAAAGGAACAGAAGGAGAAAGACATAGAACTGAAACCTAAGCTTCCATAAGAGAGAGAAAGACAAGAACGGAACAAAGGAGTAAGGAGAACAGAGAGGACGTGGGTTAGAAGAGGAACCCTGCCTATAAGTTCTCAGCGCATGGCCGGGGCCAGTCCCCGAGGTTGTATGGACACTTATGGTTCTGCAGCAGACACCGGTGGAGTAGTTGGCTGTAAATGCACTACTCCCATCTAAGACTTGGGGCACAACAGCAACTGGTTAGAGAGCCAGGACTCAGGAGAAGGGAGTCCCCGAAGCAGGCTACAGCTGTCTGCCGTACAAGTAGAGCTCTTGGGAACATCAGTTAGGAGGAACTCCAGTGTACCACGGTACTGGAGATCTTCATACTTTAAGGCGCTATAGAGGAGTCGTTCAGGAAGGTACATGTTGGCGGAGTGTTGGAGAGGAGCTTTCCAACTTGCCTGGAGGTTGACTGAGTCTCTGACCGGAGGACACGGCCCGGAGGCAGGCACCCTTGTGTACCGCAGACTGTGAGTAAAGCTTTGGAACTACAAGCCCCGGTGTCCTCCATTCATTCTTGCGTCAACCCGCTCAGCACCGCTACATCTGGGTACCATCCTTTACACTGCCTGCGCCTCTCCTCATCCATTGCAATTATACTGCCCTGGGGCTACAGCTTAAGCTGTGGGGAGCTACACCATCTATGCTGCAACACACCACCAGCCCCAGAAGATCAGCATGCAGCGTCTGCCTAACATCTCACTTGCCGAACACCACAGGTGGCATCACAAACTATTCCATTCCACTTAAACTACATTTCAAACTCCACTGATTTTTGGGCGCCCAGGGCCACGGACCGGGTCACTGCTGCTGTGACACATCCCCCTGACACTGGCCCGATACCGAATACCCCATGGCCCTGGGAGGGCGACCCATATACACCGTATGCACCACACACACACACACACACTCTATATGCCGTATGCACCACACACACTCACACACATGCAGACACACACACTCACACACTCTCACACTCACACACTCACACTCACATACTCATACTCACACACTCACACACTCTCACACTTATACTCTCACAAACTCACTCTCACACTCACACTCTCACACTAACACTTGCACTCACACTAACACTCGCACTCACACACTCACACTCACAAACTCACACTCACACACTAACACCCACATTCACACTCACACACTCTCACACTCACACTAACACTCACTCACAATCATGCAGGCTCTTGCACGGTACCAACAGCGGAACACCGTCACACTGTGCCTGCATGAATTCCGCACAGGCACAGTGAATCATTCAGCTGATCCGCGACGTGTCTACAGGCAGAGGAAGCCGTTCGCATTAAAGGGGTTTTCCCATGAACTAAAGTTCATTTTAAAAATTGTCTGTGTCTGACCGTATACAGAGCATACCACATCTCCTGGGCAGGGGAGGAAGCAAAGGACAATTCTGACATTACAGCAGGGATCACAGAGGATTCATTTTGTGAGGTAAAATATTTCACTGACTGTTTTTAAACAATATTTTACCCCACAAAATGTATCCTCTGTGATCTCCTGCTGTAATGTCAGTATTGTCTTTTGCTTCCTCCCCTTCCCAGGAGCTGTGGTATGTTCTGTACACGGGCAGACACAGGGGTGAGAGAGACAAAGCACAGGGGGGAGACAGCTCAAACGAGACAGCACATGAGGGGAGAACACAGCACAGGAAGGAGAGAGACAGCAGACAAGGGAGATAGCACATGGGGTAGAGAGGTTAAAGAAGAGAGCACAAACGGGAGAAGTCAGCACATGGGGAAAGAGAGAGTGGATAGGTGGGTGAGCACATGGGGGGAGAGATTCTATACGCTGCAAAGACTTACCTCCCGATGTGATAGCATTGGGCCTTCATCTAGTTACAAATTTTTATTTTAATTGCTTATACAACATCATTAATATCCACAGTGTTTTATAGACTTCAGCATTGCTGTCCCCAATGGAGCACACAATCTGAATTCCCTATGAATACGTTTTTGGAGTGTGTGAGGAAACTGGAGTATTCAGAAGAGGAAACCCATCCAAACATGGGGAGGACATTCAGACTCCAAGCAGACATTGTCCTAGGTGGGATTTGAGAACCCATGATCCCTGTACTGCAAGGCTACAGTGCTAACCACTGAGCCACCATGTTGCCCTATTAACTAAACCCATCCCTATCAATGGCCCAATTGCTACTATTCTGAATTAATTTTATTGCAGGTTTAATGTACCTTTTCTACCCAGGTCAGAACTTTTTTTAATAGCATTTGATACAGTAATGTGGTAAAATGAATCACCTAGGCAATTGAACAGCTAAATTAATCAGTTTTCCTTTTCAGGGTATATTCAGCAGTCAAACCGTTTGTGGCATTCAATGAGTTAATGTGGCTACAATCATGAATTGTTTTCTCATAGTGATTTGTAACTTTATGGATTTGTATGGCAGAAAAACCTCTGTGTTTATTTAGCCAGGAAGAATGTGGATTAGGAACTCATAAATCATTCTTACAGTTTCATGCAAAACTTATCATTTGATACAAACCTGTTATGAATCATTTCCAAGAAAAACATATCTATGTGCCTGTGTCTGTACACACAGCACCCATGTTTTTGTGCACATGTGTACGAAGAATATGGAAAACTTATTAATACTGATCAAGTGTATATAGGGTCATCAAAACCAAGAAAAACTTGCAAACAATGAGGTATCAACTGGGTAAGGCTCTGCTCACATGTATTTCTGAAGCTCCTTCAGGAAGCCTTCTTTGAAAATTCTTTCACGTCTAACAAAAAAATCACTGCATGCAGTGCTATATCACCCATCAATTTGACAGCCACCTTAGTCGAGTCAGATAGACCCCATTATTAATTCAACAGCATTCGTCAGGCGCCTGTGTTATCATTCGTATGGTGAAATCGGCACTGCATCTTGGCGTCTATTATGACCAGACACCAAAAAGTTAATGGGGCTTAACAAGTATCTCTGTCAAAATTTAAAGTCAATCAGTCAATAGATTTTACTATAAAAATTTCATAGGTTATACAAAATGGCTGCATAATCCCGATAATAAAATAAAACTTTTATGAGTCCAGCTAAAGAGTGAGGAAGCTCATGAGTCCAAATATACTCAATCTCCACCTGCTTGTCACCTGCAGTTGGTACTGAATAGTCTGGGTTTCCAGTGTGATAGACAATGAGGAGCTACCAATGAAACAAGGACAGTGGAGGGATACTGGAGAGCTTTACATTAGACTTGGCATGTAGAGATTAATTTAACCTTTCACAAAGAATTATATAGCCATTCAGACTTTGATCTTCAAAGGAAGTACACCATCAGGTCTATGAGATCTGTTCAATAATATATGATGTTTGTATTGTGATTTCTAATGACTAGTCAGCTTTAAACCCTTTCCATGTACATGTATATCATGATTGAGAACCTATGTCATGGAGATCGGGCACATGTGATCATCGCAAGAGTTCGGCAAAACGAACCATCAAGCTCCCACAGCAATAGTTAGTGTCAGTGCCATCACCAATCCCGACTGTTTAACACCAAGATGCCCCAGTCAATAAAAACTGAAGCATCTGGGTGAGCAAGAGAAGGAGATGGATTCCTCCTTCACTCCATCGGCACCACCGGTGACCTTTGTACAGGGTGTAGATGGTTGGTATGGCCTCTATATCTACCAACTACCATGGTCAATTACACCCTGCCATAAACAAGGTCTGTATCGGGGTAAAACATTCAGGTCTAATATATGTAAGTATTGCAGTATGTTATACTTTAAATCAAGATATTGATTGTTTAAGTTTCATAGTCGGACTATCTACAAAAAGTTAAATATAGTTTTTAAAAATGTAAAAAAAGCATGATTTTTTTTTTCAACATAAACCACCATTTATGTAAAAGCAAAACATAACTAGTATAGACAGGATAAGAATGAACCAAGCCATAAAACTGTCATATTATAGCAGCCACCCGGTCATAAAAAAAAACAATGGAAAAAGATAATGCTTTTTCATCATACTGCCACTCAAAAAAGGAATTAAAAAAAAGATTTCTCAAAATATGGCCAAGCAAAAAGTAATTACCTTTGCAAATTTCTTTAATGTACAAAAGTAGAAAAACATTAAAAACTACAGTGGGGAAAAAAGTATTTAGTCAGCCACCAATTGTGCACGTTCTTCCACTTAAAAAGATGAGAGAGACCTGTAATTGACATCATAGGTAGAACACAACTATGAGAGTCAAAATGAGAAAACAAATCCAGAAAATCATCGTGTCTGATTTGGCAAGATTTATTTTTAAAATTATGGTGGAAAATAAGTATTTGGTCACCTAAAAACATTGACACAAACCGCCAAGATGGGAATAGACAATTGGCTAAATGAAGAGAACAAAAATTTCCAGAATAACATTTAAAGTTTATTGATAAATAATTAAAAAATAAAGGTCACAAGACACAATTACAGAAAATACCCAATAGGGAGACCATTAGAGAAAACCTACACAAAAATAAGGTGCAAGGGCATATAAATAGCTCCAATTCAAGCAAACCTCAGTCCATCAAAAACAATGCAGGTATTATATTAATATTAAGGATATAACTCTTATAAATAAGTAAATAGTCTCAATTTGGTACAAGAAATTAATACTGTAACACAAGTGCCTAGAGCATCTTATTATGACTAGGACCAAACACAGAGCTCAAGTTAAACAAAGATAAAATGCAGAGTTAGATAGAAAAGTATAAATATATTACCTAGATATGGAGCTGTAGCAATAAACTCTATGGATTAGCGGACAATTCAGGTGGTCTGAATGGTTCCGATGTGTGTTTCACCCGTAGCTTCTTCCGGGGCGGTGTCACCGCACGAACACTGCCGGAAAAAGCCGAAGACTGCCGAGTGCATTGAATACCGCCGGAAGTTAATGAGAGGCCCCGGAAGCAGATGCGGCCGGGAGACAGCAGGAAGGGAGGATGCGTCGCTAGACAGGTAAGTACTGTATAATTATAATGTCAGTTATTAATGTTATGCTTTTTTTTACAGCCTCCCCACCTCATCTCATATCTGTAAAGTTTAAGTTCGGGGTTCGGATGCAAGTTCGCGTCATCTCCAACCTCAAACTCGAACTTTACCAAAAAAAATATCGACGGGTTCACCGATCACTAAAATGACACCTAGTAGTAACTCCTCTTGCAAAAACACACCTTGTAAAGAGCCAACAGAAAAATTTAAAAAAAAGTTAGGGCATTCAGAATATGGCACAATGAAAATTTGATTTTTAAAACCAAATTTTTTAAAAGTTGTAAAAAAAATATCAATTTTATATTGCCATAATTGTACTGACCAAGTCAATCATGATTCCACTGACTGAATGCGGAAAATATGAAACTTAAAAAAAGTTGGGATTGCTATTTTTTTTCATTCTTTCTCCAAGAAGAACCTGCAGCACTTTTATTGATGACCCAAAATGGTGCCCGCCATGACAGTGGGGATACTTGGTACCGGGCCACTTCTTAAAGGGGCAGTGTCATGGCAGCGGTGACCCGGTCCATAGCCCTGGGCGTCCAATAAAAGATGAATAGTGAAATAGGGAAAAATAAAGTGTTAGTAATTAAATGTTCATGACACCACCTGTGGCACTCGGCACTAAAGATGTTAGCCGACACTGCAGATTCAGTCCACTGGGACAGTTGTTGATGCAGCAAAGTTGGTTCAGCTCTCCACAGGCAGAACTATGTCCCAGGGCAGTTAGGATATTAAAGATAATGTTGGAGGTGAATTTGGTGCAGGGCAGGTGACGCAGGAAAGATTCAGAAGACACAACAGAGTGCAATTTCCTTTGCCTTTTACTGAGCTGTGCAGGTACAGTCCGGGGCTCAGGTTACAGACGGTTCTGGAGTTGGTCAGCCTGTAAGCAATTTGGGGATCTCCTTATTCAGGTGGGTTGTTTCTAGCACTATTCTCTGAGGTACTTGCTGCTGTATACTCTATTCAAGTTTCTCTCTCTGTCTGCTACTTAGGTAGAACTCCAATCGCATGATGGGCAACGGTAGCCTGCTTCAGGGTTCGCTCCTATCTTCTGTCGTCGGCTCACACGTGCTGCTGTATCATCGAGTATCAGTTGGCAACAGAGGATCTGCAGTCTTCTGCCCTCCGGATTCTGCTGCTTGGGATTTAGTACCCACACAGCCTCGGGCTCCGCGGCCTGGTCTCTAGTGCTTAAGCCTGGGAGTGAGCTTAGCTATAGCTCCTGTCCCCCAGCTCCTCTCCACACATCCTGTCTCAACACTGTTCAGGCACTAACTCCCCCACTAACTTCCTCCTCCTGACCAGAGAGCAGCTCCCCTGAAGTCGGGTTTAGAGCTCCCCCTGCTGGCCTGGAGCAGGAACTATGTTGTATGCTGGAACTGCCTGGTAAGGGGATTCCTTCTTTGCTTCCAGGCATGACATCATGCCCCCCTGGAGGGAGGCAAGGCCACTGTGGCATCTGAACTCCTGGGGTGCCACACATTCCATGAGAGATGTTTTTTCCAAAATGAGGTCATGTCAGGGGAAGTTTTCACTATACTGGTACCTTAGAAGCTGAGCCAATGTGACTAGGTGTCTAAACACTATTCCAGTGAAACATGCACTATTTCCCTTCTAATATCAAAAGACTGACCATTAGAGTTGAGCAAAACGGGTCGAAAAAATTCAAAAGTCACCGACTTTCGCCAAAGTCGGGTTTCATGAAACGAAACCCGACCTCAGCGTGAGGTCGGCCACGAGGTCAGCGACTTTAGCGCCAAAGTCGTGTTTCAAAACATGCTTCAGCGCCCTTTTTCAGCCAATGAGGAACAACGGACACTGTGGGCAACGTGATGACATAGGCAGCGGTCCCCACCATCTTTGAGAAGGGCATGCCAGTGATTGGCTTGCTTTGGGGGGCGTCACAGGGGGTATAAAAGGGCGTGCACACCGACCGCCATCTTACTTCTGCTGATCTCAGTATAGGGAGAGATGCTGCTGCTGCAGATTCTGTAGGGAGAGCGTTAGGCAGGGAAGAAGAAAAAAATCAGCTGCTGCTGCTAGCGATTTTGCCTGTACAACACACCAGTCACTGTGCAGTGCAAGGGGAGGCTATATTTTGGTGGATCAGCTCTGTTGGTTGTTAGGCGGCCTTATAAGGCTACCTGATAGCTGCATTGCTGGTTTCACACTGCTTTGCAAACTGCTTTTTTAAAAGCAATCCTTTTTTTTTGTCCTGGTGAGATACTGAGCGTGCATTTTTTCGCACCGTACAGCGGTGTACGCTGCTCTCTCAGTACCGAGTAACGGCTGTTATCACGGCCACAGTGAAGCTAAGGGTGTGACTCTGTAAGGATAAGTCGAGGAGTTGTTCCGTTCTTACAGACCTCCACCTTATAGTTTTGTCTGTTTTTCAAACAGTCTAGTCTATTTGCTGTTTGATTACATTCAAAACTATAGAGAGACAGCGTGTGTCAGTCCGTATACTAAAAAAACAGAGCTTGACAATTTAACATACACCGGACAGCGGTGTACGTGCACGCTGCTCTCTCAGTACCGTGTAACGGCTGTTATCACGGCCACAGTGAAGCTAAGGGTGTGACTCTGTAAGGATAAGTCGAGGAGTTGATCCGTTCTTACAGACCTACACTCTAGGGAGATTCCAATCCTGCCCTGTCCTATATAACATTTTTCACACCTGCCAAATTCATCCTGTCATACAGCGGTGTGATATACACTGGGCCTGACACAATACATCAGTGTTCAGAAGTGTGTAAGGACATTCCATTTCTCCCGTCCTATATAACATTTTTCACACCTGCCAAATTCATCCTGTCATACAGCAGTGTGATATACACTGGGCCTGACACATTACATCAGTGTCAAGAAGTGTGTAAGGACATTCCATTTCTCCCATCATATATCACATTTTACACACCAGCCAAATTCAGCCTGTCATACAGTACAGCGGTGTGATATACATTGGGCCTCACACAATACATCAGTGTCCAGAAGTGTGTAAGGACAATCCATTTCTGCCGTCCTATGTCACATTTTTCACACCAGCCTAATTCAGTCTGTCATACATCGGTGTGATATACATTGGGCCTCACACAATACATCAGTGTCCAGAAGTGTGTAAGGACAATCCATTTCTGCCGTCCTATGTCACATTTTTCACACTAGCCTAATTCAGACTGTCATACAGCGGTGTGATATACATTGGGCCTCACACAATACATCAGTGTCCAGAAGTGTGTAAGGACATTCCATTTCTCCCGTCCTATATAACATTTTTCACACCTGCCAAATTCATCCTGTCATACAGCGGTGTGATATACACTGGGCCTGACACAATACATCAGTGTCCAGAAGTGTGTAAGGACATTCCATTTCTCCCGTCATATATCACATTTTACACACCAGCCAAATTCAGCCTGTCATACAGCGGTGTGATATACACTGGCCTGACACAATACATCAGTGTCCAGAAGTGTGTAAGGACATTCCATTTCTCCCGTCATATATCACATTTTACACATCAGCCAAATTCAGCCTGTCATACAGCGGTGTGATATACATTGGGCCTCACACAATACATCAATGTCCAGAACTGTGTAAGGACAATCCATTTCTGCCGTCCTATGTCACATTTTTCACACCAGCCTAATTCAGTCTGTCATACAGCAATGTGATATACATTGGGCCTCACACAATACATCAGTGTCCAGAAGTGTGTAAGGACAATCCATTTCTGCCATCCTATGTCACATTTTTCACACCAGCCAAATTCAGCCTGTCATACAGCGGTGTGATATACACTGGCCTGACACAATACATCAGTGTCCAGAAGTGTTTAAGGACATTCCATTTCTCCCGTCATATATCACATTTTACACACCAGCCAAATTCAGCCTGTCATACAGCGGTGTGATATACACTGGCCTGACACAATACATCAGTGTCCAGAAGTGTGTAAGGACATTCCATTTCTCCCGTCATATATCACATTTTACACAAAAGCCAAATTCAGCCTGTCATACAGCGGTGTGATATACATTGGGCCTCACACAATACATCAATGTCCAGAACTGTGTAAGGACAATCCATTTCTGCCGTCCTATGTCACATTTTTCACTCCAGCCTAATTCAGTCTGTCATACAGCGGTGTGATATACATTGGGCCTCACACAATACATCAGTGTCCATAAGTGTGTAAGGACAATCCATTTCTGCCATCCTATGTCACATTTTTCACACCAGCCAAATTCAGCCTGTCATACAGCGGTGTGATATACACTGGCCTGACACAATACATCAGTGTCCAGAAGTGGTAGGAGAATTAAATTCTCCCCTGTCCTATATACACCTTGTACCTTGTTTTACAGTTCCATATCGTTGGTGGAATTGTGGGTACATTTTTCAAAAAAATGAGGAAGTGTGGTGTAAGAGGCCGTGTTAGTGGGCGGGGGTGGCCAGCTGTTAATGATGGTGTTGGTGTTGGATCTGCTGGTAGTGGCAAAAGCAAAATAACACCTAATGCAGGAGGTGTTATGCCTGCGTCATTGTCTGGCTCCACAAGGCCTCGAAGGCTCCCTTTTCTGGGAGTAGGTAAACCGCTTTTAAAGCCGGAGCTTCAGGAACAAGTATTGGCCTACATTGCTGACTCGGCCTCCAGCTCTATCGCCTCCTCTTCTGAACTTGTAAAAAATAAAAGCACTGAGTCGTCTTTGGAGGCTCATGGTCATGAACCACACCTTTCTTTGTGTCCTTCACCCCAACCAAAATTGAAGGATGCGGCAGGCCACACAACAGATTACTCCATGGAGCTGTTTTCACATACCATGCCTGGGTTATCAAGTCAAATCGTGAATTACCCAGGCCAAGAAGAATCTGACATGGAGTGCACTGATGCACAGCCACTGCTAGATTTATCTGCTGGTACATTCACTCAGAGCACTACATTGTCCGCGCAGTGTACTGAACCAGAATCTGACCCTGATGAAACTCAGGTGCCCCTTCCCGCATACTATACCACCATACACGGTGACACAGAGGAAGGTGCACATGACATTGAAGAGGAGGTGATGGATGACCCAGTTGTTGACCCAGATTGGCATCCATTGGGGGAAAAGGGTGCCGCTGCCAATAGCTCCGAAGAGGAGGAGGAGCATCTGCAGCAGGCATCGACATCGCAACAGCTGTTATCTGGCAGGCACGGAGCAGTCCAAAAACGGGTTACAAAAAGCCAAAAAGTTGCTGGACTGCTTGGCCAGACGGTCAAAATAGCACAGCATGCAAGGACGCAAAATGTCTTCAATAGTAGGAAGAGTGCAGTGTGGCCCTTTTTAACAAAATCCTAATGATCAGGCCAAGGTTATCTGTAAGAAGTGCGCAAAGACATTTAGCCGAGGGAAAAATCTGAAAAATTTGAATACCAGTTGCATGCTTAGACATTTAACCACCATGCACTTGCAAGCGTGGACGGAACACGAAAACCTCAAATACCACATGTGCAAATGCTCCCAAAGAAGGTAGTCAGCAACGCTACATTGTTTCCCCCACTGTAAGCCCACCGGTTAGCACAGCAGCAAATGTTGAGGTGTCCTTGCAAGGCCAAAGCTGTCAGGGAATCACAATGTTATGTCAACGAAAGACTGAATCTAGGCCATCAGAAAGAACACCAACTCCATCACCATCATCAACCCTCTCTCAGTCTGCCCTGTCCACCGCTAGTTCCACTATAGGCATCTCTCAAGTCCAGCTCACCCTGCCAGAGACTATGAGTAGGACAAGAAAGTACTCATCCTCTCATCCGCGTACACTGGGTTTGAACGCCCACATTGCCAAACTAATCTCGTTAGAGATGATGCCCTATCGGTTGGTGGAAAGCGCAGCTTTCCTCGAACTCATGGCCTACGCAGTACCACGCTATGAACTACCCAGTCGCCACTTCTTTTCTCGCAAAGCCATCCCAGCCCTCCACCTTCATGTGAAGGACCGCATTGTCCATGCACTCAAGCAATCAGTGAGTGGAAAGGTGCACCTCACAACTGATGCATGGTTCAGTAGGCATGGCCAGGACCGTTGCGTGTCCATCACTGCGCACTGGGTTAATGTGGTGGATGCAGGGTCCACAGGGGACAGCGGTGGTGGGACAGTGCTGCCTAGCCCACGGTATAGGAAACAGTTGGCTGTAGGCGTTCGACCCTCCTCCTCCTACTCCTCTAGAAGCAAAAGCTCGTCCCCAGAGCGCAGTCGCAGCAGCACTCCATCCGCAGCTGCCAGTGTTGCACACGAGGTGTCCCCGTATCGATCAGCTAGTGGAAAGCGTCAGCAGGCTGTGTTGAAGATGATGTGTTAGGGCGACAGACACACCGCGGAGGTACTGGCCGACTACTTTCAGCAACAAACTGAGTCATGGCTGGGCAGTCTAAATCTTGAGGCAGGCTAGGTAGTTAGCGATAACGGCCGTAATTTTGTGGCTGCCATAGCCCTTTCAAAATTCAGACACATACCTTGCTTGGCTCACACCTTGAACCTGGTGGTGCAGTGCTTCCTCAATAATTATCCAGAGTTAACAGGCCTGCTCCAGAAGGTTCGAAAACTGTGCTCACACATCCGCCCGTACACTCCAGTCGTATGCAGAAGCTGCAGCGATTGCTACACCTTCCCAAGCACCGGCTAATTATCGACGTTGCAACAAGGTGGAACTCCACCCTGCACATGGTTGAGCGGCTGTGCGAACAGAGGCAGGCCATAATGCATTTGTGGGAGGATACCCGGACAGGCACTTTGAGGGCAGACATGGAGTTGACAGGTGTGCAGTGGTCAAAGCTGAAAGACCTCTGTAATGTCCTTCAGTGTTTTGAGGAATGCACACGGCTGGTAAGCGCAGACGACGCCATCATAAGCATGAGCATCCCACTTATGCGTGTGCTCATGCAAACTTTGACGCACATTAAGGAGCAGGCGTCTGCAGCCGAGGTTGACGAAGAGGAAGAGGAGGAGGAAATCCTTGATGACAGTCAGCCATTGTCTGCTCCGGGACCTCTCCTGGATGAGGTGGAGGAAGAAGAGGAAGAGGAGGAGGAGGGTGATGATGGGGATTATTATTTAGGGGAGGAGGAGGCTTCTTGTGTGTCCAGAGAAAATGTTGGCGTGGCAAGGTCTGGTACAGGGTTTGTGCGTGACTGGAGGGATGTGGATTTGCCAGAAAGTGCTCCTCCACCAAGCAGTCGCACTGCATCATTGACACCGGGAACATTGGCCCACATGTCAGATTATGCCTTGCAGATCCAAAAAAGGGACCCCCGCATTGCCAAAATGATGAACGATGACGACTACTGGTTGGCCAGCATCCTGGATCCACGCTATAAAGGGAAATTCCAAAACATCATGCCACAGGATAACCTTGACCTAATATAGGCTAACAAACAAGCTTCTCTGGTAAACCGCTTGGTTGAGGCATTCCCAGCACACAGCAGCGGTGATGGTTCTCACACGAGCCGTAGGGGCCAGGGGCAGCTTGGAAGAGGTGTTCGTGGTGCACACATCAGAAGTGGCATTGGAGACAGGGGTTTCATGACCATATTGTGGACTGATTTTTCAAGTCCTGCTCACACAACTGGTAATACTGCATCGATGGAAAGTGACAGGAGACAGCACTTGTCAACTATGGTTACAAACTACTTTTCCTCCCATGTCGATGTTCTCCCTCACAGGTCATTCCCCTTTGACTATTGGGCCGCTAAACTGGACACCTGGCCTGAATTGGCACAATATGCGCTACAGGAGCTCACTTGCCCAGCTGCAAGTGTGCTATCGGAAAGAGTCTTCAGTGCTGCTGGATCAATCCTGACAGAAAAAAGGACGCGTCTGTCGACCCAAAATGTGCATGATCTAACTTTCATTAAAATGAACCATGCATGGGTTTCCAAGGATTTTGTCCCACCTTCCCCTGATGACACATAGGTTGACAGAAAAATGGCTTGCTTTGGTCCTCCTCTTCCTGGGACTTGAACAATTTCGCCTTTTGTATCAGCTGAATGTCCAACATCAACATATGCCACTTTGTAAAACTCCCTAACTGTGCTGCCTCCCCCACCATGGCCGGGGTCACCACCTAGCGCACGAAACCGTGCGAGTGCCGTTGCCCTGGACAGGTGGGTAGGCCGACTGTTGGCCGCGGGCACTGGCACAGGGTCCCTCATAGTGCAATCAAGTGTCTCTGACGGTGGTTGTGCACACCCGCCGTCAGACACACCGCCGTACTATGAGGGGCCCAGTGTCAGTACCGACGCCCACGAGTGGGCCCCCCTTGCTTGGGCAGGGCCCCAGCATTTGCAATCTTTACCTCTCCCTGCTCCTCCGCTGTGTAGTCTGGGCCGTCAAATCCATACTGGGCCTGATACCGTCTGAGCCTGCCTCCTGATCTATAGACATATATTTTGAATGTGTACACTATGCTATCCATACATGTTATCCGGGGATACGGTACCCTTTCTCACCTTTGTGCAATCACGTGTAATCCATACTGGGCCTGACACCGTCTGAGCCTGCCTCCTGATCTATAGACATATATTTTGAATGTGTACACTATGCTATCCATACATGTTATCCGGGGATACGATACCCTTTCTCACCTTTGTGCAATCACGTGTAATCCATACTGGGCCTGACACCGTCTGAACCTGCCTCCTGATCTATAGACATATATTTTGAATGTGTACACTAGGGTGACCGGATCTCATATGGGGGGGAAAAAAATGTCAGAATCTTGTTCGTCTGGACCCCACAAAACGATTCCCCTTTCCAGATATTGAGAGAGCCAAAATTTGAGCTCGATCAAACGACGTTAACCCGTGCCGCTCGTCGCTCAAAGTTTGAAAAAATCAAATTTGAGGTATTTTAAGATTTAGGTATTTTGCATAGTCTGTTAGACTATAAAGAATGTGACAACAACATTGCAGAAATAGCCCTGACCAAATTTTCGAACCATTTGTGGTATTTGAATGCAGAGTTGGTGGGATTATCGTTTTTTGATCCCACCATTACAGACAAGTTGAAAAGTTGTTAATGGCTAATAAATTGCTCAGTAGCACAGATGAACCATCAGAGCACGCTAACCTACATGAGTTGATAATTTTACATAGTTATCTAATCTATTCTAGAGCTTTTGTTAAAGTAGTTTTTGAAACGTCAGAATATAATTCTCGGCATTTTCTTACGACTTGCAGGACATATTGCTTTTGTTCTTCATCTTTTGTCAGAAGGTCGTTAAAGTCGGTTACTTCCTACCTCTTTTAATTTTTCTTTCCTAACTTTTGGATTTACAACCCTAGCGTGCTCTGATGGTTCATCTGTGCTACTGAGCAATTTATTAGCCATTAACAACTTTTCATTGTCTGTAATGGTGGGATCAAAAAACGATAATCCCACCAACTCTGCATTCAAATACCACAAATGGTTCGAAAATTTGGTCAGGGCTATTTCTGCAATGTTGTTGTCACATTCTTTATAGTCTAACAGACTATGCAAAATACCTAAATCTTAAAATACCTCAATTTGGATTTTTTAAACTTTGAGCGACGAGCGGCACGGGTTAACGTCGTTTGATCGAGCTCAAATGGCTATCTCAATATCTGGAAAGGGGAATCGTTTTGTGGGGTCCAGACGGACAAAATTCCGACATCGATTTTTTGCGGTCACCCTAGTGTACACTATGCTATCCATACATGTCATTCGGTGATACGGCACCCTTTCTCACCTTTGTGCAATCACGTGTAATCCATACTGGGCCTGAGAACGGCTGGCGAGCTGTTAAGCAAGCTACAGCACCTGTGGTTTGCACACGTAAGTTTTTCATTTTTTCAGGAATGACGGTTAGGCCTAATTCCGGAACTGCGGTTGACCTGCACTTACTGGGAAATCATCGTTCGCGGGTAATAATTGTAATCCCAGATCCCCATCACTAACGGTGTTTAGCGGGTTATCTGCACCTGTAAGCGACCAACGCTGGCCCTTTCAGTGTAGCGCACATGCAGCCACGGACATGTAATAATAATAATAATAATAATAAATTTTATTTTTATAGCGCCGACATATTCCGCAGCACTTTACATTTCAGAGGGGATTTGTACAGACAATAGACATTACAGCATAACAATAATCACATACAGTAGATTATAGCAAATTCCAAGAGGAAAGAGGGCCCTGCTCGCAAGCTTACAGTCTATGAGGAAAGAGGTAGACATGAAAGGTGGGTGGTAACAGTTGCCCTGATTGTATGGACCAGCCATAATGTTAAGTGTGTAACAGTACAAACACAGAGGGCTAATGGATGCATAAAGCATGTGGGAACATGATGCGGTAAATCTGGTTATGGTAAAACTTTTGGCTGTGCCACACAGGGATATATTAGGTTAATGTGTTGAGGTGATAGGCAAGTCTGAATAAATGCGTTTTCAGGGCACGCTTAAAATTGTGGGTATTGGGGACTAATCGTATTGACCTGGGAAGTGCATTCCAAAGAATTGGCGCGGTACGTGTAAAGTCTTGGAGACGGGAGTGGGAGGTTCTGACTATTGAGGATGCTAACCTCAGGTCATCAGCAGAACGGAGGGCGCGGGTAGGGTGGTATACTGAAACAAGGGAGGAGATGTAAGGTGGTGCTGAGCTATGGAGGGCTTTGTGGGTGAGGGTAATAAGTTTATACTGAATTCTGGAGTGGATGGGTAGCCAGTGTAATGACTGGCACAAGGTTAGAGGCATCGGTGTAACGATTGGTGAGGAATATGATTCTGGCTGCAGCATTCAAGACAGATTGGAGAGGGGAGAGTTTGGTAAGAGGGAGACCGATTAGAAGAGAGTTACAATAGTCGAGACGAGAATGAATAAGAGAAACAGTAAGAGTTTTTGTAGACTCAAAAGTAAGAAAAGGTCGAATTCTAGAAATGTTTTTGAGGTGCAGATGACAAGAGCGAGCCAGTGATCGAATGTGGGGGGCAAAGGAAAGCTTGGAATCAAGTATGACCCCAAGACAGTGGGCCTGTTGCTGGGGAGTAATAGTGGAACCACATACAGAAATGGCAATGTCGGCTATAGGTACATTAGTAGAGGGAGGAAACACCAGGAGTTCAGTCTTTGACAGGTTCATTTTCAGATATAGTGAGGACATGATATTAGACACAGCATTTAGACAATCGCTGGTGTTTTCTAGAAAGGCTGGCGTGATGTCAGGAGAAGAAGCATATAATTGGGTGTCATCAACATAGAGATGGTAGTGGAAACCAAATCTACTGATTGTTTGACCAATAGGGGCAGTGTACAAGGAGAAGAGGAGGGGGCCTAGAACCGATCCTTGAGGGACCCCAACAGTAAGGGGAAGGTGAGAGGAGGAGGATTCAGCAAAAGATACAGTAAAGGAGCGGTCGGAGAGATAGGAGGAGAACCATGAGAGAACGGTGTCCTTGAGGCCAATGGAACGGAGCATAGTGAGGAGGAGCTGATGATCCACAGTGTCAAATGCTGCAGAGAGATCCAAGAGAATTAGCATGGAGTAATGACCATTTGATTTAGCTGTTAGCAGATCATTAGAGACTTTAGTGAAGGCAGTTTCAGTGGAGTGTAAAGAGCGGAAACCAGATTGGAGAGGGTCGAGAACAGAGTTTTCTGAGAGATAGCGGATAAGACGGGAGTGGACCAGGTGTTCCAGGAGTTTAGAGATAAAGGGAAGATTAGAGACAGGTCTATAGTGGCACAGTTTTGGTCGAGGGATGGTTTTTTAAGTAGTGGATGTATGATGGCATGCTTAAATGAGGAGGGAAAAATACCAGAAGAGAGAGAGGTTAAATATTTTTGTTAGGTGAGGGGTCACAGCAGGGGAAAGGGACTTGAGGAGATGTGACGGAAATGGGTCACTGGTGCAAGTGGTTGGGCGAGAAGATGCAAGGAGCCTGCTTACTTCTTCTTCTGTGACTGGTTCAAAATCAGAGAGTGAGCTAGATGCAGTGGGGGAGGGAGGACAGTGTATGGTATGAGGTGATTGGGAGATAATTTCCCGTCGAATCTGGTCAATTTTTTCTTTGAAGTAATTGGCCAGATCGTCAGCTCGGAGCTCCGTGGTTGGGGCCTGTACTCTTGGATTGAGTAGAGAATGAAAGGTGTCAAAGAGACGTTTCTGGTTATTGGACAGTGAGGTGATGAGGGTGTTGAAATAGGCTTGCTTGGAGAGGTGAAGGACAGTGTTGTATGTTCTAAGCATAAACTTAAAATGGATGAAATCTTCGTGTAGATTGGATTTTCTCCACAGACGTTCGGCGCACCTGGAGCACCGCTGCAGGAAACGTGTTTGCCAGGGTTGTCGCCATCTACGTTGTGGTGTTCTATTTATAGGGGGTGCAAATTCATCCAGGGCACTGTGAAGTGTTTCATTGTAATGCTTCAATGCAGAATCAGGACAGGAGAGGGAGGAGATAGGGGCCAATGAAGACTGCAAGTTCTTCATAAGTTTCTGGGTGTTAATGGCCTGTATGTTTCTATAAGTCTGAACAGTGGGGGTGACCTGAGCAGCCTGGCAGTTCTTGATAGAGAATGAAAGAAGATTGTGGTGAGAGAGTGGGAGAGGGGAGTTTGCAAAATCATCCACTGCACAAAGCCGAGAGAAGACCAAGTCGAGGGAGTTTCCGTCTTCATGCGTTGGAGAATTAGTAAGCTGCGAAAGGCCAAATGAGGAGGTTAGAGATAAAAGGTGAGTAGCAGATAGGGAGAGGGGAAGAGCAATGGGGATGTTGAAATCCCCCATGATGAGGGTAGGGATGTCACAGGAGAGAAAATGTGGAAGCCAAGTGGCAAAATGATCCAGGAACTGATGGGAGGGGCCGGGAGGACGATATACCACCGCCACTCGCATGGAGAAGGGGGTGTAGAGTCTGACAGCATGGACCTCAAAAGAAGGGAAGACTAGTGAGGGTAGTTGAGGGATTACCTGAAATGTACATTTTGGTGATAGGAGCAGACCAACACCTCCACCTGCTCTATTGTCTGATCTTGGGGTATGAGAGAAGTGTAGCCCCCCATATGAAAGAGCAGCAGCAGCGGTAGTGTCTGACTGCTGGATCCAGGTTTCAGTAAGAGCCAGGAAGTTAAGAGAATTAGAAAGGAAGAAGTCATGGATGAAGGAGAGTTTGTTACACACTGAGCGAGAATTCCAAAGTGCACAATTAAGAGAGACAGATGGCATGCAGGGAATATTTATAAGATTAGAGGGGTTTCTGAGTGTAGCAGTTGGGGGGTTTGACTTTCTATAACATGGGGGACCAGGGTTGGGAGCAATGTCTCCTGCGACTAGGAGGAGGATAGAAAGAGTGAGCAGATGGTTAAGTGATTTGTGAGAGCGTCTCTGATGTTGAATGGTGGGACTGACTGGGTCAGTGCAATTTAACATTGTGAAAAGAGCGTGAGTGCTATACATAGGAGAGGAAAGGAGCGAGGGGCCGATATGGATGGAGTGTAGAGAGTTAATGCCAGGGCGGTGGATGTGTGTGAATGCAGCGGCCAGGATAAAAATTACACAAACGCATATGGTATATATTTGATGTGCTCCAAATGTGCAGGGAGTAGATGTACATAATTGTCTTACCTGTCTCCTGCCCTGTCTAACTGCCATGTTATAACTGCCAGTACTTTGATACATGTACTTCGATTACATGTGCATAAATGCCCCCTGCATAAATGCTCCCCGTAGCTAGGTCTGAATATATAGGAGGTTAAGGCTAAGATTTTTTTTTTTTTGCTCTCTCTCTTCTCGTTAATCAGTCACACTAAATTGAGACACCAGTACCCAATAAAATGTTGTGGTCAAATAAACACATGTCCAGCACTACATGGATCATAAAGCACTTTGAAAAGTTTCTTGACCTCACAACATAAGGGGACAAGCAGAGTAAGTTGAAAAAACTATGTACCATATATAAGCTTGCATAGTTGAAAACACAGAGATAGCATTCAGGATTAACTGCTTGCTGACATTGAATGGAGACACAGGAGTGGATTCAGAGCAGAGATTGGAAAAGCTGGTTACCTGTATGAAGAGAATAGAGATGCGTGTCACATTCATCCATGTTATCACTGCCAGTAGTACTTTGATACATGTACTTCGATTACATGTGCACAAATGCCCCCTGCAATGAGGGCATGACACACCAGTTATTGGCCAATCTCACGTGCCAGAGCCTCGCGTGTCCCTCTAGTAAGCCGGACTCGGACCGCGGGGCATGACGGAGTCTCGTTCATTAACAGAATTAAGCTTGCAATGTGTGCATCTTTTTTGTTGCTGGATGGTTGAGGTTGCCCATGTTGAGTCAAATTACGCCGCAGGCTCCACTCCTGTTGGTGCCCTTCTGGACATTCCTTTAAGGTTCAGCTTTGCAACCATACTGCCCACGTAAAACAAACACTTTGCCTTCAGGAACGCTATTTGGAGGGTCGTGACTCGTGGGAATAACGCCGCCCAATCAGTTAACCTGCTAGAGAGATCCTTCGTTGCTCCCAAGCATGACATCACACTCCCTAGGAGGCAGGTAATGCCACTGTGGCGACCGTACTCCTGGGGGCGACACAAGGGCACTGATGCCCAGCCACTGCTCGATGAATCTGCTGGTACATTGACCCAGACCACTACATTCCCCTCGCACTCTACACGGCCTGAATCTGACCCTGATGAAACTCAGGTTACCCTTCCCATATACTGTTCCATCTTACACGGTGACAAAGAGGAAGCTGCAGATGAAAGTGCAGGTTCGGCCCACCCGCCGTCAGACACACCACCGTACTATCAGGGGCCCTGTGCCAGTGCCGTCAGCAATGAGTGGGCCCCCCCGCTTGCTCAGGATCACAGCACTTGCAAGGTTGAAATACTGTGCAGTGAGATGGAAGATGGGGACGACGAGGAGTCCAGACTAGTACAGGGATTCCCTAGCGAGGAGACTTATTTCATTGTTTTCAATGTTGGGACAGCAATTTTTGGGGAGCACTATACTCTGGAGAATGATAGATGGGGCCCACCATACACTGGAACATTCCAAAGGTGGACATCAGACACTGGAGCAGCATTTACAGGGCCCATTATACACTAGAGCATTAGAAATGGGGCCCATTATGTATGGAGCATTATTTTGGCCCATAAGACAGTGGAGCTTCATCCATGGGGACCAACATATACTGTAGCATTATGTGGAGCTCATCATATACTGTTTCAAACATTATATGGGACCAATGATTCTGTATGGAGAAGTAGATGGGCCTCGTCATGAGATGTAACAATTGAAGTATTTTTCTTTGTAGTATACCACTATTTCTCTGCCGTATCGGAGCAGCATGAGTTGTGGTATGTGTTAATGGGGCGCTCTTTCGCCCAGGGCACATGAAAACCTGGAGCCAGCCCTACCCCCCCACAACTTTAGTCAAATAACCCCCATTTTTTAGTGCGTAACTAGTATTATGAAGTAAATAAAGGGTGACAAGCTTCAGTAATAAGAATTTATGCTTTTGGCATTCAAATGGGCACTGTAAGTGTGTTTCCTGTCCTCCTCTCACTGCCGACTTTTCTTCCCCATTGACTTACATTGGGTTTCGTGTTTCAGTCGGACCCCCGACTTTTCCCTATAGTCGGCCGATTTCGTTGGACCCGACTTTTACGAAAGTCGGGTTTCGCGAAACCCAACTCGACCCGAAAAAAGGCAAAGTCGCTCATCTCTACTGACCATCAATTCCAAACAGAAAACTGGTGTGCACAGGTGCTTACTAAGCCGACCCATCTCCATACATAACTAACAAATAAAGTACAATTCTGTAGCGCTATAACATGCAAACATGAAATATGACTGTGTCCGTCATGCATTTCAGTACCGACAGCTGTCTGTGACAGCTGAGAGGCATGGCAACGGGTGCAGGGGCTAATGCTGTTGGTCCCCGCACCCAGATTGCTGTGATTGGTCAGTCAATCTGACTGAGCGATCACAGCATGACCGTGCAGGAGATGCTGAAATATCAGCACCTCCTGACCGATCAGTTCAGGAGCTCAGCGTTGCCAGTGGCTGAGCTTCTGCACTAACAGCCCGGAGCGGTGTCCGCGCCGCCCCTGGCTGTCCCCAGTCCCACAATCTCACTCCCTCGGGGCTATCCTTGACAATGATCTCTCAAGCCCTTTCCACTTCCTGCCGACTTCAACTCAAAAATATTTCAGGGATCCGTACATTCCTCAACCAAGAATCTGCAAAAACCCTAGTCCATGCCCTCATCATCTCCCGCTTTGACTACTGCAACCTCCTGCTCTGTGGCCTCCCCTCTAACACTCTCGCACCCCTCCAATCTATTCTAAACTCTGCTGTCTGACTAATCCACATGTCCCCCCACTATTCCCCGGCCTCTCCCCTCTGTCAATCCCTTCACTGGCTCTCCATTACCCAAAGACTCCAGTTCAAAACCCTAACCATGACATACAAAGCCATACACAACCTGTGTCCTCTGTATATCTGTGACTTTGTCTTCTGGTACTTACCTGCCCGCAACCTACTCCCTTCCTATCTCCTCTTCCCACAAACACACACAAGATTTCTCCAGCGCATCCACCCTACTCTGGAACTCTCTACCACAATATATCAGACTCTCACCTAACATGGAAACCTTCAAAAAAACCTGAAGACCTACCCCTTCCGACAAGCCTAAAACCTGCAGAAACCACTGATCCACCAAACTGCTGCACGACCAGCTCTACCCTTACCCTACTGTATCCTCCCCCATCCCTTTTAGATTGTGAGCCCTCATGGGCAGGGTCCTCTCTCCTCCTGTACCAGTCGTGACTTGTCTTGTTTAAGATTACTGTACTTGTATTTATTATGTATACTCCTCCTCACATGTAAACTGCCATGGAATAAATGGCGCTATAATAATAAATAATAATAATGATAATAATAAATTATGCTTAATCATCATACTGCTTGGAAAAAGGGGAATAAAAAGAGATCAAAAAGACGAATGTAAATAAAAATTGTATAACTGAAAATGCCATCTTGTCCCACAAAAAGCAAGCCACCATACAGCTCCATTAGCTGAAAAATAAAAAAAGTTATAGCTATCAGAATAAAGCAATGCTAAAATTATTTTTTCCAAAAAAGTTTTAATTGTGTAAAAACGCCAAAACATTGAAAAACTATATAAATGAGGTATTGCTGTAATCATAGTGACCCGAAGAATAAAGCTGCATTACCAATTTTACCACATGCGGAACGGAGAAGAAAAAAAACAATTCCTGAATTGCTGATTTTTGTTAATTCTGCCTCCACAGAAATCGGAACAGAAAGCGATCTAAAAATGTCATGTGCACAAAAATGATACCAATAAAAAAGTCAGCTTGTCCTGCAAATAAAAGCCCTCACATGACTCTGTCATCCATAATATGGAAAAATTATAGCTCTCAAAATATGGCGATGCAAAAACGTCTTACAAAAAAAAGTCTTTTAGTGTGTGACAGAAGCTAAACATAAAAAAAGATATAAATCTGGTATCGCTGTAATCGCACTTACCCGAAGAATAAAGTCACCTATTCACTTATACCGCATTCTTCATCTTTTGTGAATTTGTTCATTCTGCCTCCCAAAGATCGCAGTAGGCGATCACAGTGGTTTACATATGGGGTATCGGCCGACTCAGGACAACTTGCACAGCAACTTTTGGGGTCCAATTTTTCCTGATACCCTTGGGAAAATAAAATATTGGGGGCAAAAAGATCATTTTTGTGGAAAAAATATGATTTTTTATTTTCATGGCTCTACGTTATTAAAGTTTCTTGGGGGATATAGTTTCCAAAATGGGGTCACTAATGGGGGGTTTCCACTGTTTAGGTACATCAGGGGCTCTGCAAACGCGACATGGCATCCGCTCTTGATTACATTCAATTTTACATTCAAAACCTCAAATGGTGCTCCTTTCCTTCCGAGCCCTGCCATGCACCTAAAGAGTGGTCCTCCTCCACACAAGGGGTATCGGTGTACTCAGGAGAAATTGCACAACAAATATTGTGGTTCATTTTCTCCTGATACCCTTGACAAAATTAAAATAATTGTGTCTGAAATAAATTTTTTGTGAAAAAAAAGTTAAATGTTCATTTTTTCCTTCCACATTGCTTCAATTCTCGTGAAGCACCTGAAAGGTTAATAAACTTTTTGAATTCTGTTTTGAGCACTTTGAGGGGTGCAGTTTTTAGAATGGTGTCACTTTTGGGTATTTTCTATCATATTGACTCCTCAAAGTGACTTCAAATGTGAGGTGGTCCCTAAACAAAATGATTTTGTAAATTTTGTTGAAAAAAAATGAGAAATCGCTGGTCAAATTTTAACCCTTATAATTCCTAGCAAAAAATTATGTTTCAAAAATTGTGCTGATGTAAAGTGGTAAATATTATTTATTAACTATTTTGTGTGTCATAACGCTCTGATTTAGGGGCATAAAAATTAAAAGTTTGAAAATTGTGACATTTTCAAATTTTTTGCCAAATTTACATTTTTCAAAAGAAATTTTGAGGAAATTTTACTATTATCATAAAGTACAATATGTCATGAAAAAACGTTCTCAGAATCAGTGGGATATGTTGAAGTGTTCCAGAGCTATAACCACATAAAGTGACAGTGGCCAGATTTCAAAATTAAGGCCTGGTCATTATCCTACAAAGTGGCTTGGTCCTTAAGGGGTTAAAAAGTCTCCTCTGCAGATCAAACTCAACAGGAGGACTAGCTGAACTTTCCTTGACTCAAGGACATGACCTGTTTGTTTGAATTCCACCTTGCTCACCTTCACCTTGGTGACATGCAGTGTTTGAATGTCAGCATCAGTCAGCATCCCCATGTTTGCTTAGGAATAGAATGATGCACTTCTCACTCTAGTGCGCAGAGTCTGATATCACTTTTTCTCTATGCTCTTTCACAACATATGTGACTCATCATTTCACCATCAGAGAGCCTTTTCAGTGCTTTTTTTGTTCTTTTTATTTGTAGCATCTTCACTAGTGATGAGCGAGCAACGAGACCAATGTCAGTCTATGGGAAATCCATGTTTTTTTGCCACGACACCCCCCCGAGGTCTTTCTAGGGTATCAAAACTTAGGAAATGTATGGGGACAGTGCACAAACGACATGGGAACATCATGGGGAAAGCCCCTGGAAGCATTTCTGACTCCGAGGTCACTGCTGTGACCAATGTTGTCAGAGTGTGACACCACTTTTACAGGCGCACAGTAAAACATACAAAAACTAAACCAAAATTGATTTTACAGGGAAATATGTTAAGGTACATCCTTTCCAGAGTAATAATTTGTATGTATGGCAAAAGAAATAACCTCCAAAAAAATGACCATCCACCACTTTGGCAATGTTCACACGTAGCGTTTTGAGGCGTTTTTCAACGTTACCATTACTTTCAACCAATCCTAATGCATTTACTGGGAAATGTCATTGTAGCATTTAACAACCTTAGCTGGCCATGTGGCGTGTGACACATCATCAGACACATCTTCATTTATGAAGGAGTGACTCTTAAAGTCACAAAGTTTATTTTTATAGGGGCATCAGTCGGCATTACTATTCTTAAAAGGCCATTGTAAAACAGTGTGTCTCCTATACTTTTATTGCCTATGCATTGAGTGGCTGGGCTGCCAAAAATATGGACGCACCCCAATACCCCTTTCACGAGACGTACAGGAGGGCCTCCTGAAACAATGTTCCCACTATAGGAAAGTGGGTCTCCCATAGTGTTTGCCTATGCATTGAATACAAGGGCTGCCTTGCCCCAAAGTTACATGCACCCCAATAACCCTTGGAACAGACGTCCTGGATGGCCACATGAAACAAAAGTTCCCATTATTTTTCATTTGGTACAACCATACTGTTAGCCTATGCATTGAAGGCAAGGCATGCCTTGCCACAAAGTTACATGCACCCCAATAAACCTTTGAAACCACGTACTGGATGGTCACAGGAAAACCAAGTTCACATTATTCTTTTGGTACTGCCATACTGTTAGCCTATGCATTGAATGCAAGGCCTGCCCTGCACCAAAGTTAAATGCATCACAATAACCCTTGGAACAGACGTCCTGGATGGCTACATGAAACAAAAGTTCCCATTATTTTTCATTTGGTACGACCATACTGCTAGCCTATGCATTGAAGGCAAGGCATGCCTTGCCACAAAGTTACATGCACCCCAATAAGCCTTTGAAACCACGTACTGGATGGTCACAGGAAAACCAAGTTCACATTATTCTTTTGGTACTGCCATACTGTTAGCCTATGCATTGAATGCAAGGCCTGCCCTTCACCAAAGTTACATGCATCACAATAACCCTTGGAACAGACGTAGAGGTGGGTCTCCTGAAAACAATGTTCCCATTATTAGAAAGTGGGTCTCCCATAGAGTTTGCCTATGCATTGAATGCAAGGCCTGCCAAAAATTAGGAGGCACTCCAATGCCCCTTAAAAGAGACGTGGAGGAAGGCCTCATAAAAAAATATTCCCATTATAAAGGAGCAGGTCTCCTTTACTTGGAATGCCCATACTCTAAGCGTATGGACTGACAAACATTTCCCCCTGGTGGGGTACATATTTTTTAAAATTTTTGGACGGGCATCATAAACACCCTTTCAACAAACTAGAGTGGCTGTAGCAGCACTCAACATGGTCACCCTCAGGAAGTATATAAACATGTGTGGGTGTGAAGAGGTGCATGGGAATACACCTCCCAAAAAAGACACTGTATTGGACGTTAGGTTTCGCTGTTATCATTCAGTGGTGTAGAGAAGTCTGGCCCAATCCAGCCCTTGTTCATTTTTATAAGACTCAGTCTGTCTGTGGATCACCCGCCAGGGCAGTGGGGTACTCAGTATCGGGCCGGTATCTCAGAGGGAAGTGTCACAGTAGCGGTGACCCGGTCCGTAGCCCTGGGCATCCATGTAAAAGGGGGTTTAATCGTGGCTTTTTAAAGTTTATAAGTGGATGATACGTGACGCCACCTATGGTGCTCGGCAATGAAGGGGTTAAGCCGACCCTGCAGGCAGATCCTCTAGGACAGATGGTATAAGGCAGCAAGATGTAATAGCTCCCCACAGGTAGAGCTGTAGTCCCAGGGCAGTGAGAATAGGTGTTGAGGAAGAGTGTGCAGTGTTAGGCACAGAGCTGTAGCAGTGCTGAAGGGGTTGCAGGAAGAAGGCAATGACACAACAGGGTGCAGTTTCCTTTACCTTTACTTTGCTTTGCAAGTGCAGTCCAGGATCCAGATTACAGATGGAACAGGAGCTGTCTAGCCGGGAAGCAACTTAGGAATCTCTCTATGCAGATGGGTTGTGTAGTCTCCTTTCTAGCGCTTATCTGAGGTACATGCAGTACTGAGTTACACTGAAGTCCCTCTTGCTTGCTCTCTTTTAGAACCCCCTCATATGGCAGACAGCTGTAGCCTCCTTCTTCTGGCTCACATGTTGCTGTTGTGCCTCCGAGTCTTATGTGGGAACAGAGCATTTACAGCTTCCTATTCCTCCGGTTTCTGCTGCAGGAACATCAGTTTCACAAACAGCCGGACCCCGGAACCATGCGCCACGCTAGTTGTGAGCCTGAACTCTGCTTAATCCTTCAGCTCTTCTCCTCTCATCCACACACTTCGCCCTCCTCACACGAACTAACTAAGCTTCCCCTTCCTAGCTCCCAGAGAGAAGCCCTTCCCCCAGTTTTGGTTCAGAGCTCCCTCTGCTGGCCTGGAGTGGGAACCGTGCTATGTGTTGATTTACCTGATAGAGAGATCCTTCATTGCTTCCAAGCATGATATCACACTCCCTAGGAGGAAGGTACTGCCACTGTGGCAACCATACTCCTGGGGGCGCCACATGTGCATTTTCAGTTGACAGGCAAATGCGCTTATCAGTTATAATTCCACCAGCGGCACTAAAAACCCGCTCTGACAAAATGCTAGTGGCAGGGCAGGCCAGGACCTCCAAGGTGTAGAGAGCCAGTTCATGCCACGTGTCCAGTTTGGATACCCAAAAATTAAAAGGCATAGAGGAATCACAGAGGACGTAGGTACAGTCAGCAAGGTACTCCCTCTGCATCTTCCAAAACATTCCATTCCTTGTGACATTAACCCACACCTCTGGGCCAGGGCAATGGGAGGGTCTGAGAAAACTCTCCCAGAACTTTGCCTTTTGCCTCTGCTGGATTGGAGATGTGTCTCTCTCGCCTGTACTCCTTGGCTGTCCAACGAACTGTGACATCAGCCACCACCATTTTCAGATGGGAATTTTTTTTAATAATTCCATAACAAGAGTCCTCTGGTACCGAACCAATTTAATAGACCTGTCTGCCTCTGGAAGAAGAGATTGAAAGTTCTCCTTGTAGTGTAGGTCTAGAAGTGTCACCAACCAGTAATGAGTGTCACCGTAAATTTTCATAATGCGAGGGTCATGGGAAAGACAGCACAACATAAAGTCAGCCATGCGGGCCAGACTGGTAACAGGCAAGCCTTCCATGTCCTCACCAACAGGACTACTGAGCATGGTGGCCTGCCCCCTGTCCTCTGGCCATGCACGCTGAACAGACAGTAAGACAGTTGTGCTGCTGGTACCATCTATAGCGCATGAAAGTACCTCCAGTTCTTCCTCCTCCTCGTCTTCCTCATTGTCAACCAATCCACATTAGGATGATATAAGGCTGGGCTGTGGGTAATTACCCTACATGCTTCCTTGCTCCATGTCCTTGTGCTCCGCTTGCAATGCATCCTCTATCATTGTGAGCAGAGAGCTTTTCAGAATGCAGAGAAGTGGGATGGTGATGCTAATTATGGCGCCAATGCCGGTCACCATCTTGGTGGATTCCTCCAAGTTTTGGAGGATGGTACATATGTCTGACATCCATGTCCACACCAGAGGTCTTATGTGTGGAGTCTGACCTGAATAACGACTGTCTTGTTGATGCTGGTAGTCAACAACTGCCCTCTTCTGCTCACAAATCCTTTCCAACATGTGCAGTGTAGAGTTTCAATGCGTGGGGACATCACACACCTGACAGATGTTCCCAAAAACTCTACTTGTACGGCAGACAGCTGTAGCCTGCTTCGGGGACTCCTTACTCCTGAATCCCGGCTCACTATCAATGTTGCTGTTGTGCCCCCAAGTCTTAGATGGGAGTAGTGCATTTACAGCCCACTACTCCACCGGTGTCTGCTGCAGAACCATTAGTGTCCATACAACCTCGGGTACCGGGCCCCGGCCTTGCGCTTAGAACTTCTAGGCAGGGTTCCCTCCTAACCCACGTCCTCTGTTCCCTTTTACTCCTTTGTTCCGTACTAATCTCTCCTACTCATGGAAGATCAGGTGTCAGTTCAATGTCTTTCTCCTTCTTTCCTTTCCCGTGCCAGCAGACCCAGGTCACTGAGGTCTGCTGCAGCACCTCCTTCCTCCATCGCTCTCCCTCTCAGGGATCTTCTTTCCTCACTACTCTCTGAGTGGCTTCCTCTCACAGACTGACCTCTAATCCTAAACCTTCCCGCTCTATTATGTATTCTAAACTCCACCCACCTCCCAGCACATTTCGTGTTCCAAGCAGGGAGCCACCAAAGGTGCTCTGCTACACTCCAAGCAGGGAGCCGCAATGTGGCTTTGCTGAACTACCGTGTTGTGTGGGATGCTAGTGTTGGAGCGTGGTCAGGACAGGAGCCTCCAACTCGCCTGGACGGTGGGGTACCACACCTCAGGAGGAGGTGCAGTACCTCTGTGGCGACCGAGCCTCAGGGGCGCCACATACCCCACCCCCGTTAAACACAGCACGTCCGCGGGCTGCAAGTTAAACAGAGTTAACAATACCGGAACATTCAAAATTTTGTAATGCTGATTAAACATGTCTTATACTAAACTTCCTAATATAGGAGGCACGGCTTCTTGAACATTACAAACAACTTAACTGTCTAAATCTTAAATTATGCTACCTAATTTAAAGTGCTATATAAGCAAACTCAATATCAATTCACATTTGCTAGCAACACATCTCCTTTCACATTTTCCTCTTTCTACTGTCTCTTCTAGACGTAGCACAACAACCATGGATACCTGGCTCGTCACCTGTACTTTTCGATTCTATATTCACATCCTCAATATCTTTATTCAAAGTTCAGTAAACATTCACTATGTCTTTTTCTCAAGATACTTCCATAATATCTGTCATCAGGATTTTAATCATATACTAATACTTTCTAGTTTCTATTCAGGAAATAACATTAAGCATTATCAAAAAGTGCAAAAGTAGACGCTGGTCTGGCCATCGTGTCTAGAAATGTCCCTATAACGAGGTAGGTCTTCTTTTACGAAGAGAGTCCTATGTAAAACTAAGAGAGAGCACCTAAAGAGGTGCAAACTATGCACAATGACAGTTCTGGACCATTCAACATTCATGATCTCCACAGTTCAAATTTGAAGGCTGCCAATACAACTGGGCAACACTGGAAAAAAACAGAACTAAAGCATGATAGCCAAAAAATAGAAAACTGGTGCAAAAATAGAAAACAAAGCACAACTGTGCAAATACCCTCCTGGGTAACGAGAGTTAAAGTGAAAAGCATTTTAACTAGTGATTGTCCCCTCCTGGGGTTTCTGGACTGGAACCGCTACCAGATGAGAGAAATGCATTGGCAGTCCTCAGGTAGTCTTCCTCCAGTGGGGTGAAACTTGTGGCTTTCCGTACCCTTTGGCTGTGGGACTGGTACTGAAGTTACGTTGCACATAGGGGTAGGTACAAACACAGTCTTTTCAATAACTGTTGCTGCAGAGGTAGCAGGTGGCTGCTGCCTGTAGGTCTTTATGAGATCCTCCGGGATCTGTCTAATGTTTATTGCATACAATCCCCTCAGTCCTTCATGTCTAGTGAAGGTCACATAATCTCCCGGGCTTAGGTTTCTGACAGGGTGCCCTTTTCTCAAGTGAGGTTCCACATCTCTCCGGTTGAAAAACAGATCAGAGATTCGGCTAGAGTCATGGATAAAGCCGAACCCCCTCTCGGAATTTACATTCAGGATGCGGCCCCAACCTGCCACATCTCTGGGACCGTAGTGACCGGCATGAACCCGCTCCTTCCGGTCCAAATCAGGGCCCAGTACAGCCAACCTCCGCTGCTCTCTGTCTCGGTGTTCGGCTGCCAGTTGCCGGATAGTTGCTTGGCAGCTAGCCCAGTTCTCCTCGTCCTTCCGTTCCTCCTGAGACCGATCCAGACTAGTTTGGTACAGCAGCGCCACTGTCAGGGATTCTGGTGCTCCCTCCCCGGGGGTTGGTATCCTGGTCCCAGACCAGATCTAGCACGACCTGGCCAGCCGCTGCAACCGCGGTACACCCCAAGGCCTTCCCAGGTGCAGGGACATCAAACATACCTGGAGCCTCCTGGCGGTGTGGGTTCTGCTCCGGTGCCGGTGGGAGCTGGCCGGTGGCAGCAGGCCGCGATGGATCGAATGGTGGCTCCGGGTCCACGGGGGCCTCTGGTGGGACCTGCGCAGCCGCGTCAGGTCTGGGTGGGAGCTCCTCTTCCTCTGCTTCGGCTCCCGGAGCCTCATACAATTCCTCCTGTGGCGGCAGCGAAGGGGCTCCGGATGCTGCCGGTGGTGTGATGGTGGCTGCAGGCTCCGTGGAGTCTGCCTGGGGAATTTCCGGTGCAGCAGCGGCGGTTACCGCAGGTGTAGGCCCCTCCCGGGTGTGCTGCCAGTTCAGCCTCCACAAGGCCTCCTGCCTCAGCCGCAAACATTGGGTCAGCCGGGCAATCTCCTCCTCCAGCTGCCGTCGATTCAGCCTAGAAGCAGGGTCCGAGCCTTCAGCCATGGCGCCGGGGAGATCCAGCTCAACCTCCCCGCGCTCCGCAGGCCTCCTCCCCTCTTCTTCCATCATGGCGTTCTGGCGCTCTTCTTCCTGTCTCGACTCTTTTCCCACCACTGGCTTCCGCTCCTCCTTCTTGGGGCGACGTCTTCTTCCAGCTCCTCCATACCAAGCCAGTGTACGAACCCCTCAGGGGGTGGGCCAAGTTGCTGTCACATACAAGTTTAGACAGGGGAGGCCCAGGACAGTCTGCGCTCTTTTCTTAGGACCACCCATATGATCACGCCCTTCTTCTCCAGGCTGTCGGCCATTTTTAGTGTTCATTTCACAGTCTATCAAATTGGGTCTTCTGCACATTCTCAAAAGTTTCAAGTCCAACAAATCTTAGGCACACAGGACCCGATGGCATCGGGTCTCGTCATCCTGTTCGTGACGCCAAGTTGGGTTGCACTCCCAGGGCCGTGGGGTACTCGGTACCGGGCCAGTGTCAGCGGGAAGTGTCACAGCAGCGGTGACCCGGTCCGTGGCCCTGGGCGCCCAAGTATTAGGGGAGATTGAATGGTGGAATGTAATTAATGGAATAGTTTGTGACGCTACCTGTGGTGTTCTGCAAGGGAGATGTTAAGCCGACGCTGCATGCAGATCCTCTGGGACTGGTGGTGTGTTGCAGCCAAGATGGTGAAGCTCCCCACAGGTGGAGCTGTAGTCCCAGGGCAGTGTAGATGTAGGGGTAGCTGAAAGGCCCAGGCAGTGTAGTAGCTGGTACTCGGATGTAGCAGTGCTGGGTGTGTAGGCGCAAGAATCAATGGAGGACACCAGGCCTTGTAGTTCCAAAGCTTTACTCACAGTCTGTAGTACACACAGGTGCCCGCCTCTGTACTGTGTCCTCCGGGCCAGAGGCTCAATCAACCTCCAGGTCAGATGGAGTGCTCCCTTCCAACGCTCCGCCAACATGTACCTTTCTGAACGTCTCCTCTTATAGCGCCTTTAAATGTGAAGATCTCCTAGTACTGAGTTACACTGGAGTTCCTCCTGACAGATGTTCCCAAGAACTCTACTTGTACGGCAGACAGCTGTAGCCTGCTTCGGGGACTCCTTACTCCTGAATCCCGGCTCACTATCAATGTTGCTGTTGTGCCCCCAAGTCTTAGATGGGAGTAGTGCATTTACAGCCCACTACTCCACCGGTGTCTGCTGCAGAACCATTAGTGTTCATACAACCTCGGGTACCGGGCCCCGGCCTTGCGCTTAGAACTTCTAGGCAGGGTTCTCTCCTAACCCACGTCCTCTGTTCCCTTTTACTCCTTTGTTCCGTACTAATCTCTCCTCATGGAAGATCAGGTTTCAGTTCAATGTCTTTCTCCTTCTTTCCTTTCCTGTGCCAGCAGACCCAGGTCACTGAGGTCTGCTGCAGCACCTCCTTCCTCCATCCCTCTCTCTCTCGGGGATCTTCTTTCCTCACTCCTATCTGAGTGGCTTCCTCTCACAGACTGACCTCTAATCCTAAACCTTACCGCTCTTTTATGTATTCTAAACTCCACCCACCTCCCAGCACGTTTCGTGTTCCAAGCAGGGAGCCACCAAAGGTGCTCTGCTACACTCCAAGCAGGGAGCCGCAATGTGGCTTTGCTGAACTACCGTGTTGTGTGGGATGCAAGTGTTGGAGCGTGGTCAGGAGCCTCCAACTCACCTGGACGGTGGGGTACCACACCTCAGGAGGAGGTGCAGTACCTCTGTGGCGACCGAGCCTCAGGGGCACCACATTAACCCTGAAGGAGCTTCAGAGTTCCAAAGCAGAGACCAAAGTATCGATATAACCATAATAAGTCGTGTACTCCATATACAGTGGGTACGGAAAGCGTTCTGACCCCTTTAAATTTTTCAATTTTTGTTTCATTGCAGCCATTTGTTAAATTAAAAAAAAGTTCTTTTTTTTCTCACTAATGTTCACTCTGCACCTAATCTTGATTGAAAAAAACAAATGTAAAAATGTTTGCTAATTTATTAAACAAAAGAAAAGTTGAAATATCCCATGGTCATAAGTATTCAGACCCTTTGGTCAGACACTTAAATATAGGTCACATGCTGTCCATATCCTTGTGATCCTCCTTGAGATGGTTCTACTCCTTCATTGGAGTCCAGCTGTGCTTAATTAAACTAATAGGACTTGATTTGTAAATGCACACACCTGTCTATATAAAGGGCCTGTCACACTAAGCGATATCGCTAGCAATATCGCTATAACGTCACTGGTTTTGTGACGTTATAGCGATATTGCTAGCGATATTGCTATGTCTGATACTTACCTCCGACCGGCTCCCCCTCTGATTATCGCTGATCGCGCGAGAACGTCCTGGGCCGTTTCTCGTCGTCAGCTTCCTGCTGGGCTTCCTGCGGCGCCGACGATCGATGCGTGGACGCGGGTGGGAGGACGTCATGATCGCCTCATCTGACAGGTAAGTGGCGACCCCCAACCCCTGCTATGTCGCTGGTGAGATCTGCCTGTGTGGCAGCTCACTAGCTACCACTTAGCGATGCACCAGCGATCTTGACCGTGTCATATCGCTGGTCAGGATCGCTGGTGCATCGCTAATGTGGCGCCCCTGAGGCTCAGTCGCCACAGAGGTACTGCACCTTTCTCTCTCTCTAAGGGTGTGGTACCCCACCATCCAGGTAAGGTGGGAACTCCCTTTCCACGCTCCAACACTCGCACAACCACTTTGCGGCTCCTTGCTCAGATGGTAGCAGAGCACCTTTGGTGGTTCCCTGCTTGGAACACTGGATGTGCTGGGAGGTGGGTGGAGTTAAGATACATAAAAGAATGGGAAAGTGTAGGATGAGAGGTTCAGTCTGACACAAGGTCAGTCGGGTAGGAAGTCACTCAGACAGGAGTGAGGATCCCTGGAAGAAGGGATGGAGGAAGGAGTGCTGCACCTGCCTCAGTGATCTGAGCCAGCTGGCATGGGAAAGGAAAAGAAGGAGAAAGATGTAGAACTGAAACCTAAGCTTTCATAAGAAAAAAAGACAAGTACGGAATGAAGGAGTAGAGAGAACAGAGAGGACGTGGGTTAGAAGAGGAATCCTGCCTATAGGTTCTCAGCGCATTTCCCCCATTGACTTGGGCGCCCAGGGCCACGGTCCGGGTCACCGCTGCTGTGACACATCCCACTGATACCATCCCGGTACCAAGTACCCCACGGCCCAGGGAGGGCGACCCACTAAGTGTGACAGTACCTTAAGACCTCACAGCTCACCGTGCATGTCAGACCAAATGACTATCATGCAGTCAAAGGAAATGGCAAAGGAGCTCAGAGACAGAATTGTGGCAAGGCACAGAAATGGCGAAGGTTACAAAAGAATTTCTGCAGTACTCAAAGTTCCTAAGAGCACAGTGGCCTCCATAATCCTTAAATGGAAGAAGTTTGGTACCACCAGAAGTCTTCCTAGCCGTTCAGCCAAACTGAGCAATCATGGGAGAAGAGCATTGATGAGAGAGGTAAAGAAGAACCTCAAGATCACTGTGTCTGATCTCTACAGATGCAGTAGGGAGATGGGAGAAAGTTCCACAAAGTCAACTGTCACTGCAGCCCTCCACCAGTTAGGCCTTTATGGCAAGTGGCCCAACAGAAGCCTCTCCTCAGTGCCAGACATATGAAAGCCTGCATAGAGATTGCTAAAAAAAACACATGAAGGACTCCCAGACTATGAGGTATAAGATTCTCTGGTCTGATGAGACGAAGATAGAATTTTTTGGTGATAATTCTAAGCTGGATGAAAACCTCTTCCAGAGTGCTCTGGACTTCAGACTTTGCTGAAGGTTCACCTTCCAACAAGACAATGACCCTAAGCACACAGCTAAAATAACAAAGGAGTGGCTACAGAACAACTCTGTGACCATTCTTGACTGGCCCAGCCAGAGAACTGTCCTAAACCCAATTGAGCATCTCTGGAGAGACCTGAAAATGGCTGTCCATCAACGTTTACCATCCAACCTGACGGAACTGGAGAGAATTTGCAAGGAAGAATGGCAGAGAATCCCCAAATCCAGGTGTGAAAAACTTGTTGCATTATTCCCAAGAAGACTCATGGCTGTACTAGCTCAAAAAGGTGCTTCTACTCAATACTGAGCAAAGGGTCTGAATATTTATGACCATGTGATAATTCAGTTTTTCTTTTTTAATAAATTTGAAAAAATTCTACATTTCTGTTTTTTTTCAGTCAAGATGGAGAGCAGAGTGTACATTAATGAGAAAAAAATGAACTTTTTTGAATTTACCAAATGGCGGCAATGACACAAAGAGTGAAAAATGTAAAGGGGTCTGAATACTTTCTGTACCCACTGTAGGTGACCAGAAAAAAGCCTTTGCTTACACAACCAAAATTTTAAGGTTTGCTTTGAGTTTTCCAAAAGACACATGAGAGACACTCCAGATTTATGGAGGAAGGTGCTGTGGTCAGATTAGACCAAAATTGAACTTTTTTGCCACCAAAGTAAACGCTATGTCTGGCACCACACCAACACAGCTCATCATCCCAAGACCATCCTCACAGTGAAACATGTTGGTGACAGCACCATGCTGTGAGGATGTTTTTTGGTAGCTGGGACAGGAAAATGGTCAATTGCGGGGAAGATGGATGCACATAGCTTTTGAAGAAAGTCGGCAGCAAGAATGTTCCCAACATCTTGGAAAACTACCCACTGAACTTCAGAGAATGTTGGCTTGCACAAATCCATTTATTTCTTCATGTAATCCCAGACAGACTTGATGATGAAGAGATCAGGGCTCTAGGGGGGCTGTATCATCACTTTCATGACTCATTGTTCTTCTGTACACTGAAGATAGTTCTTAATGGCATTGGCTGTATATTTGGGGTCATTGCCCTCCTGAAAAATAAATTTGGAGCCCATCAGATGTCTCCCTGATGATACTGCACAATGGATAAGTATCTGTCTGAATTTCTCAGCATTGAGGACTCCATTAAGACTGACCAAATTCTCAACTCCATTTGCAGAAATGCAGCCCAAAACTTGAATGTAACATTCACCATGCTTCACTGTTGCCTGCAGACACTCATTATTGTACTGCTTTCGAGACCATACAAACATACAAACTGCCTTATCCCCAGTCCAGAGCACCTGTTGCCATTTTTCTGAACAACAATTCCTAACTCGTCATTCATAGTTGAGTTCATTGCACTTGCATTCATGTTGAATGTATGATTTTTTTACCACAATTCTTCCATGAAGACTTCTGGATAGAGTTTTCCAAACAGCCAAAGCTAACGGACAATACTCTATACTCCTCCTTCTACACCAGTCCTCTGCTTTCAAAACAGTTGACCACTGCCTCCTACTACAGATCCTTTCCTGCTTTGGCATCAAAGACCTCACCCTTTCCTGGATCTCCTCATACCTTTCCAACTGCACATTCAGTGTCTCTCACTCCCACACTACCTCTTCATCCCACCCTCTCTCTGTTGGAGACCCCAAAGGCTCTGTTCTAGGACCCCTACTCTTCTCAATCTATACACTTGGCCTGGGGGAACTCATAAAGTCCCATGGATTCCAGTACCACCTTTATGCTGATGACAGTCAGATCTACCTCTCTGGCCCAGACGTCACCTCTCTGCTGTCCAGAATCCCGGAGTGTCTATCAGTCATATCTTGCTTCTTCTCCTCAACTCACAGATCTTCCTCACCTGACCTATCTATCACAATTAATGACATCACGCTCTCCCCCGTACCAGATGTCCGCTGCCTCAGAGTAACCCTTGACTCTGTCCTGTCCTTCAAACCGCACATCCAACTCTTTCTACCTCCTGTCTCCTCTAGCTCAAAAATATTTCCAGAATCCATCCATCCCTCAACCCTCAATCTACTAAAATGCTTGTGCATGCCCTCATCATCTCCCACCTCGACTACTGCAACATCCTTTTCTGTGGCCTCCCTGCTAACAACCTCGCACCTCTCCAGTCCATCCTTAACTCTGCTGCCCGACTAATTCATCTCTCTCCTTGCTACTCCTCTGCTTCTCCCCTCTGCAAATCTTTTCACTGGCTCCCATTTCCTCAGCGTATCCAGTTCAAATGACTAATACTGACCTACAAGTCCATCTATAACCTGTCTCCTCCATATGTCTGTGAACTAATCTCCCGATATCTTCCCTCATGGAATCTCTGGTCCCCCAAGACCTCCTTCTCTCCTCCACACTTATTCGCTCCTCACCCATCCGCCTCCAAGATTTCTCCTGAATATCCCCTTTCATCTGGAATTCTTTGCCCCAACACATCTGTGGCGCCCCTGAGGCTCAGTTGCCACAGAGGTACTGGACCTTCTAAGGTGTAGTGCCCCACTGCCTAGGTAAGTTGGGAGCTCCTTTCCACACTCCAACACTTGCACCCCACACAACAGGGTAGTTCTGCACAACCACATTGTGGCTCAGTGCTTAGAGAGTAGCAGAGCACCTCTGGTGGTTCCCTGCTTGGAACACGGGATGTGCTGGGAGGTGGGTGGAGATGAGACCCATATAAGAGGTTGGGAAGGTTAAGAATTACAGGTTCAGTCTGGCGGGAGGTCAGGCGAGAGGAGAAAGGACAGTCAGTCAGGAGAGTCTGAGGACGGGTCCGAGAGGGAAAGAGATCCCTAGAAGAGGGAGAGAAGAAGGAGTGCTGCAGCTGCCTCAGTGATCTGAGCCAGCTGGCACGGGAAAGGAACAAGAAGGAGAAAGATGTAGAACTGCAACCTAAGCTTCCATAAGAGAGAGAAAGATCAGTACGGAATGAAGGAGCAGAGAACATAGAGGAGAAGTGGGTTGGAAGAGGAACCCTGCCTATAGGTTCTCAGCGCAAGGCCGGGGCCCAGTCCCCGAGGTTGTATGGACACTTACGGTTCTGCAGCAGACACTGGTGGAGTAGTTGGCTGTAAATGCACTACTCCCATCTAAGACTTGGGGCACAACAGCAACTGAATAGAGAGCCAGGACTCTCGAGAAGGGAGTCCCCGATAGAGGCTACAGCTGTCTGCCATACGAGTAGAGTTGTTAGGAACATCTGACAGGAGGAACTCCAGAGTACCACGGTACTGGAGCTCTTCACACCTTAAGGCGCAATAGAGGAGTCTTTCAGGAAAGGTACATGTTGGCGGAGTGTTGGAGAGGAGAATCCTGACTTGCCCGGGAGGTTGATTGAGTCTCTGCCCCAGAGGACACGGCATGAAAGCAGGCACCAGTGTGTACCACGAACTGTGAGTAAAGCCTTGAAACTGCAAGCACTGGTGTCTTCCATTCCTTCTTGCGTCCGCCAGCACTGCTACATCCCCTGTTCCGGACACTACACCATCAAAGTGTCCCCACATCTACACTGCCCTGGGACAACAGCCCTGCCTGTGGAGGGCTATACCACCATTGCTGCATCACACCATCTGTCCCAAAGGATCTGTCTGCAGCGTCGGCGTAACACCTCCCTTGCCAAACACCACAGGTGGCGTCATGAACTATTCCATTCTATTACCTACATATCCCGCCATTACTTGGGTGCCCAGGGCCACGGACCGGGTCACCGCTACTGTGACACATCCCCTGACACCGGCCCGATACCGAGTACCCCTCGGCCCTGGGACGGGGGCGACCCACATCCGACTATGAGCTACATTCGGATCCTTCAGACGGAAACCTGAAAACCCACCTTTTCAGGAAAGCTTACAGCCTGCAATGACCCCACTGCCTCCTCACCACTACTGGAGCTTCCGCCTCACCAACACCGAAGCTGCTGCAACCCCCAACCTACTGTCTCCTTTCCCACCATCCTGTAGAATGTAAGTCTGCAAGGGTAGGGTCCTCTCCCTTCTGTATCAGTCTGTCATTGTTAGTTACCGTGATATCTGTAATCTGTAATATTACTGTAAGTGATATCTGTAATTTGTATGTCACCCTTTCTCATGTTCAGCACCATGGAATCAATGGTGCTATATAAATAAATAATAATAATAAACAGTAGATGGGTGTACCTGGGTCCCACAAGTTGCTGCCAGTTTGAGCTGATGGCACTACTGGACATATTACAAATTAGAAAGGAAGTAAGCTTGATGTGTCTTTCATATGCTGCGCTAAGTTTCCTGGGTTGACCACTGCATGTAAAGTCCTAAATGTGGCCCATTTCTTGGTGTCCTCAATGTGGAGAAATACAGACAGATGCTTATCCATCATTCAATACCATAAGGGAGACAATGGATTGTCTCTAAGTGTATTCTGCGGCAAGACAATGACCCCAAACCTACAACCAATGTCATTAAGAACTCTCTTTAGTGCAAGAAACAAGGAGTCCAGGAAGTGATGATATGGCCTCCACAGATCCCTGATTTCAACCTCATAGACCCTGTCTGGCAGTACATGAAGAGACAGAAAACTACATTCACTTAATGTCTGTGGTTAGTTTTCCAAGATGTTGGGAACAACCTGACTGATGATTTCATTCAAAAAGTGTGGGCAAACTTACCTAGAAAAAATACTGCTTTTGATGCTGTTTTGAAGGCAAATAGTGGTCATGTCAAATATTGATTTGATTTATTTTTACATCTATTTTTTAAAGCATTCTTACTTTAAGAATTGTGCATAATACTGTATATCTAACAAATAGTGTTTTTAAAAAGGCTGTGTTTGAGTTCTAGTGTATAAACTTCCCAGTTTTAGCACCACTTTCTGTTCAGCAAATTGCTAGATTTACCATAAATTAACTACCCGTATATACTCGTATCACAACGAAAAAAACGAAAACAACGTCCAATATTCAATTAAGTTGAATGTTTATTAAGAAAGATTTCAAACAATAAATGCAGGGGTGGTAATAAATTACCAAAAGAAGGGGCAACACAAGGGGTCTATTGCACAGGTATTATGCACTTCAATGTACTATGACTGTATAGAATATAACACAATAGTAAAAAGAGACACAAAAAATAGAAAAAATTGATGTGCTGATATTAAACATGATCATAAAGTGCAATAAAAATAATGCATAAAGAAGCACAAATTTAAAAAGACCAATCCATATATAAAGTGCAATGTGCAAATATTCATAGATAATGAGCTCAGGCACAGGTAAGTAAATAATTCATAAAGAAGCACAAATTTATAAAGACGAATCCATATGTAAGGTGCATTGTGCAAACGTTCAGACGCCGAAACGTACATCGGGGATGGGCGCATCCTGGGGATCTATCGCACATTGGCACAAGGTATTGATTGAGCCCAAGTATTCTGGCACATATATATATATATGTATTTTTGTAAACATTTTATTTATAACCGCAGTTATTACTAATTGGCTTTGGACACCTTTATTGTTTACTTGCCATTGAGCGTTCTTATATGATTATTTGCTGGCTCAGGTCCCCGACACTGGTGTGGTGCCCCTGAGGCTCAGTCGCCAAAGAGGTACTGCACCTTCTCCTAAGGTGTGGTGCCCCACCATCCAGGTAAGTTGGGAGCTCCTGACCACGCTCCAACACTCACACCCCACACAATAGAGTAGTTCAGCATAACCACATTGCGGCTCCTTGCCTAGTGAGAGGCAAAGCACCTTTGGTGGTTCCCTGCTTGGAACACTAAACGTGCTGGGAGGTGGGTGGAGTTGAGAACACACAAAAAAGGGGGTTGGTTTAGGATTAGAGGTCAGTCAGTCAGACGGAGGGTCTGAGAGAGGAGGCCACTCCGAGAGGAGTGGGGATCCCTGGAAGAGGGATGGAGGAAGGAGTGCTGCAGCTGCCTCAGTGACCTGAGCCAGCTGGCACGGGAAAGGAAAGAAGGAGAAAGACGTTGAGCTTAAGCCTGAGCTTCCATAGGAGAGAAAGACAAGTACGGAACATAGGAGAAAGGGAACACAGAGGACGTGGGTTAGAGGAAGAACCCTGCCTAGAAGTTCTAAGCGCAAGGCCGGGGCCCGGTCCCCGAGGTTGTATGGACACTAATGGTTCTGCAGCAGACTCCGGTGGAGTAGTGGGCTGTAAATGCACTACTCCCATCTAAGACTTGAGGGCACAACAGCAATATGGATAGAGGGCCGGGACTTAGAATCATAGAATCATAGAATCATAGAGTTGGAAGGGACCTCCTGGGCCATCTGGTCCAACCCCCTGCTCAAAGCAGGATTCGCTAAATCATCCCAGTCAGATGTCTGTCCAGCCTCTGTTTGAAGACTTCCATTGAAGGAGAACTCACCACTTCTCGTGGCAGCCTGTTCCACTCATTGATCACTCTAACTGTCAAAAAGTTTTTTCTAATATCTAATCTGTGTCTCCTCCCATTCAGTTTCATCCCATTGCTTCTAGTCTTTCCATGTGAAAATGAGAATAAAGTTGATCCTTCTACAATGTGACAGCCCTTTAGATATTTGTAGACAGCTATTAAGTCTCCTCTCAGTCTTCTCTTTTGCAAACTAAACATTCCCAAATCCTGCAACCTTTCCTCATAAGACAGGGTTTGCAGACCGGTCACCATTCTGGTCGCTCTTTTCTGAACTTGCTCCAGTTTGTTGATGTCTTTTTTAAAATGTGGTGCCCAAAACTGGACACAATATTCCAGATGAGGTCTGACCAAAGAGGAGTAGAGGGAAATAATGACTTCACGTGATCTAGACTGTATGCTTCAGTTAATACATCCTAGAATTGCATTTGCCTTTTTTGCTGCTGCATCACACTGTTGACTCATATTCAGTCTGTGATCTATTAATATACCCAAGTCTTTTTCACATGTGCTGTCACTTAGCCCTATTCCTCCCATTCTATATATGCTTTTTTCATTTTTATTGCCCAGATGTAGTACTTTGCATTTCTCCCTGTTAAAAACCATTCTGTTAGTTGCTGCCCACTTCTCCAGTTTATTTAAATCTTTTTGAATCCTCTCTCTCTCTTCTCTAGTATTAGCTATCCCTCCTAGCTTTGTGTCATCAGCAAATTTAATCAGTTTACCCTCAATTCCTTCATCTAAATCGTTGATAAAGATGTTGAACAATACAGGGCCCAGGACAGAGCCCTGTGGTACCCCACTTGAGACATTCTTCCAACTGGATGTGCAGCCATTTACGACCACTCTTTGGGTCCGATCACTAAGCCAGTTATGAATCCACCTAACAGTTGCCTTGTCCATTCCATACTTAGTCATTTTTTCAATAAGGATTGTATGAGATATTTTGTCAAATGCTTTGCTGAAGTCAAGATATACTATATCTACAGCATTTCCTTGATCCACCCAATCAGTGATACCGTCATAGAAGGAAATTAAGTTAGTCTGACATGACTTATTAGTTACAAACCCATGCTGACTCTGTTTAATCACTTCATTCTTATCCAGGTATTGACATACATGTTGTTTAATAATTTGTTCAAAGATTTTTCCTGGTATAGAAGTCAGACTCACCGGCCTATAGTTGTCTGGGTCCACCTTCTTCCCCTTTTTGAAGATAGGAACAACATTTGCTCTTCTCCAGTCTTCTGGCACTTCTCCTGTTCTCCAAGAATTTTCAAAGATTATGGAGAGGGGTTCAAAAATTTCTTCTGCTATCTCCTTCAGTACTCTGCGGTGTAATTCATCTGGACCTGGAGACTTGAATTAATTTAGGTTAGCTAAGTGTTTCCTCACTATCTTTCTGTTTATAGATATCCTGGATTCTTCTATTCCCTTAATAGGACAGTGAATAACAGTTGATGTTATATTTCCTTTCTGAGAGAAAACAGATGCAAAATAGGAATTTAAAAGTTCAGTCTTACCATTAGGAGTAGAGAGTCCCCGAAGCAGGCTACAGCTGTCTGCCGTGCAAGTAGAGTTCTTGGGAACATCAGTCAGGAGGAACTCCAGTGTAACTCAGTACTAGGAGATCTTCACACTTAAAGGCGCTATCAAGGAGACGTTCAGAAAAGGCACATAAGTTGGCGGAGCATGGAAGGGAGCATCCCATCTTGCCTGGAGGTTGACTGGGTCCCTGACCTGGAGGACACGGCACAGAAGCGGGCACTACAGACTGTAAGTAAAGCTTTGGAACTACATGCCCTGGTGTCCTCCATTCCTTCCTGCGTCCGTCCGCCTGGCACTGCTACATCCCCTGCGCCGGACACTACACCATCTAAGTGTCTCCACATCTACACTGCCTTTGGACAACAGCCCTGCCTGTGGAGGGCTATACCACCATTGCTGCAACACACCATCTGTCCCAGAGGATCTGTCTGCAGCGTCGGCTTAACACCTCCCTTACCGAACACCACAGGTGGCATCACGAACTATTCATCTAACTACATTCCACCATTCACAACTTCCCCTGTTACTTGGGCGCCCAGGGCCACAGTCCGGGTCACCGCTGCTGTGACACATCCCACTGATACCGGCCCGGTACCGAGTACCCCACGGCACTGGCGGAGGGCGACCCAATTTGGCGTCACGAACAGGATGACGAGACCCGATGCCATCGGATTCTGTGTGCCTAAAATTTGTTGGACTTAGAGCTTTTGAGAATGTGCAAAAGATCCAATTTAATAGACTGTGAAATGAACATTAAAAATGTCCGTTGGCGTGGAGAAGAAGGGCGGGACGAGACGGGAGGTCCTAGGAAAAGACCACGAACAGTCTTGGGCCTCCCATGCCTGAATTACTATGTGACAGCAACATGGCCCACCCCCCGAGGGGTTTGTATACTGGCTTGGTATTGAGGCACTGGAAGAAGACGCCACCCCAAGAAGGAGGGGCAGAAGCCAATGGCGGGAAAGGGGCCAAGAGAGAAGGAGGAAGAATGCCAGAACGCCATATTGGAGAGAGACGGGAGGACGCCTGCGGAGTGCGGGGAAGTGGATATCCCTGGCGCCATGGCTGAAGGCTCCGACCCAGTAGCTGAGATGAACCGCCGGCAGCTGGAGGAAGAAATCGCCCAGCTGACGCACCAATTGCGACTGAGGCAGGAGGCCTTGTGGAGGCTGAACTGGCAGCACGCCCAGGAGGGGCCTACACCGGCAGTAACCGCAGCTACTGCACCGCAGCTTCCCCAGGCAGATTCCGTGGAACCTGTCACCACCATCACACCACCGGCAGCATCCGAAGCCCCCTTGCTGCCGCCACAGGAAGATTTATATGAGGCACCGGAGGCCGGAGAAGAGGAACAGGAGCTCCCGCCTGGACCTGACGTGGCTGCACAGGTCCCACCTGAGCCCCCCATGGACCCGGAGCCACCACCCGCTGTCACCAGCCTGCTTTCACCGGCACCAGAGCAGAGACCACACCGTCAGGAGGCTCCAGGTCCGTCCAATGCCCCGACACCTGGGAAGGCCCTGGGGTGTACCATGGTCGCAGCGGCTGGCCAGGTCGCGCTAGATCTGGTCTGGGACTGGGATACCAGTCCCCAGGGGGGAACACTGGAACCCCTGGAGGTGGCGCCGCGATACCAAACCAGCCTAGATAGGTCCCGGGAGGAGCGGGAGGATGATGAGAACTGGGCTAGTTGTTAAGCTACCATCTGGCAACTAGCAGCTAAACACCGGGAGAGGGAGCAGCGCCGGCAAGCGGTACTAGGCCCAGATTTGGACCGGAAGGAGCGGGTCCGTGCCGTCATTATGGTCCCAGAGATGCAGCAGGTTGGGGCCACGTCCTGAACGTGAACCATGAGAGGGGGTTCGGCTTTATCCATGACCCTAGCCGAATCTCCGATCTGTTCTTCAGCCGGAGAGATGTGGAACCGCATTTTAGGAAAGGGCACCCTGCCAGGAACCTGAGCCCGGGAGATCATGTGACATTCACCAGACATGAAGGTCTGAGAGGCTGGTAGGCCATGAATATCAGGCGAGTCCCGGAGGATCTCATCCAAACCTGCAGGCAGAAACCACCTATTGCCCGTATGTCCCAAGGAGTACCATCCGTCAGAAAAGCCGCAAGCTTCACCCCACTGGAGGAGGAGTATCTAAGGACTGCTAATGCATTCATTACTTCTGGTAGCAGTTCCCAGACCCCAGCTTCCTGAACCCCAGGAGGGGACCAGCACTAATAACCTATAATTTTCATTACCCAGGAGGGTATTTGCACCAGTTGTGCCTTTGTTTTCTATTTTTGACCATCATGGTTCAGTTTTGTTTCCCAGTTGTTGCCCTGTTTTTGTTGGCAGCCTTTTCTATTTGAACTGCAGAGATCATGAACGCTGAATGGTCCAGAACTGTGTTGTAAATAGTTTGCACCTCTTTAGGTGCCCTTTCTTGGTTTTACATAGACACTTTGCGAAGATAACGTCTACTTCATTTGGAGCATGACTTCAATCAAAGGACACTGCAAGAGATCCCGGCTGGGAGCAGTGTCCAGCACTTACAAGAATCGTTGAAAGTTTTAATGTGAAGTATTTGATAATGATGTGTCTTATGAGAGTAAATGGCTTTTATATAGAATTGAGAATGTTTTGATAAAGAGATAAGAGATTGTGATAGAGAGATTTGAATAAAGAATTGAAAATATTGATGCACCACGGTTGTCGCTCAGAGTTGAAAGAAAGTAGAGATTGTGCACTAGAGATGAAAAGATGAAGAATACTGAAGTAGTAGTGAGTAACAGACAATAGCACTGTGAATTAAGTATTGTATGGAAAATTGCACTTTTCACTTAGGATTTTAGATAGTAATTAAGAAATGTTTGCAACATTCAAGAATGAGTGCCTCTCACATTGGGAAGTTTAGTATAAGAAATGCTTATTCAGCATTGCAAAAATTTGTATGTTCCTGTGTTGTTAACTTTGTTTGCCTTGCAGCCCGCAGACGTGCTGTGTTTAACGGGGGGGTATGTGGCGCCCCTGAGGCTCAATCGCCACAGAGGTACTGCACCTTCTCCTAAGGTGTGATGCCCCACCATCCAGGTAAGTTGGGAGCTCCTGACCATGCTCCAACACTCGCACCCCACACAATAGAGTAGTTCAGCATAGCCACATTGCGGCTTCTTGCCTAGTGAGAAGCAGAGCACCTATGGTGGTTCCCTGCTTGGAACACTAAACGTGCTGGGAGGTGGGTGGAGTTGAGAAAACACAAAAGAGGGGGATGGTTTAGGATTAGAGGTCAGTCAGACGGAGGGTCTGAGAGAGGAGGCCACTCGGAGAGGAGTGGGGATCCCTGGAAGAGGGATGGAGGAAGGAGTGCTGCAGCTGCCTCAGTGACCTGAGCCAGCTGGCACAGGAAAGGAAAGGAGAAAGACATTGAGCTTAAGCCTGAGCTTCCATAGGAGAGAAAGACAAGTACGGAAAGTAGGAGAAAGGGAATACAGAGGACGTGGATTAGAGGAAGAACCCTGCCTAGAAGTTCTAAGCGCAAGGCCGGGGCCTGGTCCCCGAGGTTGTAGTGGGCTGTAAATGCACTACTCCCATCTAAGACTTGAGGGCACAACAGCAATATGGATAGAGAGCCGGGACTTAGGAGTAGAGAGTCCCCGAAGCAGGCTACAGCTGTCTGCCGGGCAAGTAGAGTTCTTGGGAACATCAGTCAGGAGGAACTCCAGTGTAACTCAGTACTAGGAGATCTTCACACTTAAAGGCGCTATAGAGGAGATGTTCAGAAAAGGCACATAAGTTGGCGGAGCGTGGAAGGGAGCATCCCATCTTGCCTGGAGGTTGACTGGGTCCCTGACCCGGAGGACACGGCACAGAAGCGGGCACTACAGACTGTAAGTAAAGCTTTGGAACTACATGCCCTGGTGTCCTCCATTCCTTCCTGCGTCCGTCCGCCTGGCATGCTACATCCCCTGTGCCGGACACTACACCATCTAAGTGTCTCCACATCTACACTGCCTTTGGACAACAGCCCTGCCTGTGGAGGGCTATACCACCATTGCTGCACCACACCATCTGTCCCAGAGGATCTGTCTGCAGCGTCTGCTTAACACCTCCCTTGCCAAACACCACAGGTGGCATCACAAACTATTCATCTAACTACATTCCACCATTCACATTCCCCACTGATTTGGGCACCCAGGGCCACAGTCCGGGTCACCGCTGCTGTGACACATCCCACTGATACCGGCCCGGTACCGAGTACCCCACGGCCCTGGCGGAGGGCGACCCAACTGGCTATATTTACCATTCCCATTTCCATCGCTGTCTCTGAGTCCTGTGCAGTTGACGCGCCCCGGGGGCCACAGGGTACTCGGAGCCTGGCCCGTTGACTTCAATGGGGGACGGTGTCACGGCGGCTGGGACAATTGCTTGGGTGGTATTTACGGAGATAGGAATAAAGTTTATGGTTGGATACGTGACGCCACCTGTGGCATTCTGGTCAGAGGTGACCAGTACTGCAGTGTTGCTTCTCTGGGATGGATGTTGGGCGCAGCTATGATGTTTTAGCCCTCCACAGGTAGGGCTGTAGTCCCAGGGCAGAATAGATGGAGTTGTTGGTAGGGTTGTGGTGTGGAGGGGAGGAGTTGCGCAGAAATAAAATGGAGGACACAATCGCATGTAGTTCAATGGGCTTTACTCACAGTCTGTCTGCAGTACAGATGCCTGCTTCAGTGCTGAGTCCTCCACGTCAGGGGTCCAGTAAACTTACAGGTAGATGAGTACACCCCTCCAACTCTTCCTTTCAGTATGTTCCTTCCTACGCCGCCTCACTGTACTGGTTTCCTCTCCTTCCTCCCTTTCCAGCACCCTCACAGTCAGTGTCCCAGGCTGGCTGCCCCGGATCCTGTCAGAATTCGTCACTCAGGTGGCTTCGTGATCCTATGTGGCTGCCTTTCTGGGAAGGTAACTGTGGAAGTCGCTGTGGCCCATACAGCAACCACAGCGGTCAGCTTGCTAGTTAAGTTCATTGTTTACTTCACTAGGCTAGGGGCTGAGACCCTTCTGCGATTTAATTTCTTCTCCCACCTGATAGCAATCAGCGTGGGACTCTAGAAATTCCACTCTTTCCTTGCGGGAGCTTTTTGCTCCAAGCCAATCTATCCGGCAGCTCCTCCTGACAGGAGCTGCTCCAAGCGCATCCTTACACCTGCTCTTCCCCTGAGGGAACTCCCTCAACTCCTTTCAAATCTCCCACTCTTTCTCTAAGCTCCGCCCACTCGCTGTTCCCATTGGCTGATCTACATCACTCCACTTTCTAAGCTCCTCCCCTTTTCCTACCTTCCCCACTAGCTCCCAACACCATTTCCTAGCCAGTCTGGGATGAGGCCATCCTCTTGAAGGGTACACCCAGATGCCCTGACTAGCTAGTGTGTGTGTGTTGAGTGCAGTGTTAAGAGTGTGGTGAGGTGCCCCCATCTTACCCGGTCGTGAGATACCACACCTCTGGATGAGATGCAGTACCTCTGTGGCGACTGGACCCGCAGGGACGCCACACAGTGACGTTAGCAGAGGGCGCGCACTGACTACGTCATCGCAACCTCCGCTAATGTCACAGCCAGAGGACCGGTGAGACAGCGATGGAACGGGGAGCGGTAAGTATTGCTCAGCTCCCCGCCATACTCACCGCCCTCCTGGCACTCGGTCTCTTCAGTCCCTGCTGCCAGCATGATGTCGGGGCCCAAGCTGTTCCTGCATTCAGCGGTCACGTGGTACCACTCATTAAATATGCACATATTCATGAGTTTAATGAGCAGTACCACATGACCGCTGAATGCAGGAACAGCTGGGACACTGAGATCATGAGGGAAGCAGGGGGGCTGCTGGTCTCTGACACCCCCACCCCCTCCCCCGCCGACCCTCGTATATGACTCGTGTATAAACCGAGAGTGGGACATTCAGCCCCAAAAAATGGGCTGAAAATCTCGGCTTATACACTAGTATATACAGTATAATGTTTTTAATACACAGACTAAAAAAGTGGAACATAAAGTTGTTTGAAAAACTGTTTGCCCCCTTCCTGATTTCCTATTCTTTTACAGCAGAACAATGATCTAAAACACACCAGCAAGTCCACATCTGAATGGAATAACAAAAATAAAATTAAGACTTTGGAGTGGCCTAATCAAAGTCCTGACCGTAATCCCATTGAGATATGTTGCATCATAGCCTTAAAAAGGCGGTTCATGCTCGGAAACCCTCCCATGTGGCTTAATTTCAACAATTCTGCAAAGATGGGTGTGCCAAAATTCCTCTAGAGCGTTGCAAAAAGTGCATTTTGTGATTACTTGTGTTATCTTTGTCTAATATTTAAATTTGTTTGGTGATCTGAAACATTTAAGTGTGACAAACATGCAAAAGAATAGGAAATCAGGAAGAGGCAAACACTTTTTCACACAACTGTAAATTGATGATAAGTACTGCACTCAACTATCTGACGTACGAGCAGAGTGAGAATAGTTGATAAAGGAAAGAAGTCCAACTTCAAGAAGAAGGATTTTTCAATTTTCAAGAATTTGCAGTCCATGACATAAAAGCATGTGACATTTTGTAGAGATTAGTGACTACTGAAAATTATGGTAATGGTGTCTTGTCAAAGTCATAATCAGAAGTGTCTCCTCCTTTATATGATCTATATTGGACTACATTGCAGCAGAGTGATTATAAATTATCCTATGCCTTCACCAGTCGATCAATTTTATTTCATTTACTATAAATCTTTTTTTTACGTTTATTTATTTCCAAAGATCATAAACATCAGAAAAAAGATAAAGAAGAGAGACCTGTTTACAGGGTGATAAGTAGTAGGACCTCGCTTTGTTCTTGGTTTAATTTTCCGGATTCTGTCTGCCTAGAAGACTTACAAAAGTAAAAGCTTTGGATTTATCTCCATGTTGTGTTGACTTCATATGATTTTCAAATGTTTATTTAAAGTTTCAGAAAACAGTTGACACCCAGACTTAAAACCAAATCTGCCAAGACTCAGCTTCTAGTTCTCCATCCATGAGTTCAGGGGGTCAACAAAAAAGGGGGGGTTAATTTGAAACAGCTGGTTGACCCGAAAGCCGCAGGATTGTGCGATATTGCTATGTAGTGCATTATGTACCTTGGGCGCTGAACGGCTTAATTGTCCCCGGGTATGGATAGGCCAGATACTTTGTGTAACACATTGATGTTATTCTGATCTGCAGATAATCATATGTAATTAACAAGACATTAGCATAGTAATCACTCAGTGCCTCGTTATTACATTAATTAGAGGGAACTAGTGCAGACCTCATACAAAATAGAAAATCCATTTTCCAAAAATGAGTGGCGATTTCTCGAGCCCCCAACCTCCCGCAAGCACCCTGGTCAGCTCTCCATCTGCTCCCTGACCTGCAGCAGGTTCCTGATAAATGTAGGCAAAGAATATGATACTTTGTTGCAAAATGGAAACAACTTTTGACAGAGGCTGATTTTACACCTTTCCTTAAGAATACATTGCCTTGAGAATTGTGCAGGCAAGCAGAAGAAAGCAGGATATTGAAAAGGAACCAGAAGGAAAACAAAAAATAAAGAGACAATGGGTTATTCTTCTTTTGTAAACAGCCAAACCAGAGAGCAAAACCGAGGGAGATTATCTCACTCACAAGCGTATCAGGGTTGGAAAATCCCCAGATTCTGTAGGGCTGCTTTGATACCATAGAATACAAAGAAGGGTGAATTTTGCAAAAAAAAAAAGCACAGAACAGTGCTGAAAAAGTGAGAACACGTGCGTAACATTGCCAGAGCCGTTAAATAATAGTTCTGGTGCATAAGCCATAGAAAACAAATAGCTCAGTAATAGGCAAGCAAATACTAATATTTACCGCATTTACAAGGAAAATCTATTATAAAAACTTTGCATACATAATTACATTTTATTTTCAGCACCGGGTGTTGGATTATTGTATGTCTTTTTTTTTCTTTTTTTTTTTTTTTTCTTTTAGTCCATTGCTGATAAATTGCTTTCCTTCCCTTGTGTGTGCACTTTGTGGTGTAAAAACTGCCTGTTCCTTATGATGCCACCTGCATCCCAGCCATTTGGCCTGCTCCTTGTAAAACGCCCTGCTTGTTGATACAGCAGCCAGAGCCGCTTTCATTAAATTTTGCACATTCCATAACACAGGAGCAGATTTGTAGGTAATGTTAACTCTTGATAGCATATTTCACGAGGCAGGAGAACATTGCTTAGGCAAAGCTCACATAACGTTTGCCACTACTGAACGTACACCTAAGCTAACTACTGAACGTGGTAGCAAACGCTATGTGAACTCAGCCTTATCAGGCTCATTTACACATCCGATATTTCCAAGTACGAGAAAAAGGACCGATTATTCCGATCAGACTTTGATCAGAGTTGTTCAGACTTTGATCAGAGTGTGACCCGAGTGTCATGTGTGTTTCTTGTACTTGGAGAAATATATATATAAAAAAGTTTTTCCATCCTTTTCATTTTGACAGTACGTGGAAATTGGACCGCACTTGGACATCATCCGAGTCCAGTCCAAGTTTTCACGGACCCATTGACTTGCATTGCCAATTTTGATTCAACCCTCGGATCAAAATCAGACATGACTCCTTGTGTTTCCAAGGACCTCTCGGTCCACTATCCTCTCAAAAAAGTCTCATGCAGCTGCTTAGCATGACCTACAGTATATGTGAAGACGCAAACCACACAGTTTCAATGAGGGGGTCCCAGAATTTTCATATATGCCGTTAACTGCATCAGCATCTGCCTATTCCTATTTTGTGACCTAAGAGTAATGGCATACTGATACACAGGATACCAAGAATGTTGACTCTCAGAATTCAGGATTTCAGCTTCTTGTTTTAGAAAATACCTCATCTGTATGACACATGCATAAAATATCTCACGCATTAAGACAATATTTGTACGTAGCGCAATGTTTTATACCTATGTTTCAGATTTGGATTGTTCATCAAGGGAATTCAAAAGTCTGCAGTCACACAGAGTGATTGCAGACTTATTATTTTAGACAGGACAGTATAGTCCTTCATACAGTTTTATAGGCACCACATAGTCATCCATACAGTATTATGGGCACCACATCATCCTCGATACAGTATTATGGGCACCACATAGTCCTCCATACAGTATTATGGCCACCCTATAGTTCTCCATACAGTATTATGGACTCACTATAGTGCTCCATATAGTATAATGGGCCCCACATATTGCTCCGCACAGTATAATAGGCCTTACATGGTGCTCCATACAGTATAATGGCCCCACATAGTACTCTATACAGTATAATGGGTCCAGTATATTGCTCAATATAGTATAATGGGCCCCATATATTGCTCCATACAATATAATGGGCCCCATATATTGCTCCATAATGGGCCCCAAATAATGCTCCATATAGTGTATTGGGCCCCATATATTGCTCCATACAGTATAATGAGCCCCATATATTGCTCCATACAGTATAATGGGCCCCAAATAATGCTCCATACATAAAAAATCATCAAATACTCTCCTCTCCTCATTCCCCACTGCTCTTGTCTCCTCAGTGTCTTCTCACCCTCTGTACTGAGATGTCACAGAGCTCAGATGCAGAGGGGAAATGATGGGAGATGAAGCGTCAGCTGACGGCTCCCTCTCCTATCATTGTTTTTAACTGTATCAGCATTCAGGAAACAGCTTCAGAGACAAGTGGTAACATCATAGAGGTTACCACCAGTCACTGCTAGCTGTTCCCACACTCAGTACAATGCAAGTGGCCCTATGAACTGCGGTGACCTCATTAAGATCACCGCTAGCATCATGAGAAAATTCTCACTGTTGTGAGGTAGAGCTGTCATTTAAGTAGGGGATCCCTCGCTTTGCAGCACAAAATCAGGTCCGGCACAGGTTTTCCATAAACCAGTATAGTCAAAGCGGTTTATTAAACATCATAAACCATAACCAGCAATATATAAACGGCATAGCGTCCATGACAGAGCTTCACTCTGTTAGCAATGTCCAATACGCAGGCTTTTCAGCCTCACAGTTATATCTCACCCCGTCAGGGTTCTCTCGTGGCTGCTTCTCCATACTGCAGACATTCATTCCCTCCAGGGAACTCTCAGGCACTTGCAGCCATTACTTACAGTGTCCACACGTGCTGTCAGGCAGGAAGCCCCATCTCAGCGGGACCTTCCACACTTGACCAACCGGGTCCAAGCATTCACCACCTGTGACCTACCCTGGCCACATTATATGGTTCATAGCCACGCCCACCGGGTCACATGACTCTGACCTCATCATATGTCCTTCAAGCATTTTCACACTCTTTCCAACAGTGCTTTAAACACACCCCCTGGGTAGGTTTGTAGGTAACTGGCCCGCCCATCTCCCTAGTTACCTGGAGAATTCTCCCTGTCACATTAAAGCAGCACCTCAGCAGTATCACTGCTGATCAACACATTAGTCTCCATCTCAAAGCCACCCACTTTGAGATACATAATGGCCATTCAGTATTCTGCCATTCATCCTTTCTCCTGGGACATCCACACAGCGCCCCCTAGTGGACACAGTGGTCACTACACCACACTGTGCTAGCAGTGACGTCATGAAGGTTACACCAGTTCATTGGCCGGCTCACTGTGAACTGAGCGTGGAAACAGATGACAGGGACCAGCAGTAACTTCTGACATTGCTGCTCGTGTTTGAAGCTGCGCCCCAAGCTCAGCTCAGTGTCTCCTGAATGTCAGGGTGAACAGTCGCATCATGCCACCGTTCATCAAGACATCTAGATGTAGCAGAGAAGGATTATGGAGTGGGGACAAATGGATTATCTTCTCATCGGACAGGTGAAGAATTTTTTTTATTATTTTAATTTTTACAGTAATAAATGTGAAAAAGAGGGTCTGGGAGTATTTATTTAAAATAAAGGATTTTATTCTTGCTGTGTGTTTATTTCAAAATGTACTATAGGGTTAGTAATGGGGCAACTTATAGATGACTCTCCATTATTAACCCCTGGGCTTGATGTCAGCTGGCAATACAAAACTGACATCAACCACAACCCTTTTACCCCACTTGCCACCACACCAGTAAAAGTGTGAAGAGCAGTGCTAAGCAAAAGATCTTATGGATGCGCCATTCATTAGGCAGATGAGGGTTGATGTTGGTAGCTTGGGAGGTGGGCAGCAATATCCCTGGCACCCTCCCAGGCTATTAATATCAAGCCGCAGCTGTCTGTTTAGCCTTTGCTGGTTTACATTTAGGGGGGGGAACCCTATGTCATTTTTTTTCTTGGGTCCTCTGTAAACTAACCAGTAAATGCTATGCAAACAGCTGTGAGCTGTTATTAATAGCTTGGGAACCTTTTGAGATATTGTCACCTTTGCCAGATTATTAACATCAACCACTAGCCATGGGCATTCCATCTGTTGGTTGAAAATTATGCGAGAGCTCACACCATTTTTTAAATTTAATTCCTAATTTTACACACGATGTACACAGCGGGTGCTGAATACAACTTCCATCATTGTCGCCAGGTTGCGCAGATCTCAGGGAGACCAGGCAACAATAATCAGAGCTGTCTTCAGCAACCGGCGCTTGGAACTGCACCGCTTTTTCCCAAAAGCTGGTACGTGTCACATGGATGACATGTGCCGCACGCATTTTATCTGTGCTACATAAAAAAAGAACATGTCTGCTGGTTTTTCACATGGACACACTGAATGTGTGAAAAACCTGACATGTGTAAAGCACCATTGAATACAATGGGTGCATACATGTGCCATATTTGCGGTCCTCAAAAACGGACCGCATACGGACACAAAAACAGACGTGCGAAGAGGGCCTAATCGTCAGTGGGAACCAGTAAATTTGTAAGTGGGATATAGTGTGCAATTCAGTTAAAGCGCACCTGTGTTAGAGCAGTGATTAAGTCGCTGTAGTGGTTGTGGATTGTGGTGTACCCCCTTAGTTCCGCTTTGAACTGACAAACTAGGTGTTAACTCTGGAGAGAACTGCCCTAGAAACACCGAGTGGTTATGGACCCTTCCCTTACAGTTATTGGTAAGATGACTAAAGTATAGTCGTTACTTCCAGAATGAAATTGTGAACGCTGGGCAAATACAGAAAGTTACACCCTAAAGTGATCTACTGTGATGATGTCTTCAGTCTGCCTGCTCCATAGTCAAGTATGTTCAATTTAGTGTGGCCTAAGATAAAGGGACTATGGCTTGTAATACAGTACTAGTTAATGCTGTCACTTGATACTGTGACAACAATAACATGTTCATTGTAGACTGTGACAAAAAAACCTGCAGTCTCAGAGACAGTGAAGTTAGCCATAGCCTGAACTGTGTGTCATCTGTGACCTGAAATAGCGATGAAGAATGTAGTCTGTCTGAGAGTCCTGCTAAAAGTCTAAAGTTGAATTCATCTGCATGTGTTTGAAACACTGCATTGTTCCTGTTAAAACAAAATGTGAACACTTTCCAGTGTGATAATTGCACTAAACCCAAAACTGTATGGCTTTGCTTGTCTCCAGCCACAATTGCCAACCGTATTAGTCATAAAAGACAGATCCTGCTGTACCAGCACTATGAAGCTCTGTTCCACAGTATTGTTGTATAACCACCAAGCTCAGGGCCTCAGTGTTGTGTAACTACCAAGCTCTGTGCCACAGGATTGTTGTGTAACCACAAAGCTCAATGCCACAGTATTGTTGTGTAATCACCAAACTCAGTGCCACAATATTGTTGTGTAACCACCAAGCTCAGTTCCACAACAATGTTGTATAATCACCAAACTCAGTACCTATTGTCATGTAACCATCAAGCTCAGTGCCACAGTATTGTTTTGTAACCACCAAGCTCAGTGCCTCTGTACTGTTGTGTAACCACCAAGCTCAGTGCCTCTGTACTGTTGTGTAACCACCAAGCCCAGTGCCACAGTATTGTTGTGTAACCACCAAGCTCAGTGCCTCAGTACTGTTGTGTAACCACCAAGCCCAGTGCCACAGTATTGTTTTGTAACCACCAAGCTCAGTGCCTCTGTACTGTTGTGTAACCACCAAGCCCAGTGCCACAGTATTGTTGTGTAACCACCAAGCTCAGTGCCTCAGTACTGTTGTGTAACCACCAAGCCCAGTGCCACAGTATTGTTGTGTAACCACCAAGCTCAGTGACACAATATTGTTGTGTAACCACCAAGCTCAGTTCCACAACACTGTTGTATAATCACCAAACTCAGTACCTCAGTATTGAACTATATCAACCATGATTACTATGTAACCAACAAGCTCGATGCCACTATTCAGTACGTACCCATCAACTTTGTGACCACTTTGAGAGACTGTAACAGTTCATGCTGTGCTGCAACAAGTTTTACTTTAAAGGGAATCTGTCACCTATTTTTTTTTGCATATAAGATGCAGCCACCGCCATCAGGGGCTTATCTACAGCATTATGTCATGCTGTAGATAAGCCCACGATGTAACCTGAAAGATAAGAAAAACGAGTTATATTATACTCACCCAGGGGCGGTCCGGGTCCGATGGGTGTCGCGGTCCGTGTCCGGCGTCTCCCATCTTCTAGCGATGATGTCCTCTTCTTTGCTTCCCAACGCTGCTCTGGTGAAGGCAGAGCAAAGTACTGCAGTGTACAGGCACCGGACCTCCCTGACCTTTCCCGGCACCTGCGCACTGCAGTGCTCTGCTCTGCCCTCAACATTTTAGAGGGGACCTGTACAGACAATAGACATTACAGCATAAAAATAAACACATAGATCAAAACAGATACCAAGAGGAATGAGAGACCTGCTCGCAAGCTTACAATCTATGAGGAAAAGAGTAGACACGAAAGGTAGATGGTAACATTTGCTTTCGCTGTTCGGACCAGCCAAAGTGTGGAACAGCAGGTGACTCAAAATAACATGGTCCATGAGGAACTGTGGTGGACCCAGTCTCCAGCTACATACTGTCTGACGGAGAACCAGATTACTTTTACCATGAAATTATTAGGTTGGCCTCATTGACGACAGAGACCTTTATGAATGATGACCATCTGTGTAGAATGCTGTGAACATGCTGGCACCATATATGCAGCATTTCTTAAAATCTCATAGACTTTGATGGCATATTTTCCACAAGCGAATGTGCAGGGCACTTAGCCTTACTGGTTTACTTCTGTTTCTAAAACGATTGTTAATAATTAGATTATAGAAGAATATTATGTTTTACCAATATTATTTCAAATAGCACCCTAAGATATAGGTGTAGGGTCGCATATCTAAAAAGTGGATTTCTAGGAAGCTTTTTATGGGCAGCATCTGACCAAAAGCCCATTGAAGGAAAATAACGCCTAGCCGCTACAGGCAAAGGGATCAAATGCAAAAATGACTAAAAATTGTGCCCATGGCAAATATAAAAGGGAAAGAACTGTTTTCAAAGACTAGAAAAAGCAGAACATTCCATATTAAGGAGCTGTGTAAGTGACCTGGCCTGCAAGCTTCTCCTTTGGGTTTTCCACCTTATAGCATGAAAGAAGCTAAATTAGCAAAACAGAAGTAAACTGTTGACTGTTTCATTGCAGGATTAAGTGTGATAAATGGGGGTTTTGTTCTGCCTCTGTCCAGATGTTGTGTCTATGCCTTGGTGTTTTTTCTTTTACATTCTTGGCTTGTAGCCCGTATATATTTTGGATACTGAGGGGAGAATATAATACCGCTGGAAAATGATGCGGTCTGGTTACCTTTTAAATAACATTTCCTCCCTCCTCGATTTTCTAATAGTTTGTTTTTCTTTCCATGTTTTCCTTTTATTGGAAGGGTTTTTTTTTCAGGGGGGAAATTATTAACACTGCCAAAAGCTCAACCAGAAAAAAAAAAGTGCTTCTATTTATTTTATGCCTGAAGTTAAAGAAAAGGCTCTTCATTTCATTTCTTTGAAATAAAAAAAAAACTTTTAGACTAGAAACCTTGCCCAAAAAAATCACACACTGTTGGTTTATGGGTCTGATTTTGCACCTTTGACCTGTCATTTTCTCTAATTGTAGCTCCAGAGATGCACCCTCCATTTTCTAGGAAGTACCTGCAGTTCCTGGCCTTCACTCTTAAAAAACACCCAAAACTGCTACGGCATTGAGAAAGAATTCAGACCTCCCAATCTCAGGAAAACAAACAAAGGAAGGCTGTCCAGTGAGGCCTCCGCTTTCACTGCAATAGAAAACCTTCCACTGATCTCTGCTCTCAAAGTCCTGACACCAGTGTTCCGCAGATCTCTAATTAACCTCTGCACTACCAATTTGGCAGCCCACTGCTCTCCTTTCCTAAACTTGAACCCCAGCTTGTGATCCTAGATACAATCATCTCCGCTCTAGAAGAAAGTTCATTACTTGAAAGGGCCGCATGATTTGTAATATTATTAATTGACAATTAGCTCGAATTTAATTTCTGAAGATAAATTGTTGTTGGATTATATACTTTAAGTGGAAAGCTTTTAGAATTTAGTTATACAGTGGGAATTTACTATAGCGCTAATGCATGGAAAATATCCCAGTAGAGCACACTGCTGGGATAGCTTGCTTATAGGTATTTATTAAGGCCGGGGCTACAATGACTTTAGCAGAGACACAAGTTGATCACTATAGGGTAAGTTGTAAAAAAGCAAATTGGATGCAACTTGGAGTACTAGGGGTCAAAGTGCATTTGGCTACTCACCTGCATTAGGCTAGGTGCAGACGACTATAAATTCCAATTAGGCCGGGGTCACACTTGCGAGAAACTCGCACGAGTCTCGCGTCTCAATACCCAGCACTGCCGCCGGCACTGGGTACTGGAGTGTGCCGTTGCATGTATTTCTATGCAGCTGAGCGCTCCGGTCCAGAGTGCCGGCGGCAGTGTCTGGCATTGAGACGCGAGACTCGTGCGAGTTTCTCGCAAGTGTGACCCCGGCCTTACGCAAATCACACTGTGATCAAACTCTAATCAGAAGTGAGCCTAGAGTGATATGATTCTCTTGGATGAGAAGATGGAGAAAAAAATGTCTCCATCTTCTCCATTCTGTCATCCGAGTGCAACCTGATGGTTTCCACAGGATCATTCACTTACATGGCCGAGTGCGAATCAAATATTGGATCAAACTCGGGCATTTTTTTCCTCGGACCATGTCAGTCTGACGGAAAAAAACTGACATGCACAGCCCCAAAGAAAAACATTAGCCCGAGTGCGATCTGATGTTTTGTTGGAACTCACTCGGACCAAAAATATGGAGAAGTGCATGAGCCCTATGGCAGCACATAGCGATATTTCATCATTGCCCCGGCTTGAGACTGACATCATATTAATGATTAATATAGGAGATGTCACACGCCAAGGCCCTTTTTGTATGCCAGTTTTGATGACGGATGCACAAGAGTAAGATGCGCCAAATTCTTTAGGAGCCGAGTGGGCTCAACTGCTCCCAACATGGCTGAGTTCTACCCACGTTTCAAAAAATTCACAAAGCTGGATGAGATTCTCTTAGAAAAGCTAAAGTTGCAAAATATTTGCGCAGCTCAAAAGTTTTCCACCATTTCAGACAGTTTTACGGTAGAATTTAGATGAAAACTGATGAATTGGGGCGCCTTTATTTTTTAAACAGAATTTTCAACCTGTTTCTTTCCAGGCCAAAACTCCACGTAAAAAGTCAGCTTGTCTATATTATTGAATTTTGTGCTTGACAAACGCATTAAGGGATCAGAACAACTTAACATTTACATTATTCTGGCTATAAAAATGAAGATATTGAGCTTGAACCCTAAAATGTGACATATATAGCAGTGACACCTACACTTACAGTCTTTATAGCTCTTTTGCTGGCATCTCTTTTTTACCCAAAATGCTGCTGTCAGCCAAGAGGCTGTCCAGTAAAAACAAGGTGAAGGTATGTCCCCACAGTGCTTTTTTACAGCATTTTTCTTTCCGTATGAAAAACTCATTGTCGGCAGGAAAAACGCTGTGGATATTATGAATGATGCGCTTTTCATGCAGTTTTTTCTGTGTTTTTGACTTTTTTATGAAAAGAATGCGGCAAAAATGCTGAAAAAACTGACACTTGCAGTTTAAAAAAAAAAAACAACGCTGATCAAAAACGCAAGAAAAAAAAGTACAGTGTGAATGTGATTTTAGACATCTCTTATTTTGCTGCTGCTAGTATGAAATGCTGCATGTTTTCCTGCATAGAATAACAGCAGCTTAGGACAAGCCCTTTCACCTGACCATAAGACACGTGATAATGATAACTTGTTGTTCGCTAGGGGTCCGACTGCTGGGGCTTGCACCTATCAGCAGAGAAGGGCTCTTTTATCCCCATTAGAATAGAGTGACAGTGCGTATGCTTATCTTCCATCCCATTCATTCCTTTTGGGCCTAGCAGCTTTTCTGGCAGCCCAATACAGAATGAATGGAGCACCAGTCGAGCATCCGACCTACTGCTCAATTTTGTAAAGTAGATAAAAGTGCCCTCTTGGGGATAAAAGTTCCCCATTCTGTTGATCCTTACTGGTCCCAGCAGTCGGACACCCATCGATCATTAATTATCACCTATCCTCGTTTTCGGTGGCCGACCAGTTTAAAGTGAAATATGAAATGAACTGCATGCAATGCATTTCGGTTTGTGGTATTTTTTTGACAGTTTGGGGGATTACTAGTGTAGTTCCCAAAACTCAAGTCTCATTTGTTCTTCTGTTATTGGTACAGGCGTCTTTATAGGCATTGAAAACTGGCAAGAACTGTTCATTGTTCATGAGAAGAAAAAGCGCAAACAATAATGTTTGCAAAAAAATGAAAACATTTGCAATTCAAGCTATTTTTACTAGCCTCCCGAAAACCAAAAAAATGACAAAACAAATGTGTGTGGGGTGATGGGAGCGCTTCTATGTGGCGGGGGTACGTTTGCGTTTTCCTAAGTGACTGAAACTGCACTTTTCCGGAGTAACATCACTGGAGTCCCGCTGTAAATGTTGCAGGTCACCAGCAGCTGTTGATGGCCCAAAATCAGGCTCCTAGTTGTGAGATCAGCCCAATAACACATCTTCCTCTCTTGGGCTTTCAACTTATATGCAGCAAGGGGCAGAGGGCAGAATTTGGGAAATAGGAGCGGTCTCAGCTGGATTCAGCAGTAAACACCTCGGCAGCGTGTTCTCAATTTTCTTTTTTTCCTTCTTCCTTTCTTTCTTTTCTTTCTTTAAGGTAGCCAGGCAAGAGCTTTGCCAAAACTGTGCAGTCCCATGGGGAGATTCCCCCTCTCTGAGTGCGCCCCAGCGCCTGCCAGCCCAATTAAAGGGACACAGGGGGAGGCTGCAGCTGGAGCTGTCCTGCTTCTCACAGCCAAGTCACAATTGTTTAGTCTGAAAGGCTTTTCTGGGAGTGCAGTGGCCCCCACATCTGGATCTGCGGCTAGACGGCCTCTCTCCTTGGCTGCTGTCCCTTGAGCCTGTGCAGTCTGTAACCCAGGGATCTGCTGACAGGCTGCAGTCAGACAGTGTGTGAAAGCAGCAGGGCTACCCCTCTGACACACAGCTTGGATAAATACAGGGAGCTTGGCTTCCCAAATCAGCAGGGCTCTCCCTTTCCTCTTCAATGTCTTTTGTTACCACAGTATGAGTATACAGATGAAGCAATGTGTAGGCTTAACCCTTACAAGTGTACAAGTCCTAACATAAGGGAAAAAAAAGTACAGTGTCTACTTTTGCTGCAGACGACTTTCATTAACGAGAAAAATAAAATTATTTTTGCACTTTTTTGACCTTTCTGCTCCATGATTTATGCAGTGTAAATGTGGTAGAGTTCCAAGTACCGTGCCAAATTTGACTTCAGCGCTCCTTGCTTTGGCATCATAACAAACAAAACTTGGTAGCATCTGCGTGGCAGAAAAAGTTTGGACAACTACTGTATATTGTGGATGTTGCAAATGTGAGTGAGGGTCGTCTCCCGTTGATGTTACATAACCATCCTGAAATTGTTAAAAAATTATCTTTGCTCAGTGGCGTAGCAGAAAATGCTGTGTGCCCATGAGTGAGGAGAGCCCCATGCGGAAGGACTGCCCCCCTTTCTGCTACTCAGTGACACAATTTAAATGGTACAGTCATGGCCAAAAGTATTGACACCCCTGCAATTCTGTCAGATAATATTCAGTTTCTTCCTGAAAATGATTGCAAACACAAATTCTTTGGTATTATTATCTTCTTTAATTTGTCTTAAATGAAAAAACACAAAAGAGAATGAAGCAAAAAGCAAAACATTGATCATTTCACACAAAACTCCAAAAATGGGACGGACAAAAGTATTGGCACCCTCAGCCTAATACTTGGTTGCACAACCTTTAGCCAAAATAACTGCGACCAACCGCTTCCTGTAACCATCACTGAGTTTCTTACAATGCTCTGCTGGAATTTTAGACCATTCTTCTTTGGCAAACTACTCCAGGTCCCTGATATTTGAAGGGTGCCTTCTCCAAACTGCCATTTTTAGATCTCTCCACAGGTGTTCTATGGGATTCAGGTCTGGACTCATTGCTGGCCACCTTAGAAGTCTCCAGTGCTTTCTCTCAAACCATTTTCTAGTGCTTTTTGAAGTGTGTTTTGGGTTATTGTCCTGCTGGAAGACCCATGACCTCTGAGGTAGACCCAGCTTTCTCACACTGGGCCCTAAATTATGCTGCAAAATTTGTTGGTAGTCTTCTGACTTCATAATGCCATGCACACGGTCAAGCAGTCCAGTGCCAGAGGCAGCAAAGCAACCCCAAAACATCAGGGAACCTCCGCCATGTTTGACTGTAGGGACCATGTACTTTTCTTTGAATGCCTCTTTTTTCTCCTGTAAACTCTATGTTGATGCTTTTGCCCTAAAAGCTCTACTTTTGTCTCATCTGACCAAAGAACATTCTTCCAAAATGTTTTAGGCTTTTTCAGGTAAGTTTTGGCAAACTCCAGCCTGGCTTTTTTATGTCTCGGGGTAAGAAGTGGAGTCTTCCTGGGTCTCCTACCATACAGTCCCTTTTCTTTCAGATGCCGACGGATAGTACGGGTTGACACCGTTGTACCCTCGGACTGCAGGGCAGCTTGAACTTGTTTGGATGTTAGTGGAGGTTCTTTACCCAACATCCGCACAATCTTGCATTGAAATCTCTTGTCAATTTTTCTTTTCCATCCACATCTAGGGAGGTTAGCCACAGTGCCATGGGCTTTAAACTTCTTGATGACACTGCGCACGGTAGACACAGGAACATTCAGGTCTTTGGAGATGGACTTGTAGCCTTGAGATTGCTCATGCTTCCTCACAATTTGGTTTCTCAAGTCCTCAGACAGTTCTTTGGTCTTCTTTCTTTTCTCCATGCTCAATGTGGTACACACAAGGACACAGGACAGAGGTTGAGTCAACTTTAATCCATGTCAACTGGCTGCAAGTGTGATTTAGTTATTGCCAACACCTGTTAGGTGCCACAGGTAACTTACAGGTGCTGTTAATTACACAAATTAGAGAAGCATCACATGATTTTTCGAACAGTGCCAATACTTTTGTCCACCCTCTTTTTTATGTTTGGTGTGGAATTATATCCAATTTGGCTTTAGGACAATTCTTTTTGTGTTTTTTCATTTAAGACAAATTAAATGAAGATAATAATACCAAAGAATTTGTGTTTGCAATCATTTTCAGGAAGAAACTGAGTATTAGCTGACAGAATTGCAGGGGTGTCAATACTTTTGGCCATGACTGTATATGAACCCTCAGATACCATTAAATAGACTAGTGGAGTAGACTCAGTGACGACACTACATCGCGCCTGCTTCACGGAGCCTCAGTCCACATGCAGTACATACTGGACCAGCACATTAGGGAAACATGGCTAGGTGAGGAGTTTTGTTAATTTTTTTATTAGGCACTATTTGTAGGTAGCTGCGTGAGCCATAATCATGGGTGGAGTGATATAATACTGTATGGGAGGCCGTAGGGGGTCATTATATTATGTCAAGGACCATCATACAGTGTAGGGGACTGTGTGGGGGAATCATACTGTGTGTGGGATGGTAAGGGGGCATTATTCTCTGTGTTGGGGTGTGAAGGCCATTGTACTCTGTAGGATGTTATCATACTGTGTGGGGGTCATCATATTGTGTGGAGGGCAATCGTACTTTGTAGAGTGATATCACACTGTGTAGGAATTTGTAGGGGGAAATCATGCTGCGTGCCAGACATTGGGGCCATCATATGTGTGGAGCTTCTATTGGGGCCATCATATTGTTTGGGGGGCATCATACTCTGCGGTGAGATGACACAGGTTCTCATACTGTGTGGGCAAGCTGTGGTGTAATCATGCTATCTGGGGACCCTCTAACTATGTGGAGGGCTGAAGGGGCTATCAATACTGTGTGATAAGTTGTGGGGGGCATCATATTGTGTAGTGGGGCTGTGGGAGCCACCATTTTATATGGTGGGCTGTGGGGGCAATCATACAGTTTAGGGGGCCTGTGGGGCCATCATACTCTGTGAGGGGCACTTTGAGGGTGACATTATACTCTGAGGGGTAGCTGTGGGGGCAACATGCTATATGCTGGTGTCTGTGGGGGCATCATGGGGGTCTTGAAAGGGGTATCATAGGAGAAAGTACCAAAACACTTCAATAGGAACAAAGCTAATGGGTACCACAATATACTGTATGTCCCTCTCCCTTTCTATAGATGTGATATATGCCCTTCTGTGACTGTGCTTATGAGCCATGACCCTGCCTTCTCCGCCAAATATTTTTATTTGTTGTGGAGAGGGGGGCCCAATTAGGACTTTTTGTATGAGGCTCGATAATTGCTAAATATAGCACTGTTTTTGATGATTTGCAAACATGTGACAATTTAATAAATAGTAAATCACAAACCTGGGAAATTACTTCTATGACCTTTAATGATCAGCTGGGTCTTCTCTCACCTGTAAAGTATAAGCTTTCGTGGCCAGCAGTGTCCACTCTCTCTCACCATAAAAATGTATGCTTTTATGGCCAGCAGGATCCTCTCTCTCTTCCCTATAAAGTGTAAGCTCTTATGGTAAGCAGGGTGCTCTCGTTCTCTCCTGTAGAGTGTAAGCTCTCATGATCAGTGGGCACCTCTCTATCTCTTGTAGAGTGTAAGCTCTTATGGTCAGCAGGGTTCCTCTCATTCACTCCTGTAAAGTGTAAGCTCTTATGGTCAGCTGGGTCCTTTCTTTCTCTCTCCTCTCCCTACATGAATTTTATGAGCAATTACAAGCTTTCCAGTAGTGAGATTGGTGCAAATTTATTTGCTGCAAAACGAATTTTGGGGGAAAAGTCAATCAAATCGGTGAATTCAAATTTTGAAAAGATTCATTCATCTCTAGTAAAGCACCACAATATATATATAGATATATATATATATAAAAGCTAACATTAAATGATTCAGAAATACACTCTATACCTTGTTAATGTGGTAAATGACTATTCTAGCTGCAAACGTCTGGTTTGTAATGCAATATGTTCATAGGTGTATAGATGCCCATTTCCAAAAACCATCTCTCCTGTGTTCTTATGATACTTTGCGTTTGCTGTGTAAGAAGCCTAATGGATGGTTAGAATACCCTTGAAAACCCTTGTGCAAGTATGTTAGCACAGCTGTAAACAGTTAGGCTGATTAGAGAAGCTATAAACCTGACCTTTTTTGAGTTAGTTGAGAATCTGGAGCATTACATTTGTTGGTTTCCATTAAACTCTCAAAATGGAGAGAAAAAAAGAACTTTTGTGTGAAACTCGACAATCTATTCTTGTTCTTAGAAAGGCTATTCTAATGCGAGAAATTGCCAAGAAACTGAAGATTTCCTACAGCGGTGTGTACTACTCCCTTCAGGGGAGAGCACAAACAGGCTCTAACCAGAGTAGAAAGAGAAGTTGGAGGCCCCCCTGCACAACTGAGTAACAAGACAAGTACATTAGAGTCTATAGTTTGAGAAATCGACGCCTCACAGGTCCTCAACTGGCAGCTTCAATAAATAGTACATGCAAAACACCAGTGTCAACATCTACAGTAAAGAGGCGACTTCAGAATGCTGGTCTTCAGGGCAGAGCGACAAACAAAAAAGCCATATCTGAGACTGGCAAATAAAAGGAAAAGATTAATATGGGCTAAAGAACACAGAGATTGGACAGAGGAAGATTGGAAAAAAGTGTTATGGACAGACGAATCCAAGTTTGAGGTGTTTGGATCACACAGAAGAACATTTGTGAGATGCAGAACAACTGAAAAGATGCTGGAAGAGTGCCTGATGCCATTTGTCAAACATGGAGGAGGTAATGTGATGGTCTGGGGTTGCTTTGGTGCTGGTAAAGTGGGAGATTTGAACAACGTAAAAAGGATTTTGAATAAGGAAGGCTATCACTCCATTTTGCAACGCCATGCCATACCCTGTGGACAGTGCTTGATTGGAGCCAATTTCATCCTACAACAGGACAATGACCCAAAGCACACCTCCAAATTATGCATGGACTATTTAGGGAAGAAGCAGGCAGCTGGTATTATATCTGTAATGGAGTGGCCAGTGCAGTCACCAGATCTCAACCCCTTTAAGCTGTTGTGGGAGCAGCTTGGCCGTATGGTACACAAAAAGTGCCCATCATGCCAAACCAACTTGTGGGAGGGGCTTCTGGAAGCATGGGGTGAAACTTCTCCAGATTACCTCAACAAGTTAACAGCTAAAATGCCAAAGGTCTGCAATGCTGTAATTGCTGCAAAGGGAGCATTCTTTGATGGAAGCAAAGTTTGAAGGAGAAAATTATTATTTCAAATAAAAATCTTTTTTCGAACCTTGTCAATGTCTGGATTAGATTTTAAATTAATTTGGCAACTCATTTGATTAATAAAAGTATGAGTTTTCATGGAAAACACAAAACTGTCTGGGTGACCCCAAACTTTTGAACAGTAGTTTGTGTGTGTATATATATATATATATATATATATATGAGTATGTGTATCAGTGTCCAGCTGCAGCAATGAGACTCATGGGTCTTTCCATCTGGTAATCAAGTACCTGCACGGACTGGATTAGGAATAGATCCTTCAATAGGAGAACAAAAAGGAAATCCAGCAAGAACTCAAACCAGTGGACCGTGAAGAAGGCGGACTAGGCCGCCGAAACGCGTAGTCCCATTTGCGCTCATTTCTGCCATGTACTCTGGTTTCTGATTCTTGTGGGTCGTTTTTATACCTTGTTGAAGAAATAAAGAAAAGCATCATTTTACTCCAATCCTGGTTTGCTGAGTTCTTGCTGGATTTCCTTTTTGTTCTCATATATATATACTGTATATATATATATATGTATAAAAATAAAGGGAACTCTAAGATACCACATCGTAGATATCACTGAATGAAATATCACAGCTGCAAATAGTGGCATGCATTGAGAACAAGAAAACATAAGAATGGACAATTTAAATCAAAATTAATATCCCATAGAGGTCTGAATTTGGAAGGATACTCAAAATCAAAGTGGAAAATCAAATTACAGGCTGATCCAACTTCAGTGGAAATGCCTCAAAACAAGGAAATGATGCTCAGTAGTGTGTGCGGCCTCCACGTGCCTGTTTGTCCTCCCTATGACACCTGGGCATGCTCCTGATGAGTCGGCAGATGTTGTCATGAGGGATCTCCTCCTAGACCTGGAGTAAAGCATCTGTAAACTCCTGGACAGTATGTGGTGCAACGTGACGTTGGTGGATGGAGCGAGACATGATGTCCCAGATGTGCTCAATCATATTCAGGTCTGGGGAACGGGCGTGCCAGTCCATAGCTTCAAAGCCTTCATCTTGCAGGAGCTGCTGACACACTCCAGCCACATAAGGTCTGGCATTGTCCTGCATTAGGAGGAACCCAGGGCCAACCGCACCAGCATATGGTCTCACAAGGGGTCTGAGGATCTGATCTCGGTACCTAATGGCAGTCAGGCTACCTCTGGCGAGCACATGGAGGGCTGTGCGGCCCTCCAAAGAAATGCCACCCCATACCATTACTGACCCGCTGCCAACCCAGTCATGCTGAAGGATGTTGCAGGCAGCAGATTGCTCTCCATAGCATCTCTAGAATCTGTCACGTCTGTCCCATGTGCTCAGTGTGAACCTGCTTTCATCTGTGAAGAGCACTGGGCGCTAGTGGCGAATTTGTCAATCCTGGTGTTCTGTGGCAAATGCCAAGTGTCCTGCATGGTGTTGGGCTCCTCATGGAGTTGATTTCTAACTGGTTTTGCAGACACATGCACATTTGTGGCCTGCTGGAGGTCATGTTGCAGAGCTCTGGCAGTGCTCCTCCTGTACCTCCTTGCACAAAGGCTGAGGTAGTGGTCCTGCTGCTGAGTTGTTGCCCTCCTACGGCCCCCTCCACGTTTACTGGTGTACTTGCCTGTCTCCTGGTAGCGCCTCCATCCTCTGGACACTATGCTGACAGATACAGCAAACCTTCTTGACAGAGTTCGCATTGATGTGCCACACTAGGTGAGCTGCACTACCTGAGCCACTTGTGTGGGTTGTAGAGTCCGTCTCATGCTACCACGAGTGTGAAAGTACAACCAACATTCAAAAGTGACCAAAACATCAGCCAGAAAGCACTGGTACTAGATGTGGTCTGTGGTCCCCACCTGCAGAACCACTCCTTTATTGAATGTGTCTTGATAATTGCCTATAATTTCCATCTGTTGTCTATTCCATTTGCACAACAGCATGTGAAATTGATTGTCAATCAGTGTTGCTTCCTAAGTGAACAGCTTGATTTCACAGAAGTTTGATTTACTTGGAGTTATATTCTGTTGTTTAAGAGTTCCCTTTATTTTTTGAGCAGTGTATATGTATATATATATATATATATTCATTTACAGGAAGGTCACATGAATCTATTGGCTATTAGGATGAGAAAGGGGATGAGGAAGACCCCTCTTTAACCCCTTACCTACAATGGACGTAATATTCCGTCCATGTGACCCTGGACCTAATTACCATGGACGGAATATTACGTCCCAGCGATCAGCCGCGCCCATGTGGTGAGCGCCGCTGATCGCGGCGGGGTGTCAGCTGATTATCACAGCTGACACCCGGCACAATGTGTCAGGGGCGGTCACGGACCGCCCCCGACACGTTAACCCCTTGTACATCAGCAGGGAGGGGGCTCCCTCCGTGCTTCCCTGAGCCCCCCACAGCAGCGCAATGTGCAGCGCTGCTGCGGGGGTCTCTTTCTCTACAGGCCCCCGGATCCAAGATGGCGACGGGGGCCTTCGGGGGCCTGTAGGGAGCTGACTTCCTCACTGCCTGCAAAGCGCAGGCATGAGGAAGTCTGCAGAACTGCCTGTGACAGATTGCTGATCTGTCACAGTGATCTGTGATGTGACAGATCAGCGATCTGTCACAGGACAGTGATGTCCCACAAGGTAATAAAGTAAAAAAAAAAAAAGGGGTTGAAAATAATTTTAAAAAAATCGCTAAATAAATTAGTAAAAAAAAAAAAAATATTCCCCAATAAATCCATTTTTTCAAAAAAAAAAAAAAAAACAATAAAAGTACACATATTTGGTATCGCCGCGTCCGTAGCGACCCACCCTATAAAACTGTCCCATTAGTTAACCCCTTTAGCAAACTCCTTAAAAAATAAAAATAAAAAACGAAGCAAAAAATAATGATTTATTATCATACCACCGAACAAAAAGTGCAATAACGTGCGATCAAAAAGACGCATATAAATATCCATGGTACCTCTGAAAACGTCATCTTGTCCTGCAAAAAACGAGCCACAATACAGCATCATCCGCAAAAAAATAAAAAAGTTATAGCTAGCAGAATATAGCGATACAAAAATAATTATTTTTTGTATAAAATTGTTTTCATTGCAAAAAACCGACAAAACATAAAAAAACGACCTAAATGAGGCATCGCTGTAACTGTACTGACCCGAAGAATAAAACCGCTTTATCAATTTTACCGCACACGGAACGGTGTAAACGCACCCCCCAAAAGAAATTCATGAAACGCTGGTTTTTGTTCATTCTGCGTCCCAAAAATCGGAATAAAAAGCGATCAAAAAATGTCACGTGCCCGAAAATGGTACCAATGAAAACGTCAACTCGTTCCGCAAAAAATAAGACCTCACGTGACTCGGTGGGTCAAAATACGGAAAAATTATAGCTCTCAATATGTGGTGATGCAAAAACTATTTTTCCAAAAAAAATCGTCTTTTAGCGTCTGACAGCCGCCAAACATAAAAACCGCCATAAATAGTAAATCAAACCCCCCGTTATCACCCCCTTAGTTAGGGAAAAATAATAAAACTAAAAGAAAATGTATTTATTTCCATTTTCCCATTAGGGTTAGGGTTAGGGCTAGGGCTAGGGTTAGGGTTAGGGCTAGGGTTAGGGTTAGGGTTAGGGCTAGGGTTAGGGCTAGGGTTAGGGTTAGGGGTGTGTTGGGGTTAGGGTTGGAGTTATAATTGGGGGGTTTCCACTGTTTGAGCACATCAGGTGCTCTCCAAAGGCAACATGGCGTCTGATCTCAATTCCAGCCAATTCTGCGTTGAAAAAGTCAAATGGTGCTCCTTCCCTTCCAAGCTCTGCCATGCGCGCAAACAGTGTTTTACCCCCACATATGGGGTATCAGCCTACTCAGGACAAATTACAAAACAACTTTTGGGGTCCAATTTCTCCTGTTACCCTTAGGAAAATAAAAAATTGGGGGCAAAAATATAATTTTTGCGGAAAAAAATGATTTTTTTATTTTCACGCCCAGGCGTTATAAACTTCTGTGAAGCACTTGGGGGTTCAAAGTGCTCACCACACATCTAGATAAGTTCTGTGGGGGGTCTAGTTTCCAAAATGGGGTCACTTGTGGGGAGTTTCAATAGTTTAGGTACATCAGGGGCTCTCCAAACGCACATGACACCCGCAGACCAATCCATCAAAGTCTGCATTCCAAAATGTCACTACTTCCCTTCCGAGCCCCGACGTGTGCCCAAACAGTAGTTTTCTCCCACATGAGGTATCAGCGTACTCAGGACAAATTGGACAACAACTTTTGGGGTCCAATTTCTCCTGTTACCCTTGGGAAAATAAAAAAAATGGGGACTAAAAGATGATGTTTGTTGAAAAAATACGATATTTTTATTTTCACGCCCGGTCGTTATAAACTTCTGTGAAGCACTGGGGGGTTCAAAGTGCTCACCACACATCTAGATAAGTTCATTAGGGGGTCTAGTTTCCAAAATGGGGTCACTTGTGGGGGATTTCCACTGTTTAGGTACATCAGGGGCTCTCCAAAAGCAACATGACACCCGCAGACCATGCCATCATAGTCTGCATTCCAAAACGTCACTACTTCCCTTCCGAGCCCCGACGTGTGCCCATACAGTAGTTTTCTCCCACATATGAGGTATCAGCGTACTCAGGACAAATTGGACAACAACTTTTGGGGTTCAATTTCTCCTGTTACCCTTGGGAAAATAAAAAAATTGGAGACTAATTGATCATGTTTGTGGAAAAAATACGATTTTTTTATTTTCATGCCTGGGCATTATAAACTTCTGTGAAGCCCTTGGGGGTTCAAAGTGCTCACCTCACATCTAGATAAGTTCCTCAGGGGGTCTAGTTTCCAAAATGGGGTCATTTGTGGGGGGTTTCCACTGTTTAGGTACATTAGGGGCTCTCCAAAGGCAACATGACACCCGCAGACCATTCCATCAAAGTCTGCATTCCAAAACGTCACTACTTCCCTTCCGAGCCCCGACGTGTGCCCATACAGTAGTTTTCTCCCACATATGGGGTGTCAGCATACTCAGGACAAATTGGACAACAACTTTTGGGGTCCAATTTCTCCTGTTACCCTTGGGAAAATAAAAAAAATGGGGACTAAAAGATGATGATTGTGGAAAAAATACGATTTTTTTATTTTCACGCCCGGGGCGTTATAAACTTCTGTGAAGCCCTTGGGGGTTCAAAGTGCTCACCACACATCTAGATAAGTTCCTTAGGGGGTCCAGTTTCCAAAATGGTGTCATTTGTGGGGGGTTTCTACTGTTTTGGTACATCAGGGGCTTTCCAAACGCGACATGGTGTCCGATCTCAATTCCAGCCAAAAACGTCAAATGGTGCTGCTTCCCTTCCGAGCTCTGCCATGCGCCCAACAATGTCAGAATCACCGGGATCCATGGAAGCGTTTCAGAGTTATGACCTCATAAAGGGACAGTGGTCAGAATTGTAAAAATTGGCCCGGGAGTTAACGTGCAAACCACCCTTGGTAGTGAAGGGGTTAAAAGAGATAATACCAATCAAGGAATTTGGGGCAGAACTTCATGGCTATTAAGGATGCTTGTTCCACAGTCTGGGACACAGAATTAACCATATCAGTGTCCACGATCCGAGCAGTTTGAATGAATTGCTGATGATTTTTAATACCCTCATCTGATCCTGACATAAGGGTATGTTGACACAACCTCTTTTTCAGGTGGGTTTGGGGCAGATTCATTCTGAAGGCTACATGAAAAAGTTTTCAGAAAATACTTTAAAAAATGAAAATATTTATTTCTCTGTATAAACTACTTGTTGTTCATATGTTCAGGCTTTTGAGCATCTTTTAACCACTTCAGGTTTCCAAAGAAACTAAGCGGCTAAAAGTAAGCTGACTATTCTTCAGGTGTTTTCCCCTCTGAAGACAGTCTATACTTTGCAATACATGTCAATAAAGAAAGCTCAAAAGACACCTGGAAGATGGCCGGGCATCATTTTGCTTCAAAAACAGCTTGCATTTTGATAATTTTTGAATTGAGTGAAAAAAGGTTGTGAAACACCATGACAACAGAAGCCTCAGAAATGCTGGAAAAACGCTAACGAAACCAGCGACAATTATAAGGTAGAAGAAGTTCTCACTAAATGACAAAAAATGCTAGAAAAAGATGTTTCAGGTTTACAATACACCAGAAAAAAGAAAAGTTTCCTAAAGCATCGTCTGCTTGAAACAGATGTTTTTGCCAACCTGCAAAAAAAAAAATGTTGTGGCACATACGTTTATTAGGGCTTCCATAGAAAACCATTGCTTAGCAAGTCCCAGAAAACACTTTGGAGTTCTCTCTTTCAACACTATATAGGAATGTGGCCTTCAATTGAAAGGCCTCTGGATTGCCTCCACTCAACAGAAGCTGGCTTGTAGAGCAAATTGATAGTCGGGTGGTCGACAAGCTGACTCAAAACCAGGGTACATTACCACTTAGTAAGTATGCAGGCAGGTACAATGCCAAGAGAAAAGCCAGGCAAAAAACAGCATGATGTAATTTAGAACAAAATCATCAGTTTTTCACCAGATGACAATGACCAATTTTGCTGTTATTTTATCCTAGCTGCTCCCATGAGCATTTTTATTTTATTTTTTTTATATCTTCAGTACGGTTCTCAAGATATGATCCTTTGTATTTAATGCATAAAAACACCTGAAAAATGTGCCTAAGAATTGACATGTTTTATCAAACTCGTTTGAAATACGAAAACAAAACGCAGAGAATAAAGAAAATTCATGGCACTTTTTTGAAGAGAATCCTGAAGGAAAACTCTTTAAACTAGGCATTGTCCACTCAGAAGATTGCAAAGAATGCTCAAGTAAAAAAAAAAAACTTTTCCAAAACTTAAAAACACGAAACACTTCAGGAACAGAAAAATTCCTCCAAAGTCTCCCAAAATAGGAGCATTTTCGGAAGCCATCCCCACTTGAAAAACCTGTCATTTTTGAACGTCTCAAAAATCTCTGTGAAAACATAACCTGAGGGTGTGTGTATACAGTATTTTTTGAGGAGTGTTTGGAAAAAGAAACTGAGTGGAAACTAAACAGAAAGTCCCCAAATCCCCTACAAATTTCAAAACTCTCAAAAACTTGGGAGTTTTCTTTCAGTTTCTGGTCCAAAAACTCAGCAAAATGACACAAAGCCTGTCGCTGCAGCTAGACAGCCCTATCTTGGCCATTGCATATTGACTCACTATATGTAAGCTGATCAGCAGACGTTTAATAGCCTGTTTACACAGGCCGACCGCACCTCCATGCACACAAAACATTCAATAAGGCTAGTACTGCAATGTTTTATGCAACACTGAGATCACAGAGGAGTATTGTGGCTTAAAAGTCTCCTCATCTTGACATGTCAGGCTTGACATGTCAGTCTCCGCAAGGAGAAACGTTACCCATTGAATCCCGGTTAGACATCTCCCACCCAGCTAAACCAGATCTCAAACTTTGCACTGTTGAGGGGCAGTACCCTGGAACACAGTGTCTGCAAACTGAGATTATGGTTTTGACTTTTATACTAAGTTGTGTGACAAGCTTTTTAGAGAGTCAAATTTGACATATAGGATTGCTTCTTCCTATAGGTAGTACTAGAGTTCTAGTCCTCTTCCTCTGAAGAGGCAATTTGCTGAAATCCCAGTGACACATTGCAACACATGATATGATGATTTCCTATGGTGTAGAATTGCAACAGAGCATCACATATTTCCAAATGGGGTGGATTTTCTGTCACCGTTCACAAGTAGCAAGTAACACACTTTGCCATAGATTTTATGCAAGTCGCACACAACTTACAACTTGTATGCAACTTCCCTACAACTTTGCTGTTATATTTACCCCAAATCATAGTAAAATTGTTCAAAAGTTTTGGTCACGCAACATGGCACCGTGTGACTACATCCTGATACAATTGTTCTGCGCATATATATATATATATATTGTGGTGTAGTGACCACTAGAGTTGAGCGACATTTGGTTTTTTATGGTCGAGTTTCGTTTCGTGAAACCCGACTTTTCCAAAAGTCGGGTCGAGCAAGATCGGCCGATTATAGGGAAAAGTCGGGGTCGTCCCGAAACACGAAACCCAATGTAAGTCAATGGGGAATAAAAGTCGGCAGTGAGAGGAGGACAGGAAACACACTTACAGTGCTCATTTGAATGCCAAAAGCATCAATTCTTCTTACTTAAGCTGGTCAACCTTAATTAACTTCATAATACAAGTTACGCACTGAAAAATGGGGGTTATTTGGCTAAAGTTGTGGGGGGGTAGGGCTGGCTCCAGGTTTTCATGTGCCCTGGGCGAAAGAGCGCCCCTTTAACACATAATACCACAACTCATCATGCTCCGATACGGCAGAGAAATAGCGGTATAGTACAATGAAAAATACTTCACTTTTTACATCTCATGACGAGGCCCATCTATTTCTCCATACAGAATCATTGGTCCCATATAATGTTTGAAACAGTATATGATGAGCTCCACATAATGCTACAGTATATGTTGGTCCCCATGGATGAAGCTCCACTGTCTTATGGGCCCAAATAATGCTCCAAACATAATGGGCCCCATTTCTAATGCTCTAGTGTATAATGGGCCCTGTAAATGCTGCTCCAGTGTCTGATGTCCACCTTTGGAATGTTCCAGTGTATGGTGGGCCCCATCTATCATTCTCCAGAGTATAGTGCTCCCCAAAAATTGCTGTCCCAACATTGAAAACAATGAAATAAGTCTCCTCGCTAGGGAATCCCTGTACTAGTCTGGAGTCTGGACTCCTCGTCGTCCCCATCTTCCATCTCACTGCACAGTATTTCAACCTTGCAAGTGCTGTGATCCTGAGCAAGCAGGGGGGACCCACTTGTTGGCGACGGCACTGGCACAGGGCCCCTGATAGTACGGTGGTGTGTCTGATGGCGGGTGGGCCGAACCTGCACTTTCATCTGCAGCTTCCTCTTTGTCTCCGTGTAAGATGGAACTGTATATGGGAAGGGTAACCTGAGTTTCATCAGGGTCAGATTCAGGCCGGGTAGCGTGCGAGGGGAATGTAGTGGTCTGGGTCAATGTACCAGCAGATTCATCGAGCAGTGGCTGGGCATCAGTGCACTTGTGTCGCCCCCAGGAGTACGGTCGCCACAGTGGCATTACCTTCCTCCTAGGGAGTGTGATGTCATGCTTGGGAGCAACGAAGGATCTCTCTAGCAGGTTAACTGATTGGGCGGCGTTATTCCCACGAGTCATGACCCTCCAAACAGCGTTCATGAAGGCAAAGTGTTTGTTTTACGTGGGCAGTATGGTTGCAAAGCTGAACCTTAAAGGAATGTCCAGAAGGGCACCACCAGGAGTGGAGCCTACGGCGTAATTTGACTCAACATGGGCAACCTCAACCATGCCAGCTACAGAACAGATGCACACATTGCAAGCTTAATTCCGTTAACGAACGAGACTCCGTCATGCCCCGCGGTCCGAGTCCGGCTTACTAGAGGGACACGTGAGGCTCTGGCACATGAGATTGGCCAATAACTGGTGTGTCATGCCCTTACATGTCCGTGGCTGCATGTGCGCTACACTGAAAAGGCCAGCGTTTGTCGCTTACAGGTGCAGATAACCGGGTGAACAACGTTAGTGATGAGGAGCACTGATTACAATTATTACTCGCGAACGATGATTTCCCAGTAAGTGCAGGTCAACCGCAGTTCCGGAATTAGGCCTAACCGTCATTCCTGAAAAAAATGAAAAACTTACGTGTGCAAACCACAGGTGCTGTAGCTTCCTTAACAGCTCGCCAGCCGTTCTCACGCCCAGTATGGGCTACACGTGATTGCACAAAGGTGAGAAAGGGTACCGTATCCCCGGATAACATATATGGATAGCGTACACATTCAAAAGATATGTCTATACATCAGGAGGCAGGCTCAGAGGGTGTTAGGCCCAGTATGGCTTGCACGTGATTGCACAAAGGTGAGAAAGGGTACCGTATCCCCGGATAACATGTATGGATAGCGTACACATTCAAAAGATATGTCTATACATCAGGAGGCAGGCTCACATGGTGTAAGGCCCAGTATGGCTTGCAAGTGATTGCACAAAGGTGAGAAAGGGTACCGTATCCCCGGATAACATGTATGGATAGCGTACACATTCAAAAGATATGTCTATACATCAGGAGGCAGGCTCAGACGGTGTAAGGCCCAGTATGGCTTGCAAGTGATTGCACAAAGGTGAGAAAGGGTACCGTATCCCCGGATAACATGTATGGATAGCGTACACATTCAAAAGATATGTCTATACATCAGGAGGCAGGCTCAGACGGTGTAAGGCCCAGTATGGTTTGCAAGTGATTGCACAAAGGTGAGATAGGGTACCGTATCCCCGGATAACATGTATGGATAGCGTACACATTCAAAAGATATGTCTATACATCAGGAGGCAGGCTCAGACGGTGTAAGGCCTAGTATGGCTTGCAAGTGATTGCACAAAGGTGAGAAAGGGTACCGTATCCCCGGATAACATGTATGGATAGCGTACACATTCAAAAGATATGTCTATACATCAGGAGGCAGGCGCAGACGGTGTAAGGCCCAGTATGGCTTGCAAGTGATTGCACAAAGGTGAGAAAGGGTACCGTATCCCCGGATAACATGTATGGATAGCGTACACATTCAAAAGATATGTCTATACATGAGGAGGCAGGCTCAGACGGTGTAAGGCCCAGTATGGCTTGCAAGTGATTGCACAAAGGTGAGAAAGGGTACCGTATCCCCGGATAACATGTATGGATAGCATACACATTCAAAAGATATGTCTATACATCAGGAGGCAGGCTCAGACGGTGTCAGGCACAGTATGGATTTGACGGCCCAGACTACACAGCGGAGGAGCAGGAAGAGGTAAAGATTGCAAATGCTGGGGCCCTGCCCGAGCAAGGGGGGCCCACTCGTGGGCGTCGGTACAGGCACTGGGCCCCTCATAGTACGGCGGTGTGTCTGACGGCGGGTGTGCACCACCACCGTCAGAGACACTTGATTGCACTATGAGGGACCCTGTGCCAGTGCCCGGGCCTAAGAGTCAGCCTACCTACCTGTCCAGGGCAACGGCACTCGCACGGTGTCGTGCGCTAGGTGGTGACCCTGGCCATATGGGGGGGAGGCAGCACAGTTAGGGAGTTTTAGAAAGTGGCATATGTTGATGTTGGACATTCAGCTGATGCAAAAGGCGAAATAGGTCAAGTCCCAGGAAGAGGTGGACCAAAGCAAGCCATTTTTCTGTCACCCTATGTGCCATCAGGGGAAGGTGGGACAAAATCCTTGGAAACCCATGCATGGTTCATTTTAATGAAGGTTAGATCATCCACATTTTGGGTTGACAGACGGGTCCTTTTTTCTGTCAGGATTGATCCAGCTGCACTGAAGACTCTTTCCGATAGCACACTTGCAGCTGGGCAAGCGAGCTCCTGTAAGGCATATTGTGCCAATTCAGGCCAGGTGTCCAGTTTAGCAGCCCAATAGTCAAAGGGGAATGACCTGTGTGGGAGAACATCGATATGGGAGGAAAAGTAGTTTGTAACCATAGTTGACAACTGCTGTCTCCTGTCACTTTCCATCGATGCTGTATTACCAGTTGTGTGAGCGGTACTTGAAAAATCAGTCCACAACATTGTCATGAAACCCCTGTCTCCAACGCGACTTCTGCTGTGTGCACCATGAACACCTCTGCCAAGCTGCCCCCGGCCCGTACGGCTCGTGTGAGAACATCACCGCTGCTGTGTGATGGGAATACCTCAAGCAACCGATTTACCAGAGTTGCTTGTTTATTAGCCAATATTAGGTCAAGGTTCTCCTGTGGCATGATGTTTTGTAATTTGCCTTTATAGCGTGGATCCAGGATGCTGGCCAACCAGTAGTCGTCATCGTTCATCATTTTGGCAATGCGGGGGTCCCTTTTTAGGATCTGCAAGGCATAATCTGACATGTGGGCCAATGTTCCCGGTGTCAATGATGCACTGCGAGTGCTGGTTGGAGGAGCACTTTCTGGCAAATCCACATCCCTCCAGTCACGCACAAACCCTGTACCAGACCTTGCCACGCCAACATTTTCACTTGCCCCACGAGATGCATCCTCCTCCCCTAAGTAATCATCCCCATCATCATCCTCCTCCTCCTCTTCTTCCTCCAACTCGTCCAGGAGAGGTCCCTGAGCAGACAATGGCTGAATGTCATCAAGGATTCCCTCCACCTCTTCCTCCTCGTCAACATTGGCTGCAGACGCCTGCTCCTTAAGGTGCGTCAAAGTTTGCATGAGCAGACGCATAAGTGGGATGCTCATGCTTAGGATGGCGTCGTCTGCGCTTACCAGCCGTGTGCATTCCTCAAAACACTGAAGGACTTTACAGAGGTCTTTCAGCTTCGACCACTGCACACCTGTCAACTCCATGTCTGCTCTCAAAGTGCCTGGCCGTGTATCCTCCCACAAATGCATTATGGCCTGCCTCTGCTCGCACAGCCGCTCCACCATGTGCAGGGTGGAGTTCCACCTTGTTGCAATGTCGATAATGAGGCGGTGGTTGGGAAGGTGGAGCAATCGCTGCAGCTTCTGCATACAAACGGAGTGTACAGGCGACCGGCGGATGTGCGCGCACAGTCTTCGCACTTTTTGGAGCAGGGCTGTTAACTCCGGATAATTTTTGAGGAAGCACTGCACCACCAGGTTCAAGGTGTGAGCCAAGCAAGGTATGTGGCTGAGTTTTGAAAGGGCTATGGCTGCCACAAAATTACGGCCGTTATCACTAACTACCTTGCCTGCCTCAAGATGTACACTGCCCAGCCATGACTCAGTTTGTCGCTTCAAGTACTCGGCCAGCACCTCAGCGGTGTGTCTGTCGCCCAAACACATCATCTGCAACACAGCCTGCTGACGCTTTCCACTAGCTGCTCGATAGGGGGACACCTCGTGTGCAACAGTGGCAGCTGCAGATGGAGTGCTCGTACGACTGCGCTCTGTGGACGAGCTTTCGCTTCTGGAGGAGGAGGAGGAGGGTGGAATGCCTACAGCCAACTGTTTCCTATACCGTGGGCTAGGCAGCACTGTCCCACCACCGCTGTCCCCTGTGGACCCTGCATCCACCACATTAACCCAGTGCGCAGTGATGGACACGTAACGGCCCTGGCCATGCCGACTGGACCATGCATCAGTTGTGAGGTGCACCTTTCCACTCACTGACTGCTTGAGTGCATGGACAATGCGGTCTTTCACATGATGGTCGAGGGCTGGGATGGCTTTGCGAGAGAAGAAGTGGCGACTGGGTAGGTCATAGCGTGGTACTGCATAGGCCATGAGTTCGCGGAAAGCTGCGCTTTCCACCAACCGATAGGGCATCATCTCAAACGAGATTAGTGTGGCAATGTGGGCGTTCAAACCCAGTGTACGCGGATGAGAGACTGAGTACTTTCTTGACCTACTCATAGTGTCTGGGAGGGTGAGCTGGACTTGAGAGCTGCATATTGTGGAAGTAGCGGTGGACAGGGCGGACTGAGAGAGGGTTGATGATGGTGATGGAGTTGGTGTTCTTTCTGATGGCCTAGATTCAGTATTTCGTTGATATAACAGTGGGATTCCCTGACTGCTGTGGCCTTGCAACGACACCTCAACATTTGCTGCTGTGCTAACCGGTGGGCTTACAGTGGGGGAAACAATGTAGCGTTGCTGACTACCTTCTTTGTGATCAGTTGCACATGTGGCACTTGAGGTTTGGTGTTGTGTCCACGCTTGCAAGTGCATGCTAGTTAAATGTCTAAGCATGCAACTGGTATTCAAATTTTTCAGATTTTTCCCTCGGCTAAAGGTCTTTGCGCACTTCTTACAGATAACCTTGGCCTGATCATGAGGATTTTGTTCAAAAAAGTGCCACACTGCACTCTTCCTACTTTGGCAGACATTTTGCGGCCTAGCACGCTTTGATGTTTTGACCCTCTGGACAAGCTGTCCAGCAACTCTTTTGATTTTTGGAACCTGTCTTTGGAGTGCTCCGGGCCTGCCAGATAACAGCTGTTGCGATGTTGATGTCTGCTGTGGATGCTCCTCATCTGAGCTATTGGAAGCAGCACCCTCTTCCCCCAATGGATGCCAATCTGGGTCAACAACTGGGTCATCCATCACCTCCTCTTCAATGTCATGTGCACCTTCCTCTGTGTCACCATGTATGGTGGTATAGTGTGCGGGAAGGGGCACCTGAGTCTCATCAGGGTCAGAATCTGGCTCTGTACACTGCGAGGACAATGTAGTGCTCTGAGTGAATGTACCAGCAGAATCATCTATCAGCGGCTGTGCATCAGTGCACTCCATGTCAGATTCATCTTGGCCTGGGTAATTCACCATTTCACTTGATAATCCAGGCATGGTATGTGAAAACAGCTCCATGGAGTAATCAGTAGTATGGCCTGCTTCATCCTTCAATCTTGGTTGTGGTGAAGGACACAAGGAAAGGTGTGGTTCATGAACATGAGCCTCCAATGACGACTCAGTGCTTTTACTTTTTACAACTTCAGAAGAGGAGGCGATAGAGCTGGAGGCTGAGTCAGCAATGTAAGACAAAACTTTTTCCTGATGCTCTGGCGTTAAAAGCGGTTTGCCAACTCCTAGAAAACTAAGCCTTCGAAGCCTTATGGAGCCAGACGATGACGCAGGCTCAACACCTCCTGCATTCGGTCCTATTTTGCTTTTGCCACTACCATCAGATCCACCACCAACACCATCATTACCAGCTGCCAACCCCCACCCAATTCCACGGCCTCTTCCACCAGCCTTCCTCATTATTGGTAGAAATGTAGACAAAATCCTACAAACTATATAGTAATGTAAAACAAGGTACAAGGTGTCTATAGGACAGGGGAGATTTAGATTTTCTGCAGACACTTGTGGACACTGGACACTTGGATTGTGTGAGGCCCACTGAATATCACAGCGCTATGTCACAGGCTCGATGGCACAGGTGTGAAAAAAGTGACTACAGGATAAGGGAGATTTTGAATTTCTGGGAGATTTTGAATTTCTGCAGACACTTGTGGACACTGGACACTTGGATTGTGTGAGGCCCACTGAATATCACAGCGCTATATCACAGGCTCGATGGCACAGGTGTGAAAAAAGTGACTACAGGATAAGGGAGATTTTGAATTTCTGCAGACACTTGTGGACACTGGACACTTGGATTGTGTGAGGCCCACTGAATATCACAGTGCTATGTCACAGGCTCGATGGCACAGGTGTGAAAAAAGTGACTACAGGATAAGGGAGATTTTAAATTTCTGCAGACACTTGTGGACACTGGACACTTGGATTGTGTGAGGCCCACTGAATATCACAGCGCTATGTCACAGGCTCGATGGCACAGGTGTGAAAAAAGTGACTACAGGATAAGGGAGATTTTGAATTTCTGCAGACACTTGTGGACACTGGACACTTGGATTGTGTGAGGCCCACTGAATATCACAGTGCTATGTCACAGGCTCGATGGCACAGGTGTGAAAAAAGTGACTACAGGATAAGGGAGATTTTAAATTTCTGCAGACACTTGTGGACACTGGACACTTGGATTGTGTGAGGCCCACTGAATATCACAGCGCTATGTCACAGGCTCGATGGCACAGGTGTGAAAAAAGTGACTACAGGATAAGGGAGATTTTGAATTTCTGCAGACACTTGTGGACACTGGACACTTGGATTGTGTGAGGCCCACTGAATATCACAGTGCTATGTCACAGGCTCGATGGCACAGGTGTGAAAAAAGTGACTACAGGATAAGGGAGATTTTGAATTTCTGCAGACACTTGTGGACACTGGACACTTGGATTGTGTGAGGCCCACTGAATATCACAGTGCTATATCACAGGCTCGATGGCACAGGTGTGAAAAAAGTGACTACAGGATAAGGGAGATTTTAAATTTCTGCAGACACTTGTGGACACTGGACACTTGGATTGTGTGAGGCCCACTGAATATCACAGTGCTATATCACAGGCTCGATGGCACAGGTGTGAAAAAAGTGACTACAGGATAAGGGAGATTTTGAATTTCTGCAGACACTGGACACTTTTGGATTGTGTGAGGCCCAATGAATATCAGAGCGCTATGTCACAGGCTCGATGCAGCAGGTGTGAAAAAAGTGACTACAGGATAAGGGAGATTTTGAATTTCTGCAGACACTTGTGGACACTGGACACTTTTGGATTGTGTGAGGCCCACTGAATATCAGAGCGCTATGTCACAGGCTCGATGGCACAGGTGTGAAAAAAAAGTGAATTGTAGAATTGGGCAGAATAGGAATCTCCCTAGAGTGTAGGTCTGTAAGAACGGAACAAGTCCTCCACTTATCCTTCCACAGTGACACACAGATAGCTTCACTGTGGCTGTGATAACAGCCGTTACACGGTACTGTGTGAGGAGCGTACACCTCTGTATGGTGTGAATAAATGCACGCTCAGTACCTTAGCAGGACAAAAAAAAAATTGGGATTGCTTTTAAAAAAGCAGTTTGCAGAGCAGTGGGGAAACAGCAATGCAGCTGTCAGGAAGCCTTAGAAGGCAGCCTAACAACCAACACCGCTGATCCACCACAATATAGCCTCCCCTTGCACTGCACACACAGTGACTGGTGTGTTGCACAGGCAAAATCGCTAGCAGCAGAAGCAGTTTTTTTGTCTTCTTCCCTGCCTAACGCTCTCCCTACAGAATCAGCAACCTCTCCCTATGCTAAGATCGGCAGAAGTAAGATGGCGGTCGGCGTGCACGCCCTTTTATAACCCCTGTGATGCCCACCAAAGCAAGCCAATCACTTGCATGCCCTTCTGAAAGATGGTGGCGACCCCTGCCTATATCATCACGTTGCCCACTGTGTCCGTGGATCCTGATTGGCTGAAAAAGAGCGCTAAACAAACTTTTGAAACGCGACTTTGGCGCGTAAGTCGCCGACCTCGTGGCCGACCTCATCCTAGGGTCGGGTTTCGTTTCATGAAACCCGACTTTGCCAAAAGTCGGCGACTTTTGAAATTGTTCGACCCGTTTCGCTCAACTCTAGTGACCACTGTGTCCGCTAAGAGAACAAGATCATGAGATACAGTTGATAAAAGAGACAGTGGAAGAACATCTCGAACGTGAAAGGGTCCTGAGACAAATGGCCGAGAACAGGGTCGAGGAGCTAGAGAAAGAAGTCTTGGAGCTCAGAGGTCACCTGTCCACCTGGCAAAGTGTGAACAAGACCCTTAGGGAAGAGATGAAAGAACTCAGAGGAGTAGTAAAAGGTCTTCTGCGGGAGAAGAGCTTGGACGAAGATGTACAGTGGCCGGGTCCAACTGGTGGTGGGATGGAGCTGCCGGTGCCCGTCTTGGCAGACGGTCGTGAAGAGATGAGATCTCGTGAAGTTGAGGAGCTAAGAACTGAAGAAGACAGTCACCCGGTTGGGTCAACTGTAGTGAGGGAAGTGTCCGTGGTAAAGCTAGAGCTTCCTGGCCAGGAAGAGAGCAAGACCACGACCTTCAAGTTTGTGATTGATGTACCAGAGGACATGCAAGAAGCCTGTGCTGAGGAAGGTGTGCATGAGGCTTTTAAAGAGGCGGTCAAAGCGTGTAAGGTGCACTGGGCGCCTGAGACTCGGCAGTTGGTGATAATATCAGCCAGAGAAGATATATCAAACTGAGTAGCTGTCCTGAAAGAAATGCATCTGCAATGTCTTCATGCCAAACAGCTGGTCAGGCGGAGAAATATGAAAGCTGCTCGATGCCTAGAGTTAGCAAGGGAGGCTATGGATCGGCTGGGTTTGCGGAAGGATGTAGTTCCGGTACCCAAAGGTCTGATTGGGAGAATCATTGGAAGATTCGGGAAGGTAATGCAAGACCTTGTGGATATCTCCGGTGTGGTGAGGATCCCTCCTGATGATGAAGACCAGGTATACAGTGAAGAGGGTAGGATTCTCATCATGGTGGTTGGCTCCGTGGAAAGCCTGAGAAATTTTCAGATGCTCTTGGAATATCGAGTTTGGTACCTGCAAGAGGTTGAGTAGTTGAGGCTGGACCATCGGTGAATCAATAAAGAGGTACAGAATACCAGGTGGCGGCCGCCTTCAACCCAAGATGTAAGGACCCGAAGGGTTCCGCCAAGTAGTGACATGGCAGGTGGCCGAAGAATGTCAGCAAGTGGCAGTTCGACGGGCCGTACGAGGCTGAGAGACCTTAGTTCCTGTGAGACGATGAATGGGTCAGACTCAGGCCAGACAGTAGGCTCGATTAAGACTTATGACCGCACCAACCGTGAGAGTTGGTCAGTGAGAGAAAGGAGTGCAGTGACTAAACAGTGTCTGATGACGCAGACAGACTGTGACTGGAGGGCCAAAGATCAGGGCCGATATTCTGACCGCTGGAGGCGGGGGAGGCCTAACGCAGAGATGAGGCCGGATGACAGATGGAGACGGTTCTCTCGACCTGTGGGGCAAGGTGTAGTGAGTGCCCAGTCTCGAGATCCTGGGGTTATGTTGTGTGTTCAACCCCACAAGTTTGAACAGAGGGGGGAGGTATGTGGTGTAGTGACCACTGTGTCCGCTAGGGGGCGCTGTGTGGATGTCCCAGGACGAGAGTATAAGCATTTCCAGTGTCCTGATAGGTGTAGGATACTGAAAGACTGATATGTATCCCAAGGTGGGTGGCCTTGAGATGGAGACATATGTGTGTGTGGATCAGCAGTGATACTGCTGAGGTGCTGTTTCAATGTGTCAGGGATCAGTTACCTACAAATCCACCCAAGTGTGTGGTTAAGAACGCTATTGTAAAATGTGTATGAGTGGTTCAAGGACCTGTGATGAGGTCATAGCCATGTGACCCGGTGGGCATGGCTATGGACCATATAAGGTGGCCAGGATAGGTCACATGAGGTGAATGCTGGGACCCGGTTGGTCCATTGTGGAAGGTCCCGCTGGGAGTCTGCCTTCCTGCCTGACAGCACATGTTTGAAGTGGCTGTGAGTAACGGCGACGTGTGCCTGATAGTTCCCTGGAGGGAATGAATGTCTGCAGTGAGCTGAAGCAGCCATGAGGAAACTCTGACATGGGTGAGATAACTGAGGCTGAAGAGCCTGGGTATGCATAACCTGTGTGACCACAGGGATTACAGAGCTGAACTCTGTCATGGACGCTATGCTGATGTTATGAAGTTTATGTTGCTGCTGTGGGTTTATGGTGCTAAATAAACCGCATGGACTATGATTGTTTATGGAAAACCCATGCGGATCTGGTTTTGTGGCTGCTAAGCGAGTATCCCCTAGTTGAATAACAGCGCTCCCATACAATATATATATGTATACATATATATAATATCAGTGTTCTCAACAGAACATGCCTTGTTTATAGAGGAAGATGTGCTCCGAGAACAATAACTTTTAAGCAAGCTTAATCCCTTCCTGACCCAGCGCTTTTCTGTTTATGTGCTCTCATTTTTCCTTGCCTTCTTTCAAGAGCCATAACTTTTTTATTTTTCAGTCCACTTAGCCGTATTGGCAGGGGCGGACATACTGCATGTGCAGCCAGTGTGGCTGCACTGGGGCCCGGAGGTGGAGGGGGACCCGTGCAGGGCGACTAATAATGAGGGCAATCTGGCCTATTTATCTGGCTCTGAGGCTTCGGGGGGCCCCTGGCCAGATTGCCCTCATGTGCGCGAGCAGGGAGCGATCCCTGCAGCTCTGCTGCCTACAAGAGAAGATGGCAGAGGAGCGGAGCTGCAGCAATCCGTCCTGCTTCCTGCCCTTGCTTCCTGCCTCACAGCAGCGTGACTGGATGACATCAAAATTCAGCGCACAGCTGTGCCAGAGAGAGGAAGTGGAGCGCCCCACAGGGCCTTAGGCTACTCTATACCGGGCCGGTCAGATTCTTTAGGATATAAGCACACGCTGCGGTTTTTGCTGCGGATCCGCTGCAGTTTTGGCCGCTGCGGATCTACAGCAGTTCTGCAGACAGTGTACAGTGGCATGTAAATCTATGTGATTTACAATCTGCTGTGCACATGCTGTGGATTTTTAACTGCGGAAAAGCTGCGGTTTTGAATCCGCAGAAAGAAATGACATGTCACTTCTTTTCTGCGGATTCTGCTGCGGTTTACCATCTCCTCCAGTGTAGAGGTGGTAAACCGCAGGGGAAAACCACACGCCAATCTGCAGGTAAACCGCAGGTCATTTTACCTGCGGTTTTACCTGTGGTTCCGCAGATACAAATCCGCAGACCAATCAGCAGCTTGTGCACATAGCCTTAAAGGGGATGTGTCACGGTGGCAGTGACCCGGTCTGTGGCCCTGGGCGTCCAGTAAAGATGGATATTTTATGAAGGATGATGGATGACAATGGGGAAATTGATGGAGAGATGGTAGGGAAATGGGGAGTTTGTTGTGACGCCACCCGTGGTATTCGGCAATGCAGATCCTCTGGGACGATGTTAGGGCAGCAGAGATGGTGAAGCTCTCCACGGGTAGAGTTGTGTCCCAGGGCAGTTGAGCCGGTGATGGTGATGGTAAATGTGGTGTAAGGCAGGTGAGACGCAAATGACTTGAAGAGCACAGTTGGGTGCAGTTTCTGGTTTTTTACGCACAATTCCTGCATATACGGTGACCCACTTGGCACTGTGTCCTCCGGGGGAGGGGTCCCGCAAACTCCCAGGTAGCTTGGGAACACCTTTTCAGGACTTCCTTTATGTTCACCTTTCTTGGCCATCTCTCTGCGCTGATCTTCTCTTTCTATTCTGCCCTGCGCCTTCACAAGCAGTGTCTCCAAGCCAGCAGCCTTGTACCTTCCCGGGCGACATGGGTCAGACGCCGGGGTCCTTTATCTCTATGGCTGCCTTTTTGGGAAATGCTTGTGGTTGTAACTGGGGAACTTATAAAAATAAATATTATTATTATTATTATTATTATTACCTCAGCCTCTGGCTTACTAGCTGAGCCTCGATTTGTATTCTCCACTAGAATAGGGGCCGGCTCCCTCACTGCGACCTGGTCCTTCTTTTCCAGGATATGGGCCCCACCGTTGGCTTTCGCACTACCCGTGCCCCTATGACCCCTTCTATTCTCTTAGGAGCTTCCTTCTTATTAGAGGTGTCTCTCTGACCCTTACTCTCCCCACATCTGTCCTGCTCCTCCACTGTCCCATCACCAACTGACTCTTTCTAGAACAATCTTCCTTTTACCTCAGTCTTAACTTCACCCATCAACTGTCACTGATTGAATAACCCTACTCACACCACCTCCTAAGCTCCTCCCCTTCTACCTACCTTTTCCCACTAACTCTCCAACACCCTTTCCTAGTCAGCCTGGAATGAGACCATCCTCCCCAAGGGTACACCCAGATGCCCTGACTAACCTGGCGTGTGCTGGGTGCTAGTGTTAGGAGTCCTGGGTTGTGCTCCCTCCTTACTTGAGGGTGGGATACCGCACCTCTAGATGAGGTGCAGTACCTCTGTGGAGACTGGACCCTCAGGGGTGCAACAGAAGCTGCCAGCAACGGTGATGCTGCAGCTGCGAGAGAGCATGTGGAGAGGTGAGAGGTGCTGTGTGTGTAGAGTTGAGTGGTGGTGTGTGTGCATGCGTGGGAACGTGTAGAGAGGTGAATGGTGCAGTGTGTGTCTGTGTGTGTGTAGGTGGAGGAGAGGGCAATGATGGGGAGAAGACAATGATGATGATGGGGTGATGGGGAGAAGGCAATGATGGGGTGATGGAGAGGGAAATGATGGGGGTGATGTGGGAGAAAACAATGATGGAGGTGGTGGATAGGGCAATGATGGGGATGGGGGGGAGAAGGCAGTGATAGTCCTAGTGGAAAGGACAATGATGGGGGTGGTGGGGAAGGAGGCAATGATGGAGGTGGTGGGGGAAAAGACAATGATGGAGGTGGTGGAAATGGCAATGATGGGGTGGTGGGGAAGGAGGCAATGATGGAGGAGGTGGGGGTGAAGGCAATGATGGGGTGATGGAGAGGGCAATGATGGGGTGGTAGAAGAGAAAACAGTGATGGAGGTGGTGGAAAGGACAATGATGTGGGAGGTGGGGAAGAAGGCAATGATGGTGGTGGAGGAAATGACAATGATGGTGGTGGTGGAAAGGGAAATAATGGGGGTGGTGGGGGAGGAGGAAATGATGAAGGTGGTGGACTGGGCAATGATGGGGTGGTGGGGTAAAAGGCAATGATGGTGGTAGTGAAAATGACAATGATGGTGGTGGAAAGGGCATTGATGGGGTGGTAGGGGAGGAGGAAATGATGGAGGTGGTGGAATGGGCAATGATGGGGTGGTGGGGAGAAAGCAATGATAGAGGTGATGGAAAGGGCAATGATGGGGTGGTGGGGGAGAAGGCAATGATGGAGGTGGTGGAGAGGGCAATGATGGGGGTGGGGGAGAGGACAATAGTGGGTTGCTGGGGGAAGAGGACAATGAGGGGTCTGGGGGATTGGGATGGGAGAAAGAGGGATTTATAATGGACTTAGGAACAGGGGGAGGTGGAGGAAGACGTTATTATCGCTTATTATGTCTAGCACAGTCTCACAGTATATAGTGTACTCACTTATTATACGCAGCACAGTCCCTTTGTATATAGTGTACTCACTTATTATGTTTAGCATAGTCCCTTAGTATATAGTGTACTCACTCAGGAGACAGGGAGTGGTTAGCAGAGCTTCAGGGGGATTGTGGGAAACTTGTTTACTGTTCTGGCAGCAGCCAAAGGGATTAATGGTGTTTGTGATCTGTCTTAAAAACGTTCAGGCAAGTGAACTAGAGGGGCACAGGATTCCTTTACAGAGTGGAGCTGGGCTAACCCCTGGACTGCTAGTTGAGAAAGTCTATCAGGAACAGATGTATATCTTTATACCATGTTAGCCAGTAGATAGAAAAATATTCAGAATTGAGAGTAATCAGTGGTTGATACCTTTTAATGGCTAACTGAAAAGATGGTAGCAAATTGCAAGCTTTCGAGACTACTCAGGTCTCTTCATCAGGCATTGACTTATACAAAATCTAAAGAATCACATATTTATGCACAGCACAGAAAAAATGCAATAGATAAGACATCTGGACTCGTACTTTCAGATATCCTTGGTGTAACTGTGGTAGAGGATAAACTGCCTAGAGACTATTCTTAAAGACAGTCAGTTGCCGAGGACTGTGATCATGCCCATGTCTCGTGTCCGGCGCCATTGCTGAGGAACCCGCCTAAAAGATTGCTTCCACATTCCGATGCACTCAAGTCAAGCAGGACCGAATCCATCTGCACTGTCGGGAGATTGTGCTTTTCGTATCTCCTTAGAAGAGCCAGAGACTTTATCCATGATTTTTGACACCGACGGGAGACTTTCCAGCCTTTCCCCTGCAAGAACTGCAAGCGATAAGTTACCTTGTTTCTTTATCTCTTATTCGTGAGCATTGTGTCTGTATGTGATTCCCTCTGCTCTTTACTCGTCTTGCCTCCCTGCGTGGAGTGTTAGGCTGTGTGCACATGATGCAGATTTCCAGCCGATCCGCAGTGGATTTTTCCGCACAGAAACGCTGCATATCCGCATTGTGATGTACAGTAGCATGTAAATCAATTGAAAAAAAAAAACCGCTGTGCAGATGCTGCTGTTTTTTACACGCGGTTTTCCTGCGGTACAAAATCCGCAGCATGTTACTTCTTTTGTGCGGTTTTCCACCTCCCCAGTCTCCAAATCCGCAGGGGGAAATCCGCTGTGGAAAACCGCACAAAAACCGCACAAAAACCGCAAGAAAACAGCATTAAAAATGGAAGAAATCCGCAGGAAAAATGCAGGTCAGCCTTACTTGTTTATTCCCTGCTCAGTAAACCCTTGTTAACCTCTTCTCTGTCTCCGGCTATTCACTGCATCCAACGGACCTCTCCTCTTTACATATGTTCTCACTTGTAGAGCATTTCTAAGGGTAGGGTTTCCACATGCTAGTGATTTTTTTGTGGGATAAATGTAATGTCTAGTGGAAATTATCTCCTGACTAGATTGTCTTACATAATCCCTTTGAGTTGATTGATATATTTCCTTACTTTTTCTGTTTATGTTTTTTGTTCTACTGTTTGGTTTTGTTGGTCACTGCTACTGCCAGTGGTTGGCTGCATTATTGACACCCCAGTTCAGCCATAATAGGGTGATAACAGAGCCTGGCGAAGAACATATACAGCTTTGAAGAAGAAGCATTGGAGAACCAGTAAGATGAGTAATTTTTTTTTGGAGCATTTATACTTTTTTCCAGAGTCAAAAATCTCTAAGGCCTGTTTCACACATCAGTTTTTTGAAATCCGTCAAAATCCGCCGTTGTGCAAAAAAAAAAAAAAATTTGTTTGGCGGATCCGTTTTTTTTCCCATTGAGTTACATTACCGGCGGATCTTGACGGATGGCCATCCGTTCGATCCATTTTTTTGTGGATCCACCAAAATTTTGGCGTCCGCCGACATGCCTGAACGGACCATGCAACGTTTTTTCGGCGGCCGGATCCGCATTTGACATTGCGCATGCCCGGAGGATTTGGCTCGCTCGGAAATTTAACCCTAAACTCTGCTCTGGCGTCTCTCTCTCTCTCTCTCTCTCTCTCTCTCTCCTCCCCCCAGGCAGCGGTTCCTTTAAAATTCTTCCTTCGACGGATCCATTAAAATAGCGGTCCGGTGACAAACGTTGTCATCGGTCCAAGAACGGATCCGTTGTCTGCCATTTTAGCGGATTTTAACTGAAGCAAAAAAATGATGTGTGAAACAGGCCTAAGTTGCAAGTCCAAATGTTTAGGGCTATACTGTGCTTCTGAATTCCTCCAATTTGATGCAGAGTCTTAATATATTCATACCATGCAAATGTATTGTGGTTACTTACCATGATTTTCTAAAATCATTTTCAAATCATTGACTTTTTGTTACGTTTTGCTAATATATAGGCAAAACAAAGTGTTTTACCACAATTTTGGAATATCCCTGCAATTACATTGTGCTTATATATTATATATTATGTTGGATACTGTAAGAAAACCTAATCTAAGTGATCATTAAGCAACCATTTCCATATTTATCATTTACCTTATGTACTTGAGTATAAGCTGACCCGAGTATAAGCCGAGGCACCTAATTTTACCACAAAAAAACTGGGAAAACTTATTGACCTAAGTATAAACCTGAAATGCATTGTCACCTCATCCCCATCCTTGTATGATTGGCCCCCTCATCCCTATACTGGTATGCATGGCCTCCTCATCCCTATCCTGGTATGCATGGTTCCTCATCCCTATTCTGGTCTGCATTGCTTCTCATTCCTATTCTGGTATGCATTCATCCCTATCCTGGTCTGCATTGCTTCTCATCCCTATTCTGGTATGCATGGCTCCTCATCACTATCCTTCTATGCATGGCTCTTCATCCCTATCTTGTCTGCAAGGCTCCTCATCCTTATCCTTGTATGCATGGCTCCTCATCCCTATCCTGATATGCATGGCCCCCTCATCCCTATCTTTGAATTCATGGCTCCTCATCCCTATCCAGGTATGCATGGCCTCTCATCCCTATCCTAGTATGCATGGCTCCTCATCCCTATCCTTGTCTGCATGGCTCCTCATCCCTATCCTGTCTGCATGGCCCCCTCATCCCTATCTTTGCATTCATGGCTCCTCATCCCTATCCTGGTAAGCCTGGCTCCTCATCATCCCTATCATTGTCTTCATGGCTCCTCATCCCTATCCTGTCTGCATGGCTCCTCATCCCTCTCCTGATATGTATGGCCCCCTCATCCCTATCTTTGTATTCATGGCTTCTCATCCCTATCCTGGCACGGCTCCTCATCCCTATCCTTGTATGCACGGCTCTTCATCCCTATCCTGGTCTGCATGGCTCCTCATCACTATCCTGGTATGCATGGCTCCTCATCCCTATCCTAATATGCATGAACCCCTCATCCCTATCCTTGTATTCATGGCTCCTCATCCCTATCCTGGTATGCATGGCTTCTCTTCCCTATCCTAGTATGCATGGCTCCTCATCCCTATCCTGGTATGCATGGCTTCTCTTCCCTATCCTAGTATGCATGGCTCCTCATCCCTATCCTTGTATGCCTTGCTCCTCTTCCCTATCCTGGTATACATTTCCCCCAGCAGAAAAAAATTCAAAAAATAAACCATCCTACTTACCATCCCTGTGATCTCTCACAGTGTCTTGTTCTTATGCCAGCAGCTACAGCAACAGGGCGACCACGTGTTGCCTCTGCTAAAGATAAATAAATATTCCCTTTCACTCGCAGTGAATATTCATTTCTCTTCAATAGCGGGCACAGTAGTCGCAGTAGCCTGCTTCCTGCTGCAGCCGGGCGATCTCGTGTGCATATCCTGGTATGCATGGCCTCCTCATCCCTATCCTAGTGGTCATTATGCCCAAAAAGGTCATTTTTAATTTCATCAGACCACGGGACATGTCTCCAAAAAGGAAGGTCTTTGTTCCTGTGTGCATTTGCTAACCTTAATCTGGCTTTTTTGCATTTTTTTTGGAGTAATGGCTTCTTTCTGGCAGAGTGGCCTTTTAGCCCATGTTGATGAAATACTCGTTTCAATTGACACAATCTTACCAGCGTCTGCCATTTTCTTCACAATGTCTTTTGCTTTTGTCCTTGGATTGATATGCACATGTCGGACCAAAGCACATTCATCTCTAGGACACAGAACCCATCTCCTTCCTGAGAGGTATGATGGTTGGATATTCCCATCTTCTTTTTATTTGTATGTAATTGCTTGTACAGATGAACAAGGCACCTTTAGGTGTCTTGAAATTGTACCCAAGGATGAGACAGACTTGTGCAAGTCCACAATTCTCTTCCTGATATCTTGACTGATTTCTTTAGACATTCCCATGATGCTACTCAAAGAAGCAGTGTGTTTCAGGTGTTCATTAAAGGGAACCTGTCACCTCCCCATGGCGTTTTTAAGTTAAAGAGCCACCTTCAGCAGCACTAAGGCTGCATTCTGTGAAGGTGGCACTTCTGTTTCTGACCCCCAGTAATGCTGAAATATCGACTTTTATAAATAGCTCCTCATACCTGTAATGTGTCCCATAGGTATGGTGTGTCCCCCTGTATCAACCACCTACCACCCGTCCATCATGCCTCTGTCCTGTGTCTGGGCACCGCCCACCATCTGCCCATCATGATGCCCCTGTGCGTTGCTGCCTCCTCCTGTTTAGAATGTCGGCACCTCCACTGTGACAAGAGTTCACGGGCATGCGCAGTGCGCGCTGCCCGAGAACCGACATCATGCTATTGCGCCTGCATGTTGCGGAGGCCCCAGATCCCACCCCGAAGTGCGTTATGATGTATTCACACTGCGCATGCCCGAGAACTCTCGTCATAGCACAGGCGCCGGAATACAAAACAGGAGGAGGTGACGGCGCACAGGGGCATGATTGACGGATAGTAGGCGGCGCCCCGACACAGGACAGAGGCATGATTGACGGCGGGGAGGCGGCTGATACAGGGTTACATACCATACCTATGGGACACATTACAGGTATGAGGACCCATTTATAAAAGTCGATATTTCATCGTTACTAGGGGTCAGAAACAGAAGAGCCACCTTCACAGAGTGCAGCCTTAGTGCTGATGAAGGTGGCTCTTTAACTGAAAAACGCCCTGAGGAGGTGACAGGTGCCCTGTAAACCCTTAGTGACAGAGCGAATTTGGTACTTTATGACCAAGCCAATTTTTACAATTCTGACCAGTGTCACTTTATGAAGTTATAGCTCTAGAACGCTTCAACGTATCCCACTGATTGAGATTGTTTTTTCATGACATATTGTACTTTATGGTAGCGGTAAAATTTCTTCAATATAGCTTGGGTTTATTTATTAAAAAACCGGAAATGTGGCAAAAATTTTGAAAATTTTGCAATTTTCAAACTTTAAATTTTTGTACCCTTAAATCAGAGATTCATATCACACAAAATGTCACACATCCATATGTGTCTTTTTATATTGTGTATGTAAACTTCTAGTTTCAACTGTATGTATGCAAAAAATGGTTGAATACCAAAAGTTACAGTTTTGTGGAGAATACTTCTTTATCTCTTACCTTTAAAGAAATCAGTCAGTTAAGTGATTTTTTTTCACATAACTAGGTGCTGAAAAATTCATTCAGATGTATTTTTTTTTTTCATTTTGCCTGCAGCTTTCAGGTAGAGAATGGAAATTCCAGCTGCTTATATGTAAACATGAAGAGAGAAAGTGTCTTCCTCCTGCAGGACTCCAGAGAAACCATAAACATAATACCAGCAGGTCCACCCGTCATTTCACCCGACTGACTGCCATCACATCCGCATCTGCTCTAACTGTCTTCTTTGAATTAGTCAGTTAAAAACTTTAGAAGCTAAGCAGCTAAGCACTGTCTACATTCAGCTTACTGTTAATTTTTATCCACTTATACTCTAATATGGTCTATTTAAACAATAAGGATTATTTAGTTTTGTTCCTGGATAGACAATTGCTAAAAAATAAATTCTCGCCTGAAGAGAGATGACCCCACTAACCATGAGGCCGTGGTCATGCAGTAGAATTGGTCCGATTATGCTAATGTCACTCAGAACAAACTTTGTCAGTGTGATCTTACTGAGATCTGATTCTCTTGCATGAGAGAATCAAAGCACAGGTGCAGAGAAGATGGGGAACTTTATTTCTCCATCTTCTGCATTGCGTCTGTGAGCATACACCGGATGGCACTTGGATGACATCCAAGTGCTGTTAAATATTTCACACACACCCATAGACTTGTACGGGTGCACATGATCTGATCATCGAATGCAACTGCAGCATGCTATGATTGTTGTGTCAGGCTGAATCAGCATGAGAGAAGAATCATAGATCTGTGCTGCCCCATAGTATTATATTGGGCCGAGAGCTATCCGATAAAACATCACTTAGCACTCGGCCGTGTTATACGGCCATCTGACTGCACCCTATGACTTAATTCTACAGTACAGAGAGAAAGAGAGAAATGATCTACTGATCATAAGAACGTACACACTATGGGTGAAAGGGGAGAAAGAGAAACTCGCTGATCATAAGGGCTTAAACTCTACAGGAGAAAGAGAGAAGACCCCTCTGATCATAAGAAATTAGACTCTACAGAAGAAAGAGACGGAAAAGAGAAGGCTATCAGATCCTACTGTTCATAAGAGCTTATACTCTGCAGAAGAGAAAGAGAGGTCCCTGCTGACCATAAGAGATTACACTCTACAGGAGAGAGAGCGGACCCTGCTGACCATAAGAGATTACGCTCTACAGGAGAGAGAGAGGACCCTGCTGACCATAAGAGATTACACTCTACAGGAGAGGAGAGAGAGAGGACCCTGCTGACCATAAGAGATTACACTCTACAGGAGAGAGAGAGAGAGGACCCTGCTGACCATAAGAGATTACACTCTACAGGAGAGAGAGCGGACCCTGCTGACCATAAGAGATTACGCTCTACAGGAGAGAGAGAGAGAGGACCCTGCTGACCATAAGAGATTACACTCTACAGGAGAGAGAGAGAACCCTGCTGACCATAAGAGCTTACACTCTACAGGAGAGAGAGAGGACCCTGCTGACCATAAGAGATTACACTCTTCAGGAGAGAGAGAGGACCCTGCTGACCATAAGAGCTTACACTCTACAGGAGAGAGAGAGGACCCTGCTGACCATAAGAGCTTACACTCTACAGGAGAGAGAGAGGACCCTGCTGACCATAAGAGCTTACACTCTACAGGAGAGAGAGAGGACCCTGCTGACCAAAAGAGCTTACACTCTACAGGAGAGAGGGAGGACCCTGCTGACCAAAAGAGCTTACACTCTACAGGAGAGAGAGAGGACCCTGATGACCATAAGAGCTTACACTCTACAGGAGAGAGACATAGGACCCTGCTGACCATAGAAACCAACACACTACAGGAGAGAGAGAGGACCCTGCTGACCATAAGAGATTACACTCTACAGGAGAGAGACATAGGACCCTGCTGACCATAGAAACCTACATACTACAGGAGAGAGAGAGGACCCTGCTGACCATAAGAGATTACACTCTACAGGAGAGAGACATAGGACCCTGCTGACCATAGAAACCTACATACTACAGGAGAGAGAGAGGACCCTGCTGACCATAAGAGATTACACTCTACAGGAGAGAGACATAGGACCCTGCTGACCATAGGAACCTACACACTACAGGAGAGAGACAGAGAAAACCCAATTGATCAGACCAGCTTACACTCTACAGGAGAAAGAGAGATAAAACTCTGCTGACCATAAGAGCTTACACTCTACAGAAGAGAGAGACTTACCTAGTGGCTCTAGTGATGGAAACCACACTTCTGTACTGACTGCCACCATACTATGGTAAGGTATGCGGAGGTTCATACAGCCATGTAAAATTACATTAGCCCACTCTCTGATGCTTCAGCCATGTGGGAAATGGTGCCGGGCAAGTTTTTCTTTTACAAACTGTGAATCGAATCTCAAAGTCTTTGAATTTTTGTGAAACTGAGAATTTCAGGACATTTGTCTCAAACTCAATCTGCTCACCTCTAGTACCTACTAATACAGCTGAGAAACACACAACTGGAATGTCTGACATAAGCCCGAAATTACACATGGTGTTTTTTTCACAGTGATCAGATGTTATAGTTTCTAAATGGGGATTTATGTTTATCTTACTGCAATTTTGTGAATTCTTAAATTTTAGCATGGCCTCACAACTGCAGAGTTTAATGAGCTTTCCTTTTTCATATTTCAGTCCTGAACCACACCCTATCAGTCTGGTTTCCATATGTGTAAACCTGGTCAAACGGCTTTAGGTGTCTGCTGTATGAGTTAAGAAATGAAGAAACCCTTTACAGTACCGACGTGTCCTTCTATTCCGTTCTACTTGGCTGAAGTACAATAAGAAATTATATTGTGGTACCATGTAAGTCAGAAAAATCAATGTAAATACTGTTATGTCCAACGATGACAAAAATATTCTCGGAGTGATACCTTTATTGGCCAACCAGAAAGTAATATATTTTTGCAAGCTTTCAGAGCACAGAGGCTCCTTCCTCAGGCTGGACTACAAATAAATTAATAAGAAAAAGGCACAACATTTAAGAGATATTACAGCAGAACATTTGTTCATGAGGTGAGAGAGGTGATGCCTCCTAAAAATAAGCTAAGGAAATCAAATTAGGCATTTTGTAAAGGTCCTGTCACACTAACCGATATCGCTAGCAATATCGCTATAACGTCACAGGTTTTTGTGACGTAGCAGCGATATTGCTAGCGACATCGCTATGTCTGATACTTACCTCTGACCGCTCCCCCGCTGGTTATCGCTGATCGTGCGAGAACGTCCTGGACCGTTTCTCGTCGGTCGCTTCCTGCTGGGCTTCCTGTGGAGAGACGAGCGACGCGTGGACGTGGGCGGGAGGACGTCAGGATCGCCGCGTCTGACAGGTAAATAGCGACCCCCGTCCCCAGCGATGTCGCTGATGAGATCTGCCTGTGTGGCAGCTCACTAGCGACCACTTAGCGATGCGCCAGCGATCCTGACCGCGTCATATCGCTGGTCGGGATCGCTGGTGCATCGCTAAGTGTGACAGTACCTTTACAAATGGAGAGGCAGTGGGAATGTTCTTCTTAGCTATCTGGAGTTCCTCTGGTGGAGGTGTGAATTGTAGTGAGTCATCAAACCAAGTGTTAAATTGAGCCCTATTGTCAAAGAATTGAACAGCTTTATCAGTTTTAATTCTCAAATTTTTCTCTCTCTTTCATCCTTAAAATGACCTTTTAGTATTAAGACTTTTATCTGTCGCTTGGCTGAAGAAATCTTTAGATGAGAGGCATGAGATGACCAGCCTAAAGAAAAAAGCATTTTAATTACTTACAAGTGACAAAGTAACTCAAAAGTTACTTCAGTAACTGATCCACATTTTTTGCATGACAGTTACATGAATGTTTCATAAACAATTAATTGCATTCCTATGGATTGGAGCTTTCGCCGGGACCATATAAGGGTACATTCTCTTGGATCATAATGCTGCTATGGATATCGTTCCGAAAATGGTGCAGCTAAGCCTTATGTTTTATCCTTTGCATTGCAAAGGTTGAGTTGATATCCAAAGTAGTCTCCGCAGCATAGATTGGCATGCTGCAGATTTGAAATCCAAAACACTGGTCAATTTACACTTAAGATTTTCTCTGCAGAGTGTGCATGCGATTTACTAAAAACTTATGCTCAACACTGATACTGTAAAATACCAACAGGTCTGACAAACCCACATGGTTGATTAACCATGCGGTGATAGGATTATAATGGCCTATCATCAATTACCACATAGCATGCATATAGAAAAGATGATCAAAAGGCAACGTATATGTAATTAATACAATTTTTATTAGTACAAAATTAAAATCACATAGCCAATTATTGGTGAAAAATACAAAGGTGCAAAATCTTTATCACTCATAACTCTAAAGGACACACAGGTCCAGGAAGTCACAATAGAATATTTAAGCAATGCAGATTTTAGTACACTAATTTACTTGTGCTAAGCAACAAATTGCAAGTATACATGCTAGAGCCAGTGACCACGTTATTTTACTGGCACCACCTCGTGCATATATCAGGCCCCTTGAGGAAGGAGTTCGAAACGCGCGTCGGGGCGTGGATCACGCAGCATGTATCAGTTGTCAGATTCTTTTTATTATATATCTAAGAGGATAAAGAACTTGAGGCGATATTAAAATTCTAACAATTGTTACAAGTTGCCTGCAATTTTTTTCCCTAAAAGAGAAACATTAACGGTGGCTGCAGATTGTGGAAGTGTCTCAATACCACAGCGATTGACAGTCAATGTCATGTGGAGAGGAGCTATGGAAACAGCAGAGAGGGTATGTTCATATGTTTTAGAATTTAATGGAGGCTGACACCAAATGTGCACTTTTTCCTGTCCTCTCCTTTTGGCTTCCATGTGTAGAATCTAAGTCCACCCAGCAATCATTTCTGTAGCATATGGTATTGCACAGCTCAATTTCTTACCATATTAGCAATAAACTCCTATTTTTAATAGACTAAATAACAACACAAACCTAATGGAATGGAGGTATTTAGAAAATCTCACTGAAATCCACCAGAATGTTAATGGCAACATTACTGTATGTCTTTCTGAGAAAACACTGGAAAAAAAACTTACCAGTGTAAAATGAGTGAACTGTGAATAAGGGGCTGTTCAGATCACGATCTTGGCATCCGTCAAGCGAGTATACTTAAAAACCACAAATAAGGTAATAGACGTACCACTCGGCAGAACCAGAAGCAGGTCAACTATGCTTATGTTTCACAACCTTTTCACTGGCCAAACGTAAGCAGATCAGGCCAAACCATTCTAACATAAGCACAGTTGTACTAAGCCTGATGATTATGGTCCTTGCTTGCTCTTTTCCATACTTTTTTATGGCTTTCAAAATATATTTTCTCGGTAGATTTTACTCTTTGAACTGCAATAGGTGAAATCCGTGGCAAAATTCTGCAACAGAATATTCTTGAGATTATAATAACAGAATTCTAACAGCTTTTGCAGATGATTGCTGTTACATATGACTGGAATAACAAATTCACTTGTAGGACTATTGAAGTTTTGAGATGGCAACTTTCAAAGTGGGTTCTGATATAAGTCAAGAGAAAAATACATCTGTCTTATTCCAGCGAAATCCATGTTTTTCTCAAATGTAAATGAGCTGTTGCAGTCTGTGGGCCGGACACTGATCAGTAGAATCATCCCTGATCACATTGCAGAGCTGTGTGTGATTATACCTGACACAGGTTCCTCTCTGCTTCCAGCTCACAGACAGGGCTGCAATGTTGTTGCAATACAGCAGAGCTCCGAGAGCAGCGAAAAATGTGCTTTAAAGAAGACAAAGTTAATTCTCCTGTGTGTTAGTTACTTGTCTCACACTGGTAACTCTCCCTATTTATTTAAAATAATCTCTGAAGGCAGATTCTCACCCAGATCGGTGTCCGGCCCATAGACTGCAACAGCTTATTTACATATGAGAAAAACATGAATTTCGCTGGAATAAGACAGATGTATTTTTCTCTTGACTTATATCGGAACCCACTTTGAAAGTTGCCATCTCAAACCTTCAACAGTCCTACATGGTATCCCAAAATTATTGGGACTAATTCTAGTTATTTTGTATGTTATCTTAAAGGAAACCTTTCATATCCTCAAATGTTGTTAATCTGCACATATGGGATTCAATTCTAGGTTATTGGCATTCTAAATCTGTGCAGCCACCGCACTGAAAGCCCAACTACTAGGAGGAAATTAACTTTATTCCTCCTGGCAGCCTCCGGCTTTCAGTCACGATGTACACTTGAGCGGTGACTGATGCCGCACCTCTATGACTGAAAAATGGAGGCTGCTGGGAGGAATGAAATTACTTCTCTCCCAGCTGGGCTATCAGTATAGCAGTCGCACAGCTTTTTATAACTTGTAGATTAACCCCAGATCTGCTGGTTAATTGCAATTTTTTCACATAACAGGTTCAATTTGAAATGGTTAGTGTCATTTTATTTACAAGCATTAACTATGGATTTTATTATTATTTATTTAAATAAGGTATCTGGGGAGTTTTTTAAGGTAATTTGCTCTCCTGTGTTTCTCTGTAGGTTAGGTTGTTTCTTAATAGGGTTGTCCACATGAATGGAAGAATCCGATATTCACTGGACAATTAACCATTTTGTAATATGTGGAAATAAAAAGGAAGCGAAAAACATTCCCTGAATTATAAGAAACTTATTTACAAAACTTGGTGAAAGTTGTCTGTGGGAGTATTAAATGTTATTGAGTTAATGCAATAGTTTAAACAGTCTGTTATACTAATGGCAGACTGCAGTACTGTGGGTGTTAGGGCACAGACTGAAGTGTGACTCAAGTGCAGAACATTTATTGTCCAGAGGGAGGGAGGGCGTATATGTGCTTGTAGAAACGGAGCAATGGAAATGCGAGGTGACTAAGAAAAAACTTTCCAAGACAAATACTACACATAGAAAAGCATAGGTCTGAACTCTTGAAATGAAATTGGGAACAAAATTCAACTCATAGTATTTTTTTTTCTTTCAGTTCTAACACATTCGATTATCTTACATCTTCATTGATGTTGATTGATATTTCAAAACAATGTCATATAGAAAAAGTTCAAGGCCTGGCCATTTCCTTAGTCTAGTCCAGGCAAATTTGTTGGTTTTGACTAAAATGTGATTTTAAGACATTGTCAGGTTATCCAAATATTTTTCCCTTTCTTTTTTGCATTTTTTGTGTCATTTTGATATACATTTTTTTTCTTTTTTGACACTATCAGGGGAAAATGTAATTAAAAAAAGCAATCATTTTTTTCATTTTTTTAAGACCACGAAGGGCAACTAAAATGCAATTAAAACTGTGTTCTAAAACTTTTTTGCAGAGACAGATGCAGACCATAAGTACAAAGTACAAAGTTTACCAGTTCCCGTAGATGTGAAGAAAAGAAAAGTTTTGCTTGGCTTAAGATGCAGACAAAGCAAATGAAGGTATCCAGCCTTTTGGATATAAAACGTCACCAATTTATTAGTAGCATTTAAAAGGTTCAAGGTATATTAAAAATATTGCATCACAGCACGTTTTTGACCATAGTTAAGGACAGCTCTATGTCCGAAATGTATTGGATTTTGCCTTGATGCAATGTTTTTAATGTACCTGGTACCTTTTAAGCTGAACTAATAAACTGGTTTTATAGACAACCGGCTGGATACCTTCTTTTGCGTTGTCTATATGCAGACCACCCTACATTTTAAAGTATTTTGGGCCAGAAAGTTGTTAATGTGATCTTGACACTATAAATGAAAATTTTCAATGGATTTATAATTTACTCCCCTAAAAATTTCTAGCTTTCCAGCCCAATTTCCAACTTTAAACCTGTCATTAGATTTCACAAAGCTAATTGCATAACATATTAAACAGATCTCTTAGATCCAATGAGGATGGTTAGAGTCAAATTTGCTGTAATATCCAGAAATTAAAATGAGCATTTAATGAGTTTAGTTATAGAGTGAGATACCTCAGGAGTCCAAGATTATTCAGTCTCTGCCTACCCAACTGCAGCTTGTACCTAGCAGTGTAAGATTTCAACAGCACCAAGGAGGGGTCCAGTGAGGAGCTTATCGTTTAGGTTTGATGGGAAAAGAATGAGTTTAAACTTTCGAACAGGATTATACAGCCATTCTGACATGAAGTTTCAAAGGAAGTACACCATCCTCACCAGATCTAGAAGATTGATTTAATAATGCATGCAATTTGAATAGTGAAATCTAGCGACAGGTCTGCTTCACGGTCGTGTGAAATGGGTGATAGCTAGTGTTGAGCATTCCGATACCGCAAGTATCGGGTATCGGCCGATACTTGCTGTATCGGAATTCCGATACCGACTTCCGATATTTTTTCAATATCGGAATTCGGCATCGGAATCGGAAGTTCAGTTGATTGACGGCCTGACGTCATCATGATGCGCGGTGTGTGCGCATCATGATGCGCCGTCATTTCGGGCCTTCCGGGGGTCTCTGCCGGCCTGCCGGGGGGCTGTGCCGGCCTGCCGGGGGGCTGTGTGGACTGCCCGGGGTCTGTACCGGCCTGCCGGGGGGCTGTGCCGGCCTGCCGGTGGTCTGTGCACCCTGTGGGGGTCTGTACCGGCCTGCCGGGGGGCTGTGCCGGCCTGCCGGGGGGCTGTGCTGATGTCCGGGGGTCTGTGCAAGCATCGTCCGATGGGACTACAAGTCCCATCGGGCGATGCCTGCTACCATGACAGTGATTGACACATTAGCCAATGATGGGACAGTAGTAGTCCCATCATCCGGCTAATGTGTTAAATGTTAAAAAAAAAAAAAAAAAATACTACATACATACTACATGCATGCTACATACATACTACATGCTACATACATACTACATACATGCTACATACATACTACATGCATGCTACATACATACTACATGCTACATACATACTACATGCATGCTACATACATACTACATATATACTACATACATACTACATACATGCTACATACATACTGCATGCTACATACATACTACATACATACTACATACATACTACATGCATGCTACATACATACTACATATATACTACATGCATGCTACATGCATACTACATGCTACATACATACTACATATATACTACATACATACTACATACATACTACATGCTACATACATACTACATATATACTACATGCATGCTACATACATACTACATGCTACATACATACCACATACATACTACATACATACTACATACATACTACATGCTACATACATACTACATATATACTACATGCATGCTACATACATACTACATGCTACATACATACCACATACATACTACATACATACTACATACATACTACATGCTACATACATACTACATATATACTACATGCATGCTACATACATACTACATGCTACATACATACCACATACATACTACATACATGCTGCATATATACTACATGCATGCTACATACATACTACATATATACTACATGCATGCTACATACATACTACATGCTACATGCATGCTACATACATACTACATACATACTACATACTACATACATACTACATACATACTACATACATACTACATGCTACATACATACCACATATATACTACATACATACAATACATTCATACAATACATACATAGACATACAGTACATATAACATAGAGTAACATACTTACCAATACTTGTCACATTGTTCCCCGAAGCCATTGTCTTTTCCAGAATAAATATTAACATAACAAACCACAAAAATACTCACCCACGATCCGAAGCAGTCCACGAGTGTGTCCCACGACGATCTTGGGTAGAGAACTGCAGCATCAGATGATGCTGCCGTTCTCTACGGGCTGCAGGAATCCAATGACGGAAGGTAGGTATCCTTCCGCACTGTATTCCTCCGCCACTTAAAAAACAAAAAAGTCCCTAGTCTCACTTTATGCCATTGCTGCGTGGGAATTTCCCACACAGCAATGGCATAAAGTGAGACTAGGGACTTTTTTTTTTTTAAGTGGCGGAGGAATACAGTGCGGAAGGATACCTACCTTCCGTCATTGGATTCCTGCAGCCCGTAGAGAACGGCAGCAACAGCTGATGCTGCAGTTCTCTACCCAAGATCGTCGTGGGACACACTCGTGGACTGCTTCGGATCGTGGGTGAGTATTTTTGTGGTTTGTTATGTTAATATTTATTCCGGAAAAGACAATGGCTTCGGGGAACAATGTGACAAGTATTGGTAAGTATGTTACTCTATGTTATATGTACTGTATGTCTATGTATGTATTGTATGAATGTATTGTATGTATGTAGTATATATGTGGTATGTATGTAGCATGTAGTATGTATGTAGTATGTATGTAGTATACACTCACTGGCCACTTTATTAGGTACACCTGTCCAACTGTGTGTTAAGACTTAATTTCTAATCAGCCAATCACATGGCGGCAACTCAGTGCATTTAGGCATGTAGACATGGTCAAGACAATCTCCTGCAGTTCAAACCGAGCATCAGTATGGGGAAGAAAGGTGATTTGAGTGCCTTTGAACGTGGCATGATTGTTGGTGCCAGAAGGGCTGGTCTGAGAATTTCAGAAACTGCTGATCTACTGGGATTTTCACGCACAACCATCTCTAGGGTTTACAGAGAATGGTCTGAAAAAGAAAAAAAATCCAGTGAGCGGCAGTTCTGTGGCCGGAAATGCCATGTTGATGCCAGAGGTCAGAGGAGAATGGGCAGACTGTTTCGAGCTGATAGAAAGGCAACAGTGACTCAAATTGCCACCCGTTACAACCAAGGTAGGCAGAAGAGCATCTCTGAACGCACAGTGCGTCGAACTTTGAGGCAGATGGGCTACAGCAGCAGAAGACCACACTGGGTACCACTCCTCTCAGCTAAGAACAGGAAACTGAGGCTACAATTTGCACAAGCTCATCGAAATTGGACAGTAGAAGATTGGAAAAACGTTGCCTGGTCTGATGAGTCTCGATTTCTGCTGCGACATTCGGATGGTAGGGTCAGAATTTGGCGTAAACAACATGAAAGCATGGATCCATCCTGCCTTGTATCAACGGTTCAGGCTGGTGGTGGTGGTGTCATGGTGTGGGGAATTTTTTCTGGGCACTCTTTGGGCCCCTTGGTACCAATTGAGCATCGTTGCAACGCCACAGCCTACCTGAGTATTGTTGCTGACCATGTCCATCCCTTTATGACCACAATGTACCCAACATCTGATGGCTACTTTCAGCAGGATAATGCGCCATGTCATAAAGCTCGAATCATCTCAGATTGGTTTCTTGAACATGACAATGAGTTTACTGTACTCAAATGGCCTCCTCAGTCACCAGATCTCAATCCAATAGAGCATCTTTGGGATGTGGTGGAACGGGAGATTCGCATCAGGGATGTGCAGCCGACAAATCTGCGCCAACTGTGTGATGCCATCATGTCAATATGGTCCAAAATCTCTGAGGAATGCTTCCAGCACCTTGTTGAATCTCTGCCACGAAGAATTGAGGCAGTTCTGAAGGCAAAAGGGGGTCCAACCCCTTACTAGCATGGTGTACCTAATAAAGTGGCCAGTGAGTGTATATGTAGTATGTATGTAGCATGTAGTATGTATGTAGTATGTATGTAGCATGCATGTAGCATGCAGTATGTATGTAGCATGCATGTAGTATATATGTAGTATGTATGTAGCATGTAGTATGTAGCATGCATGTAGTATATATGTAGTATGTAGCATGTAGTATGTATGTAGCATGCATGTAGTATATATGTGTTATGTATGTAGCATGTAGCATGCATGTAGCATGCATGTAGTATGTATGTAGTATATATGTGGTATGTATGTAGCATGCAGTATGTATGTAGCATGCATGTAGTATATATGTAGTATGTATGTTGCATGTAGTATTTATGTAGTATGAATGTAGCATGTATGTAGTATGTAGTATGAATGTAGCATGTATGTAGTATGCATGTTGTATGTATGTAGCATGTAATTTTTTTTTTTTTTTTTACATTTAACACATTAGCCGGATGATGGGACTACTACTGTCCCATCATTGGCTAATGTGTCAATCACTGTCATGGTAGCAGGCATCGCCCGATGGGACTTGTAGTCCCATCGGACGATGCCTGCACAGACCCCCGGAGCCTGCACAGACCACCGGCAGGCCGGCACAGCCCCCCGGCAGGCCGGCACAGCCCCCCGGAGCCTGCACAGCCCCCCGGCAGGCCGGCACAGCCCCCCGGCAGGCCGGCACAGCCCCCCGGAGCCTGCACAGACCACCGGCAGGCCGGCACAGACCACCGGAGCCTGCACAGACCCCCTGGCAGGCCGGCACAGCCCCCCGAAAGGCCCGTACAGACCCCAGAGAGGCTGTACAAGGGCAGGAAAGGGTTTTTCTTATTCCGATACCGGAAGTCCCATAGACTTGAATGGGACTTCCGGTATCGGAATCGGCGATACCGATACTTTTTTTAAAGATCGGCCGATACCATCCGATACGATACTTTGAAGTATCGGACGGTATCGCTCAACTCTAGTGATAGCACATTGTGCCTCAATCTTCCATTATAAAGGGGGAACACTGAGCCTCCCCATCCTGCAGTCATTAATTACTGCGAGGAAATCAAGGAGAGGCGGGGTTACTAAAATAGACTGATGTAGTGGCATGTAAAAGTTTGGACACCCCTGGTCAAAATTACTGTTATTGTGACAGTTAAGAAAGTTGACGATGAAATGATCTCTAAAAAGGATAAAGCTGAACTTGACACATTTCCTTTGTATTTCAGGTATATATATATATATATATATATATATATATATACTTCTCAAAAAGATAAAAGGGAACACTATTCCATTTGTAACAGGCTGTTTGTGTTCCCTTTATTTTTTGAGCAATATATATATATATATAGTCATTTTTACATTTTAAAAATTACAAAAAGGAATATGGGCTGGTGCAATAGTTTGGGCAGCCTTGGAGATTTGTGTGCTCAGATAACTTTGACCAAGGTTTCAGAAATTAATAGGCCTGTTAGGGTTATGGCTTGTTCAGTATCATTGTTAGGAAAGGCCAGTTGATGCAAATTTCCCAGCTTTATAAAAACCGAGCCTCCTCTAACCTTGTACCAAAAACTGCAGCCATGGGTTCAGCTAAGCAGCTACCTAGCACTCTGAAAATGAAAATGATTGAAGCCCACAAACCAGGTGAAAGCTATAAGAAGATAGCAAAGCATTGTTAAGTTGCACCTTTTCTCAGTTTGAAACTTAATTAAGAAATGGCAGTTATCAGGATCAGTGGAGGTCAAGATAAGGTCTGGAAGACCAAGCAAAATTTCAGTGAGAGTCGCTTGTAGTATTGCTAGAGGGGCAAATCAGAACCCATGTTTCAGAAAGATTCTGAAATCACAACTCACAACTCTGGAGTTGTGATACACTGCTCTACTGTTCAGAGACACCTGCTCAAATATGGCCTTCATGGAAAAGTCATCAGCAGAAAAGCCCTCCTGCGTCCTTACCATAAAATTCAGCGTCAGAAGTGTGGAAAAGAACACCTACACAAGCCTGATGCATTTTGGAAACAAGTGCTGTGGACCGATTAGATTAAAATAGAACTCTTTGGCACAATGATCAAAGGTATGGGGAGAGAAAAAAGTACATAGAATATTAGGAAAAGAACATCTCGCCAACCATTAAGCACGGAGATGGATCACTCATGCTTTGGGGTTGAAATTGGAGACACTTGTCTGGCTACAAAACGTTGTGATACTTTCAAAAGTGGGTGCTACTAGGTACTTACTATGCAGGGTGCCCAAACTTTTGCATTGAACCATTTTTCTTTTTGTAATTTTTAAAATGTAAACAAAGAAAAAATATATATATTTTTGCCTAAAATACAATGGAAATGTGCCATCTTTAACTTTAGGCCTTTTAGAGATCAATTCATCTTCAACTTGCTTAGCTATTCACAATAACAATAATTTTGACCAGGGGTGCCCAAACTTTTATATGTCACTGTAATTATGCTTCTAGTGTATTCTTTGATTATTCTTATTGGTCAAACAGCACACTACATTTTGTGCTCTTCTGGCTCATAGGAGAGCAGATTTGGTTCCATACAATGGTAAACTTACAGAGTTCTGTAAAATTGTGGGTAGAATATAATGTTGTTATGTTTCGTGTGCCTAAGACCCCATACCCAGCCACCCTGTCATCCAGTCTCCTACTTTTTCTGATGAAGGGTAAGAACCCCTAAACAGCAGTCTGCAAATATTTTTTTATTTATTTTTCATTTTTGGAAAAGATTCCAGGTTTTGCCAAATGTCTTATATCTAAGGATCATTTTGGAGTAAATACTGACCCAAAGGGAATCTGCCGGCAGGACTTCACCTCACAAACTATTTATAGGTGCATGCTGCTCTTTCAACGACGATCCAACAATACTTTTACATGACCTGTCTGTTCCTCCATTGCTGGGAAATCAGCACGTGAATTGATATACAAATGAGGCTGAAGAAGAATTTAGAGATCTGAAATCTCTGTTAAGGCCCCGTCACACTAAGCGATCTCGCTAGCGAGATCGCTGATTTTGTGACACATCAGAGATCTCGCCAGCGAGATCGCTGTGTGTGATGGGGATCAGCGACCTGCCCTCCTGCCGGTTATCGCTGATCGTGCTTGAGCGGCCTGGGCCGTTTTTCGATCGCTGGTCTCCCGCTGCCCAGCACGCGTGTGGCAGCGAGAGACCAGCGATCAGCGACCCTGGACTCTGGTTGCTAATGTAAACGTCGGGTATCCAGGTGCCGCGGCTCCCGGATACCTGCTGTTTACCTTGGAAACCGGTGTTCAAGCTGGTTTCCAAGGTAAACGTCGGGTATCCAGGAGTCGCGCGGCTTCTAGATACCCGACGTTTACATTAGAAACCAGCGTCCAGCGTCCCTGGTCCTGATTGCTGAGGCTGTCTATGTGACAGCTCACCACTCACCAGCGATCAGCCTAACGATGTCCCAGGTATCCCATCATGTCGGATCGTTGGTGGGATCGCTGGGACATCGTTTAGAGTGACGGGGCCTTAAGTCCAGCTATATTCTCCGCCCAGTGGGAAAAAAAACTATTTGCGGTTGGTATACCTAGCCACGTTCAAAGGAGAGAGACAACCCCTGGCTAATTTTTTTGCAATACCTTGTAAGCATGTCCAATTCCACCTAGTGTAACTGAGCAAGAAAAAAACCTGAAGTGCAACACTAAAATGCTCAATGAACCTTCTCCGTCAGATTTTGCAGTAGCCCAATATAAAAAAAGCTGTGTATGGACTCGTGTTCAATACGTGCAGATGATTGTTCTGTCTATCCATTGTTTCCACCATGCTTCGTTTCTGAAAAAGAAATAGATGTTGTTTGAATATGCGAAAGGACTGATGTCAAACAGGCGATTATGCATTTACTAATGATATGCACATTATTGAAGAATGCCTGTACAAATATTGAGCGTTTTTTATGGTTTTCTATGAGTATTGATTGCAAAGTAAAGGAAGTTGCATGTTTTCTATGAATGATTTTAGCCTAGAGGATAAGTTTGAGCAACCATGCGTTGTCTATGTACCACTGCTATCAAGTCAATATGCCAGTTATTAATGACAGGATCATGTCTGGATCTGAAGTTGTTCAGGGCTTTGGGGTCGGAGTTTATTTTAGTGTATGGCCTGTGGTCCAAATTAATTGGAGTCAGGTAAAATTAATTTTGCGGCAATCTTGAATTATTGTCGGGTTCTAGTCAGGGCTCTACATTACCTTTGGCCTCTGGTTAGTCGTCTTGAATAACCTTAGGTTTGTTATCGGGGTCTAAATTTATATGAAGGCTTAAGGTCCCGTTACATTTAGTGAAGCACCAGCGATCTCGACCACGATATGACCGGGTCAGGATCGCTGGTGCATCGCTAAATGGTCGCTAGTGAGCTGCCAAACAGACAGATCTCACCAGCGACGCAGCGATGCTCGGTGGTCGTTACTGTTGGGAAACGGCGGAACGCACTAAATAAAAATAATAATAAAGTGCGTTCGCCGCTCGGGGTCCACCGTGCAGTAGGTGATATAACCGCTGCTAAGTGGTGGCAAGAGCAATATCGCGGAAATGCGCACAGGGTTAAACTTCACCCAGGTGCGCAGAGCAATCTCAGTTAATTCACAGAGATGCCAAATAAGTACAAACACAAAAGACTGAGCCTGTTGACGTCACATTACTCAGTAAAAACGCACACACGGTATCAGGTCACAGGAGTAGCCCCAGACGGCGGCACCACATCTGTCTAGACCTACCGTGTGCGGAGCGTCGCAACTGCGGACGCAAAGGGGCTGCTACTGCAGCGTGGCGTGGACACTGCCGCTAAACAACAAGACTAAGGCGCAAGTGCAATGTCGGACGCTAGCAGCTGTGGATGTTGCAGCAGAGGAGCGCTGGCGCTGATTCTAACTCAGTCCCTAACCACATACGTAATATCAGAGGGAAGGGGTTTTATAATGAGTCATGCACCAGAATCATACATACGTCCTCATACACACAGCAGCAAGTAAGTCTATACTAGCGCATGGCCGAGCGGCCATGCGCGCCTTTTATAGCAGCCGGGACCTTCCGCAAGCTTCCAGATCTCTGAGATGGACCAATGAGATCTGGAGCGGGACCTGAGCACATGACTCCCGATCTCCAATGGGAGATTGTCCCATGAGCATGCTCAGTAGGAGGACAGAAGGACTTAGCCTCAGGAGAGATTTGCTGCAAGGCAATCTCCTCTTCAATCTCCTCTGCAGTAGAGAAACAGCAGGAGACTGCAGAATGTGAGGGTCTGGATCCCTGCGGAGTAAACGCAGAAATCCGATGCCTAACATTACCCCCACTCCTAGGTCCTCCTCCTCCCTGAGCCTTCTGATCCACCAACTTGTGCCCATCAGAGATATAGGCCTCAGACTAGTCCGAAGGCAAGTCTGATGTCCCGGTAGGTGACAGGAAGATCTGAGACAAATGGAAGGCATCAGGGGCGGCAAAATCGCCAGGTTTGAGAAGGGACCCGTGGGAGACAACGGGAGCAGAAGTTAAAGTGGAACGCCACCGTGTGTCGGCAGGCTTCTCCACCCTTCTTTTAAGGAGGCTATTCCGAGCACAAAAGGCGCAGGCCCGAATATATTTTTTAACATCCCGAGTCCTGTGCGGCCACCAGTAAGACCCTGCCAGCAGTTTTGTGGTCTGCATATAGCCACAGTGACCACCCCTCCTGGACGCGTGTGCCCACGCGAGAACCTTCGGCCGAAGGCGGGGAGGAACAAGGGTCTTGCCTGGCAGCACGGAATTTGTCCGTTGCGGGGCAATGTTGTTCTGAGAAACAGCGTGTTGACAAATATAACCGCAACTGGAGTCTTGTGCCGGACGCGCCTGGAGAACGGGCTCTGGGGTGGATCCTCTAGCTCGGGATGGACCAATGAGATCTGGAGCGGGACCTGAGCACATGACTCCCGATCTCCAATGGGAAATCGTCCCATGTCTGGATCCTTGTGGAGTAAACGCAGAAATCCGACGCCTAAAAGTTACTCACGTCAGACGCGGCGAGGGTGACGTCTTCCGCCCGCGTCCATGGCTCGCTCGTCGGTGCCAGCAGGAAGCCAATGACGAGAAATGGACCAGGACGATCTCGCACGATCAGCGATATCCAGTGGGGAGTCGGGTCAGAGGTGAGTGTCACATGTAGCGATATCGCTAGCGATATCGCTGCTGCGTCACAAAATCGGTGACGCTTTAGCGATATCGCTATGTGTAAAAGGCCCTTTAGGGTCTGTAATTATTTACTTATTTGTCTGTGGTCTTAATTAGTTTGGAGGTCATGTCTGGGGTCTGAATTAAAGCGACTGACTACTACTTTTATTTACTTTAAAAATGGGCCAATTGAGGTCATAATGGGAAAAAAACTATCACCAACCGGACCCCTAATTCCCCTCTGTACTGCTACCAACATCTCCCGAAGTTTCCCTGGCTTCCGCTTTTTTTATGTGAGCATCAGGTGATCGATGCAGCAAATCAGAGACAAGTGATTGGCTGCAGAGTTGCATTCTGTCCGAGTCGAAAGAGCTACTTGTTCCAACTTAGATGGAATGTTACATGACTGCTGCAGCCAATCACTGGCCACTAGTTAACTGTAGCAGTAACCCCATGCCAGAAGATGAAGTCAGGAGATCAGTGAGGGGCACTAGCACCAGAACGGAGCATCAGTGAGTGCCCGGTGATTTATATATGTTAGGACAATCATTGAACAATTTTTGAACTAAGACAAAGTGGTGCACAATCTCTTTTCAGTTTTTGCTAGGGGTTTGAATTTATTATAGTTGTACATTACAGGCAGACCATATGGAGAGATGCCAGTTACATCATTTTTTCAAAATAAAAATCAGAAAGGAGGAGGTGATGACTCTTTTACTGGACAATTATTATTCTGAAAAGTGCTTTTATAAAAAAAAGATCTGAATGAAATTAAGATACCTTGACCTGTACATAGAGAGGGTTCATAAATTGGTATCACAGAATTATGAAATGTATTCATAAGTGCAAAACACAAAGGGTATGAACTCGAGTGAAACTCTTGGTCCTTTGCCGGTCTATATGATCAGCAGGAGCCATAAAAGAGGTTTGGTTAAGATCCAAAGGAGATAAACAACTTTACAAAGTGTTTGTTTTAAGGAAGGTATGTGCAAAGAAGGCTGTGCTGCTGATTACTAGTCTCCACTAGATTGGTAAAGGAGTTATAAGTGATCAGATAAAAAAAATTCTGACAACATTGTAACAGAATGTCTACCTGAGTCAATATTTGTATGCGCTGATGAAAGAAAAAAAACATGATAGCATAGAAAAGAATTCATGTTCAAAAGATACAAGGCTACTGAGATTCAGTGTGGATAATATATGTAAAATAAGATAATAAGAAAACCAGATCATTAAAGGGGTGATCTGACATACAAAGTGATTTTCTTTCTAAATTGTTATCTCTTTAATGCCAAAATCTAAGCAATTTTCTAATATACTTTAAATAAAAATTCCCTATCCTTCCCTAACTACGCTATCTATCTGCTGGTCTTTTTTTTTCTTCTTCCATTCTGATGACCCTTTGTTTGAGAATCTCAGTGCATGCTGGCATACAGAAAAAGCATAGTCAAGGGGCAGAGGCTGTAGTCATTGATGCAGCCCCTGCCCCTTCCCTGAAATGAAGCATAATCAGTTTCAGGGGCTAGGCTAGTCCCTGCGTGATATGCACAATGACAGTGCACTCATATCAGTGAGCCGTCACCAGAGCCAACACTAAAGCGCACTGTTAGTCTTTGTTCTAAGACTACTCAGCATGCTGAGACTAGCACTTCCCCCGGTGGACTCTGCACGCAGGTTCTGGCTCATTGTTAATGATCCGAGCTGGTGAGAGAATGTACTGTCATTGCACAGTGCACATAGTGCAGGGACTAGCCCACCTCCTGAAACAAGCGTCATAGATGAGGCTTTGTTTCAGGGAGGAAGCAGAGCCTGCAGCAGTGATCACAGCCTCTGCCCCCGATCATGCTGATCATGCTTCATTTGAGTATCCCAACATGCACTAGGAATCTCAGATGAAGCATCATCAAAAAATGAAGTAGTAAAAAAAGAAAAGCAGTTAGATAGTGTAGTTAGGGAAGGATAGGGAATTTTTAATTTGTTTACATTAGAAATTAGTTTAGATTATGGCATTAGCCCCTTTCTGCCATGAGACGTACTATCCCGTCCATGTGCCCTGGGACTTAATTCCCAGGGACGGGAAAGTACGTCATAGCGATCAGCGGCGCTCACGTGGTGAGCGCCGCTAATCGCGGCCGGGTATCAGCTGATTATCACAGCTGACACCCGACACGTTAACCCCTTGTACACCGCGATCAAACACGATCGCGGTGTACCGGGGGTTAAAGGGAAGCATCAGCAGGGAGGGGGCTCCCTCCGTGCTTCCCTGAGCCCCCCATGGCAACGCAATGTGCAGCACTGCTGCGGGGGGCTCTTTCCCTACAGGCCCCCAGATCCAAGATGGCGACGGGGACCTTCGGGGGCCTATAGGGAGCTGACTTCCTCACTGCCTGCAGCGATCTGTCACAGTGATCTGTGATGTGACAGATCAACGATCTGTCACAGGACAGTGATGTCCCACCTGGGACAATGTAATAAAGTTTAAAAAAAATAATTGTAAAAAAATCGCTAAATAAATTAGTAAAAAAAAAAAAAATATTCCCCAATAAATTCATTTTTTGAAAATAAAAAAAACAATAAAAGTACACATATTTGGTATCGCCGCGTCCGTAACGACACGCACTATAAAACTGTCCCATTAGTTAACCCCTTTAGCGAACCCCTTAAAAAATAAAAATAAAAGACGAAGCAAAAAATAATGATTTATTATCATACCACTGAACAAAAAGTGCAATAACGCGCGATCAAAAAGACGAATATAAATATCCATGGTACCGCTGAAAACGTCAGCTTGTCCCGCAAAAAACGAGCTGCAACATAGCATCATCTGCAAAAAAATTAAAAACTTATAGCTCGCAGAAAAAAGCGATGCAAAAATAATTATTTTTTTTATAAAATAGTTTTCATTGCATAAAACCGCCAAAACATAAAAAAAACTAAGTGAGGTATCGCTGTAACCATACTGACCCGAAGAATAAAAGTGCTTTATCAATTTTACTGCATGCGGAACGGTGTAAACGCACCCCCCCAAAAGAAATTCATGAAACGCTGGTTTTTGTTCATTCTGCGTCCCAAAAATCAGAATAAAAAGCGATCAAAAAAGTCACGTGCCCGAAGATGGTACCAATAAAAACGTCAACTCGTCCCGCAAAGAATAAGACTTCACATGACTCGGTGGGTCAAAATGCGGAAAAATTGTAGCTCTCAGTATGTGATGATGCAAAAACTATTTTTACAATAAAAAGCGTCTTTTAGCGTGTGACAGCTGCCAAACATAAAAACCGCCATAAATAGTAAATTAAACCTCCCGTTATCACCCCCTTAGTTAGGGAAAAATAATAAAATAAAAAAAATGTATTTATTTCCATTTTCCCATTAGGGTTAGGGTTAGGGCTAGGGTTAGGGCTAGGGTTAGGGTTAGGGTTAGGGCTGAGATTAGGGTAAGGGGTGTGTTGGGGTTAGGGTTGGAGTTGTAATTGGGGGGTTTCCACTGTTTGGGCACATCAGGGGCTCTCCAAATGCAACATGGCGGCTGATCTCAATTCCAGCCAATTCTGCATTGAAAAAGTCAAATGGTGCTCCTTCCCTTCCAAGCTCTGCCATGCGCCCAAACAGTGTTTTACCCCCACATATAGGGCATCAGCATACTCAGGACAAATTGCAAAACAACTTTTGGGGTCCAATTTCTCCTGTTACCCTTAGGAAAATAAAAAATTGGGGGCAAAAATATCATTTTGGTGGAAAAAAATGATTTTTTTATTTTCACGCCCAGGCGTTATAAACTTCTGTGAAGCACTTGGGGGTTCAAAGTGCTCACCACTCATCTAGATAAGTTCCATGGGGGGTCTAGTTTTCAAAATGGGATCACTTGTGGGGAGTTTCAATAATTTAGGTACATCAGGGGCTCTCCAAATGCACATGACACCCGCAGACCAATCCATCAAAGTCTGCAATCCAAAGCGTCACTACTTCCCTTCCAAGCCCCGACGTGTCCCCATACAGTAGTTTTCTCACACATATGAGGTATCAGGGTACTCAGGACAAATTGGACAACAACGTTTGGGGTCCAATTTCTCCTGTTACCCTTGGGAAAATAAAAAAAATTGGAGACTAATTGATCATGTTTGTGGAAAAAATATGATTTTTTTATTTTCATGACTGGGCATAATAAACTTCTGTGAAGCCCTTGGGGGTTCAAAGTGCTCACCACACATCTAGATAAGTTTCTTAGGGGGTCTAGTTTCCAAAATGGGGTCACTTGTTGTGGGTTTCCACTGTTTATGTACATCAGGGGCTCTCCAAAAGCAACATGACACCCGCAGACCATTCCATCAAAGTCTGCATTCCAAAACGTCACTACTTCCCTTCCGAGCCCTGTCGTTTGCCTATACAGTAGTTTTCTCCCACATATGAGGTATCAGCGTACTCATGACAAATTGGACAACAACTTTTGGGGTCCAATTTCTCCTTGCACCCTTGTAAAAATAAAAAAATTGGTGACTAAAAGATCATGTTTGTGGAAAAAATACGATTTTTTTATTTTCATGCCCGGGCGTTATAAACTTCTGTGAAGCACTGGGGGATTCAAAGTGCTCACCACACATCTAGCTAAGTTCCTTGTGGGGTCTAGTTTCCAAAATGGTGTCATTTGTGGGAGGTTTCTACTGTTTTGGCACATCAGGGGCTTTCCAAACGCGACATGGTGTCCGATCTCAATTCCAGTCAAAAACGTCAAATGGCGCTGCTTCCCTTCCGAGCTCTGCCATGAGCCCAAATAGTGGTTTACCCTCACATGTGGGGTATCAGCACACTCAGGACAAATTGCACAATATCTTTTAGGGTCCTGTTACCCTTGGAAAAATAAGAATTGAGGGTGAAAAGATCATTTTTGTGGAAAAAATATGATTTTTTAATTGTACGACTGTATTGTATAAACTTCTGTGAAGCCCTTGGGGGTTCAAAGTTCTCACCACACATCTAGATAAGTTCCTTGGGGGGTCTAGTTTCCAAAATAGTGTCATTTGTGGGGGGTTTCTACTGTTTTAGTACATCAGGGGTTTTCCAATCGCGACATGGTGTCCGATCTCAATTCCAGCCAAAAACGTCAAATGGCGCTGCTTCCCTTCCGAGCTCTGCCATGCGCCCAAATAGTCATTTACACCCACATATGGGGTATCAGCGTACTCAGAACAAATTGCACAATAACTTTTAGGGTCCTGTTACCCTTGGAAAGATAAAAATTGGGGGGAAAAAGATCATTTTTGTGGAAAAAATATGATTTTTTAATTGTACTGCTGTACGTTATAAACTTCTGTGAAGCCCTTGTGGGTTCAAAGTTCTCACCACATATCTAGATAAGTTCCTTGGGGGGTCTAGTTTCCAAAATGGGGTCACTTGTGGGGGGTTTCCACTGTTTAGGTACATCAGGGGCTCTCCAAACGCGACATGGCGCCCGATCTGAATTCCAGCCAATTTTGCATTGAAAAAGTCAAGCGGCGCTCCTTCCCTTCTGAGGTCTGCCATGCGCCGAAACAGTGGTTCCCCCCCACATATCAGGTATCAGCGTACTCAGGACAAATTGCACAATAACTTTTTCAGTCCAATTTCTCCTGTTACCCTTGGTAAAATAAAAAAAAATTGAACCTGAACTATTTTTTTTGTGAAAAAAAGTTAAATGTTCATTTTTTTTTAAATATTCAAAAAATTCCTGTGACGCAACTAAAGGGTTAATAAACTTCTTGAATGTGGTTTTGAGCACCTTAAGGGGTGCAGTTTTTAGAATGGTCTCACTTTTGGGTATTTTCTATCATACAGACCCCTCAAAGTGGCTTCAAATGTGATGTGGTCCGTAAAAATAAAATGGTGTTGCAAAAATGAGAAATCGCTGGTCAATTTTTAACCCTCATAACTTTGGTTCCAAAATTGTGCTGATATAAGGTAAACATGTGAGAAATGTTATTTATTGAGTTTTTTGTGTGCCGTATCTCTGTGATTTAAGGGCATAAAAATTCAAATTTGGAAAATTGCGAAATTTTCAAAATTTTCGCCAAATTTCCATTTTTTTCACAAATAAACGCCAGTTATATGAATGAAAGTTTACCACTAACATGAAGTACAATATGTCACGAGAAAACAATGTCAGAATCACTGGGATCCATGGAAGTGTTTCAGAGTTATAACCTCATAAAGGGACAGTGATCAGAATTGTAAAAATTGGCCTGGTCATGAATGTGCAAACCACCCTTGGGGCTTAAGGGGTTAAATAGATAGGGATTTAGGATCAGTTACTGGGGAGCCACATACCTTGCTGAACTCCTGAATCAGCCCTATATCTGTCCACCTTCCCTGCACAGGGAAGTGGAGAGTAATAGTGTATGTAGACTAACAAGGGAGGACGTACAGGGATAAATTAAAATACCAAACATACAAATATGCACTCACAGACAACAGAGGGGAAAACAGGGGATAAAAGGAAGGAAAACTAAATAGGAAAGGATGAGAATTTGCACACAGCCAATGCACCAAGCAGCAGTCACTGATCAACTTTTCAAATGCGTCTACCAGCAACCGACACCTCCACTCCACACAAGGCAGTTTAAGACTAACACTGGCAATCCAGATTGCCAGAGACGAGTATATAAAGAAGAGGGAAGTGGCCAATACTGAGCAGCTGAAATCATCCAAGCAGGAAAGCTTTAGAGATTCTAAGCTGAACAGTTAAAACCCTGCACACACTGCTAACAAAAACCTACACCATTTAATATGAAGGAGAAGTGCTTATTATCAGTGCAGGAGTACATTTATTAATCTTTATTTATTTTACTCACTTATATAGCATCATTAATTCCACAGCGCTTTGGTGGAATTTGAACCCAGGACCCCAGCGCTGCAAGGCTGCAGTGCTAACCACTGAGCCACCGTGCCAAATGCTGTGGTTTTCTGGCCTCCCTCTGTCGCGGTAAACCCATGACAGTACAACCCTTCTAAGAGGAACCTCTGGAACCTCAGGGCCTATCAGGGTGTGCCGTGTGAAGGGACCTGATCAACCTGACCACATGAACATCAAATGCTGGTACACACATTCTCTCTTCAGGATCATAACCCTTCCAGTGTACCAGATACTGAAGAGATCAACAAACTAAACGAGAATCCACTATCTTGACTATCTGAAACTACAAGTTCCCATCAACAATGACTGGATATGAAAGTGGTGGTGATGGTTCAGAGGATGCACCGTATTTTTCAAGCAGAGACCAGTGAAACACATTATGAATCCTAAAAGTAGGTGGCAAAGCAAGATGGAATGCTACAGGATTGACGATGGCCACAATGTTATAAGGACCAATGAACCAGGGACGGGACACAGTTTCCAAGAAGGGACCTTTAACTTAATGTTCCTTGAGGACAACCACACCAAATCACCTACACACAGATCTGGACCCAAACATCTCCAATCAACCACATTCTTATATTTGAATCCAATCTTCTTCAAATTTTTAAGAATCCCTTGCCACACAGACGTAACAGATGATGAAAACCGTTCCTCTTCAGGTATTCCCTCAGATTGATTTCTATTAAAAAAAAGCTGAACTAAGGATGAAGCCCATAGGCTCCGAAGAACGGGAACTTACCAGTGGACTTATGACAACAATTATTCTGAGCAAATTCATCTAGAGAAGGCCTGTGCAAAGTGTGGCCCGCAGGCCACATCCGGCCTTTTGGTTATTCCAGTCCGGCCCATGGACCAAGACAACACGCTGTCTCCGCAGTCACTCTCCATCCACGCTGACTGCATTCTTCCACCAATGAGCATGTGAAACAGCTGACGCGATGATGTCAGCGCACTTAAGAAAGAAACAGAGCATAGCGCCGTGGGAATAGGAGAAAGGTATGTTTTTTTATTTATTTATTTATTTGTATGGAATGTTTGGCTGCCTATGGAGAGGTTATGGGTAGAGTTGAGCGACTTTAGTCTGTTCGGGTTTCATGAAACAAAATTTGTTTCAGATGAAACTGGTCCGACTAGGGCAAAGAAAGTCGGAGTTTCGTCCGAAACGCGACCCCAAAGCAAGTCAATGGGAAATAAAAGTCGGCATTGAGCGGATGACATTCATCCACTCAATGCCGACTTTTATTCCCCATTGACTTGCATTGGGGATGGGTTTCGGACGAAACTCCGACTTTTTTTGCCCTAGTCGGACCAGTTTCATCTTAAACAAATTTTGTTTCATGAAACCCGATCCGACTAAAGTCGCTCAACTCTGGTTATGGCGTCTTATCATAGACATGGGGAGGCTATAAGGGTCTTATCATGGACATGGGGAGACTATGTACATGTGGAGGCTATAGGGGTCTTGACATGGGGAGGCTATGAGGGTCTTAACATGCATATGGGTAGGCCATAGGGGTCTTAAGATGGATATGGGTAGGTTATGGGGGTCTTAACATGAACATAGGGAGGCTTTTTTGGGCGCATAAGATGGCCATGGGGAGGCTGTGTGGGCCTCATATGCTGGACATGGGGAGGCTGTGTGGAGTTCACATGATAGCCACATGAGGAGGCTGTGAGGGCCTCACATGCTGGACATGGAGAGACTGTGTAGGCCTCACATGCTGGACATGGGTAGGCTGTGTGGCTTCAGATGCTGGCCCTGGGTAGGTGGTGTGGGCCTCAGATGCTGACCATGGGGAGGCTGTGTGGGCCTCATAGGATATATTAAAGGGGCTGTATTCAGGTTCAAACGGTATATAGGGGGATGTCAGCATACTTAATTCTGCTCAATATTAAGTGATGTAATTAATATTAACATCATTATTAATATAATAATTATAATTAATATGTTGATATTAATATTGAGCCTAATTAAGTAAGTAAGTAACCCATTCCTCCTGATTCTCAGACACAAACCACCTGAGATAAGTCTCAAGACCTCTGGTTTACGTGTTCAGTTTGCCCATTAGACTGTGGATGAAAGGCTGAGGAAAACCACAGATGGATTCCATACCAAGTGCAAAACGCATTCCAAAATTTGGAAATAAATTGCACCCCAAGCCCATAAGAAATAATATCGGTAGTAATTCCATGTAATTTCACTATTTCTTAGATGAAAATTTGCGTCAAAGTCTTGGCATTGGGTAAGGCAGATAGCGCATTGAAATGAAACATCTTGTTGAACGTGTCCACTACCACAAAATAACTGTATTACTTGCAGATATGGATAAATAAGTAATCTATTGATAAATGAGTCCAAGGTCTACTGAGAATCGCCAATGGTTTGGGAGACCCAGATGGACGAGTATGAGGGGTCTTAGAACATGCACACACACCATAGGTAGCTACATACTCCTGGACATCCTGATACCCCTCGGACCACCAAAAATGGTGGGTAAGGATATCTGTGGTGGCTTTACTGCCAGGTTGTGTGGTCAAGATGGAATCATGATGTTCACTTATAACTTTAAGACAGAGATTCAAAGGTACAAACAGTTTACCTAAAGGACGGGCAGCAGGAGCACCCCCCTTTAGCCTCTACAACTTCTTTTTCAAGGTCAGAGCTTATAGCAGCAATAACTACCTCTTTCTTTAGTATAGGAACCAGTTCACAAATATATCCACCCCCAGGAAAACAATGGGATAAGGTATCCACCTTAACATTCTTATTTCCTGGCCTATACATCACAAAAAGTTGAATCTGGTGAAGAACAAAGACCACCTTGCCTGTCTACGCATCAGATGCTTAGCAGATTCATAGTAACATAGTAACATAGTTTTGAAGGCTGAAGGAAGACCTTATGTCCATCTAGTTCAGCCTATTTTTAGTGCAGCTGTTCTGCATTGTTGATCCTGGGGAAGGCAAAAAACCCACAGAGTAAAAGCCAATTTTCTCCATAGGGAAAAAAATTCCTTCCTCTAAGCTGGGTCAACCATCTACCTATAATATTCTGTTATTCGTAACCTTCTATACTGTTACTCACAAGAAAAGCATCCATTCCTTTCTTAAATTCATTCAGTGAGTTGGCCATCACCACTTCCTCAGGAAGAGAATTCCAGAGGCTCACTGCTCTTACCGTGAAGAACCCTCTTCTATGCTGGTGCAGAAATTGTCTTTCCTCCAAACGAAGAGAATGCCCCCTTGTTCTGGTCACAGTCCTTGGTACAAACAGTTCATTGGAGAGATCTCTGTATTGCCCTCTGATATACTTGTACATATATATTAAGTCTCTCCTAAGTCTTCTCTTTTCTAGAGTAAATAGACCTAATTTTGATAACCTTTCTGGGTATTGTAGTGAACCAACTCCATTTATCATTTTAGTAGCCCGCCTTTGAACCCTTTCAAGTTCAGTAATGTCTTTCTTGAGCACCGGCGTCCAAAATTGCACACAATACTCCAAGTGTGGTCTGACGAGTGATTTGTACAGAGGGAGAATTATGTTTTCATCTCGTGTCCCCAGACCTCTTCTAATGCATCCCATGACCCTATTTGCTTTGGTGGCAGCTGCCTGACACTGGGCACTCCAATTTAGCTTCTTATTGACTAAGATGCCTAAGTCTTTTTCCATGTCTGATTTCTCCAGCAATTTCCCATTTAGTAAGTAATTGTAGCATCTGTTTCTCCGTCCCATGTGCATAACATTACACTTATCTGTGTTAAACCGCATTTGCCATTTTTCAGCCCAATTCTCCAATTTAGTCAAATCTGTCTGTAGTTGCAAACTGTCCTCCTTTGTGTTAACTACCTTACATAATTTTGTATCATCTGCAAATACTGATATTTTACTGTGTAAGCCATCCACTAGATCATTAATAAATATATTAAATAGTAGGGGGACCAATACAGAACCCTGTGGTACCCCACTCGTAACCATGGCCCAATCTGAGTATGCACAATTAATAACCACTCTTTGTTTTCTATCACTAAGCCAGCTACCTACCCATCTACACACATTTTCCCCTAGCCCAAGCTTTCTCATCTTACTTACCAATCTTTTATGTGGGACAGTGTCAAATGCTTTAGAGAAGTCGAGATAAATGACATCCAATGATTCTCCTTGGTCCATTTGAGAGCTTACATCCTCATAGAAGCTGATCAGGTTAGTTTGACAGGAGGGATCCTTCATAAATCCATGTTGATATGGAGTTAAACATTTATTAACATTGAGATATTCCATAATGGTATCCCTTAGAAACCCTTCAAAAATTTTACCCACAACTGATGTTAAGCATACCGGCCTATAGTTTCCAGGTTCCCTTTTACACCCCTTTTTGAATATTGGTACCACATTTGCTTGCCGCCAATCAAAAGGAACAGACCCTGTTTCTATAGAGTCTTTAAATATAAGGAATAGAGGCCTGTCTATCACGTTACTTAACTCCCTTAATACCCGAGGGTGAATGCCATCAGGGCCTGGTGATTTGTCAATTTTAATCTTACTAAGGCGGTTCTGCACTTCTTCCTGGGTTAGGGAGGTAATTCTTAATGGGGAGTTTACATTATCACTCTGCATTTCCCCTGGCAAATCCTAATTCTATTAGGATATAAAATATTTTATGATCAGTGATTACCATAACCGGATGAACTTCCCCTTCCAGAAAATTACGTTACTCTTCAAAAGCCCACTTAATTGCCAAGAGTTCCCTATAACCAATGTCCTAGTTTTTCTCAGCGGACGATAGTTTCTTAATAATAATAATATTCACACGGATGCTATTTGCTAGGAGGTGCAACTTACAATAATACTGTTCCCATTTCAGATGCATCAACTTCTACAATAAATGGATGAGTGATGTTAGGCTGTATAAGATATGGCACAGTTGCAAAACATCTTTTCAAGGTATCAAAAGCCTCCCTGGACTATTTGGAAAAGTTTGTAACTTTCCTGGTCATATCCGTCAGAGGTTTTGCCACTACTGAAAAATTTTTCATGAACTTTCGGTAGTAATAGACCTTTGTAAGGCCTTTAGGTCCTCAGGACAATCCCAAACCAGTACCACCTGGACATTCACTGGACCCATGCGAAAATCAGTAGACAAGAAAAAAAAAAACAGAAAAGGGATCTCCTGAATCAAGAACATGCATTTCTCTGGTTTGACAAATAATTTATTGTCTCTGAGTATCTGAAGGACATGGTTGATGTGACTCGGGGTCAGGCGAATAAATCAAAATGTCATCAAGGTAGATCACAACAAACCTATCTACCAGGTGATTAAAAATGTCATTAACAAAGAGGTGAAAGACGGCAGGAGCATTGGTCAACCCAAATGGTATCATGAGGCTTTCATAGTGTCCCTCAGGAATATTGAAAGCAGTCTTCCACTCAACCATCCTTGATGTGAATGAGATTATATGCCACCCTGAGATCCAGTTTAGAAAACCATTTGACTCCCATTGTCATGATCCAGGTTTGATCTGACAGTTTTAAATTCACAAGTGAACTTTTTTCCTTTGTCTGTGTGTCAAAGTGGTGTGATTGCCCCTGGTGGCCATTAGAATTATTGCACTGTGGTGTCGTTTCTTCTAAGTTGCCCCGGTGGTGGTGAACGGTAGTGCACTTTAGTTTCTTTGGTTAAGTGCACGTAATTATAAAGCAGGTGTGAATGCTCTATAAAAGAGTGTCAAGTGTATCAATCACTGTTGGTGATAGGTCTTCAGTTAGTCATTCACAAGTAAGCCTGTGTGAAAGATGGAGCTGAACAAGAGTCCTGGGCAGCCCAGCCAGAGGGGATGAGTGGCAGCTATGGAGTCTGCAAGGAGTGCTGGCATGGATTGGTGGAGTCCAACGAAGGGGTCTGCAAGAAGGGCTGGCATGGTGTGGTGGAGTTGCAGTTTCTGGTGTCAGCAGGAAGTGCTTGCATGGCTTGGTGGAGTGGTGACTATGGTGAGAGTTGCACTCAGCATGCTGGACTTGGTTGCTGAAAGCTAGACTCAAGCATGCTGGACTTATTGGCAGAAAAGTTGGACTCAAGCATGCTGGACATTTTGGCAGAAGCTGGACTCATCTTTGGGACTCTGTTTACTGGGCAGTTGCAACTGGTGGTGGACTCTGCTCCAAAGCTGCACTATGGTGATGGATCCGGTTATGGTGATGGATCCGGTTGAAGGAGAAGATGCACACAGGTGGTGGGCTCTGTTGCGGGGAGCAAAAGCAACAGAGCAAAACTAAGTGGTGTCCCCCTGTATTGTCATTTTTCCTTATGTGTGTTTAGTGCAGTGGTGGGATTAGTTTCCGCACCGACCAATTCCCTAGTGAGGGTTTAGGTGCAGGGCGAGTCAGGGTTTTGAGGTTCCTGTGTGTCACCCGATGCGGAACCGGCATAGGGAACGATAGGAGTGTAGAGACACAGACTCAGGGGAGTGCAGGAGGTCTCCAGTTCCCCGTTTCCCTATCACAGGACTCTCCATTGTTATTGTTTCCCAGGTTTCCCTTTATTATTTAAATTCGCCTTACTGGAGGCGGGGTTTCCAGACTTACGTGTATTACCTAAATTCGCCTGTTGGAGGCGGCGTATCCAGCTGCACATGTTATTATTTAAATTAGCCCAACTGGAGGCAGTGTGTTATGAGCTCATTTTCTCCTTCACCTTTGATGTCCGATGAACTCCCTCTGCTGGTGAAAGGAGGTAGTGAAATTGATTTGGATGGGAAAAACCTGTCATCTGAACAGGTGGAGTGTGATTGGACATCCGGAATCTCTGAGTGGATATAAGGCCGCCGACGCCCTGCTGGGTTGCTGGTGATCCTCTCTGCTCTGAGCTCTGGCCTCCAGTTTAGTCCTGTCTACTAAAGCTAAGTTTTTGCTCTGCTATTGTTCCATGAGATTTTGTCTGTTTACTTAGTGTTTGTGTTCAGCCAGCCCTGGTTGGGACTGGCTGAACTCCTTTTTTTGTCTCTGATCAGTTGATCTCTTTGCTCTGTTTTCAGAATATACCTGAGTGCTGATATAGTGATTTTGAAGTCTAGTGACTTCAGGGCCTTTTCTATCAGACGTGTTGGACATTATTTTTGGCAGGGTTTTTGCGTGATTGCAGACAGTTGCTTTTCTTTCCTGTCCTATCTAGTTAGTGAGGGCCCCATCGTTTGCTCAGCCTGTCTTTCTGTCTGTGTTTGTGTTTTCATCTGTTTTCACCATCCATACATGTTGGGGGCTTTCTATTGCTTTGGGGTCTGCTCTGGGGCAGTTTAGATTTCCCCTTTCTTTCTTTAGGTTTATTTAGTTCTCCGACTGTGAACAAGGTGTCTAGGACCACCGTAGGAACACCCCACGACTACTGTTAGTTGTGAATAGGATCAGGGGTCTGCAATCCGCTAGCTACCATCCTCTCCGGTTTTCTGGACTTAGCTTGTATTTTTGTTTTTTCCTCCTCCGGTGACTCATTCATAACAGAATCACCAGCCATACCGCAGATTCTAGGGTACTCAATAGCAGGAAAGAATTGTAAAAAAAAAAAAAAAAGTGTCAGAATTTTTTTTTTTATGTATATTTTTTCCTCTTTTTCTCTGGGGCCGTAGGAGGAATTTTCTTAATGGAGATTAAGCAATTGTCTGATCGTGTGGAGCAGCTGGCTGCTGAAGTGCAGGGAATTTCCGCCTATCTTGCTCATTCACATGCTGCTGAACCAAAGATTCCTACTCCTGATGTGTTTTTTGGGGATCGGTCTAAATGTTTGAATTTTAAGAATAATTGTAAATTATTTCTTGCCTTGAAGCCTAACTCATCGGGGAGCTCTGCGCAGCAGGTTAAAATTGTTATCTCTTTGCTGCGCGGCGATCCCCAGGATTGGGCGTTTTCTTTGACACCTGATGATCCTATTCTAACTAATGTGGATGCATTTTTTCAAGCCTTGGGGTTGTTGTATGATGAACCTAATGCTATTGATCAAGCTGAGAAAGCCCTGTTGGCATTGAGCCAGGGTCAGGAATCTGCAGAGCTATACTGGCAAAAATTCTGAAAGTGGGCGGTCCTTACTACCTGGAATGATGGTGCCTTGGCAGCTCTCTTTCGGAAGGGTTTGTCAGAAACCGTAAAAGATACTATGGTGGGATTTCCTGTTCCCTCTGGTCTTGACGATTCTATGTCATTAGCCATTCAGGTTGATCGGCGTTTACGTGAACGTAAAAGTACATGAGAAATGTTGCCACCTGTTGAACAAATGTCTGAACCTATGCAATGTGATAGAGTTTTGTCTAGGACGCAACATCAGGAGTTCAGAAGGCGTAATAAGCTGTGTTTTTTCTGTGGAGATGCCTCTCATATGATTTCTGTCTGCCCTCAACGAGAGAAACGTTTTGCACACACATGTGCTGTAGGTGGTGTTCAACCTAAGTTTCTTCTGGCAATTACTCTGATCTGCTCCCTGTCCACATTTTCCGCTAAGGCTTTTGTGGATTCGGGAGCGGCTCTGAACCTGATGGACTTGGATTTTGCTAAATGTTGTGGGTTTCCTATGTCACCTCTGCGGATGCCTATCCCTTTGAGGGGTATTGATGCTACTCCTTTGGCGAAGAATAAACCTCAGTTTTGGACCCAGGTGGTAATGCGGATCACCCCAGACCATCAAGAAAATTGCAGATTTTTGGTGTTGCATAATTTGCATGATACCATTGTTCTGGGATTTCCCTGGTTGCAAATCCATAATCCAGTTTTGGATTGGAAATCTGTGTCTGTGGTGAGTTGGGGTTGTCGGTGTGCTCTCGGTGACGCTCCTGTTTTCTCCACCTCTCCCCAGTCGCATGATGTTCCTGACTATTTGGCTGATTTTTATGATGTATTTAGTGAGAATAAGTCTGCGTCTTTGCCTCCTCATAGGAGTTATGACTGTGCAATTGAGTTGAGCCCTGGGTGTAAATTAACCAAGGGTCGACTTTTCAATTTATCTGTACCCGAGCACGAGGCTATGCGATCTTATATTAAGGAGTCGTTGGAGAAGGGTCATATGTGACCATCCTCTTCACCCTTGGGTGCTGTTTTTTTTTTCGTGGCCAAGAAAGATGGTTCATTAAGGCCTTGTATTGACTATCGTTCCCTCAAAAAAATTACTGTTAAATATCAGTATCCATTACCCCTGATTTCTGATCTATTCTCCAGAGTTAAAGGTGCTTGCTGGTTTTCCAAGCTTGACCTCAGGGGGGCGTATAATCTTATTCGCATTAAGCATGGGGATGAATGGAAGACGGCGTTTAATACTCCGGAGGGACATTTTGAGTACCTGGTGATGCCTTTTGGGCTCACTAATGCCCCTTCTGTCTTCCAGTGCTTCATGAATGATATTTTCCGGGACTTTGTGGATACATTTTTGATCATCTATCTGGATGATATTTTGATCTTTTCCAGGGATTGGGACTCTCATGTGGAACATGTTCGGACTGTGTTCCGGATTTTGAGGGAGAATTCCCTGTATGTTAAGGAATCGAAATGCCTTTTTGGTGTACAGAGGATTTCATTTTTGGGATTTATTTTGTCTCCGTCAACTACTGAAATCGACCCGGCCAAGGTACAGGCCATTTATGATTGGGTTCAGCCCACTTCTTTGAAGGCCCTCCAGAAGTTTTTGGGTTTTGCTAATTTTTATCGTAAATTTATAGCTAATTTTTCTGGTATTGCCAAACCATTGACTGATTTGACTAAGAAGGGTGCTGATGTGCTGAATTGGTCTCCAGAGACTGCTTCTTCCTTTCAGGAGTTGAAGCGGAGTTTCACTTCTGCTCCGGTTTTGTGGCAACCTGATGTCTCACTCCCGTTTCAGGTAGAGGTGGACGCTTCTGAGATTGGTGCAGGAGCTGTTTTGTCCCAAAAAGATCCGGTAACATCTAAAATGAATCCCTGTGCTTTCTTTTCCCAAAAGTTCTCCCCATCTGAACGCAACTATGATGTGGGGAATCGGGAACTGTTAGCCATGAAATGGGCATTTGAGGAGTGGAGACATTGGTTGGAGGGAGCTAAACAACAAGTCGTGGTCCTTACTGACCACAAGAATTTGATTTACCTTGAGTCGGCCAAACGCTTGAATCCTAGACAGGCTAGGTGGGCCTTGTTTTTCACACGTTTTGATTTTGTGGTCTCTTTTCTTCCGGGCACTAAGAATGTCAAGGCAGACGCCCTCTCTAGGAGTTTCTTTGCTGATTCTCCTATTGTGACCAAGCCTGCTACCATCTTAGGTGAGGGGGTAGTTCTTTCTACCATCTCGCCCGATTTGAGACGTGCTCTCAAAGAGTTTCAGGAGGACAAACCTGAGCGTTGTCCCATTGGAAAATTGTATGTTCCTGACCAGAGGAGGAAGAGAGTAATGTCTGAAGTTCATTGCTCTGCATTGGCTGGTCATCCAGGTATTTTTGGTACTAGAGATTTGGTGAGTCGTTCTTTTTGGTGGCCCGCCTTTTCTCGTGATGTCAGGAATTTTGTGCAGTCCTGTGGGACTTGCTCCTGGTCTAAACGTTGTTCTCGCTCTAGTGGGTTGTTGATGCCTTTGCCGGTGCCCAGGAGGCCATGGACCCATATTTCAATGGATTTTATTTCTGATACGCCTGTCTCTCAGAGAATGACTGTTATTTGGGTGATTTGTGATAGATTCTCTTAGATGGTCCATCTTGTACCACTCCCAAAGTTGCCATCTTCCTCAGAGTTGGTGCCCTTGTTTTTGCAACAGGTGGTTCGCTTGCATGGGATTCCTGAGAACATTGTGTCGGACAGAGGAGTTTAGTTTGTTTCTAGATTTTGGAGGACTTTTTGTTCCAAGCTGGGAATTCAGTTGTCCTTCTCCTCTGCGTTTCATCCTCAGACCAATGGGCAGATGGAGAGAACAAACCAGACTTTGGAGTCTTATTTGAGATGGTTTATTTCTGCTGATCAGGATGATTGGGTTTCATTTTTGCCCTTGGCCGAATTTGCTTTAAATAATAGAGCTAGTTCTGCTACTTTGATGTCACCTTTTTTTTGTAACTTTGGGTTTCATCCTTGATTCTCTTCAGGGCAGGTGGAGTCTTCTGCCTGCCCAGGTGTTGACACTGTGGTGGAGAGAATGCACCAGATATGGGACCAAGTGGTGGATAAGTTGTCTATCTCCCAGGAAAAGGCCAAGTGGTTTTCCAACCGGCATAGGACCATTGGTCCCCGGTTTAAGGTGGGTGATATGGTTTGGTTGTCATCAAAGAATATCTCTATGAAGGTGGCTTCTCCAAAGATTAAACCTAGATTTATTGGACCTTACAAGATTTTGGAGATTCTTAATCCAGTCTCTTTTCGATTGGCTCTTCCTGTTACGTTTAAGATCCATAACGTGTTTCATAAGTCGCTGTTGAAGAGATATGTTGAGCCAGTAGTTCCTATGGCGGCACCTCCTGACCCTGTATTGGTTGAAGGTAATGTGAAATATGAGGTTGAGAAGATACTGGATTCTCGTCAGGCTAGACGGAGACTCCAGTATTTGGTTAAGTGGAATGGTTATCGCCAGGAGGATAATTCTTGGGTTTCTGCATCCGATATTCATGCCGAAAGATTGGTTCGTGCTTTTCATCGGGCCCATCCTGATCGCCCTGGTGGCGTGGATGAGGGTTCGGTGACCACTCCTCAAGGGGGAGGTACTGTTATGAGCTCATTTCCTCCTTCACCTTTGATGTCCGATGAACTCCCTCTGCTGGTGAAAGGAGGTAGTGAAATTGATTTGGATGGGAAAAACCTGTCATCTGAACAGGTGGAGTGTGATTGGACATCCGGAATCTCTGAGTGGATATAAGGCTGCCGATGCCCTGCTAGGTTGCTGGTGATCCTCTCTGCTCTGAGCTCTGGCCTCCAGTTTAGTCCTGTCTACTAAAGCTAAGTTTTTGCTTTGCTATTGTTCCATGAGATTTTGTCTGTTTACTTAGTGTTTGTGTTCAGCCAGCCCTGGTTGGGACTGGCTGAACTCCATTTTTTGTCTCTGATCAGTTGATCTCTTTGCTCTGTTTTCAGAATATACCTGAGTGCTGATATAGTGATTTTGAAGTCTAGTGACTTCAGGGCCTTTTCTATCAGACGTGTTGGACATTATTTTTGGCAGGGTTTTTGCGTGATTGCAGACAGTTGCTTTTCTTTCCTGTCCTATCTAAATAGTGAGGGCCCCATCGTTTGCTCAGCCTGTCTTTCTGTCTGTGTTTGTGTTTTCATCTGTTTTCACCATCAATACATGTTGGGGGCTTTCTATTGCTTTGGGGTCTGCTCTGGGGCAGTTTAGATTTCCCCTTTCTTTCTTTAGGTTTATTTAGTTCTCCGGCTGTGATCGAGGTGTCTAGGACCACCGTAGGAGCACCCCACGGTTACTGTTAGTTGTTGTGAATAGGATCAGGGGTCTGCAATCCGCTAGCTACCAACCTCTCCGGTTTTCTGGACTTAGCTTGTATTTTTGTTTTTTCCTCCTCCGGTGACTCATTCATAACAGAGGTGTATCCAGGGTTACGTGTGTCATATGGGTTCGCCTTGTGGTACTCGCTGCGTCCAGACACACGTGACCGTGACATTATCACCAACCCTACATTTTTTTCTAGTGAGCCCTGGCCATGTGGAGACCTGTGAGCAATTGCCGCTGGGCCTCACTGAGGTGAGTTAGGAGCTGCATGGTGTTGAAGCAGCTGCGGCAGCAATTATCAGGGTCTGGGGCCTTCCCTCTGGCTCAACCAGAAAATCAAAATTGCGGCTCTAGCAATGAAGCCCCCTAGAGTCGCTGCTGGGGGTCGGGACTTGCTCATGCACATGGAGGTACCCAGGCAGGTGGGAGGAATTGGTGTCCCCATGGTGCTGTCTGGGGTTCCCCGAGGTGAAGGGGTACATCCCTGTAGTGAGCAGACTTGTGTTATAGTCCGCGGGGCTCACACCAAATCTTCAATACCACCGAAGAAGCTGCCCCCTCCTGGTCGTGTGGAGGAAGGCGACCAGCGAGTGTATATTCCCTCCATATTCCGGTTCCCTTCTCCTCCAGGTGTGAGCAGCAGGTGTGCTGCGGGGGAGTGGGGGCATATCTCAACCCTCGCCATTAACTAACCCTTGGAGGTGCAGATCTCATGGTGAAAGGTGGGGTCCCTTGGTGAATAGCGGGGGTGTGAGTGTGGTGACACAGGGGGACGCCTCTGTTGTTGAGCCAAGAGTGAGTTCACCGAATGATGACAAAACGAATGCGTGGCAATAAACGTTCAGGTCCAGACCTGTGTGTGAACAAGCATGTATGGGTGGCCACCAAAAAACATCTTGTGGAAGTGTGTTGTGGAGTCTTACCTGCTCATAACAAACATACACATACATAACTCGTTCCCCAGGTCGGCGCTGTGGAGATGTGTGGTGCCTCCAAAACATACATTGCCAATACCAGCGGTGTGTTTGTCATAAACCTTAAGTGTCAGGTAGTGGTGGGGTGAACTCTGGATCTAGGCGTCTCCGCTGTAGCTGGTGCCCTGATGAGGAGTGGTCTTGAGGGTCCTGAGGCCCCTCATTAAGGGGAGGGTACTGTCATGATCCAGGTTTGATCTGACAGTTTTAAATGCACAAGTTAACTTTTTTCCCTTTGGCTGTGTGCCAAAGTGGTGTGATTGCCCCCGGTGGCCATTAGAATTATTGGACTGTGGTGTCGTTTGTTCTAAGTTGCCCCGGTGGTGGTGAGCGGTAGTGCACTTTAGTTTCTTTGGTTAAGTGCACGTAATTATAAAGCAGGTGTGAATGCTCTATAAAAGAGTGTCAGGTGTATCAATCACTGTTGGTGATAAGTCTTCAGTTAGTCATTCACAAGTAAGCCTGGGTGAAAGATGGAGCTGAACAAGAGTCCTGGGCAGCCCAGCCAGAGGGGACGAGTGGCAGCTATGGAGTCTGCAAGGAGTGCTGGCATGGATTGGTGGAGTCCAACGATGGGGTCTGCAAGAAGGGCTGGCATGGCGTGGTGGAGTCGCAGTTTATGGTGTCAGCAGGAAGTGCTTGCATGGCTTGGTGGAGTGGCGACTATGGTAAGAGTTGCACTCAGCATGCTGGACTTGGTTGATGAAAGGTGGACTCAAGCATGCTGGACTTATTGGCAGAAAAGTTGGACTCAAGCATGCTGGACTTTTTGGCAGAAGCTGGACTCATATTTGGGACTCTGTTTACTGGGCAGCTGCAACTGGTGGTGGACTTTGCTCCAAGGCTGCACTATGGTGATGGATCTGGTTATGGTGATGGATCCGGTTGAAGGAGAAGATGCACGCAGGTGGTGGGCTCTGTTGCGGGGAGCATAAGCAACAGAGCAAAGCTAAGTGGTGTCCCCCTGTATTGTCATTTTTCCTTATGTGTGTTTAGTGCAGTGGTGGGATTAGTTTCCGCACCGACGAATTCCCTAGTGAGGGTTTAGGTGCAGGCGAGTCAGGGTTTTGAAGTTCCTATGCGTCGCCCGGTGCAGAACCGGCATAGGGAACGATAGGAGTGTAGAGACACAGACTCAGGGGAGTGCAGGAGGTCTCCACTTCCCCGTTTCCCTATCGTAGGGCTCTCCATTGTTATTGTTTCCCAGGTTTCCCTTTATTATTTAAATTCGCCTTACTGGAGGAGGGGTTTCCAGACTTACGTGTATTACCTAAATTCGCCTGTTGGAGGTGGCTTATCCAGCTGCACGTGTTATTATTTAAATTCGCCCAACTGGAGGCGGTGTATCCAGGGTCACGTGTGTCATATGGGTTCACCTTGCGGTACTCGCTGCGTCCAGACACACGTGACCATGACACCGATAATTTGATTAAAGAGGCCCGGGATAAGAGGGAGAGGGTATGAATCCTGGACCGTGATCCGAATGAGTTTGCAAAAGTCTAGGCAAGGGTGTAACCCCCATCTTTTTTCTTGACAAAATAAAAAACCCTGCAGCAAGGGGAGGTGAAGAAGGTCTGATATGACCCTTTACCAGACTTTTAGCAATATAGTCCTTGATGACCAGCCTTTCTGGACTAGAGATAGTGTATAACTTGCTCTTTTGTAGCTTAGCCCCAGGAATCAGATTAAATGTGCAATCAAAAGTAAGATGTAGAGGAAGTTCTTGACACCCCTCTGCCTAAAACACATCCCTAAAGTCAGACAGGTATTCAGGCAGAAATTGGGTACCCAACTTGGCTAGCCGGGTGCCAAAGTAGTGTTCTTGGCAATACTTGCTCCACTTCAGATCCTCCCGAGTCTGCCAGTCTACCACAAGTTGTGCAGAGTAAGCCTAGATAGTCCAAGAACAACATGAGAGGGCAAGTCCTCTAGCAAATAACAGTCTATGTATGGCTCGGACGATCTGAGTAAAATACCCCTGGCTAAATGGTGTAGTGTCAATAGCGATAATAAGTATTGATCTAGACAATATTTATGGTTTGAGGCCATGAGCCTGGATGAACCTAGCATCGTTCACTGTCCAGAAAGGCAGAAATGACCACCTTATCTTTGTCCAGATGGATCTCAGCCGGTAGAAAAAATTGAGATCTACCAAAGGAGGAAATACGTACACCTGGGTTGCCAACCTTTCCGCAACCCGGGCCCCTTAGTTTTCTGGTGGTTGTTTAGGTGGGACATGGAAGGGCAAGCACCCACAAAATAACCCTTTCTATCACAAAAGAAGCACACTTTCCCTTTACACCTTAACTACCATTGGACCAACAGAACGTGCCACCCCGCCCAACTGCATGGATTCCTCGGTTGACTCAAACCCATGTTCTCTTGACTATGGGCTCCCACAAAACAGAGTTTCTCCTTATATCTCTGACAAAGACAGTGGTCCACATGAATGGCCAGAGACATGGCCGCCTCAAGGGAGAGCAGAGTCTAATGAAGGGCATAAGCATCCTTTACTCTTACAGATAACCCTTGATAGAACTGACTATGGCGTGCAGGGTCATTCCACTTAGTATCGGTGGACCACCTCTGAAACTACTCTACACAGGTCTCCCTGCTGAAACTGATGTAGTATAGACTCAGCCATGGAGACACAGTCAGGGTCATTGTATATGTGATCAATCACGTGAAAAACTTCCTCAACCATCTGAAGCAACTGAGAGTCACCCGAAAGAGAAATGCCCAGGTTTGAGGGTCACCCTGAAGGAGCGAAATTTCAATCCCCACCCGTTGCTACTCGCTTTCAGAGGAGTGAGGACATAACTTAAAGTATAGCTTCCAAGCCTCCCTGAACATAACAATCTTGTCTCATTCCCCAGAGAGCCTGTCAGGCAAAGTAATCTTGGGCTACACCTCGAGCTGCTTGTGAGTAACAGTCCCCAGACCAGCAGGGTTTGAGTGTTGTGTAACATCAAAGCGAAGATTGGCAACCTCCAGGCTGAGCTGCTGCAGTTGCCCAACCAGAGCAGTAATAGAATCCATGATGGATGAAAAAATAGTTTGGGCCAGTGTTAACGTCACAACTCTTTTGTCGAAATTCCCGGGGCCAGGAGCTCCTTCCCTGTCCCTAACGCTAGGGGCACCCTAGCTATCCTTGCTCCCATGATAACTTCTGATGGTGAAGACATCAAGCCCACATACCTTGCTGAACTCGTGAATAATTCCTATATCTGTCTACCTCCCACACCCAAGGAAGTGGGGTGTAATAGTGTATGTTTATACTCAAACCAGACTAACAAGGGCGGAAGTACAGGGATAAATGAAAATACGTAACATACAAATATGCACTCACAGACAACAGATAGGAACACTGGGGAGAAAAGGAAGGAAAACCAAACAGGAGAGGAAATAGGATTTGCACACAGTTGAAATTCCCAGCAACAGTCACTGATCAACACTACAAATGCATATACTAACAACCGACACCTCCACTTCACATCAGGCAGTTTAGGACTGAGACTGGCAATCCATAATGCTAAATGCGAGTATACATAGGAGAGGGGAGTGGCCAATACTGAACAGCTGAGATCATCCAAACGGGAAAGCTTCAGAGACTCTAACCTGAGCCCCTGCACTGCTAACAGAAACCTGCACTGTTTAATATGGAGAAGTGCTTCTAATCAGTGCAGGAGTACGAGAAATCAGACACTGCGGTCTTCTGGCCCCTCTCTATTGTCGTAAATCTTGTGACAATATGTTATTGCTCATTTGGGTGAGTTAACATAGATAAAAATATAGATATTTCTTTTACAGTTTTACAGTCTCAAACTCTAGTAAATTGTAGTTTTTTCTGAACAAAATTAACCTATACTTCCATTACTCACAGACACCAGAGTAGGAGCTGCTAAAGGAATAGTGCTGGGGGAGGTTGCAGATCTAGCCTGGCCAGTACTTGGATCTAGGCCTGTGTTTTTTATGTGTTTGCCTGGTTTACTAATATCACGTAAGTGCAGCATTATGAAAGTCAAATTACGGAAACGCTCTCCCTTTCAGATGTGCTGCCTGTAACACATTCCTTCCACATCATTGGCTGCTTCCTGTTTACTCATCTCTCTGTCTCCCTCATTTTGTCTTCATCTTTCCATTTCCTAAAGAGACAGCGCACTGAAATTGTTACTTTCCATTTCCAGTTACAGTACATCAAACATTCTGTTTTCCTTGCTTATCACAAAATAAACTGGAAACAGATGTATCCAGGGCACTTTTTCCTGAGTTTTGCTGATTCTGCTTTTTGTCCACAGTAGACTGCAAGCTTATATTTATTTGGGGCACAAAGTTTAAACATACGAAAACATTACCACGGTGCATTCTAAAGAAACCCAATCACTGTTTAAGATTTTTTTCCAATACTGAAGAAAAATCTGTTCATGGATAGCTGGCACAAGGAGTGCATTTTACCTGGTGTAGATGATTGCCTCATAGGTGTTTGACGAAGACTCAGAAAATTGCTTTTGTTTTAACATCTAGAAAACCATATAAATATTGGGGTCTGGAAAAAGTAACAGCATAATTGAGTAACAACATAAGAATGTCTGGCTCCTGGTCCTCCTGCAGAGACTGTGGGATGAAACTTTGAAAATTTCAATGGATCAGGGTCTTTGTCTCTACAATATGCTGTTCACAGATTAGGAGGCAAATGCTTTCTGACAGATTCCCTTTAAAGTTATTGTGGATGTACCCTTGACAGCTGTCCTAATGAGAGTAAAAGGACTGAAGTCTTAGATACCAATAGTGTTTCAGAGGGAGCCAAGTCACAGTCTAATCATTCAGATATTGTAGTTTTTACTGACCTGCAGCACCCAATGGGTAAAATAAAACTATCACCCCCACTTGCCACCGCTACAGAGCAAGTGAGAAGAGTGAGGCTAAGTGCCTAATATGGCACATCTTATAGATGTGCCTTTTCTGGGGCGGCTGAGAGCTAATGTTTTTAGCCTGGGGGGCCCAGTCCTAGGTTATTAAGATCAGTCCGCAGCTGTCTGCATAGCTGGTTATTAATTATAGGGGGACCCTAGGTCATTTTTTGGGAGGGTCCCCCATTTGAATAGCCAGTTGTGAGCTGATATTAATAGCCTGGGAAGCAGTATGGGTATTGCCACCTTCCCAGGCTATACACATTGTCCCCCAACCATCGGCTTTCCCTCTGCTGACTAAGAAAATTGCGCGGGAGCCCATGCCATTTTTTTCCAAAACATAATCTTTTATTAATTAAATACATGTACAGTAAGCTGCACACACACTGTACTAATTGTATTTGTCATTGACATCAGTATATCTATTCTATGTGTATTTACTGTGTGTAATCCATCTCTTCTATCCTGTCGGCTCCTGCTGTGATTTTACAGTACGTGGCTGTTGAATTGCCAGCTTTTATTCTCTCTGTCTATTTTATATATGCCAACCTGTCACCTGTTTTGACCGCTATAAGATGCAGTAACTGCCTTTAAGGGCTTATCTATAGCATTATATCTGACCTGCAAGTGAAGAAAAATAAGTTTTATTATACTCACCCTGGGGGCCAGGCCAGTGTGGTCCGGTCTGATGGGTGTCGCAGGTCCGGCGCCTCCCATTTTCTTGCGATGCCGCCCTCCTGCTTCTTCATCGCTCCCCGGCATCGCTGCCCTCAATGGGGCAGATAAGTACACCTGCGCAGGAGCGAGATGCCAGGGAGCGATGAAGGAGGGTGGCATCGCAAGAAAATGGGAGGTGCCGGACCCGGACCTGCGACCCCCTTTGGACCAGACTGCCCATCCCTCGCATTGCAGTCAGAGAGCCATCACACTGCATTGGGATGTAAATTGGATACTAGGTGTGAAAAATCGGATTGTACTCGCATAAAAAACACATGACACTCGTATGACACTTGCATTGCACTTGTCCGACTTTGCAGGAACAAAATCAAACAGATTTTAAAATCGCTAGTATGACTCCAGCCTAAAACCTTCACTTAGCATGTTAAATGTTCAAATTCACGACAATACAATTAGAGAAAGACAGAATAAGTATGGTTGCTACGGGAAAGCATTTTGTTTCTGAAAAGAACATGGTAGCATAGCAAAAGTTTGACAGGTTTCAAACCACAAGAGTTCTAGAACCCCAGAGTAACACAGCAACAGAAGCCCAAAGCAAGAAGCACAGAGCAACAGAGAAGATGTCCACTAGCAGCAATCCTGTCAAGTTCTCAGTGCCAAGCCTCACTAACCAGAACTACCAGTCATGGAAATTCAAGGTGAAGATGCTGCTCATAAGAAAAGGTGCGTGGAAGCATACTCAGGAACAAGTGACTCATCCATTACCAGATGATTGCCTAGAGAAGGATCAGAAAGCACAAAGCACGATCTCCCTCTGTGTTAAAGTCAAACTTGTGGATGAATTCAAGAGAAAAACACAGTATGTAAGCATCAGTAATGAATCCAGAGCAGAAACAGCATTAAAGACACAGGATTTCCCTAAATATAGAGCAATCTAAGAGAAACTCGTGAATGTTTTGTCCGTAAAAAGCGTGGCCACCTTAAATCAGACTACAGAATTTGGAAAGCAAGAATGAGTCAGTTTAAAAAGCAGATCAATCATCAAAGGGTTAAAACAGCTGTAAAGGAAGATTCTGCATGTGTTGAAACTGCATTTAATGCCAGTACAGGCCCATCTGCAAAGCATATATGGTGTATAGATTCTGGTGCAAGCAGTCATATGACAAATAACAAGGATTTCTTCACTGACTCTAATGAATGTAAATCAGAAAAGGTCATCTTAGCTAATGGTCACTATATGACTTCAGAAGGAATAGGAGATGCTACCTCCACTGTCCAGTTTCCTCAGCACAAAGCAGAAAGATCCCAGTAAAGGATGTTCTCTATGTTCCCAGCCTTGAAAACAATCTTCTGTCAGTAAAGAAGCTCATGCAAAAGGGGAATATAGTTACTTTTAAAGATAACAGCTGCATCATCTCAAAGAAGGGTCACACTCTCGCAAAAGGAAAAATCCAAGATGAACTTTATCAGCTAAAATTCAAAGAGAGCGTACAGTGCTAGACAAGATCTACATAAGAACTGTATCCATGTATGGCACAGACATCTTGGGCACAAAGACCCAGAAGCAGTAAGGAAGCTAGCTCAACTTGCAAATGGTACTGAAATCAACCAGTGTAGTCAAATCATGAAGTACAGTAGCTGTCTTAAAGGGAAAATGTCCAGAAAATCCTTTCCTAAAATAAGCACCACTAGATCTGCACAGCCTCTGGATCTGATACATACAGATGTATGTGGTCCAATGAGTGCTCAAACTCCTAGCAAGAAGAGATATTTTCTCACATTTATTGATGACTACTCCAGATATACAGTCCCCTACCTGCTTCACAGTAAGGATGAAGTTCCACAGAAGCATGAAGAATATCTTGCTGTAGTGTTTAACAAATTTGGAAGAATTCCAAAAGCCCTGCGAGCAGATAATGGAACCGAATATACATGTGGTAAGGTGCAAACCATTTTGAAAAAGGAAGGAATCGTGTTCCAGACTACCATTCCATTCAACCCAGAACAAAATGGCATTGCAGAGAGAAAGAACCGTACTCTCTGTGAAAGTGGAAGAAGTATGTTGTTTGATGCTAATCTACCTACCACGTATTGGGGAGAAGCCATCATGACAGCTTGCTATCTTCAAAACAGAGTGCCAGGTAAAGTCACAAAAAAACTCCATATGAGCTATATGAAACGGCAAGAAGCCTATCCTGAAGCACTTCAGGAAATTTGGAAGCAAAATGTTTGTGTATGTCCCCAAAGAAAAATGTTCCAAGTGGGAACCACATTCAAAGCAAATAGTCATGGTGGGATATAGCGAAATTCAAAAGGGATACAGAATCCTGCACCCAGAGACCAACACAGTAACTGCCTTCTTCCATGTATGATGCTGTGTGGATTCCAGCATATGGCTAAACCTTTCATCCACTCCCAGAAACAAGACTGTATGGGTGCTTAAGTCTTTTATTTATTTGGATGATATGGACAACAATGGGAGATGATAACTGATGGTATAGTAGAACAGTAGTAGATGATATCAGAGGTTGTTGAACACAGTTATGGATGATTCAGCAGATTGTTGTACAAAATGTGGATGATTCAGGTAAAAACTACAAGAGAGAGATAATACAGCATGTCAGAACTGGTAGAGAGTATACAATACACAAATAATAGCTGAGCTGAGCAGGTGTGAGCTACTCCGGAGATGGCTGGAAAAATGGTTACATGTTGTTGACCAGGTAGAAAGAAGGGGCGGTTCTGAACAATTAACCATTTGGAGAACAGAAAATTCCAAACACATGAATAAAAGGAGAAGGACAACTTATGACACCTACTGGCGATAGCTGGAACAGCACATAAAAATATCTAGCTGCACAGAATGGGCAGAACACTCCCCGCTTGGCATCAACAGATGCCACTTTTTGGCTCTTTTGGGAATAATATCAGTACAAGTACAGTAATTGGCCTGAGGAACAGTTTGTTCTCCCCAAGTTTGCCCACTTTGACCTCTACCTTGCACACTTTCCCATCTTTGCTGGGAAGAGGCTTGGTGACTAGGCCGAGTGGCCATTCATTTCGATGTAATTGACTGTCCTTGACAAGTACCACATCGCCTGGTTGGATGTTTGGGCAGTCTTTGTAACACTTTGTCCTGGTTTGTAGAGTGGAGAGATATTGTTTCTTCCATCTGTCCCAGAAGACATTGGACACGCTTTGTACTTGCCTCCATTGGCGTCTGAAGAGATTCTTATCATTGAATTCTCCGAGTGGAGCTCTCGGGACGCAGGTTTTCTGGGTGAGTAGCATTGCCGGATTAAGGACAGTCGGATCTCCGGAATCGCTGGCGAGTGCTGACAGTGGCCTGGTGTTCATGATAGCCGATACCTCTGCCAAGAATGTGTGAGTCTGGTGTTCCTTTGTAAGAAGATAGAGTCCAGTATCTTGCGTACTATGCCTATCATTTTCTCCCAGGCACCTCCCATGTGCGAAGAGTGTGGCAGATTGAAAGTCCAGGTGCATCCTTGCTCGCCTAGGTACCTTTCAACATTAGTGATGTCCAAACTAGAAGGGATTTGGAGTTCTCTTGCCGCTCCAATGAAATTCATACTTCTGTCGAAGCGAATATGCTTCACAGGGCCTATGATTGCGGTGAAGCGTCGGAACGCATTTATGAAACTTGAAGTGTCCATAGACTCTATTACTTCAATATGAACAGTTCTTATGGACAGACAAGTGAATAGAACTGCCCAACACTTTACTTCATTATTGGCTTTCCTAGTGTGTTGAGTACCAAGGACCAAGGACCAAGGACCGAATACGTCTAGTCCAACATTGGTGAAGGGGGGCTCGGTACTGAGTCTGTCAGATGGAAGATTGGCCATCTTCGGATTTTGGAACAAGCCACGGAGTTTGCGACACGTAACACAGTTGAAGATGAGTTTGCTTATGCTTCTCTTTGCGCTGACTATCCATAGACCAGCCGCCCGCAGAGGCCGTGGGGTACTCGGTGCCGGGCCAGTTGATTTCTACGGGAGATGTCACAGTGGCAGTGACCCGGTCCGTGGCCTCAGGCGGTCAATGTACAAGGGGTAGAGTGATGGGGATAACGTTGTTGAAATGATTCGTGAAGCCACCTGTGGTTTCTGGTCAGTTTGACCAGCGCTGCAGGGTTGCTTCTCTGGGACAGATGGTGTGGTGCAGCAATGATGTTGAAGCTCTCCACAGGTGGAGCTGTAGCCCCAGGGCAGAGTAGATGAGGTTGGCAAGTGGGGAGATGGTGTAAAGAAGTAGATGTATCAGAGCTGGGTGTAAGGCACAAGAATAAGTGGAGGACACAAGGGCATGTAGTTCCAAGGCTTTACTCACAGTCTGGTGCACACAGATGCCTGCTTCAGTGCAGTGTCCTCCAGGTCAGGGGCTCAGCCAACTCCCAGGCACGGTAAAGTACACCTTTCCAGCACTCCTCCAACCTGTGCCTTCTCTGAATGTCTCCACACTAGCGCCTAATCTGAAGTACTTGTAGTTGCGTATTAAACTGAAGTTCCTCCTTCTTGATGTTACTTAGAACTCTACTTGTACGGCAGACAGCTGTAGCCTTCTTCGGAGACTCCTTGCTATCATGTCCCGGCTCACCCACGTTGCTGTTGGGCCCCCAAATCTTAGATGGGAATAAAGTGGTGACGACTTCTATTCCTCCAGTTTCTGCTGCAGGAACATCAGTATTCATACAACCTCGGGGACCAGACCCCGGCCATGCGCTTCAAACTTGACGAAGGGCTCTGCTCTGACCCTAGTCCTTAGTTCTCTTCTTCTCCTTATGTTTCATACTAAACTATCTTCCCTCTGAAGAATTAGGCTTTCTGTGGCTCTTTCCTGTGCCAGCAGCTCCAGGTCACAGGAGTCTGCTGCAGCACTTCCTTCACTCCATCCCTCTCAGGGGATCTTCTCTCACAGACTGACCTTTTCCTAATATTCTCCTGCTCTCTTGTGCAGTCTAAGCTCCACCCACCTCCCAGCACTCTTCGTGTTCCAAGCAGGGAGCCACAAAGGTTGCTCTGCTACACTACTGGTGTGCGTGTGGGATGCGAGTGTTGGAGTGTGGTCAGGTGTCTCCACCTTACCTGGATAGTGGGGTACCACACCTCAGGAGGTGGTGCAGTACATCTTTGGCGACTGAACCCTCAGGGGTGCCACACAAGTCCCTTTATAACCAGTTCTCAGCGTGCTAGGAACTTTGCAAGGTCCATGGTGGCTCGGTCAGTGTTGACATGAGCCGGTGTATTATAGTCATGTCTAGTGTGTGGTGTATCATCATACCTGTAAGATGCTTCTGACTCCTGATAGTCTGTGCGGTGCCTTGTCGGTGAAGAAGGTGTCTCTTTAAGGCAGAATGGGAGCTGTACCTTCTTCTCAGTGGAACGGTAGATGTGGTCGACATCTCCGTGCTGGACGTCTCCTTGCCTATGGTAGTGAAGCTCAGGGTTGGATCGCTGGTAATCGTCATGGGCTGATCGATATGATGCTTCAGGGCCATCATCCACGCTGGAGTGTTGACAGACGTATTCTGAGACGCGCTGCGCCGGATCTTGCTGCTCTAGATCTGGTCCGAGTATGCTGCTGCATCTCTCAGAATCAGGATTCTTCATAGCTTCCAAACACTCAGCCTTAGCTATTGCAGCTGCTGTCTCTTTGTCTGCAGCAAGTCTTTCTAGTTCTGCCTGCAGGCGTGAGGTTTCGGCCTCTCTCTCCGCTTGCAGACATGCGGTTCTGGCTTGCAGTCGTGTGGTTTTGGCTTGCAGACATGCAGTTTCTGTATCTTGTTCTGCTTGTCTCAGCTTTAGATGCATCTCTCGTTCGGCGAAGGAGGATTTTGCCTTGGCTGCTTGGGCCTCGGCGCAAGTGACAGCAGCTAGCTCTGCTAATGATGATCTGCTGGAGCTTGCTTGTGACCTCGTTTTGAGTGAGGATGTGCTTTTCCGAGGCATTGTGTGTTTAGCTGAGTACTGCTGAGTATATTGGAGGGAAACAGTCTGTGTATAGTGGGCTTCCGCGTGGCGGGAAAAATGTAGCACTTCTTGGCGGGCTGCAGTAGTGTTCTGTGGCTGTATGGCGGCTGCTGTGATACCCGTATGTGGAGCAGTGTGGGTGTTATCGGTCCCGTACAGTCTATGCAATCACCGCATGCGACCAGCGGTCCTTTACTGAGCCCTGGACTCTTGTCCCCTGCGGCTGTATGGCGGCTGCTGTAGTAGCCATATGCGGAGCAGTTTGGGTGATAGCGGTCCTGTATAGCCTGGGTAACAACCGCTGGCGACCAGCAGTTCCGTTTTTACTGTTCTGCCTTCTTCCATGTATGACGCTGTGTGGATTCCAGCATACAGCTTAACCTTTTATCCACTCCCAGAAACAAGACTGTATGGGTGCTTAAGTCTATTATTTGTTGGGATGATATGGACAACAATGGGAGATGATAACTGATGGTATAGTAGAACAGTAGCAGATGATATCAGAGGTTGTTGAACAGTTATGGATGATTCAGCAGATTATTGTACAAAATGTGGTTGATTCAGGTAAAAACTACAAGAGACAGATAATACAGCATGTCAGTATTGGTAGACAGTGTATAATACACAAATGCTGGCAGGTAATAGCAATGCAGGGTATTATCACAACAGTAGCAATGATACAGGATGCTATCATGCATTATATAAGAACTGGGCAATATAACATACACGGCAGCAAAGGAGAAAGATAACTAACACACTAATGGCTGCCAGCTTTACACTCACTGAATGGAGGATGCATAAATAGAGGATGCTTTTAACAAACATGCAGTGAAATAACATCACAGGAGCTGAGCATGCAATGCAAACATCATAGGGGGCTGCATTATGGCTGCTAACAGAGATGCATAACTAATAATTGCATTATCCTTACCGGAATCCGCTTGTTATAAGCAATGGTTTGCAAAGAGCTGAGCTGAGCAGGTGTGAGCTACTCTGGAGACGGCTGGAAAAATGGTTACATGTTGTTGACCAGGTAGAAAGATGGGGTGGTTCTGAACAATTAACCATTTGGAGAACAGAAAATTCCAAACACATGAATAAAAGGAGAAGGGCAACTTATGACACTTACTGGCAATAGCTGGAACAGCACTTAAAAATATCTAGCTGCACACAATGGGCAGAACAGTAACAATCAGCAGAGATGTAGTGATTGATGAAAACTCTGTATCGCCCAAATTCCATGAAGTTATTCCAGTTATTCAACCTAAGAAGCAAGAACAAGAATCTCAATCACCAAACCCAGACTCCAAAAAGGAAAACACTGAAGTGTGGATAAGCTCTGAAGCCACCAAGGAAGATACAGAAAAACCAAGCCAACCTCCAGTCAGGAGATCAGAAAGGTCAAACAAAGGTATCCCAGCTAGATGCCTTTCTTATATGGTCAGAACACTTCCTGAACCAGAGCCACAGTCATGGCAAGAGATGCAAAAACTCCCTGTCCACGAGAAGCAGAAGTGGATAAATGCTGCTAATGAAGAGATGGAGTCACTTCACCAACTCCAGACATGGAAGCTTACTGAGCTACCACAAAGAAAGAGAAATTTCAAAGTTAGGTGAAATTCTCAACCAGCACTTTGAGACTAAGGACCTTGGAAATGTGACATATTATTTGGGAATCCAAATCCAGAGAGAGGAAGATGGGAGTTTTCTTTTCAACCAAAGTTCTAAAATTTCCACAATCCTAAACCAGTTTGGAATGTCAGAAGCCAAAGGTGCGGCAACACCAATGGATCCATCCTACTTTAAATTAGAAGGAGAAGAAGATCTTCTACCCAGCAATGAGAGTTACAGACAAGCAGTGGGGGCGCTTCTGTACATCGCACCCACAACTTGTCCAAATATCACAGCCACAGTCGGAATTCTCTGCTGACGTATAAGCAAGCCATGCCAAATAGACTGGAATGTAATTAAGAGAATTCTTCAATATCTTAAAGAAACTCAAAGGCCAAATCTTAAGATATCTGCATCAGGAGATCTCACTCTCAGAAGTTATGTGGATGCAGATTGGGCTGGAGATTCAAGTGATCGGAAATCAACAAGTGATTACTTGTTCAAGTTAGGAGAAAATTAAATTTCTTGGTCCAGCAGAAAACAAGTGTCAGTCACATTTGTATGCTGTTTATAAAGTTAGAACAAAAAAAACTCCCAGAGGCTCACACAGGGATAGCATGTGACTGTATTTCCCATTTTTCCTGTGTCTGTGTATGAGAGAAGCAGCCTGCTATAGATGCTGCACAGATAGAGACACACAAATGATTTATCCCCGATCTATTAAGCTTATCATATATTGTTCCTGTTTGTTCCTGAATAATGAAGCTCTGTTGTCACACACTGCCAACACTTGGTGATGGGCAATTCTTCCATGTTTTCTTTGCTCTAGCTTTGATAAATTTCTGCTACACATTTCCTTTTATAGCTTATAACTGAATGACTTTATTTTAAAAAGGTTTAGACATTTTTTCTATTTGGTTTATACTTCATCCAAAGTCAGACGCATGATTACTCTCCTTTACATTTTTAACTTTTTTTTTCTTAAAAATAGAAAGTTTACAGCCAAACATGATGCTTTTTATCCTCGAAAAACTGAGATGTAGATGATTTCCTCAACTAGTAGTCAGTAATTTCTTTTCCATTTCCCAGACATGAGGTCACTATTATGGCTAAGCATGGGTACATAATTTTTTAAGGGAATTACATTCAATTTTTGCCTTGAAGGATGGTCCTGACTGGATATTATTTGAAAATGTTTCATTTCTTTTTCACTTAAATTCCTGAAATTTTATGTGGTGAACAGCAACCCGGCTGTGATCTTTATACCAATGTGAATCACATATATGAATCATTGAAAACTCTCCCTGTTTAGTTGTGAAATCCCATTGTGTAATATGACCTCATTTGCTGCAAGTGAAAATGTAATTTAATGCCTCAGGAGCCTTTTTACCATAGACAGTTCAGGACAAGGTGCCGAAATGTGTCCAAGTATCTCTTCTAAAAAAAACCTCAGAAGACAAACAGATTATTATATTTCCTCTAAGCACTAAGGTTCACATCACATTTTTGCCTAGAGCCCCCGTTACACACAGCGAGATCGCTAGCGAGATCGCTAAAGCGTCACCGATTTGGTGACGCAGCAGCGATATTGCTAGCGATATCACTATGTGTGATACTTACCTCCTACCGGCTCCCCCGCTGGTTATCGCTGATCGCGCAAGAACGTCCTGGACCGACGAGCGACGCGTGGACGCGGGCGGGAGGACGTCTTCATCGTCGCATCTGCCAGGTAAGTATCGACCGCCGACCGCTGCTATGTCGCTGGCAAGATCTGCCTGTTTGGCAGCTCACTAGCGACCATTTAGCGATGCACCAGCAATCCTGACCGGGTCGTATCGTGGTCGGAATCACTGGTGCATCGGTAAATGTAACGGTAACCTAAGTTTCAAAACTAAAGGAACAAAAAAGCGCAATAGGGTCTTATCCGGGTTAATGCTGGAGAAGTAGATTAGATTATACTCACCCTTTTTAGGAGAGGTTCAGGCATGTAGGATCAGTAATCTGCTTGCTGCACGTCCAAAGGTCAGCTCTGCGGCCGCTTACACATCAGATTTTGGAATAAATTCTTGGACTTTTGTGCGCTACCAGATGAATACACCAATCCAATATTTAGGAGAAAGATTAATCCATTTATTTCCCAACGCGTTTCGAAATGTGTACCATTTCTTCTAGTGTGAATAGTAGCAGAGTCTCTGGGTCCCAAACGGACACCCAGCTTCAGAGGGACTATAAATGAACTACACAGCTCGTGTAGTTCATTTATAGTCCCTCTGAAGCTGGGTGTCCGTTTGGGACCCAGAGACTCTGCTACTATTCACACTAGAAGAAATGGTACACATTTCGAAACGCGTTGGGAAATAAATGGATTAATCTTTCTCCTAGGTAACCTAAGTTTAGCATGTACGACGGGAAAGTTCCAGACTTTAACACAAAATGTTCCTTTAAATGGGTTGTCCCACAAAGTACATTGTAATCAATTGATCTTGGAATAATAATAAGTTCCACAATTGGATGAAGAACAATCTACCACAATATCCATTAATCAAAACATAGTGTGTTCATGGGAAAACATGTTTAAAGGCCCCGTCACATTAAGCGAGATCGCTAGCGATATCGCTTACGTGACACCGATTTGGTGACGCAACAGCGACATCGTCAGTGAAGTAGCTGTGTGCGACATGTAGCGGCGATGTGGCCCCCGTTGCGATGTCGCTGATCGCTCTCGAACATCCTGGGCCGTTTTTTGATCGTTGACGTCCCGCTGGTGAGCCTGAATCGCTGAGTTTGACACCCTTTATGCAGGACGAGCGACCGCGTTGGCAACTCATATCTCTGCGGCGCAGGCGCGACTAGGTTTTCTTTTGTAAACGCCCCTCAGCTCTGATTGGTGGCCACTACAACACCTCAGCATAAAAGAAAATGTAAAACTGTGCTCCCATCCATTGTTCCTGAGCGCTTTGTGGATACATTAGAACTCCAACGTTCTGGTGCTAGTCCTTTGTGCGTTGTACAAGGATACTATATCTTGTGTGGGGTTTTTTCCTGCGATCCTGTCAGAGTCGCAACTGCTGCCTCTACTTGGAATTTATACCTTCTTGATTTTTGGAATTCACTTGCAAGGTATTGTTTGTGATGTTTTGTTATGACCTTTTTTTTTTTTTTGGTGTATCTTACACGTCTTTTTTTTATTTTTTATTTTTTTCGGCTGCTTTCCGCTGCTTGCCTTCAATATATATACAGGCGTATTGCCAAGAATTTTTTTTTCTTTTGCCGCGCCCACCCCTTCAATTTTTAGATCTTTGTTGTATTAACGTTTAGAGGTAATCTATTTGTTATATTTGATCCTCCATTTATTTAAAAAATCTTTTACCCATTTTTGGGGCATGTTACATAGGATTACCCAGCACTCTTTTGCTAGCCGCGCCCAGCCCGAGCCATTTTAGGCTCTTTGCTGCATTACCTTTTGTAAGCCCGCTGTTATTTCAAGTCATAACTCAATTAAATTTTCTGTTAACTTATTTTATTAACTTTATTTATTAACGTCTCTCATCTTTACCGGGCAGGTTGCACATAATGAACATGAACACCGCGGAGCGTGTGATTGTGGCAGCAGCATCACTGATGGAGGGAGATCGACAAGAAGAGGCACGGATTGAAGAGAGGCATTACAAACTAAAGCATCGCATGTGGACCAGAGAATGGCTGGAGCAGAGGTCCAAATTCACCCACATACAACTACTGAGAGAGTTGCAGGAGAAGAATCCGCATGATTTCCGTAATTATCTACGGATGTCGGAGGAATCATTCAAGCTCTTACTAGAATGTGTGAGGCCACTAATTGAACACCAGGATACAAAGATGCATGCAGCTGTTTCAGCAGACGAAAATTTGGCAGTCACGCTGCGATTCCTGGCAACCGGATGCTCGATGCAAGACTTGCAATTTTCTGCTGCAGTTTCTAGATCACTCCTCAGCGTATTAATTCCAGAGACATGTAACGCCATTGTCTGCAGTCTACGGAGCTACAAGCCTTTTCCAAAATCGGAGGCGGAAAGGCAAAAAATTGCATCTGATTTTCAACATATTTGGCAGTTCCCTAACTGTGGTGGTGCCTTGGATGGCAAACATGTGCGGATCGCGCAACCAGCTAACTGCGGATCGTATTACAACTACAAGGGCTACATCAGTGTGATCTTCATGGCCCTTGTTAATGCCAATTCTAAGTTTATAAACGTTGATGTTGGCATGAACGGCAGGGTTTTGGACGGAGGCGTTTTGGAGCACACTATTTTTGAGGAACGCTTGAATAACTGTGAACTGCACTTGCCAACCAACATGGACACATCCGCCAACCTTAACTTTGTTTTTGTGGGCCATGCCCCCTTCATGCGAATCTTTTCAAATCGTACCCACAAAAAGTTTTGACAGAGGAAAGGTGTATTTTTAATTACAAACTGTCAAGGGCATGACGCGTTGTTGAGAATGCCTTCGGCATCATGGCCGACCGCTTCAGGGTTTTCCACACACCAATCAACATGAAGCTGGAATCTTTAGACTCTGTGGTGTTGGCCTGTTGCGTGCTTCACAATTTTCATCGGCAGCGCGATGCTGTAGCTTACAGTCCGCCTGGCTTTGTGGACTCGGACAGCAATGGTGACGTGGTGCTCTGAGAATGGCGTGAAAATGATCCCGCTATTGCAGGACTTCAACCAGTCAATCAAGGCAGGAGCAAGGACGATGTGAAGGCCTGCCGAGACAAGTACTGCCAATACTTTAACGGGTCTGGTGCAGTGACTTGGCAGCATCAGATATAGTCGGCATTTAAACTATTTTTTTTATTATTTATTATACTTTATGGTAATAAAAACATTTTAAATTTACAAATGCTTTCTTGTTATTTCACAAATATGTGCAATATGTCATGATCTGAAGTGATCTGACAGTTTTAAATCACTGGGTGAACTTTTTTACTTTGGAAAGTTCCAAGGTGTCTTGACTGTCCCCGGTGGTGGTTTTGATATTGCACTTTAGGTTTTGTGCACTTAATCATGTATCAGGTGTTACACCCTATAAAGGTGTGCTAGAGGTGTGCAATCACTGCCTGTGATATTGTGAGTTTGTGTTCACTTTTGGTTGGAGAGCCTGGATGAAGGATGGAGCTGGTGAGGAGTCCTGCGCAGCTTAGCCAGGGGGGATGTGTTTCAGCTATGGTGTCTGGACGAAGGGCTGGCATGGCGTGGTGGAGTCGCAGTGATGGTGTCAGCGGGAAGTGTCTGCATGGGCTGGTGGAGTGGCGACTATGGAGAGTGGCACTCACCATGTGGGACTTGGCCGCTGAGCTGGACTCAAGCATGCTCGACTTCGTGTCAGCAGCTGAACTCATCCTTGGGACTCTGGTTCTAAGCAGCTGCAACTGGTGTTGGACTCTGCTCCAAGGTTGCACTAAGGTGAAGGATCCTGTTATGGTGATGGATCCGGGTGGAGGAGAAGATGCACTCAGGTGGAGGGCTCTGTTGCTAGGAGCGCACGCAACAGAGCAAAGCTAAGTGGTGTTTCTCCTGTATTGTCTCTTTCCTCATGTGTGTTATTAGTGCAGTGGTGGGATTAGTTTCCGCATCGACCTATTCCCTAGTGAGGGTTTAGGGTCAGGGCGAGCTAGGGCGTTGAGGTACGCGTGCGGCGCCCGGTGCGAAACCGGCATAGGGAACGTTAGGAGTGCAAGGACACTGGCTCAGGGGAGCTCAGGAGGTCTCCAATTCCCTTTCCCTATTGCAGGGCCCACCATTGTTAAAGTTACCCAGGTTCCCCCCTTTATTATTTAAATGCACCTTACTGGAGGCGGTGTTTCCAGATATTGTATGTATAACGTGTAATACCTAAATTCGCCAGGTGGAGGCGGCGTATCCACCTGCACGTTTTATTATTTAAATGCGCCCCACTGGAGGCGGTGTATCCAGGGTCACGTGTGTCACATGGGTTCGCCTTGCGGAAACATCTGCGTCCAGACACACGTGATCATGACACAATAACTGAGAAGGGCAATAAGGGAGTGATGGGGGAAGGAGAAGTAATGGGGAGAGGGCTAATGATGGGCTTGATGGGTAGAGGGGAGTAATGGGGAGAAGGCAAATGATGGGTGTGATGGGGAAGGAGAAGAAATGGGGAGAGGGCTAATGATGGGTGTGATGGGGAGAGGGGAGTAATGGGGAGAAGGCAAATGATGGGTGTGATGGGGAAGGAGAAGTAATAGGGAGAAGGCTAATGATGGGTGTGATGGGGAGAGGGGAGCAATGGGGAGAAGGCAAATGATGGGTGTGATGGGTAGAGGGGAGTAATGGGGAGAAGGGTAATGACTGGTGTGATAGGGAGAGAGGATTATTACGTATGATGGACAGAGAGTATATTAATAAATTTGAAAAGAGAATCTGTAGCAATAGAAAACTTGTAATGCCTAGACATATTAGCAAACTCTGTTGCGTCCCCAAAGAGGCCGCGGTATAAATATGACGCATCAGCGTTCCCAAAGTTGCACGTGCGCCGTGACGTCATGACGCTCTGGTGGGCGGTGTTAATGCAGCCTGGAGGACACATGAGTGACAAAGATGGCGTCCAGGCGTTCAGTACCATGGGGGGAGCCAGAGGTGCGATTCTTAGTACAGCAATTGGATGCATGGGACTACGAGTGCACAAGACACACCCGTCCCATGTTCCACAAGAAGCGGGTACTACGAAAAATCAGGAGAGGCCTAATGCGGAACTTTGGCATTGAGCGGACCACCACGCAGATCCACAAAAAGCTGGCCGATCTGCGATACCGCTCGAGTCACTGCATCGCCAGCATCCGCACAGAAAACCAAAGGGGACAGGGTGAGTGTTTTTGACTGGATCTGACGAGGTTCTTTTTTTGTTTTGTTTTGTATGATGTCTATGAATGTGTACTTTACTGCACCACAACAGACAGAGCACGTTGTGCCTTTGAACAGTGTCAGCATGTAAACACGCAGCATGATGGCATTTGCTTTCAGCGTTGGTATAAAACATAAAAATGCTGGGGCATTGTTATGTGTTATACCGAAAGTGAAAGTGATACTTAAATAAAGTGTCAAGGCCTTTTTTTTTTTTTTTTTGGTCTTAAATAAACATGCACCTCTAATGATTTTTAAAAAAAATTTTAATTAATTTTTAAAAAACCTTTTTTAAATTAAAAGTAAAATTAACTTTTAAATGTTAGGCAAGTAGTAAAAGAAAAATAAAGAAAAAAAAAATTGTTATTGCAGTCGTTAAAAGCACACCTGTCAGAGTACCCCATAAAATTATTAATTGGGAAGAGTAAGTATACTTGTTAGGATTGTATAATAGTAGCTGAGTTATGCAGTATTAGAATACTGGTGACTGGTGAGGATTTAACTACTCGCCTCACAATATTCGGCACAGCGTTGTTTTCAAAATTAAAAAAAACATTTAACATACAGATAGCAATAGAATGTTTTTCCTATCTCTAGGACAACCATCAACATCAACCCCACCGTCTCGGTCAGCACCACCATCAGCCCCACCATCTCCAGGGGATCCCTCTGCTCCACCAGCAACTCCTTCACCTGCTGCCAGCCCACCCCCACAGGCAATATTCTCACCTGCATCACTCCGTGATATGGGTGCAGGCTCTCCATCCGGTAATTAAAGCACGTATTATTAGATGAAAAAAAGGAGGACTGGAACCTTTGTGTTTGGAAAGGATGGAGGGCTGTCGTGTAATATTTTCTTTTTTGTCCACTAGCCGGTGGTGCCACTGGATCCGGGTGGGCTATTAGCCCCTCACCAGAGGGAACAGAGCCGCCACAATACTGTAAGTATTAAAACAACAACCATGTACCTTTATTTTGTAGTTTCTAAATAATTGACTGGTTTACTTTTACCATTTCATCAACAGAAATCCCCACTGCACAGGCCCTGCTGGCATCTCACCGGCGGATGAGGGCAGCGATGGCAGTTACTCTGGCTGCAATGGATGTGCACTAGGGTGACCGGATCTCATATGGGGGGAAAAAATGTCAGAATCTTGTTCGTCTGGACCCCACAAAACGATTCCCCTTTCCAGATATTGAGAGAGCCAAAATTTGAGCTCGATCAAACGACGTTAACCCGTGCCGCTCGTCGCTCAAAGTTTGAAAAAATCCAAATTGAGGTATTTTAAGATTTAGGTATTTTGCATAGTCTGTTAGACTATAAAGAATGTGACAACAACATTGCAGAAATAGCTCTGACCAAATTTTCAAACCATTTGTGGTATTTGAATGCAGAGTTGGTGGGATTATCGTTTTTTGATCCCACCATTACAGACAATGAAAAGTTGTTAATGGCTAATAAATTGCTCAGTAGCACAGATGAACCATCAGAGCACGCTAACCTACATGAGTTGATAATTTTACATAGTTATCTAATCTATTCTAGAGCTTTTGTTAAAGTAGTTTTTGAAACGTCAGAGTATAATGCTCGGCATTTGCTTACAACTTGCGGGACATATTGCTTTTGTTCTTCATCTTTTGTCAGAAGGTCGTTAAAGTCGGTTACTTCCTACCTCTTTTAATTTTTCTTTCCTAACTTTTGGATTTACAACCCTAGCGTGCTCTGATGGTTCATCTGTGCTACTGAGCAATTTATTAGCCATTAACAACTTTTCATTGTCTGTAATGGTGGGATCAAAAAACGATAATCCCACCAACTCTGCATTCAAATACCACAAATGGTTCGAAAATTTGGTCAGGGCTATTTCTGCAATGTTGTTGTCACATTCTTTATAGTCTAACAGACTATGCAAAATACCTAAATCTTAAAATACCTCAATTTGGATTTTTTCAAACTTTGAGCGACGAGCGGCACGGGTTAACGTCGTTTGATCGAGCTCAAATTTTGGCTATCTCAATATCTGGAAAGGGGAATCGTTTTGTGGGGTCCAGACGGACAAAATTCCGACATCGATTTTTTGTGCACGGAGTGATGCTAGAGAGGTTCTTGGCGGGCCTACAACATGGTGGCCATCTCAATTAGTTTTTTTTCTTCTGTTGACAGTTATTTTTTAATTATGTTAAAAAATTGTGAAAAATGTTTAAAAAAAAATATATAATATATTTATGTAAAAAATATATATATTTTAAGTTTATATACGCAGCTGTGTTGTATTATTTCAAAATGATGGGTTAGTTGGGCACACGTCCGGGTGCATGTGTAATGTGTTTTATTTGCGCACACATAAACTTGCATTGGCATTCTACGGGCGTCTTTCAGTTTTTAACGCTAGTGTGACCGCGGCCTATAAAAGAAATGGTGTCCATTTTATTTTTTTTTATTTTTTTTTACCACTGCTGGTACTCCCAGCAATGCTGGTACTCCCATGACTGCTGGTACTCCCATGACTGTTAGTACTCCCATGACTCCGATTATATCTAGGCATCTTGAACTTCTGTACAGCCAACATGGCGGCCATGACCATCCCTTAACCTTTCCCATAACCACGTGTGTGCTGAGTACATTTAAGTAGATGAGAGATAAATATAACATTTTTTTCTTTAAATATTGTTGAAATAACAAAAAAACAAGAAAAGCAGATCACTATTAAGTAGATAAATCACATTTTTATTAAAATAACAAAAACAATTTAAAAAATATATACACAACAGAAAACGTTACAAAATATTCCCCCTACTACAACTGTTGGTAATATGTTTCGTTGTCATTACCACGTTGCCTTGGCGGTGTATATAAAAAGGGTGGGAGAGCATGGCTTGGGTTATGCTGAGGGTCTATCCCCCTCCTCATAGTTGTTTCAAGAGGCTCTGGATTGTGCGGCCAAGAGTACAGCGGATTATGACGTCTGTCTATGACACCAGTAAGTTTTCCTGTTGCCACTCAACACCTCTAGCATTACGCTTTCTGCATGAACACACTGTATCGGATCTAATGTTGGTGGCTTTTCATTCGCATAGTAAGCAAATCCGGTAATCTGTGGTTGGTTCTGCATTGTAGTTAGGACTTTTGTTGCAAGTTGTAAAAATTCAGGAGTAGCCGAGGTGGGGGACCTTCCTTTTTCTACCAGAAAATGTAAGCCGCCTCGGCACAGATGAGGATGGTGGCTCTACAGTTTCCTCCTCTTGTACCGTTGCCATGCTGTCTTCTTCAGGCGTGATTGATGGAGATGTGATGACAGCCTCTTCTGTGTCCTGCGTGAACAGAAAATGCATGTTACATCACAAAACAAAAGAAATTTATCATCAAACTATAACACCCAAATACAGCAAAAGTTTGCATAGAATATCACGATCATCAGTCACAAGCGTTCATGTTAACTGCAAAATAATGTGAGGACGGGACTAGTATCAATGGTTATTAACTATCCTTCCATGGTATGTCAAACGGATAGTCCAAAAATGGTAAAACGGTAAAGTTGGTTACTTAGCTGTACATGAAGGGATAAGTTTTGCTATGTGGTAGATTAATCCTTTTTAATTTAAATTTTCTAGTCCACTAGGGCATGTACATTGCAATGTTTATTAGAAGAAAACAAGGTACTTACATCTCCGACAGGGGAGTCCAGCTGGATCACAGGGTCTGCTGCCAACATAGAAGCCATTTTTCTTGGTACTTCTTGGTCCCTTGTGAAAGCAAGAAGATCAAAGTACCACAATTTGGGGACATATACGTCTTTAGACCCGGCTCCTGATTTGCTTGAATTCTCCACTTTGTTCAGTTCTTTCCTGTATACAGTGCGGAGGCCCTGAATCTTTTTTTGACCGCTGCCTCATCCACTGCCTCATTGGGATAATGTTTTTTTGAAAGCTCAACCAGTTTTTGATACGCCTCCTTCTTTTTCATCCTGTTGCTGTAATCTGCCAGCTTGATTTTCCACAAGCAAGGCATCGAGCGGTACATCTCAATGAAGTCACGCAGAAAATCTTGCTTATCGGCCATCTTTAAAAAAAAAAAAAAAGGAATCAGTGAGAATGGCCCAATACATGTAAATTTGCTTTATTGAAATGTACTATTAAATAGAATACATAGATGGCCTACAAATGTTAACACAGCTAGGATAATAAAATGGCGGTGGTGGGCGCGGCAGGAAAAAAAATGGCTGCCCATCCCAAAGCGGCCCCTACAATAGCTTGTTGTTTTAGCATAACCTCAATGGAGAATAGTAATGGCGGGGGTGGGTGCATCAGGAAGATTGAAAAAGCCAAACGTGGCAATTTAACAGCATTACAAAAATGTGTAATCGAACTACTATAACATACAATACATTGATGACCTACAAATCTTAACGCTGCTATGATCCCAAAATGGCGGTGGTGGGCGTGGTAGAAACAATAAAATGGCTACTCATGCCAAAGCGGCCCTCCATTAGTTTGTGGTAGCATAAAATAAAAATGGACAATACAGTAAAGGCAGGGGTGGGCGCGGCTGTAAAAATGAAATGGCTAAATATGACCTTAGAAATGCATACAATGCCTATGGAAAGCATAAAATAATTGTACAACATAGTTAAAATGACATATAAATGATAACTGTCCGATAAATGGAAATGAAATACAGAGCATGTGATGGCGGCGGGCGCGGCTGGAAAAGTAAAATGGCTACTGTATATAAAAACATATCTAAATATTGAAAAAAGTTCTAAAAAGTTCAATGCCACAAACATAAAAAAAAAAAATGTGCCTACCTTACAAGACAGAGTTTAAAAATCCTGAAGGAATAAATCCAAGGCAAACGCATTAGCGGCTCAGACTGGATCGCAGGAGCAGGAAAGCAGAAGGCTTGCTGTGGCTCGCAGGACGCAATAAGGTACGCTGTTGTAATATCGTATGAACCTAGAGAACAATGGAAGGGAACACTAATACGTCGTCTTTTATGACGCGGTCGTCCAATCACAAAGCGAGAGCTTACCAGTTACCACCAATCTGTGCAGAGGGGCGTGGAAAAGCTAATGCTCAATCACGCCTATCGAGGTCTCGGTCTTTTACAATACATGCTGTGTGACAAGTCCCAACGACCGCCGAGGTCGTTATACAGATCGCTGATCGCTGCTGTGTCGTTTATGAGATCTGCCTGTTTGGCAGCTAACTAGCGACCATGTAGCGATGCACAAACGATCTCTGCCAGGTCGTGTCGTTGTCGTGATCGCTCGTGATATCACTTAGTGTGACGGGGCCTTAAGAATCCTTCGGCCAGATGGAAACCAAAAGAGTATCCTTTTGGACTCCCACTGGTTGGTAAAGATCAGGATACTTGCTAATCATTGCTTCTCCCTGACTATTTTTCATCATGCCGTGGTCCTGGAGACAATTGTGGCCCTATTTTGCAGACTGCTTCCCTTTTTCTTGCCACCTCTGTGGCAGGCTAGTTGTTCAAGCATTAGATTGCCTGGATGACTATTCAAAGTAATTTTAGGTAATGGTACCCTTTCTGATGTTTAAGATACAAATTTTCCTTGGTTCTTGTTTGTTAGTTACTTTACCTATAATTTAGTCACACAAAAATTAAAATACCAAAATTGATAGTTTAAGAGTTTTAAGGATGAAAAAAAACACAAGTTCATTCATTTAACCTGACAACCTAACATTTTGATTCAGAGGAAGGCAAAAAAAAATCAGTGCACTGCAAATGCGTTAGCACTCTTTTGACCTTTTCCGGCGCATGCACACTGCAGTACTTTGCTCTACCCTCGGCAGGGCAGAAAGGTGTGTGCCTGCGCAGAAGTATGCAGAGGAACACTGTGAGGATAACATATGACACAGAGAAGGAGGACAGCATTGCAAGAAGAGAGGAGACACACGAGACTAAGACTAATGATACCCATCAGATTGGACTGTCCGATAAGCGAGTATAATAAAAGGGTTTTTTTTTTGCCTTGCAGGGCAAATTGGAGTCATATGTACAGCATTATATAATGTCACATTGGGCTGAAAGGTGGTGGTGCATAGGTTATATTGGAAAAAGCTGGTGGACAATTCTCTTTAAGATATGCGCAATAATACTACGGAACAGAATTCAACACAAGAAGAGAGGTGCAAAAAGCCATGGAAAGTCATGACACCAGCGGAAATCTATCAGTAATTAGAAAGCAATCCTGCCACTTAGTAAAAAATAATGTCAGATGGTTCAGCTGATGGCCTATAAAAAGGTGTCTCATTACTAAGATGCCACACAAGAAATATCTCATGATGGGAAAAACCAGTGAACTGTCTCAAGACCTTCGCAACCTTATTGTCGCAAAATATACTGATGACATTGGTTACAGAAGAATTTCTAAACTTCCAAAGGCTCCAGTGAGTACTGTTGAGGCAATAATCCAGAAGTAGAAAGAACATAATTTTATCATAAACTGGCCACGACCAGATGCTCCCTGCAAAAGAATTATCAGAAACGTTGTCAGAGAGCCCAGAACCACCTGTGGAGAGCTAGAGAAAGACATAGAATCAGCAGGCAATAAGTAATGACCTCCATGGCCTGTATGCATGCTAACCATGCAAGACTCCATTGTTAAGCAAAAAGTATGTTCAAGTGCGTTTAAAGTTTGCTCAACACCATTTAGAGAATCCTGTGAAATACTAGGATAATATAGTCTGGTCAGGTGAGAACAAAATTGAACTCTTTGGATGCCATAATGCACGCCATGTTTGGAGGCCAAAGAGCAATGCATTTCACCCCAAATGCACCATACCAAGTGTGAAGTATGGAGGTGGAAACAACATGGTGTTGGGATGTTTTTCAGCATATGGCACTCAAAAACTTCATGTAATTGAAGGAAGGATGAATTGACAAATATAGCGAGACATTCTTGATAAAAATCTGCTGCCATCTACCAGGATGATGAAGATGAAATCAGGGTGGACATTTCAGCTAGACAATGATCCCAAACACACAGCCAAGGAAACTCTCAATTGGTTCCAGAGAAAGAAAAGCAGCTAAGATCACCTAGCCAATCACCTGACCTGAATCCAAAAGAAAATTTTATGGAAGTCATTAAAGCTCAAAGCTCATAAGTGAAGCCCACAGAACCTTTAGGAAGAGTGTTTGTGTGAAATAATGTGCTAAAATCACTCCTGAGCAATATATGTGACTAGTTCCTCCATATGTATTGAAGCTGTCATCAACAAGAAAGGCTTTTGTATGAAGTATTAACCCCTTCTCCACCTTGGGTTTTTCCGTTTTTGCTCCGCTTCTCAAAGCCATAACTTTTTTTTTCCATAAATATGTCCATGTGAGGGCTTGTTTTTTGCAGGTCGAGTTGTACTTTTGAACGACACCATTATTTTTATCATATAGTGTACTGGAAAACAGGAAAAAAATTCAAAGTTCGCTGAAATTGCAAAGAAAAGTGCAATTCCACAATTTTTAATTTTTTTTTTACCATGTTCACTAAATGGTAAAACTGACCTGCAATTATGATTCTCCAGGTCACTACGAGTTGGTAGATACCAAAAAAGTATAGGTTCTTTTTTATTTAAGTCCAAGTAGAGATAAGGTCGCACTCAACAAGCTGAAGAAATATTGCTTAGTTTATTGGCACATGTTACACATGTCAGGCCGGGGAGTGATATAAGGAGTGCAAAGAAAGCTTACAACGGCCGTTTCGCACCACAAGTATGCGATTCATAGTACAAAGATGGCAGCTACTGGGACACTCAGTAGGCCTCTGGCTGCAAAGGCAGGTGGACTCCGAAACGGTTGCGTTACACAATTGTGTCACTTAAATACCACTGTCAGAAACTGACAGCAGCATTTAAGTGATTGAAAGGGTTGTCCAATCTCAAAAAACAATAGAAAGTCACTTTATGTGACTGCAGAATGCCAAATCATGACAGTCTGCGATGCTCGCAATATCAATCTTCCCCTGTACTCCCTGTGCAGATGGGCTGTCACATGAGATTTGTATACATAATAATAATAATAATGAAATAAAAAAAATTCTACAGCATTTTACAATTCAGAGGGAACTTGTATATACAAAGTAAGACATTACAGAGTAACATACTGTATATTTCAACACATACAAAGAGGAGTGAGAGCCAGTGGTGTACCACTAGACCATGTGGCCCTATGGGGCCCGTGAGTCTAGGAAACTCAGTGCTGGCACTGACACCAGGCACTATTCACTGTCCGGCATCACACTTTCAACTGTATCAGTTGAAAGCAATGATGGAACAGAGCACTGTCAGCTCCCTCCTCCATCATTCTCCCTGTGCGTGTGAGCTCTGATATCTCAGCACTGCTTGCGCAATGATGCCACTACATCCCACCCATTGTGTAGATCTTTAGATCACACCCTGCAGAGACCGGAGCAGCGAGGGAACGGGAAGAGGTAAGTACTTTTGTTTTAATAAATGAATACATTGTGTAGGCTATTTGTACTGTTTGGAGATTTATGTGGAGATCATTAAACTGATTGGAGTGCTGTGGTGGGTCATTATACTGTTTGGATTGCTGGATGGTAGCCAATTATAATGTTTGCAGGGTTGTTACCACCCCTTTTGAACTGTTTATCAAAAACAACCTTATTAATGTTTAAGTGACCGCAACCTATCTGGCTAGGAGAAAACAAATTTTAACTGGTGGTAACCAACAGCCTATTTAACAACACACTATACTCACAGACTTTTTAGACTACTTAATTATCCATTTTTGCCTTGCTAGTGTTTATACAAGTGCGGTGCAAATGGAAGAACCCATGTTTTTATCTCAGTGGTTGGTGCAAAAATTACTCTGTTTGAGCTTAGTTCTTTGCTAAGCTGTCCAAAAATTATCCCTTTATTTAGAAAGCAGAAACAGGAGTGAAAAAATTATCCCTTTTTGGGGGCTCTGCAACAGCTTTGCTTTTTTAAAAAAAATGCTAAACAAATACAATGGTTTTTTATCATTTAGTAAAAAATGTATCATTTTATTTAGAGTACAGGAACGGATTTGCTGTTTTCAAACTTAAGAAGCCATGGTGTATCAACAAGCTTGTAAGAAGGCATTCCTATTTTGGAAACAGCTTCATGCTTGTGTTTACTGACGATAGTAAGCTTCACAGCAGGAGTTCAGTGTATGTATACAAGACACTAGACAAGTACAGGAGATTTGGGTGGGAGTATAGTGGCAAAAGCTGCATAGAAATAAGATGTCAAGGAGATGTGTGGTAGTATGGGGCCAGCATTGGCAGCCCTGGCTGCAGCAGTACAGCAATATAAAATACAATGAGGTAGCGAGATGTGTGGCTGGCATGGCAGTGCAGAGGCAGTGGCACAAGGTACATGATAGAAAAATATGATAGGCAGGCAATGAGATGTCTGTGTAGAATCAGCAACTGCAGTCCTGGCAGAAGCAGTACAATGTAGCATTATAAAACACAGTGGGCAGGTGGGACGTGTGGCTGATATGGCTTTCCAGTGGCAGTGGCACAAGGTGCATGGTTGAAAACGATAATACGCAGGCAATTAGATGTCTGACTGTTTAGGGTCAGTAACGACAGTCCTGGCTGAAGCAGTATAATATAGCACTATAAAAGAAAGTGAGCATTATTACAGGGTGTAGATGCCTGAATGGATGAGGGCCATCAGCTCTGGTTGCAGCAGAATGGTGTAGAAGAAAAAAGGATAGGCAAGTAAATGGTACGAATGATCTAATCCAGGGGTCCTCAAACTACGGCTCGCGGGCCACATGCGGCCCGCCAAGGACTTTTATCCGGCCCCCCGCCAGGCCGACATTGAACTTATGAACTGCACTGCAGTTCAATGCCGGCGGGCCCTGTAATACGCGGGCGGGACGAGGCGCCGAGGAAAGGCGTTACGCAGCCCTCCGTACGCAGTAGAGCACAGTGCACACAGACGGCCTGATTATCATCACGCCGCCTGCGCGGCCTGATGACGTCACGCCGCCTGTGTGCCTGTGCAGGAAGAAGACTGAGATGAGCGGGCGCCTCTTCAGAGCAGCGGGGGACATAGGTGAGTACTTTTTTTTTTTTAACGCCGGGTCCTATTGGGGTCATTTACCTGTCTAATGGGGACATGTGCTGCCTAATGGGGACCTGTGCTGCCTATTGGGGACATTTATCTGCCTAATGGGGACATTTACCTGCCTAATGGGGACCTGTGCTGCCTAATGGGGACATTTACCTGCCTATTGGGGACCTGTGCTGCCTAATGGGGACATTTACCTGCCTAATGGGGACATTTACCTGCCAATTGGGGACCTGTGCTGCCTAATGGGGACATTTACCTGCCTATTGGGGACCTGTGCTGCCTATTGGGGACCTGTGCTGCCTAATGGGGACATTTATCTGCCTAATGGGGACATTTACCTGCCTATTGGGGACCTGTGCTGCCTAATGGGGACATTTACCTGCCTATTGGGGACCTGTGCTGCCTAATGGGGACTTGTGCTGCCTAATGGGGACCTGTGCTGCCTAATGGGGACTGTTCTGCCTATTGGGGACCTGTTCTGCCTAATGGGGACATTTACCTGCCTATTGGGGACCTGTGCTGCCTATTGGGGACCTGTGCTGCCTATTGGGGACCTGTGCTGCCTAATGGGGACCTGTGCTGCCTAATGGGGACATTTACCTGCCTATTGGGGACCTGTGCTGCCTAATGGGGACATTTACCTGCCTATTGGGGACTTGTGCTGCCTAATGGGGACCTGTGCTGCCTATTGGAGACATTTACCTGCCTATTGGGGACATTTACCTGCCTAATGGGAACATTTACCTGCCTAATGGGGACCTGTGCTGCCTAATGGGGACATTTACCTGCCTAATGGGGACCTGTGCTGCCTAATGGGGACATTTACCTGCCTATTGGGGACCTGTGCTGCCTAATGGGGACATTTACCTGCCTATTGGGGACTTGTGCTGCCTAATGGGGACCTGTGCTGCCTATTGGAGACATTTACCTGCCTATTGGGGACATTTACCTGCCTAATGGGGACATCTACCTGCCTATTGGGGACTTGTGCTGCCTATTGGGGACATTTACCTGCCTATTGGGGACATTTACCTGCCTAATTGGGGACCTGTGCTGCCTAATGGGGACCTGTGCTGCATATTGGGGACATTTACCTGCCTAATGGGGACCTGTGCTGCCTAATGGGGACCTGTGCTGCCTAATGGGGACATTTACCTGCCTATTGGGGACCTGTGCTGCCTAATGGGGACCTGTGTTGCCTATTGGGGACATTTACCTGCCTATTGGGGACATTTACCTGCCTATTGGGGACCTTTGCTGCCTATTGGGGACATTTACCTGCCTAATGGGGACCTGTGCTGCCTAATGGGGACATTTACCTGCCTATTGGGGACATTTACCTGCCTATTGGGGACATTTACCTGCCTATTGGGGACCTGTGCTGCCTATTGGGGACCTGTGCTGCCTATTGGGGACATTTACCTGCCTATTGGGGACCTGTGCTGCCTATTGGGGACATTTACCTGCCTATTGGGGACCTGTGCTGCCTATTGGGGACATTTACCTGCCTATTGGGGACCTGTGCTGCCTATTGGGGACATTTACCTGCCTATTGGGGACCTATGCTGCCTATTGGGGACATTTACCTGTCTATTGGGGACCTGTGCTGCCTATTGGGGATTCTTGCACCACACCAGTCTGAGCCTGAGGTAAAAGTGGAGTTCCACCAATATGGGCACTGGTGAGGCTGCATTGATGTGCACTGATCAGGCTGCGCTGAAGGGCACTGATCAGGCTGCGCTGATGGGCACTGATCAGGCTGCGCTGATGGGCACTGATCAGGCTGCGCTGATGGGCACTGATCAGGCTGCGCTGATGGGCACTGATCAGGCTGCGCTGATGGGCACTGATCAGGCTGCATTGATGGGCACTGATCAGGCTGCATTGATGGGCACTGATCAGGCTGCATTGATGGACACTGATCAGGCTGCATTGATGGGCAGTGCAGTCTGTATGTCTCTGTGTGAGCAGTTTTATTGCTGGTATATTGTTTTGGTAGCGCTGTATATATGTTGGTATTTTACTAATAGCAATTTTGAATCCCTAGGAAGCAATGATATCAAGAAAGAGAAAAAATTGACTCGAAGTGTAGGATATTCGAAGAACCCAAAAAATCGGTAAGTTTGATGATTTAACTTCATTTTTAATATAGTATTTGTTCCTATTTTTGTTTTATTACCTCTAAATAAGATATGTGCAGTGTGCACAGGAATTTATTCATAATTTTTTTTAAACTATATTCCGGCCCTCCAATGGTCCGAGGGACCGTGATCTGGCCCCCTGTTTAAAAAGTTTGAGGACCCCTGATCTAATCATTGACATCAGCAACAGGCAAATGAAAGAGCAACTTTACAAAAAACAGGCAAAAGAAAAGCAAAGCATGGAGAGCCTGTGTGTTGTGACTGTCACACCCGTAACACATGCAGCTGCGGCGCCGAACAGCTGATTATCCGGGTTCCCGATGCAGCTTCTTCGGTAAGCACTATAGCTTGCCAAATAAGGAGGGAGCCGACGATGTTCGTCCATCTCTAGTCATGAGCCCACTATTTGGCTGATGCAATGTTCAGCAATATGTGAAATATCAACATTTCTTTTAGATCTGCACAAATCGAAAGACGCATCTCAAGTAGGCACACCAAAACTTATTAGATTTTGTTTTCTCATTTGTTCATTCTCTTTGCATTTTGCTAATTGTTGCGAATAAACTATTAACACTTCACATTCTTCTAACTTTGTGGAATTTCTTCTCAACTAACTAAACTTTTGCACAGTACTGTATATACATATATACTTACATTATATGTAACATAGATAAATAACGAGACAAACAGTGGCATGTAAAAGTTTGGGCACCCCTGTTCAAAATTACTGTTATTGTAAACAGATAATCAAGTTAAAGCTGAACTGTGTCTCTCTCTCCCACACCACCTTCTCACCTCGTCCCCTGTCTGTCGGTATTCCGCAAGGCTCAGTTCTAGGACCCCTAATCTTCTCCATCTACACCTTTGGCCTGGGACAGCTCATAGAATCCCACGGTTTGCAGTATCATCTCTACACCAATGACACACAGATCTACCTATCTGGACCTGACCTCACCTCCTACTGACCAAAATCCCACAATGTCTATCTGCTATTTCAGCTTTCTTTTCTGTTTGCTTTCTAAAACTGAACATGGACATTTCCTTTTGGAAGTGCATTGAGCAGCAGGGTGGTGTGCTGGTAAAAGGGGAAAAAAAAACTCTTTTAAATCTTCTGCCTGAGCAAGTGTGAACAAGCTGAGTATGACCTGAGTGTAAGTGCGAGTTTCCAAGGGAGGTATTACTGAATTACTGTTATATTTTATTAATGCTTTTTATTTTATTTTTGCTTATCTTTTCTGTCTGGTGCAATCCCCATTAGGATGTGCTCCACTATTGCCAATGCCATCCAGTGCACGTCTTGCCGCATGTATAAAATCCTTGAACAGCCGGTCGAGAGTGCATACTGCTGGGCGAGATGTGAGCATGTTGTGCACTTGGAAGCCCAGATACTGGATCTAAATGTGCAGCTGGCAACACTGAGATCCATAGACAATATGGAAAGGAGTCTTCTGCTCATTGAGCAGACGCTCAATGGGATAGATGAGGGGGGGATGCTAGGTTGGAGCTGCAGGACCATGAAGCAGCTAGCTGGGTGACAGTTAGAAGGCGGGGTAGAGGGAAGAGCACCAGGGAGGCTAGTCCTGATCTGGCACACCCCAATAAGTTTGCTAAGTTGGCAGATGAGGGGAGTGTTAGTGCAGGAGTAGCGCTGCTGCAGTTAGGCATGTCCTCTGAAAGCCGGAGAAGTGTCTGCTCCAGTAAACGGGGAAATAGGAGAGCAGGGCAGGCCAGACAGGTTCTGGTAGTGGGAGACTCAATTATTAGGGGAACAGATAGGGCAATCTGTCACAAAGACAGGGATCGTCGAACGGTGTGTTGCCTACCTGGCGCTCGAGTCCGACACATCGCTGATCGGGTTGACAGATTACTGGGAGGGGCTGGTGAGGATCCAGCGGTCATGGTGCACATTGGCACAAATGACAAAGTTAGTGGTAGGTGGAAGGTCCTTAAAGATGATTTCAGGGAATTAGGCTGCAAGCTTAAAGCAAGGACCTCCAAGGTGGTATTTTTGGAAATACTTCCTGTACCACGTGCCACGCCAGAGAGGCAACGGGAGATTAGGGAGGCTAATAAGTAGCTCAGGAATTGGTGTAGGAAGGAGGGGTTTGGGTTCCTGGAGAACTGGGCCGACTTCTCAGTTGGCTACAGGTTCTACGCTAAGGACGGGTTGCACCTCAATGGGGTTGGTGCAGCTGTGCTGGGGGAGAAAATGGCTAGAAGGTTGGAGGAGTGTTTAAACTAGGGACGGGGGGGAGGGTATTCCTTTTATAGGAGGGGAAGACAGTGCAGATAGAGACCTGGGCACAAATAATTAAATTGTGGGTGGAGGAGGCATGGGGGGTGGGGTTAGAACAGTTAATAATTTAAGAAAGAATAAAGGTACAGAGAGATACATAAAGTGCATGTATACTAATGCCAGAAGCCTCACCAACAAAATGGAGGAATTGGAGTTAATGTTGTTGGAACATAATTATGACATGGTGCGGTATCTGAGACATGGCTGGACGAGAGTCAAGATTGGGCGGTTAATTTACAGGGCTATAGTCTGTTCAGAAATTACCGTACAAATAAGCGAGGGGGAGGCGTGTGTTTATATGTAAAATCATCCTTAAAACCCATCCTGCGTGATAATATATATGAATCTAATGAAAATGTAGAGTCCCTGTGGGTAGAAATAAAGGGAGGGGGAAAAAATAATAAATTACTGATAGGGGTTTGTTATAAGTCTCCAAAAATAATGGAAGCAATGGAGAATATCCTCAAAAAGCAAATATATGAAGCGGCGACTCAAGGATTAGTCATTATTATGGGGGACTTCAACTAATCTGAAATACATTGGGGAACCGAAACCTGCAGTTCCAGCAAAGGTAATAGGTTTTTGACAACTATGAGAGACAATTACCTTTCACAACTGGTTCAGGACCCAACAAGAGAGGGGGCACTGCTAGACCTAATATTAACCAACAGGCCAGAGCGTATATCAAATATATCAAATATAAGGGTTGAGGGTCACTTGGGTAATAGTGATCACAAAATAATAAGTTTTCTTGTATCCTTTAATAAGATGTGTAGTAGAGGGGTTACAAGGACACTAAACTTCAGGAAGGCAAATTTCCAACGGATGAGAGATGATCTTGGTGCAATTAACTGGGACGATATCTTGAGACATAAAAATACACAAAGAAAATGGAGACGTTTATTAGCATCCTGAATAGGACCTGTGCACAATATATACCGTATGGGAATAAACATGCTAGAAATAGGAGGAAACCACTATGGCTAAATAGAGCTGTAAGGGGAGCAATAAGTGACAAAAAGAAAGCATTTAGAGAATTAAAGCAAGTAGGTAGTAGTGAGGCATTAAATAAATACAGAAAATTAAATAAATTCTGTAAAAATCAAATCAAAATAGCAAAGATTGAGACAGAGAGACTCATTGCCAGAGAAAGTAAAAATAATCCCAAAATATTCTTTAACTATATAAATAGTGAGAAGCTAAAAAATGATAGTGTTGGTTCCCTTAAAAATAGTTTTGGTGAAATGGTGGATGAGGATGAGGAAAAAGCCAATATGCTAAATGACTTTTTTTCAACAGTATTTACACAAGAAAATCCCATAACAGATAACGTGATCAGGGATAAAAATTCTCCATTAAATGTCACCTGCTTAACCCAGCAGGAAGTACGGCGGCGTCTAAAAGTCACTAAAATTGACAAATCCCCGGGCCCGGATGGGATACACCCCCGAATACTGCAGGAATTAAGCACAGTCATAGATAGACCATTATTTTTAATCTTTAAAGATTCCATAATAACAGGGTCTGTACCACAGGACTGGTGTATAGCAAATGTGGTGCCATTATTCAAAAAGGGGACAAAAACTTGGAATTATAGGCCAGTAAGTTTAACCTCAACTGTGGGTAAAATCCTGGAGGGTTTTCTAAGAGATACTATACTGGAGTATCTGGAGAAGAATAACCTCATGACCCAATATCAACATGGGTTTATGAGGGACCGTTCCTGTCAGACTAATCTGATAAGCTTTTATGAAGAGGTAAGTTCCGGACTGGACCATGGAAATGCAGTGGACATGGTGTACATGGACTTTTCAAAAGCTTTTGATACGGTGCCACACAAAAGGTTGATACATAAAATGAGATCAATGGGGATAGGGGAAAATATGTGTAAGTGGGTTAAGAGCTGGCTCAGGGATAGTTAACAAAGGGTGGTTATTAATGGAGCACACTTGGACTGGGTCACGGTTAGCAGTGGGGTACCACAATGGTCAGTTTTGGGCCCGCTTCTTTTTAACATATTTATTAATGACCTTGTAGGGGGCATAGAGAGTAGAATTTCAATATTTGCAGATGACACTAAACTCTGCAGGGTAATCAATACAGAGGAGAACAATTTTATATTACAGGAGGATTTATGTAAACTAGAAGCTTGGGCTGATAAATGGCAAATGAGCTTTAATGGGGATAAATGTAAGCTCATGCACTTGGGTAGAACGAACAAGATGTATAATTATGTGCTTAATTGTAAAAACACTGGGCAAAACTGTCACTGAAAAAGACCTGGGTGTATGGGTGGACAACAAACTCACATTTAGTGGCCAGTGTCAGGCAGCTGCTGCAAAGGCAAATAAAATAATGGGATGCATTAAAAGAGGCATAGATGCTCATGAGGAGAACATAATTTTACCTCTATATAAGTCACTAGTGCGACCACACTTAGAATACTGTGTACAGTTCTGGTCTCCGGTGTATAAGAAAGACATAGCTGAACTGGAGCGGGTGCAGAGAAGAGCGACCAAGGTTATTAGGGAACTGGGGGGTATGCAATACCAAGACAGGTTATTACACTTGGGGTTATTTAGTTTGGAAAATTGAAGGCTTAGGGGTGATCTTATTACAATGTATAAATATATGCAGGGACAATACAAAGACCTTTCTAATGATCTTTTTACACTTAGACCTGTGACGGGGACAAGGGGGCATCCTCTACGTCTGGAGGAAAGAAGGTTTAAGTATACTCACAGACGCGGACTCTTTACTGTAAGAGCAGTGAGACTATGGAACTCTCTGCCATATGATGTTGTAATGAGTGATTCCCTACTAAAATTTAAGAAGGGACTGGATGCCTTTCTTGAAAAGTATAATATTAAAGGGTATATACATTAGTTTCCTTGATATTGTGTTGATCCAGGGAGCTAGTCTGATTGCTGTATGTGGAGTCGGGAAGGAATTTTTTTCCCCAATGTGAAGCTTACTGTTTGCCACATGGGTTTTTTTTGCCTTCCTCTGGATCAACATGTTAGGGCAAGTTAGGATAGGATATGGGTTGAACTAGATGAACTTAAAGTCTTCCTTCAACTTTAATAACTATGTTGCTATGTTACTAAAACAGAATTCATCATCTTTCCTCCACCTCACTCTACCCCTCCACCTAACCTATCCATCAATGTCGATGGCTACTCACTTTCCCCAGTCCCGCATGCTCGGTGCCTCAGGGTGATCCTAGACTCTGTCCTCTCTTTCAAGCCACATACTCAAGCCTTTGCCTCCTCCTGTCGACTCAGACTCAAAAATATTGCCCGGATCCGTGCATTCCTTGAACATGAAACCACAAAAACACTAGTGAATGCCCTTATCTCCCACCTGGACTACTGCAATCTCCTACTCTCTGGCCTCACCTCTAGCACCCTGTGTTAGGCGTCGGTTCCTGTCGCTGCACAGCAGGAATCCCGAGCCTTGCATTCGGCAGTCTCCCATTCCTCTCCGGCCGCAGAGGAGGCTGCTCACAGACTCATCGATCCCAACGTTCTGTTCAGACCAGCACTGTGGGTTTGGTTGCTGCTGCCACCTCTGGTCCAGCTATAGCAACGCATGCTGGTCAGCAGCAAGCTACTCCAGGGACTAAGTCCTCCTTTCGGTCCACTGAGCATGCCCGTGGGACGATCTCTCATTGGAGATCGGAGGTCACATGCTCAGGTCCTTCTCCAACTCGGATTGGACCATCAGGAAGGTCCCGGAAGGATGCTGCTATAAAAGGGACGCATGGCCGAGTGGCCATACGCTAAGATAAATTTTTGTTGAGACTTTTGTGAGTGATGATGGATGTATGGAACTGGTGACTGACTCATTAAATAACCCCTCCCTTTGATACGTATGTGTTAGGGTTAGTTTAGCTTGAGTCAGCACCTCATGATGGCAAAGCATGTGCCACAGTGCTCCAGTCAAAGCACAAAGGTTAGCGCCATAGTGCCGCCATATCTCCCGTACCCCTGGGCTACCTGTTATGAATGAGTCACCGAAGGAGGAAAAAACAAAAATACAAGCTAAGTCCAGAAAACCGGAGAGGTTGGCAGCTATCGGATTGCAGACCCCTGATCCTATCCACAACATCTACCAGTAGCCGTGGGGGGTTCCTACGATGCCCTAGACCCCTCAATCACAGCCGGAGAACTAAATAGGCCTAAAGAAAGAAAGGGGAAATCTAAACTGCCCCAGAGCAGACCCCAAAGCAATAGGCAGCCCCCAACATATAATGACGGTGAAGCAAGATGAAAACACTAACACAGATAGAAAGATAGGTTGAGCAAACGATGGGGCCCAGGCTAACTAAAAAGGACAGGATAGAAAAGCTGCTGTCTGCAATCCGTAAAAAACCCTACCAAAAAATGTCCCAACCGTCTGATAGGAAAAACAGGCCCTGAAGTCACTAGGACTTCAAAAAGACTATATCAGCACTCAGGTAAATTCTGAAGACAGAGCAAAGAGAAAAACTGATCAGAGACAAAAATGGAACTCAGCACACCCCCGACCTGGGATAGCTGAACTTCCAAAAAACAAGGTAAACAAAACAGAACTAATAAGTTCAATAGCAGAGCAAAAACTTATCTTTGGGTAGCAGGAATCAGACTGGTCTCCAAGAATCCAGCAGAGAAATCACCAGCGACTCAGAAGGGCATCGGCTGCCTTATATCCAGTCAGAATTTCCTGTTACCCAGTCATCATCTACCAGATCAGGTGTTTGGTAATCAGCCTCACTACCTTCCTTCACCAGAAGAGGGAGTTCATCAGACATCGACGGTGAAGGGGAAAATGAACTCACAACAGCTACCTCTGCATCCTGTGACAGTTAACAGGGCACAGCATTTTCCTAGCGTCACTCTCTAGCGCCGCTACAGCGGCTCCGTGCGCAAGTGGGTCTAGAAGGACTCTGACTCCATGCCTCTGGGCAGAGTTCTGTGACCACATCGCTTGCGCTCATATCATATTAATGCAACCCTGTGAAGTAACAGGGTTTGCCTCATACACTCCGGGTGAGGTAACCCTAGCGTGCTATTATCCGCCATTACCTAGCAGCAGGTTACATCTCTGCACGGTGGACCCCGGGCTGTGAACGCACCTCTTACCATCATAACTATTTGGTGCGTTCCGCTAGCCCTTAACATTATCTTAGCACCAGGGTCTGGCTAGCAATGGCAGACGAACAGCAACTGCTGCAGCACATCTGGCAGCTGGGAGGCAGGTTGGCGGCTCTCGAGCGTTCAGCCTCAGCTGCGGATGTTACTGCGGTCGCTGTTCAGGCAGCCATGGAGGCTGTCTCCTGTATAACCACTGCCATCCCTGCTCTGACTTTGTCCCGCCTCCCGCTGCCCGAGAAGTTCTCGGGTGATAGTGCCTCATGTAGGGGTTTCGTCAGCCAGTGCACTATACAGCTAGAGCTGCTGGCGGCACGATTCCCCTCAGAGCGGACTAAGGTGGGATTTATCATCTCCCTCCTGTCAGGCAGGGCTCTGGAGTGGGCCACTCTGCTGTGGGAGTGCAGTGACCCTGTGCTACAGAGTGCCTCTCAGTTCCTGGTCACTCTGAAGCAAGTCTTTTTGGGGCCTGGGGTCACACATGACACTGCGCTCCAGCTCCTGGCCTTAACACAGGGTTCGTCCTTGGTCAGCCAATATGCATCCACTTTCAGACTCTGATCTCAGAGCTGGAGTGGCCTGATAAGATCCTCATTCCTATCTTCTGGAGAGGCCTGGCTGATCATGTCAAGGACGCCCTGGCCACTATGGAGGTTCCTGCAATGCTGGAGGAGCTCATTACCGTCTCCACCCGCATTAATCTTCCTTTTTTCCAAGCGAGGGCTGGAGCGGGCCCAGAACCCATGGAGGTGTCTCGCACGGGTTCAAAGTCCCGGTCCGCGTGAGCATCCCTAGTCTGTTCCCTCTGTCGGCAGCATGCTCACCATGCCAACAGGTGCTCACAGCAGTCAGGACGCTCGCGTCTAGTGGCCGTCAAAGGGGGTCTATTTGACACAGCGACATTCTCATCCAAGTTGTCCTTTAAGGGGACACTTGATTTCGGCTCTTCCACTCTGGAGGTGCAAGTTTGCTTAGATTCCGGAGCAGAGGGCAATTTTATGTCCTCTGCCTTCACCCAGCGACACCCAATCCCCTTGGTCTTGCTACCTCAGCATGTCACTATAAGAGTGGTGAATGGAGCAATACTACCCTCCCAGATTATCCACCAGACTGCTCCACTGAGTCTCTCCCTGTCTCCATCCCATCAGGAGACGTTATCCCTCCTTGTTATGCCCGAGGGCATTGATCAGTTCCTCCTAGGGGTACCCTGGTTGTGTGTTCACTCTCCTCACATAGAGTGGTCCTTGGGAAAAATTCTCAGTTGGAGTAAGTCCTGTCAGGGTAGATGTCAGAGGGACTGCGTACAGGTCACAATCACACAGGTTCCCGCAGATCTTTCCTCGCTCCCCAAGCACTATCACCAGTATGCGGATGTTTTCTCCAAGAAAGCAGGAGAGACTCTTCCACCGCATCGTCCCTATGACTGTCCTACTGACCTCTTGCCCGGCGCTGAGCCTCCTCGGGGTTGAGTCTATCCCCTATCTCTACCAGAGAACGAGGCCATGTCTCAATACATCAGGGAGAATCTGGCAAGGGGATTCATTAGGAAGTCAGTGTCACCAGCAGGGGCGGGATTCTTCTTTGTCCAAAAGAAGAATGGAGAATTACGTCCCTGCATTGATTACAGGGGTCTTAACGCCATCACCATTAAGAATAAGCATCCTCTACCCCTGATATCAGAACTGTTTGTAGATTACGAGGAGCAAGGTTTTTTCCAAGCTGGATCTGCGAGGGGCCTATAACCTGATACGCATCCGTGAGGGGGACGAATGGAAGACGGCCTTTAACACCAGGGATGGCCACTATGAGTATCTAGTCATGCCCTTTGGGCTCTGTAATGCTCCTGCCGTCTTCCAGGATTTTGTGAATGATATCTTTCGAGATATGCTCTCTACCTCGGTGGTTGTCTATCCTGGATGATATTCTCATCTTCTCTCCAGATATGGACACCCACCGGAGAGAGGTTTGCAAGATCTTTGACCGCTTTCGGGCAAATTCCCTCTACGACAAGTTGGAGAAGTGCCTGTTTGAGCAGGAGTCCTTGCCTTTCCTGGGCTATATCATCTCTGCCCAGAGTTTGGCTATGGATCCTGCCAAGTTGCAGGCGGTAATGGACTGGCAGGAACCCCACTCTCTCAAAGCGGTGCAGAGCTTTCTGGGGTTCATAAACTACTATTGCCAGTTCATTCCCCACTTCTCCACCTTGGTAGCTCCCTTCGTTTCCTTCACCAAAAAGGGAGCTAACACCAAGTTATGGTCGGAACAGGTCTCCAACTCCTTTTTCTCTATCAAGTCCCACTTTGCTAGTGCTCCCATTCTACATCTTCCCGATGTGGATAAACCTTTCATCTTGCAGGTAAATGCCTCTTCCTTCGGTGCCAGAGTGATCCTCTTCCAGAAGGACGCTCAGGGTCGGAAGCACCCCTGCTTCTTCTCTAAAACTTTTTCACCGGCGGAGAGGAACTATTCCATCAGGGACAGGGAGTTGCTAGCGATGAAATTGGCCTTCTCGGAGAAGAGACATTTCCTGGAGGGGGCTTGGTTCCCTTTCCAGGTGTTCACCGACCATAAAACTAGGTGTATCTCTAAACCTTGCAGTGGTTAAATTCTCGCCAAGCCCGATGGTCTCTCTTTTTCTCCCAGTTCCACTTCACCCTACATTTCCTTTCCGGTGAGAAGAATGTCTGGGCGGATGCGCTCTCTCGCTCCGTGGTGTCAGCAGAGGAAGAGGAGCCTCGGTTAATTGTACCATCTGAGAGCCTGAGGACAGTGGCTCCGGTCGCCCTTGAGTCTGTACCCCCGGGCAAGACCTTTGTCCCTGCCCGTTTGCTTCCAGAAGTCTTCTCTTGGGCTCATGCGTCCAGGGTGTGTGGACACTTTGGTACTAAGCGGACAGTTGAGATTTTGGTGAGGATGTACTGGTGGCCCGTGACGTCAGAGACTATATTGAGGTGAGCATCTCCTGCGCCAAGAATAAGTCTTCCCGGCAATGACCCGCTGGGTTACTTTACCTCTTACCGGTGGTGGACAGGCCCTGGGAGATGGTCGGCATGGACTTTGTGGTGGGTCTACCCAAGTCCAGTGACAGCACAGATTATTTGGATTGTCACCGACCATTTTTCTAAAATGGTGCACTTGGTGCCTCTCTGTCTTGGCTACCTTCCACACAGGGCCTGGCAGTGTTGTTCATTAAACATGTTTTCTGGTTACACGGCATGCCAGACAAGATTGTCAGTAACCAGGGTCCCCAGTTTGCGCCTCGCTTCTGGAGAGAGCTCTGTCGCTTGCTTAGTATTGAGCTGAATCTCTCCTCGGCCTATCATCCCGAGACAACCAGACTCTGGCCACATATCTTTGACATTTTGTCTCGGCAAGGCAGGATGACTGAGCATCCTTGTTGCCATGGGCAGACTTCGCCTTGAACAACGCTGTGGCCGATTTCACTGGCCAGACCCCATTCCTCTTTAACTACGGCCAACATCCTCGTGTCCCTGTGCCCATGCCCGTGTCATCCACCGACTCTAGGATGGCAGACTGGGCGGTGGAGGCATGTGATATTTGGGACCGCACCCAGGATGCTATTCGGGCCTCTAAGGAGAGAATGAGGGTCTCCGCGGATGCCCACCGGCGTCCTGCTCCAACCTTCTCCCCTGGCGACTTAGTGTGGCTCTCTGCCCGTAACATCAGGCTGCGAGTCAAGTCCACTAAGTTCGCTCCTTGCTACATTGGTCCCTTTAAGGTCCTCGAACAGATCAGCTCTATGGTCTATTGTCTGGCCCTTCCACCACACTTTGCTATCACTGACACCTTCCACGTGTCCCTCCTTAAGCCTGTCCACATGTCCCAGTTCTCTGAGTAATCTGCCGGGACATCAGACCTGTTCTCGGATGAGTTTGAGGTTAATGCCATCGTGGGATGCAAGGTGGTACGTGGAAAACAGTTTTATTTGGTGGACTGGAAGGGTCATGGTCCAGAGGCTCAGACCTGGGAGCCAGTGGAGAACATCCGCACTCCGCTTCTCGTTGCGGCATTTGATCATAGCAAGGATCAAAGGGTAGGGGCACTAGTAGGGGGGGTAATGTTAGGCATCCGGTTCCTGTCGCTGTACAGCAGGAATCCCGAGCCTTGCATTCGGCAATCCGTGCATTCCTTGAACATGAAACCACAAAAACACTAGTGAATGCCCTTATCTCCCACCTGGACTACTGCAATCTCCTACTCTCTGGCCTCACCTCTAGCACCCTGTGTTAGGCGTCGGTTCCTGTCGCTGCACAGCAGGAATCCCGAGCCTTGCATTCGGCGGTCTCCCATTCCTCTCCGGCCGCAGAGGAGGCTGCTCACAGACTCATCGATCCCAGCGCTCTGCTCAGACCAGCACTGTGGGTTTGGTTGCTGCTGCCACCTCTGGTCCAGCTATAGCAACGCATGCTGGTCAGCAACAAGCTACTCCAGGGACTAAGCCCTCCTTTCAGTCCACTGAGCAGGCTTGTGGAACAATGTCTCATTGGAGATCGAAGGCCACCATCAGGAAGGTCCCAGAAGGACGCTGCTACTGTATAAAAGGGTCGCATGGCCACTCGGCCATGCACTAAGATAGACTTTTGTTGAGACTTGTGTGAGTGATGATGGATGCATGGAACTGGTGACTGACTCATTAAATAACCCCTCCCTTTGATACGCATGTGTTAGTTTAGCTTGAGTCAGCGCCTCATGGTGGCAAAGCATGTGCCACAGTGCTCCAGTCAAAGCACAAAGGTTAGCGCCATAGTGCCGCCATATCTCCCGTACCCCTGGGCGTACAAGTCTATCCGTTGCACCCTGTGACAGCTAACAGGGCACAGCATTTTCCTAGCGTCACTCTCTAGTGCCGCTGCAGCGGCTCCGTGCAAAAGTGGGTCTAGAACTCTGACTCCGTGCCTCTGGGCAGAGTTCTGTGACCACATCGCTTGCGCTCATATCATATTAGTGCGACCCTGTGAAGTAACAGGATTCGTCTCGTACACTCCGGGTGAGGCAACCTGAGCGTGCTATTATCCGCCATTACCTTAGCAGCAGGTTACATCGCTGCACGGTGGACCCCGGGCTGCGAACGCACCTCTTACCATCATAATTATTTGGTGCGTTCCGCTAGCCCTTAACACCCTGGCACCACTCCAATCCATCCTAAATTCAGCTGCCTGACTAAACCACCTGTCTCCATGTTATACCCCAACCTCTCCTCTCCTCTATGCAAAGCCCTTCACTGGCTTCCTATTGTCCAGAGGCTCCAATTCAAAACCCAAACTAAGATATAGAAAGCTATCCACAACCTGTCTCCTCCATACATCTGTGACATGGTCTCCTCGTACTTAACTACACGCAACCTTCGATCCTCTCAAGATCTCCTTCTCTACTCCCCTCTTAGCTCTTACTCCCACAAATGCATACAAGACTTCTCCTGTGCTTCCCCTATACTCTGGAACTCTCTACCCCAACACATCAGGCTTTCAAAAATCTTCAAACGGAACCTGAAGACCCACCTTTTCCAAAAAGCTTACAACCTGCAATGATCCTCAGTCTGTTGAACCGCTGCACGACCAACTCTACCCTCTCCTACTGTATCCTCACCCATCCCTGTAGACTGTGAGCCCTCGGGGGCAGGGACCTCTCTCCTTCTGTGCGTGTGTGTGCATTGTTTTGCTCATGTTTGTTGTACTTGTCTATATTTGCCCCTTTTAACTGTAAAGCACCATGGAATAAATGGCGCTTTAAAAATGTATAATAACTGATCTCTGAAAGGCCTAAAGTTAAAAGATGACACATTTCCTTTGTATTTTAGGCAAAACAGTATAAGATAACAACGTTATCTAAGCACATGCTTGGAGATTTGGGTGCTCAGATAACTTTGACCATGGTTTCAGACCTTAATTAGCCTGTTAGGGTCATAGCTTGTTCACTATCATCGTTACGAAAGGGCAGGTGATGTGAATTTCCTAGCTGTATTAAAACCCAGTCTCCTCTAACCTTGTGCCAAAAAAAGCAGCCATGGGTTCTTATAAGCAGCTGTCCTGCATTCTAAAAATGAAAATGGTGGATGCCCACAAAGGAGGAGAAGGTTAGCAGAAGATAGGAAAGCATCTTCAAGTTGCCCTTTCCTCAGTTTGAAATTTAATTACGAAATGGCAGTTTACAGGAACAGTGGAGGTCAAGATAAGGTTTGGAAGACCAAGCAAAATTTCAAAGAGAACTGTTCATAGGATTGCTAGAGAGGCAAATCAGAACCCCTGCTTGACTACAAAAGACCTACAGAAAGATGAAGCATTCTGGAGTTGTGGTACATTGTTCTACTGTTCAGCGGCAACTGCACAAATATGGCCCTCATAGAAAAGACTTCTGAAGAAAACCTCTCCTGCATCCTCACCATAAAATTCAGCATCAGAAGTATGCAAAATAACATCTAAACAAGCCTGATGCATTTTGGAAACATGTCCTGTGGACCTATGAGTTTAAAATAGAACTGTTTGGCCACAATGATCAAATGTATGTGTGAAGAAAAAAGGGCACAGAATTTCTGGAAAAGAACATCTCGGGAACCATTAAGCATGGTGGTGGATCAATCACGCTTTGGTGTTGTGTTGCAGCCAATGGCACAAGGAACATTTCACAGGTAGGGAGAAGAATGGATTCAATGAGATTTCAACAAATTCTTGATATAGCCATCTATAAAAAAAACTGAAGTTGGAAAGAGGATGGATTCTACAAATGGATGGTAAACACACATCAAAATCCACAATACCTCAAAAGGCACAAGCTTATTTATTTTACTCATTTATATAGCGCCATTAATCCCTACAGTGCTTTACAGACATTATCGGCACTGTCCCCGATGAGGCTCACAATCTAAATTCCCAGTATGTCTTTGGAGTGTGGGAGGAAGCCAGTACCCAAAGGAAACCCACGCAATCACAGGGAGAACATGCAAACTCCTTACAGATGTTGATCTTGGTGGGATTTCAACCCAGGACCCCAGCGCTGCAATGCTAACCACTGAGCCACCGTGCTGTCCTACTGAGCCACATGCCACCATGCGGGCGCATCATTCTAAGCTTTTAGCCAGGCTTCAAAGGAGACTGGGATTTTCACTATATGCAGCAATGCTGTGTCATTGCTGTATATATCACAAGTCAACAGATAATCACAACTGCAAATCCCTTAAAGGGAACCTGTCAGCAGGACTGTGCACAGTAACCTACAGACAGTGTCAGGTCAATGCCGTTATAAAGAGTGGGCCATTTATATGGATACACCTAAATAGAATGGGAATGGTTGGTGATATCAACTTCCTGTTTGTGGAACATTAGTATATGGGAGGGGGAAAACTTTTCAAGATGGGTGGTGACCATTTTGAAATCGGCCATTTTGGATCCAGGATCCAATTTTTTTCAATGGGAAGAGGGTCATGTGACACATCAAACTTATTGAGAATTTCACAAGAAAAACAATGGTGTGATTGGTTTTAATGTAACTTTATTCTTTCATGAGTTATTTACAAGTTTCTTTTTGTTTACATCCATTGACATGTCACAGAGGTTAACAAGTGAGGAGCGGATAGAAATTGTGTTGGTGTCTGGTGAACGCATTACCTGGGTCATTGCAGCAGATTTCAATGCAAGACACCCTACGCAAGAAAACTGTCACCATTCCCATTTTACTAAGGTGTATCCATATAAATGGCGCACCCAAAAAGGTTTTCCTCATCACTGAACATAGTGTTCTGTGTAAACTGAGGGTCCTGTTCCAATTTTTGTTTTGCCCATTCTGCAAATTCAGCTCGCCAATCTGGGTTACCAACCATTCCCATTTTATGTAGGTGTATCCATATAAATGGTCCACCCTGTACTGATTACAATGTTACCTTTGTTGATGAAATCCGTCTTATCGCTGTTCTTTAATCTTTATTTTCAGTTTGGAGTTAATGATATGCTCGTGCCCTAAGGCGGGCCTGGAGGGGGGGTCTTCATGTGGTGCTCTGATTAGCTATTCATAATGATGACTGCTGACAGGTTACTGAGGAAGATGGAGAATTATGTCAGAATTACCTGCCGCATTAATCACCAAAGGGTAAATGTGAACTGACATCTTTCATCTCCGAGTTCACATAGCTCCAGTCTGGAGAATGTATAAGGTGGCATCTCCACATTCAGAAAATTCCAATCTATCAAATTATAAAAATAATTAACCCAATCGGAAAAATCAACATAAAGGAAAAAAATTCAAAAATGCCAAAATTACGTTTTTTGGGCTCTGTAATATACCAAAAAATGCTGTAACAAGCAATCAAAACATCATATCTATCCCAAAATGGTATCAATAAAACCGCCTTCTCTTCTCCACAACAAACAAGCCATCACACAGCTCCTCGGACTTGAAAAATGGAGACAAAACCTCAAAAAATGTATTTAGCAAACTTTTGAAATAAGAAAAAAACTGGACATGTTTGGTATCACCATAATCGTACTGATGAGGAAAATCATACTTCAAAGTCATTTTTAAAACAAAATGTACACCGTAAAAACAATTCCCAAAAGACAATGTCAGAATTGTGTTTTTTTCACAATTTCTCCCCATTTAGATTTTTTTCCCATTTTCAGGCACACAATGTGGTAAAATAAATGGTGTCATTCAAATGTAATATTCAAACATAAAAAAAAGTTATGGCTCTGGAAAGAAGGGGAGGAAAAAATGGCAATTAGCATTGAAAGTGATACTTGCATTCAAAAGTGACCTACAGCAAATTCTAGAGCAATCCGTCAGGTCACAAACTGCTGGAAACCGACCAGAGAGCCACAGCAGAAGATGGTGGCTGGTAAGTAGAAGACTAAGTGCAGGGGCCTTAAAGTAGTAACACCACTCCAGCACTGCAATAAAAAAAACCTGCTGGAGTGGTGCTTTAAGTTCACTGAAGTTTGTGGGCATACATTTATACACAATTCTCTTAAAGGGAATCTGTCAGGTGATTTTTGTATAGTATACTAATAGTAACCTGAAATAGGGCTTGGGCAGTCCTTTCAGAATACGCAACATTTATTGCTGTTTGTTCCCCCGTTGTCTTGCTGTAAGCCCTGGAAAATTCATAGTTGGGCCAACTAGTCAAGTGTATGTAAATCCGAATTTATTATTCAGCCCTACTCCTGCCAATAATCCAGTGCAACGTCAGTGATTGGGTGTAGGTCAGATGACCGTATTACTCGTCCAAGGGTCGCTTCACAATCCTCGGACTGGCCATCTGCTCTCATGAGCTAAGCATGTCAGGTGCACAGAAATACATGCTGTCTCATGCAGATCAGAAGAGCAGACGGCCAGTCTGAGGATTTCGTTGTGATTCTCGTGAGATTAATATGGCAATCTGACTGCTCCCAATCACTGACATCAGCGCAGAGGGGTGGACGTGATTATGGGTGGGGGTAGAGGTGAATATACATTTGGGATTTACATACACTTAACTAGCTGGTTCACGACTATGGGCAACGTACAGCAATAAACATTACATATTCTGAATGGGCAGCCCTATTTCAGGGTACTATTAGTATCAGCGATGCAAGAAACCAGTGAGTAACTGCACTGCTGCCTCCTGTGACGTCCTGTTCCAGCAGGGCCAATAGATGCTGAGGGGAGTGTTTGCAGCCCCAGCCTCCTGTGACTTCACATTTGAAACCCCTCTCAAGTGAAACGTCACAGGTAGGGATGAGCGAGTATACTCGTTAGGATTTGGTACTCGGCGAGTAATGTGGTACTTGCGGTACTCGTATCCTGGCGAGTATTTCACTACTCGCCTCGCAATATTCAGCACAGTCCCGCACAGCCCTGCACAGCTCAGCACAGTCCCGCACAGTCCCCGCACAGCCTGGCACACTCCCACACAGCCCGGCACAGTCCCCGCATAGTACCTGCACAGCCCAGCACAGTCCCGCACAGCCCACCACAGTCCCCACACAGCCCAGCACAACCCAGCACAGTCCCACACAGACCTGCACAGTCCCGCACAGCCCTGCACAGCCCTGCACAGTCCCGCACAGCCCGGCACAGTCCCCGCACAGTACCTGCACAGCCCAGCACAGTCCCGCACAGCCCAGCACAGTCCAGCACAGCCCAGCACAGTCCCATACAGCCCTGCACGGCCCAGCACAGTCCCCGCACAGTACCTGCACAGCCCAGCACAGTCCCGCACAGCCCAGCACAGTCCAGCACAGCCCTGCACAGTCCCCAAACAGCCCAGCACAGTCCCATACAGCCCTGCACGGCCCAGCACAGTCCTGCACAGTCCCACACAGCCCAGCAGTCCCGCACAGCCCAGCACAGTCCCTGCACAGTACCTGCACAGCCCAGCACAATCCTGCACAGCCCAGCACAGTCCTGCACTGCCCGGCAAAGTCCCCGCCCAGCCCAGCACACACACAGCCCATTACTCGCATTTCCCATAGACTTACATTGGACTCGCTACTTGTTACGAGTACCCGAGTATTAGGAGCTACTCGTAACGAGTACAGCGAGTCCGAGCATTTCACTACTCATTCATCCCTAGTCACAGAAAGTACAGTAAAGAGTCACATTTAGAGAGTAGGTAGATAGGGTGAAGTCTAATTCTGTAATAAAGTAAATAATAAAAGTGATTAGGGTGTCAATATAGTTAAAAAATACAGTTTAGGTGCTCAACCAACCATTTAGCTTTGCATTTTGTTAATTGAAAAGAACAATACCATTAACGCTTCCATTTATGAAAGTGTTCTTACTTTTTGTAGCATTTTTTCCTCACTTGCCTATAACTTTTGTGTAGTACTGTGAATATAGAAATATATATAGACACTATTGTACTGTACTACGCTTTAGGCAGTAGTAGAAAAATTAATTATATATAGTACAAAAAAGGCAGTACTCCTGACCGGTAGGTCCAGTAAAAACAATGTGGGCAGATTTTTTTTTAACCCATAAAAGCCCACATCATCTATGGGCTAAATAAACATTCACTTTTTTTTTTACTGGGATAGGTAGTCTAGAGTTCTGCCTTTTTTGGATTGTATTGTGCAGACTGGGTAGTAAGATGCCTGGTGGCCTACACCTACCATCCATAGGGACGGGTGCTACTTTCAATTTTAGTAATTTATTTCTACACATATAGCAGTTTGCACTGCACACACAGAGGAGGCAGACCGCAAGTATTACCATTGGTTTGTGAATCTGATATTGATTTATTTTCCGTTGATTTCAATTTTTTCTTTGATTTAACATCAGTAAATAACAAACAGTTAATATAAAATCAGAAAATGTAAGGGCACTTTAACAGGAATAAACTGACTTTTAATTTATGCTAATGTGCTGGGCTGTGGTGACAATAAGCGCAAAATTACAGAGTGGCTTTCTAGCTGCTAATTATCCCCCATCTTTGTTGTTCGTGAAGATGGACACACAATTATACTCACTTGCTGTATATTAATACAGATTCTTGACATCTTCAGCAGACCCAGAGCTGTCATCGAGCTTTTTGTCTAGTTTAATTGAAAATTAATGGTTACTGTGTTGCCACGGAGACGATGGCAATGGACGCCAATGGCGTTCGCATTTCAAACAGGGGCTGGTGGCATTGTTTGTCCTAGATGACCTTGAAACTTAAATGAAAAGTTGAAAAAAAAATAAAATAAAGGCATGATGCTGGATGGGAAGTAACAGATTTTAAATTATTAGTAGAAATTACGACAAAATATGATAATAGCCCTAGGGGAATCATACAAACAAACTGTATAGTTGTGAAACCAAAGAATGATAGGAGCCTAAAACCATACAGAAAATAGCGTCCTTATGCAGCATTTCTATAAAAAAAAACGTAATGTACATTGCTAATAAACTTTCTTTAAAAAAAGAAGACAGAAAATGATTAATTTCCTCTTTTTTTTTGTTTAGCATTGCGTTGAATCTGTATGTTTTTTTATGTTTCAATAAAACTGGTGTTCCAGTGATGTGATCTTTTTGGATCCTTAGTAAAGTGTACCTAGCCTCCCACCCAATACCAGTACAGGTGCTTCTCACAAAATTAGAATATCATCAAAAAGTTTATTTATCAGTTCTTCAAAACAAATCGTAAAACTCATATATTATATAGAGTCATCACAAACAGAGTGATGTATTTCAAGTGTGTACAGTATTTCCGTTAATGTTGATGATTATGGCTTATAGACAATGAAAACCCAAAAGTCATTATCTCAATAAATTAGAATAATTAACAAAAAACACCTGCAAAGTCTTCCTAAGCGTTTAAAATGGTCCCTTAGTCTGTGTCAGTAGGCTCCACAATCATGGTTAAGACTGCTGACTTGACAGATGTCCAGAAGGCAGTCATGGACACACTCCACAAGGAGGGTAAGCCACAAAAGGTCATTGCTAAAGAAGCTGGCTGTTCACAGAGTGCTGTATCCAAGCATATAAATGGAAAGTTGAGTACAAGGAAAAAGTGTGGTAGAAAAATGTGCACAAGCAACCAGGATAACCGCAGCCTTGAAAGGATTGTTAAGAAAGTTGCGGGAGATTCACAAGAAGTGGACTGTTGCTGAAGTCAGTGCTTCAAGAGCCACCACACAAAGACATATCCAGGACATGGGCAACATGTGTTGCATTCCTTGTGTCAAGCTACTCATGACCCATAGACAACGCCAGAAGCATCTTACCTGGGCCAAGGCGAAAAAGAACTGGACTGTTGCTCAGTTGTCCAAGGTGTTATTTTCAGATGAAAGTAAATTTTACATTTCATTTGGAAATCAAGGTCCCAGAGACTGGAGGGAGAGTGGAGAAGCACACAATCCAAGCTGCATGAGGTCTAGTATGAAGTTTCAACAATCAGTGATGGATTGGGCAGCCATGTCATCTTCTGGTGCAGGTCCACTGTGTTTTATCAAGACCAAAGTCAGTGCAGCCGTCTACCAGGAAATTTTAGAGCACTTCATGCTTCCCTCTGCCGTTAAGATTTTTGGAGATGGAAATTTCATTCTTCAGCAGGACTTGGTACCTGTCCACACTCCCAAAAGTACCAATACCTGGTACCCAATCACTGTGCTTGATTGGAGAGCGAACTCGCTTGACCTTAACCCCATAGACAATCTATGGGGCATTGTCAAGAGGAAGATGAGAGACACAAGACCCAACAATGCAGACGAGCTGAAGGTTGCTATCAAAGCAATATGGGCTTCCATAACTCCTCAGCAGTGCCACATTCTGATTGCCTCCATGTCACGTCACATGGTTGCAAAAGGAACCCCGACCAAGTATTAAGTGCATTTACTGAATATACATTTCAGTAGGCCAACATTTCGAATTTTAAAATCATTTTTCAAGCTGATGTTATAAAGTATTCTAATTTAATGAGATAATGACTTTTGGGTTTTCATTGGCTATAAGCTATAATCATCAACATTTTTGGGAAAAAATATATATGTGGTCAATTTAAGGAGCGCTACAGCTAAAGAGCACACTGCAATGGATTAGCGACAAACAAACCTTTTATTAGACCACTACGGGTTTCGGCAGTGGACCGCTAACTTCCTCAGGTGGATTTAAATCCACCTGAGGAAGGTAGTGGTCGGTTGCTGAAACAAGTAGTGGTCTAATAAAAGGTTTGTTTACCACTAATCCATTGCAGTGTGCTCTATAGTCATAGCACTCCTTAAATTGACCACATATATATTTATTCCAAAAAACGTTGATATTCCCCTCGAGAGATTGTGGCTGGAGCAGCTTGGAGTTATAGAGTCCATATCCAAGCAACAGGACCTGAAGTTACATCACATCCTGTGAAGTGGCATCACGTGACTGGATCTTGGGCCCACGTGACCAGACCAGGAAGCACAGCACAGGAGCGATCCCAGAGCTATAGAGCAAGAGTACATGGGAACTTCCCCTGCTGGAGTTGTGCAGGGGTGCACATCCCTTCCAGGTGAAAGGCTAATCCCCCCACCTTTCATTGTAACATCCCAATCAAACCACCTGGTGCTTCTCATGCTGCGCTGTTATGAATGAGTCACCGTAGGAGGCAAAAACAGAAATACTAGCTAAGTCCAGAAAACCAGAGAAGTTGGCAGCTATCGGATTGCAGACCCCTGAACCTAAGAACAACAACTAGCAGTAGCCGTGGGGGGCTCCCACGGTGCCTTAGACCCCTCGATCACAGCCGGAGAACTACATAGCCTAAAGACAGAAAGGGAAATCTAAACTGCCCCAGAGCAGACCCCAAAGCAATAGGCAGCCCCCAACATACAATGACGGTGAAGCAAGATGAAAAAACACTCACACAGATAGAAAGATAGGCTGAGCAAATGATGGGGCCCAAGCTAACTAAATAGGACAGAACAGAAAAGCTGCTGTCTGCAATCCGCCAAAACCCCCTCAAAAACAAGAGCCAACAGACTGATAGGGAAAAAAGCCCTGAAGACGCTAGGCTTCAAAAAGACTATATCAGTACTCAGGTATTTTCTGAAGACAGAGCAAAAAAGAATTCAGCTCACCCAGCAGGGGAAGGCAGAAATCCAGAAAAACAAGGCAAAACAAAACCAAAGCACAAATGCAAAAAACAGAGCAGTAAACTTAGCTTTTGAGGAGCAGGAATCAGACTGGTCTCCTAATCCCTCAGAGAAATCACCCGCAAGGCAGAAGGGTGTCGGCTGCCTTATATCCAGTCAGCAATTTCAGTCACCCAGTCATCATCATTCTGCTCAGGTGCTTTGTAATCAGCCTCACTACCTTCCTTCACCAGAAGAGGGAGTTCATCAGACCTCAATGGTGAAGGGGAAAATGAACTCACAACACTGCGCTCTTCCATGTTTATTGTTGTATAATCATCAACATTAACAAAAATAAACACTTGAAATAGATCACTCTGTTTGTAATGACTCTATATAATATATGAGTTTCACTTTTTGTATTGAAGAACTGAAATAAAATTAACTTTTGATGATATTCTAATTTTGTGAGAAGCACCTGTACTTCTACAGGTATTGAGTGGAAGGATAGGTACACTTTACTAAGGATCCAAAAAGATCACATCACTGGAACACCAGTTTTCTTGAAACATAACAAGCATACAGATTCAACTCAATGCTAAACAAAAACACAAAAAAAAAAAGAGGAAATGAATCATTTTCTCTTTTGTGAGAAGCACCTGTATGTCTGTTCTGCCCATTCTGTGCAGCAAGATATTTTAAGTGCTGCTCCAGCTATCGTCAGTAGGTGTCATAAGTTGCCCTTCTCTTTCGTATTCATGTGTTTGGAATATTCTGTTCCCCCAAATGGTTAACTGTTCAGAACTGCCTCTTCTTCCTGCCATGGTCAACAACATGTAACCATTTTCAGCCGGTCTTCTAAGTAGCTCACATCTGCTCAGATCCCTGCAAAACCATTGCTTATAACAAGTGGATTCCGGTAAGGTTTAATGCATTTATGTAAACTATGCTATGCATCTGTATTAGCAGCATGTTAGTTATATGCATCCTCTGATCAGTCCTCTGTTCAGTAAGTGCAAAGCTTGCAGTCATTAGTTGTTTAGACATCTTTCTCTTTTACTGCTGTGTATGTTGTATTGCTCAGCTTCTATATAATGCATGCTGCCGATATAACACCATCCTGTATTAATGCTACTGTTGTGATAGTACCTTGTATTGCTGTGATTACCTGCCAGTATTTGTGTATTGTATGTTATCTACCAGTACTGACATGCTACATTATCTGTCTCTTATAGTTTTTAACCTGAATCATGCACATTGTGTACAACAATAGCTGAATCATCCACATTGTGTACAACAATAGCTGAATCATCCACATTTTGTACAACAATCTGCTGAATAATCCATAACTGTGTTCAACAATCTCTGATATTATCTACAACTTTGTACAACAACCCCTGATCTCATCTACTACTGTGTTCTACTACTGTATACCATCTGTTATCATCTCCCATTGTTGTCCATATTATCCCAATAAATAATAGACTTAAGCACCCATACAGTCTTGTTTCTGGGAGTGGATGAAAGGTTAAGCCGTATGCTGGAATCCACACAGCGTCATACGTGGAAGAAGGCAGAACAATGTCCTTTCTGCAGTCATCCCTCACAACCAGTTATAACTGCTTTTTGTTCACATGCCAGTCTAAGGCTTTGTCCATATCATCACATTTTACCCTTGTGTTAGTGGCTCCTTCAGAGCTTAAGTCTGAAGGCCTGAAGAATGGGATTTGGTCGTATGCGCCAACGAAGCCATTGACTGTAATGATGCAGACAGAGTCTCTATGTGGTTTGTCAGACATAACTTTTGGCTGCATCTGCTTATTTTCGGTGGGCACTAAGACCTGGTCAATGACATTTTGGTGCCTGCTTTAAATAGACAGATGTGTACAAAAATTTTCAGACAGTGCACATAATAACTTCATCTGCATCATTACAGTCAATGACTCTGTCAGTGCACATATGCCTAAATCCTGTTTTGGAGTGCTTCATGCATAAGCCCCGGTGTTGCCACTCATATGGGAATCAAGCGTAATGTGAACCCAGCCTTAGATGTGCAGGGACGATTCTAATTTTTATACTCTGCAACCTGCCACTTACTCTTTTAAAGTGGGTGCTTCCTCTTAATTAATATTCTGCCCGCACTATAGTTATATACTATGCAACTTGTTTGCCTTCAGTCTCCAGCATGCATTGCTATTGACTAGTGTTGAGCATTCCGATACCGCAAGTATCGGGTATCGGCCGATATTAGCTGTATCGGAATTCCAATACTTAGTTCCGATACTTTTTTCATATCGAATACTGGAATCGGAAGTTCCCATAATGCTAGGAGCCCGCTCGATTTGATTCAGCCAGTGGGGATCCTCAGAAGTGTGGGCACATCCTGTTAGGCATGTAGGCATGTTAACTACTGGCATGGCTGTGATTGGCTGCTGAAATGATGTCATGATGCACTATAAAAACCGCTGCAGCCGCCATTTCTGGTCACTCTGCTGTGAATTCAGTTAGGGACAGGCTGCTGTTGAAGACTGTGAGGGACAGTTAGAAATAGCGATTCTCAAAACACATATAGTGCTTAACCCAGGCTACATAAACCACCACTGTAGCTTGCTTTTCCCTAGCAGCGCTGTTTTCACAGCTGTCTGCAAGGGCTGTGTGAGTGCAGACCCACGCTGTGTAGTGTGTCCTGCAGGCACGTCTGCTTGTAGGCCGCCCAGCGTGTGTCTCTGCCTCATACACATTTTTCTTTTATTGCTGCTTTTTTTTTCTCCTGTATAGTGTGCTTCCATACGTATCCATATACGTTGGTTGCAAACACTAAAGGAGTGGACAGCGGAGCCTTTCAGCAGCCTTTCAGTGCTATAGCCCATTTCTCTGCACTGTTTTTGGCTGTCTGATAGGTCTCTCTGTGTGTGAGTGCAGCTCACGTTGCAGTGTGTTCTACAGCCACCACTAGCTGTAGTCCGCTCAGCGTGCGTCACTGCCTCATACATAGTCCTTTTTTTGCAGCAAATTTAGCCAGATTTTTGCTCCTATATTAGTGTGCTTCCAACCGCATCCATTGTCATTGGTTGGTTGAAAACACTATATAGGATTAGATAGAGGAGCCTTTTTGCTGGCTTGTGCCCTTCAGGGCCAGCCAGACTAGTATCACCCTATTTTTTGGAGCCTCATCAATTGCATTGTAGGTTAGCTTCCTGCATTGCAATCGCTCCAAAAAGTTTGTGATACTATAGCTTTCAAACTTTGGTCACATCCTTTTCTTTCCCCCCCCCAAAAAAAAAGGAAATAAAGTTCACCAAACACTCCACTTTACAGTTGTCTAGGCCACATTAGATCATATTAAAGTGTAGTACACACACTCTTAGCCAAATTAGTGTTTCTTATACTGGTTAGCAGGTGTTAAGGAATAAGAACACTAAGCCACCCCTTTTTTACTTTTCTGCCTATCTTTATCAGTCTACCAAGATGAAGAAGGCAGGGAGTAAGGCACGTGGTCGTGGCCGTGGAGTTTCAGCAGGGAGAGGACGGGGGGATTCAGCAGGGAGAGGACGTGGTGATTCGGTGTCTGCTGCGGCCACCAGTGACCCGGCATCCCCCACTTTTACCAGGCAACAGTCCTTCATGCGCAGCTTTGTAGGACCTCGCCGTACCCCACTGCTGCGTGACGAACAAATTGAAGCCGTTGTCGGATGGATGGCAGCTAACGCATCCACTTCAATGACTTCCGCATCCTCCCAAGGCCAGAGCACTGAAGAGCAACCATCTGTCTCTTCACCACCTGCCAAATTCCCCGAACGGCCAAAAGAGGAGGGAGAGGGCGGGGGCAGACTTGGTTGCCTGTAGCCTCCACTTTGGCACCCATGAGGAGCAATCCTCTTCCAAAACACAAAACGGGCGCTCCCAGGACTTGCAGTGCGTGGTCTTTTTTTGACACAGTTGCAGATGACATTTGCTTTGTCAAATGCATGCTGTGTCATCAGAAAGTGAAACGAGGGAAAAATGTGAGCAACCTCAATACCACAAATATGTGGAAACATGTGCGTACCAAGCACGAGGTGGAGTTACACAGACACACTGAAGATGTAGGCCAACCTTCAGCAGCACCTACCACCTCTTCAGCTCGTGTTGGGGCCTCTTCCTCCAGCTCACATACAGCTGGTTCGGCTTCCTCACTGGAACGCCATGGAAGAACCACTGCCACTGTTGTCCAGAGACCCAGTGAAATTCCACCCACTGAACCACGTTCGCAGTCATCAGCACACTCCCAGGCCACTCACCAGCAATCGGTAGCACAGGCATGGGAGAAAAAGCGGCCATACTCGGCAAACCATCCCCGAGCACTGGCTCTGAATGCCGGCATTGCCAAACTACTGGCCCTTGAGATGCTGTCATTCAGGCTGGTGGAGACTGACACCTTCCGGAACTTTATGTCATTGGCAGTTCCACAATACAATGTGCCCAGCCGCTTTTATTTCAGCAGGCAAGCCGTCCCTGCCCTGCAAAAGCATGTGGAGGGAAAAATTAAAAATGCGCTACTAAATGCCGTCAGTAGCAAGGTCCACCTGACCACCGATGCGTGGACCAGAAGCCATGGACAGGGACAATACCTTTCCCTCACTGCCCATTGGGTCAATGTTGTGGAGCCGGGTACAGATCTGGAGAGTGGCTCAGTACGTATTCTGCCAACTCCAAGGATTGCAGGAATGCAGTCTGTACATATTGAGTCCTCCTCCTACTCTAGTTCCTCGGAATCAGCACTGCGTGAGCCTGTTAGGCCAGATATGAGCACAGGTGTTGGCAAACGTCAACAGGCCGTCCTTAAATTAATTTCTTTGGGGAATCGGAGCCACACAGCACAGGAGCTCTGGAATGCCATCAAGCAGGAGAGCGATGTGTGGTTTGTGCCAGCGAATCTCCAGCCAGGTTTGGTAGTGAGTGACAATGGCCGAAATCTAGTGGCAGCTCTGGGCCTAGGCAACCTCACTCACATACCAGGTTCGCCTAGAGTGTGCTCACTTGCGGCGTTCCAGCATGGCAAGATCGCGCATTGCATCTCTGCAACGCCGATTCCGCCTGCCAGAACATTGCATCATATGTGACCTCCCCACCAGGTTGAATTCAATGTTACATATGTTGGAGTGGTTGTGTGAGCAGCAGGCAGCAGTAATGGAGTACCAGCTGCATCAGGCGCAAACAAGTCGCACTGTGCGCCGGACACACTTCACCACCACTGAGTGGGCCACTATGAGGGACATCTGCCAAGTTTTGCGTGCCTTCGATGACTCCACGCGGATGGCCAGTGCAGATGATGCACTAATCAGCATGACTGTCCCCCTCATCTGTCTGCTTCAAAAACCTTACAAGCACTAAGTGAGGAGGTTTTTGAAGAGGTCGAGGATGAGCAGTCAGAAATGCCATCTGCTTCTGGCAAGTCTGCGCAACGTGCTTCCACACAAAGGCCAAGGCAGGGGACACTTAGTGAGGAGGATGACGAGGAGTCAATGGAGGAGGAGGAACACATCTCTCCAGAGGAGGGAGGTACACAAGGCTCTAGTAGTCAGTGTGTACAGCGAGGGTGGGGTGATGCTGAGCAGGCAGAGATGCTGCCTCAAGCTGGGGACAGTGTTTCCGGTCCAGTTGGCAGTCTGCAGCACATGGTTGATTTCATGCTGCAGTGCTTGTTAAATGACCGCCGCATCGCCAACATTCTCCACACGGCTGATTATTGGGTGTACACCCTCCTAGATCCTCGCAACCAGGACAGCTTACAAAGCCTCATACCACAGTTGAACCGGGAGCGAAAAATGCGGGAGTACCAAGAAACACTTGTGCAGGCCATCATGTTCTCCATTCCCCCCGCAAGTGTTGCTGGTAGTGCTTTTCAAAGCAGCCATGTGGGTAGAGGCAGTGGAGGAAGCTCTGCACAAAGAGGTAGCAGAGGCAGTGCCGCAGGACAAGGCAAGGCCAGTATGGCCCAAATGTGGAAAAGTTTTGTGGGACCGCCACAAACGGCTACACCATCACAGACGGCTCCAGTCAGCATGAGGCAACGTTTCCGTCAGATGGTGACAGACTACTTGTCGTGCCCTGTTAGTGTTCTCCCAGACGGCTCTTCCCCGTTCAAGTATTGGGTCTCTAAGCTGGATACATGGCCAGAGCTTAGCCAGTATGCATTGGAGGTGCTGGCTTGCCCTGCTGCCAGTGTATTATCGGAACGTGTCTTTAGTGCTGCAGGTGGTGTGGTAACAGACCGTCGCACGCGACTATCCGCCGATAATGTTGACCGGCTTACTTTTCTGAAAATGAACAAGGCCTGGATCTCACCTGAATTTGCCAGTCCTCTTCCAGAATAAATAATTGGCTGGCAACAGGATCCAGGTCTCCTGTTGTGTTCATGTTTCTATGACCTTAACTTTATTTCCTGGGCTACAGCAACTCCCGTTGTTGCTCAGAAGTGCTGTCCGCACAGACAAAACACTCGCTCATGTGTAAGTGGGGTTCAGTAACGTCAGCTGATCCCCTGCTGTGTGTATGGCAAAGTGTCCTGCTCCCTCCACAGTCAAACAAACTCAGATTTACACCTGGCTCCAAGTAGGCCTCGGCCTACTACCTGATTTTCCCTGGGCTCCGACACCGCCAGTTGGTGCTCAGAAGTGCTGTCCGCACAGACAAAACACTCGCTCATGTGTAAGTGGGGTTCGGTAACGTCAGCTGATCCCCTGCTGTGTGTACGGCAAACTCTCCTGCTGCCTACAACTTGTGACTACCTCTGATTTAATATGTTCTCTGATTTGCCCTCTGTCTCCACTCTGTTTTGAGTATTTCCTCCGGCCTACAACACCGCCTGTTTCTGCTCTCAAGTGCCGTCTGCACAATCCACACTTGTTCCTGTGTTACCTGGGTCCTGTAACATCTGCTCATCTCCAGAGGTGAGCACGGCAATGTCTCCTGCTTTGTCTACATTCCCACTACTTGTAGTGGAAATGTGGACAGAGCAGGAGACATTGCCTGACTCACCTCTAGGGAGAAGCTGCTGTTACAGAACCCCAGTAACACAGGAACAAGTGTTGGTTGTGCAGACGGCATTTCAGAGCAGCAACTGGCGTGGTTGGAAGCCAGAGGAAATACTCGAAACAGAGTGAAGACAGAGGCCTAATTGGAGTACGTTGACAGTTAGTAGTAGTCTAGAAACAATCGTAAACTGCCACCAAGTAGGCCTCGGCCTACTACCTGATTTTCCCTGGGCTCCGACACCACCAGTTGGTGCTCAGAAGTGCTGTCCGCACAGACAAAACACTCGCTCATGTGTAAGTGGGGTTCGGTAACGTCAGCTGATCCCCTGCTGTGTGTACGGCAAACTCTCCTGCTGCCTACAACTTCTGACTACCTCTGATTTAATATGTTCTCTGATTTGCCCTCTGTCTCCACTCTGTTTTGAGTATTTCCTCCGGCCTACAACACCGCCTGTTTCTGCTCTCAAGTGCCGTCTGCACAATCCACACTTGTTCCTGTGTTACCTGGGTCCTGTAAGATCTGCTCATCTCCAGAGGTGAGCACAGCAATGTCTCCTGCTTTGTCTACATTCCCACTACTTGTAGTGGAAATGTGGACAGAGCAGGAGACATTGCCTGACTCACCTCTAGGGAGAAGCTGCTGTTACAGAACCCCAGTAACACAGGAACAAGTGTTGGTTGTGCAGACGGCATTTCAGAGCAGCAACTGGCGTGGTTGGAAGCCAGAGGAAATACTCGAAACAGAGTGAAGACAGAGGCCTAATTGGAGTACGTTGACAGTTAGTAGTAGTCTAGAAACAATCGCAAACTGCCACCAAGTAGGCCTCGGCCTACTACCTGATTTTCCCTGGGCTCTGACACCGCCAGTTGGTGCTCAGAAGTGCTGTCCGCACAGATAAAACACTCGCTCATGTGTAAGTGGGGTTCGGTAACGTCAGCTGATCCCCTGCTGTGTGTATGGCAAAGTGTCCTGCTCCCTCCACAGTCAAACAAACTCAGATTTACACCTGGCTCCAAGTAGGCCTCGGCCTACTACCTGATTTTCCCTGGGCTCCGACACCGCCAGTTGGTGCTCAGAAGTGCTGTCCGCACAGACAAAACACTTGCTCATGTGTAAGTGGGGTTCGGTAACGTCAGCTGATCCCCTGCTGTGTGAATGGCAAAGTGTCCTGCTCCCTCCACAGTCAAACAAACTCAGATTTACACCTGGCTCCAAGTAGGCCTCGGCCTACTACCTGATTTTCCCTGGGCTCCGACACCGCCAGTTGGTGCTCAGAAGTGCTGTCCGCACAGACAAAACACTCGCTCATGTGTAAGTGGGGTTCGGTAACGTCAGCTGATCCCCTGCTGTGTGTATGGCAAAGTGTCCTGCTCCCTCCACAGTCAAACAAACTCAGTTTTACACCTGGCTCCAAGTAGGCCTCGGCCTACTACTTGATTTTCCCTGGGCTCCGACACCGCCAGTTGGTGCTCAGAAGTGCTGTCCGCACAGACAAAACACTCGCTCATGTGTAAGTGGGGTTCGGTAACGTCAGCTGATCCCCTGCTGTGTGGAGGGCAAAGTGCTGCTGCCTCCAAATTGTAACTACTTCAGATTTAAACATTCTCTGATTTGGCCTCTGTCTCCACTCTGTCTCTAGTATTTCCCCTGACCTCCAACACCGCCAGTTCCTGCTCACAGTTGCCGTCCACGCATTCCACACGTGTTCCTGTGTTACTGGGGTTCTGTAACGTCAGCAGATCCCCCAATATGTGTCCGCCACTGTCTCCTGCGCTGTCCACCTTCCCACTGCAAGCGGTGGGAATGTGGACAGAGCAGGAGACAGTGGCAGACACACATCAGGGGATCTGCTGACATTACAGAACCCCAGTAACACAGGAACACCTGTGGATTGGGCAGACGGCTGCTGTACGCATAAACTGGCGGTGTTGGTGGTCACGTGAAATCCTGGAAACAGAGTGGAGACAGATGCCTAATTGGAGCACGTTGACAGTCTGTTGTAGCCTACAAACAATCTAAAACTGCCACCAAGTAGGCCTCGGCCTGCACCCTGGTTCTCCCTGGGCTCCAACAACGCTAGTTGGTGCTCGGAAGTGCTGTCCACACAGAAAAAAACACTCGTTCATGTGAAAGTGGGGTTCGGTAATGTCAGCTGATCCCCTGCTGTGTGGAGGGCAAACTGCTGCTGCCTCCAAAGTCAAAATAACTCCGATTTACACCTGGCTCCTAGCAGGCCTCGGCCTGCACCCTGGTTCTCCCTGGGCTCCAACAACGCTAGTTGGTGCTCAGAAGTGCTGTCCACACAGAAAAAAACACTCGTTCATGTGAAAGTGGGGTTCGGTAACGTCAGCTGATCCCCTGCTGTGTGGAGGGCAAACTGCTGCTGCCTACAAAGTCAAAATAACTCCGATTTACACTTGGCTCCTAGTAGGCCTCGGCCTGCACCCTGGTTCTCCCTGGGCTCCAACAACGCTAGTTGGTGCTCGGAAGTGCTGTCCACACAGAAAAAAACACTCGTTCATGTGAAAGTGGGGTTCGGTAATGTCAGCTGATCCCCTGCTGTGTGGAGGGCAAACTGCTGCTGCCTCCAAATTCAAACAACGTCTTATCTTAAACTGCCTCCAAGTAGGCCTCAGCCTACAAAATGACTATCCCTGGCTCCAACATCGTCAGTTGTTGCTCGGAAGTGCTGTCCACACAGAAAAAAACACTTGTTCATGTGAAAGTGGGGGTCGGTAACGTCGGCTGATCCCCTGCTGTGTGGAGGGCAAAGTGTCCTGCTCCCTCCAAAGTCAAAATACCTCAGCTTTACACCTGGCTCCTAGTAGGCTTCGGCCTGCACCCTGATTGTCCCTGGGTTCCAACAGCGCTAGTTGGTGCTCGGAAGTGCTGTCCACACAGAAAAACACACTCGTTCATGTGAAAGTGGGGGTCAGTAACGTCAGCTGATCCCCTGCTGTGTGGAGGGCAAACTGCTGCTGCCTCCAAATTCAAACAACGTCTTATCTTAAACTGCCTCCAAGTAGGCCTCAGCCTACAAAATGACTATCCCTGGGCTCCAACATCGTCAGTTGTTGCTCGGAAGTGCTGTCCACACAGAAAAAAACACTCGTTCATGTGAAAGTGAGGGTCGGTAACGTCAGCTGATCCCCTGCTGTGTGGAGGGCAAAGTGCTGCTGCCTCCAAATTGTAACTACTTCAGATTTAAACATTCTCTGATTTGGCCTCTGTCTCCACTCTGACTCTAGTATTTCCCCTGACCTCCAACACCGCCAGTTCCTGCTCACAGTTGCCGTCCACGCATTCCACACGTGTTCCTGTGTTACTGGGGTTCTGTAACGTCAGCAGATCCCCCAATATGTGTCCGCCACTGTCTCCTGCGCTGTCCACCTTCCCACTGCAAGTGGTGGGAATGTGGACAGAGCAGGAGACAGTGGCAGACACTCATCAGGGGATATGCTGACATTACAGAACCCCAGTAACTCAGGAACACGTGTGGATTGGGTAGACGGCTGCTGTACGCATAAACTGGCGGTGTTGGTGGTCACGTGAAATCATGGAAACAGAGTGGAGACAGATGCCTAATTGGAGCACGTTGACAGTCTGTTGTAGCCTACAAACAATCTAAAACTACCACCAAGTAGGCCTCGGCCTACACCATGACTGTCCCTGGGCTCCAACAACGCCAGTTGGTGCTCGGCAGTGTCTTTGGCACGGGGACTCCCTGTTGCCCAGCCTGGTTCCAGCACGCCTGCTGTTTCCGGGTAGTGTCAAGGTCACTATGCCACCAATCCGTTTCCTGTCGTCTTGCGGCCGGGTTAGCCGACTCTACGGTGCCTGCAGTTTAGGTGACTCCTATGTGGGCTGCGGGAACTGGCACTGAAGGCTGGATCCGTAGTGCCAATGGGACATGGACCCCCTGTAGGACTGTGGGTTTCGGTAACTGTGGCCGGCTTGCGGCCTGGCTACTTTGCTTTGAATGGGTACCTTCTGCTACCCACCCGGGTTCCAGCACTGTCTGCTGGTTCTTGCCAGAGCCTTTGGCCTAGGTGCCTCCATCTCGGTATCCGAAGTCCAGCACCGTCAGCTGGTCCTTGGTAGTGCTTTCTAGCACAGGTACCTAGTAACCGTGGTCCAGCACCGTCAGCTGTTCCTCGGTAGTGCCATTGGCTCTTGTAGCTTTTGCTACCCATCTGGGTTCCAGCACCGTCAGCTGGTTCTCGGCAGTGTCTTTGGCACGGGTACTCCCTGTTGCCCAGCCTGTTTTCAGCACGCCTGCTGTTTCCGGGTAGTGTCAAGGTCACTATGCCACCAATCCGTTTCCTGTCGTCTTGCGGCCGGGTTAGCCGACTCTACGGTGCCTGCAGTTTAGGTGACTCCTATGCGGGCTGCGGGAACTGGCACTGAAGGCTGGATCCGTAGTGCCAATGGGACATGGACCCCCTGTAGGACTGTGGGTTTCGGTAACTGCGGCCGGCTTGTGGCCTGGCTACTTTGCTTTGAATGGGTACCTTCTGCTACCCATCCGGGTGCCAGCACTGTCTGCTGGTTCTCGCCAGAGCCTTTGGCCTAGGTGCCTCCATCTCGGTATCCGAGGTCCAGCACCGTCAGCTGGTCCTTGGTAGTGCTTTTTAGCACAGGTACCTTCTGCTTAGTAACCGTGGTCCAGCACCGTCAGCTGGTCCTTGGTAGTGCTTTTTAGCACAGGTACCTTCTGCTTAGTAACCGTGGTCCAGCACCGTCAGTTGGTCCTCGGTAGTGCCATTGGTTCTTGTTCCTTCTGCTACCCATCCGGGTGCCAGCACTGTCTGCTGGTTCTCGCCACAGCCTTTGGCCTAGGTGCCTCCATCTCGGTATCCGAGGTCCAGCACCTTCAGCTGGTCCTTGGTAGTGCTTTTTAGCACAGGTACCTTCTGCTTAGTAACCGTGGTCCAGCACCGTCAGTTGGTCCTCGGTAGTGCCATTGGCTCTTGTTCCTTCTGCTACCCATCCGGGTGCCAGCACTGTCTGCTGGTTCTCGCCACAGCCTTTGGCCTAGGTGCCTCCATCTCGGTATCCGAGGTCCAGCACCGTCAGCTGGTCCTTGGTAGTGCTTTTTAGCACAGGTACCTTCTGCTTAGTAACCGTGGTCCAGCACCGTCAGTTGGTCCTCGGTAGTGCCATTGGCTCTTGTTCCTTCTGCTACCCATCCGGGTGCCAGCACTGTCTGCTGGTTCTCGCCACAGCCTTTGGCCTAGGTGCCTCCATCTCGGTATCCGAGGTCCAGCACCGTCAGCTGGTCCTTGGTAGTGCTTTTTAGCACAGGTACCTTCTGCTTAGTAACCGTGGTCCAGCACCGTCAGTTGGTCCTCGGTAGTGCCATTGGCTCTTGTTCCTTCTGCTACCCATCCGGGTGCCAGCACTGTCTGCTGGTTCTCGCCACAGCCTTTGGCCTAGGTGCCTCCATCTCGGTATCCGAGGTCCAGCACCGTCAGCTGGTCCTTGGTAGTGCTTTTTAGCACAGGTACCTTCTGCTTAGTAACCGTGGTCCAGCACCGTCAGTTGGTCCTCGGTAGTGCCATTGGCTCTTGTTCCTTCTGCTACCCATCCGGGTGCCAGCACTGTCTGCTGGTTCTCGCCACAGCCTTTGGCCTAGGTGCCTCCATCTCGGTATCCGAGGTCCAGCACGGTCAGCTGGTCCTTGGTAGTGCTTTTTAGCACAGGTACCTTCTGCTTAGTAACCGTCGTCCAGCACCGTCAGTTGGTCCTCGGTAGTGCCATTGGCTCTTGTTCCTTCTGCTACCCATCCGGGTGCCAGCACTGTCTGCTGGTTCTCGCCAGTTTCTCAGCCTTCTTGTACCTTCTGCTACATTTCCAAGATCAAGCTTTTTGAAATTGTCTTTGGTAATCCTTATTGATCTCCATGACGACGACCCTGATGACGACGACCCTGAAGACCACACCAAGGAAGACCAGAAATATGACCCTAAATAATAAGACCAAGAGGACAAAGAACATGAAGACAACCACCAAGATACAGAACAAAAGACAGAAGAACAAGAAGCAGAAGAAGCAAAAGCAGAAGAACAGAAAGCAGAAGAACATTAAGCATAAGACTAAAAATCAGCATAGAAGAAATCAAAATTATAAGCAGAAGAAGACTAAGCAGTAAATGGGGGTGAGTCCGTTTCTCCTCGTGGTGCCCCTGGAAAATGCCTGCTGCTGCAGGCCAAACTGAACGCGGACAAATCCTGTTGTAAATCTTTAGTGACAGGCAGAACATAAGGTGTAATCTTATAACTTTTATAGATAAGTACTACAGGAATGCCTGTCACCATAAGAAAATGAAGACAAAGAAGAATAGGAAGAAGATGAAGAAATAGCATATTAAAATTAATAATAGCTGAATAAGAAGAATATGAAGAATGGAAAAAAAAATTAATGGGAAGAAGATGAAGAAGAAGAAGATGAATAAGGTGAAGAAAAAGATGAAAAAAATGCTACTGCTACGGATCATGAAGGAGAAAGTGTGGGAGAAGTGCAAAAGAAGGTGAAGAGCATGGAAGTTGTGAAACATACATATCTGACAAAATATAAAAAAGGTTAACATAGTCAATATCTTTTTAACTCCGAACGTATTGAAAAAAAAATTGGAATTAATGCTATGCCATGTGATTTGAATAAACCACTATGCTTTTAATGTCTCCTCCACCTCCCACAATACATTCTACATGATTCTTATTTGTTTTCAATTATGTAGAATTAGCCAACAAGGAAATAAAGGGCTTTTTTTAATTCTGATACCGGAAGTCCCATTGACTTGAATGGGACTTCCGGTATCGGAATCGGCGATACCCGATATTTTTTTCGTATCGGGCGATACCATCCGATACGATATTTTTGGGTATCGAACGGTATCGCTCAACACTACTATTGACCAGTTGCTAGTCTGCACCAAAATAAAGGGGTTATCCAGGACTATATCATTTTTTTTTGTGATGAGCCGAAGGCAGGTAGTTGCTAACTACCTTCCTATTCTATCCAGTGTCGGATCAGAGTGGACACTGCCAGAGAGAGATTCATTTGCTCCACATTAGCAGAGCAGCTCTTAATTCTTCCAGGTTGCTCTGTCGATGGCGCAAGACTGCCAACATCGTGCTAACTAACAGCTGACTTCCGGCAGTTATGCAGTAGCCAGCCGGCCGTGAACCAGAATGACATGGGCAATCACACCCCATCTACCGAGGACAGCAGAAGAAAAGCAGTCAGTTAGTTCTTATAGCCAGTAACAATTCCAACCATCAGTGTTGAGCTGTCTGCAGTGATTGACAGCTCAGTTGTTCAGTCTGTACAAGGGCGAGCTGAGTATCTGTGCAGTGATTGACAGTTCAGTTGTTGAGTCTGGTGCAGTGATCTGCTGAGCTCTCTGTGTTTTGAGTGACAGCTTAGCAGTCCAATCTGAGAGTAGCAGGTGCTGTGCTCTCTTCAGGTGCTCTCAGTTCCCATAATTTCTCAGCTATTTAACTGAGCTGACAGACCCAAATAGCTGTCAGCTGTAGCTTCAGCTAAGTATGGTTGATTTACTCTGTGCCTTGTATTTTGCTCATTGATCTTTTGCTGCATGACCTTGGGCCTCGTTTTGACCATCCATCTGTTTAACCCCTTTGCTCTGATCCACTATCCTCCTGATATTTTGACCTCAGACCATTAGGGAGTTGAGGGAGAACTCTTTGTTTGCAAAATTAGAAAAATGTGTTTTTTATGCTCAGGAAATTTCATTTTTGGGGTTTATGTTGCCATCAGAAGGGTTTAAGATGGACCCTGGGTAGGTGCAGGCCATAATTGATTGTCTTCAACCTTGCAATCTTAACCCCTTCACAACCTTGGGGTTTTCCATTTTTGCATTTCCATTTTTTGCTCCCTGTCTTCCCAGAGCCATAACTTTTTTATTTTTTGGTCAATATGGCCATGTGGGGGCTTTTTTGTGTGATAAGTAGTATTATTATTATTATTATCTAATATATAAAGCTCAATGTGGGTGTGTATGTATGTATGTATGTGGGTATGTCCAGGATTGGCATCCGCACCGTCGCAGCTACAGCCACAAAATTTGGCACAGTCACATGTCTGGACCCCGAAAGCGTCATAGGCTATGTTGTGAGGCAAAATTTTAACCCCGCGCGTTCCAATTCACCAAACAATTTTGCCCCTATCTACATAATGGGGAAAAAGTATATGTATTGGCATCTGCACCGTCGTAGCTACAGCTACAAAATTTTGCACAGTCACATGTCTGGACCCCGAGAGCGTCATAGGCTATGTTGTGAGGCAAAATGATAAACCCGCGCGTTCCAATTCACCAAACAATTTTGCCCCTATCTATCTACATAATGGGGAAAAAGTGAAAGGAAAAGTGTTGGAGGCAAATTGACAGCTGCCAGATGTGAACAAGGGGGACTTAAAGAATGAGAGCGATGGCGCCAAAGAGTATATACCGTACAGTTGCTAAGGTGGGGCCCTGACATGAAATACTCACCACACACGGGGATATGAACACACACACAAAATGCGCCACACACTACCACGTGCTTCAACACAAATACTACCCTCAGCACACATTTCACCACACAAACACCAACCTCGCCACATAAAAGTCGAAACACAAAAGTCGCCACTCAAACCTCGCCACGCTGTCCCAGAGCTGTTTAAAAGATGAAAAATGAGCTGTGATTGGTTGCTATCAGCAACAGTTTTCTTTGTAGACAGTTGTGGTAACTGAGGCCTATCATTCTTATCATTTCTATGGTGTTATCGTCCTTCTGTAAAGCTGGAAATAACACAATTTATTACCGTGTCAACACAGACCACCCTCTGACACTGACTGCAGGGGGAGCCCAGTATCATACAGGATAGGATTAGATACATGGCTCAGCAGTCAATATCACACAGGATAGGATTAGATACACAGCTCAGCAGTCAGTATCACACAGGATAGGATTAGATATGCAACTCAGCACACAGTATCACACAGAATAGTATTAGATACTGTCATGATTTGTAGTTTTGCCCTGTCCTGTATTTTGTATAATATGTCATTTAACTTTTCTCTGGTTCATTTGCTGTAAATTAACCATGTCTCCTTTCCCCAATACTTTGCAATGTCTTGTGATGTACCTGGACCATAATCTAATTTAGGCTTGTGTCAACAGCTAGTGGAACTTTGGCTATTGATTTCCTAAGCAGAAGATAACCTACAATACACATCCTGTAGACTCAGTGGAGCCCTTACATTTCTAGAATCTTCTGACGGACCAAACCATTGAATAGTAGGTGTGACCCCTACCCCCCTTCAGATGGGCTGATCCCAGGAGCCCTGACAATACATTCTTGTTTTAAGATCAGATGTGAGTTGGATGCTAAAAGAGAAGGACGAGGCTGTCTGAGGAAGCCTCGGCCTCTGTGTGATTGTGGTGGATTTCTGTGACTCTTAAAGGACTATGGTTTTGTGATCTGGCACAAGGATTGTCGGGTGGTGCCCCCGAATCAGTTTCCTGTGGACTTATTTTGGGACTCTGCAAATTACCTTCGTGTTGTTCCTGTTTTCTGGTCAATAAATCTGTTGGATCGTTCCCAGGCCTGTTGTCCCTCCTTGCTCTGGAGAATACTCCCATCACAAACTGGTTGGCAGCGGTGGGATCGGAGCAGAAGGAATGGAGGAGAACGGCCCATCAACATCGGGAACCAGCACCGCAGAGTACAAGAACTGGACTGCGGTGAACCTACAAACAAAGGCCTGTGAACTGGGAGTCAGCTACAAGGGACTCTCCAAGGAGCAGCTGATTGAGACTTTGGAAGCAGTTCGCCTGCAAGATGATGCTGAGGAAGGATCCTCACAGCAAAGAGAGGAAAGACGGCAGCCGGAGGTAAATACCCAAAAAAGTCAGTGGGTTGTGTGGTACGAGGAGGAGATGGCCTTGCTGGGAGAAGAGGTCTCCATAGAATATAAGATGGAGGTCATGCGCAGAGCCGAGGAGAGGCAGCGCAGGATGGAGGAGAGGGCATTGCTGGAGGGGCAGAGGGCAATGCTGGAGAGGGAGATCGCTTTGGAGGCAGCGAGAAGCTCCAGACAGACTGTACCCACAGCATCCCCCATGAGGGAACTCCCCAGAGTGTCCCTCAAAGACTTCAAGCCGTTTAATGAGGCTTCCGGTGACATTGAGGGCTTCTTCCAGGACTTTGAGCATCAGTGTCGATTAATGGAAGTCCCGGAAAGGGAGCGCGTCCGACATCTTGTGGGGCTCTTAGAGGGTGGAGCAGCCGCAGCCTATAGAGCTATGGACCCTCGGTTGAACTGTGAGTATGCGGAGATTAAACAGACTATTCTAGAACATTATGCTGTGACCCCAGACACTTACAGGACTCAGTTCCGTACTTTAGCCTGTGATGAGGAAGTGTCCTTCAAGATGTATGCTCAAAAACTCAAACATATATGTCATCGCTGGCTGGAGGCAGAGGAGGCCATAACCTGGGAAACGTTCCTGCAGGTCATCCTAAAAGAGCAGTTTTATTTTAAGTGCCCCGCTGAGATACGGGAATGGGTGCGTGAAAGGAGACCAGCAACAGTGGAGGAAGCTGCAGCTCTAGCTGATGAGGCTCTCACCATCAAGCCTCAGTGGAAAAAATTACTGCTCAGGGAGAAAAACACTACCAGCCCCCCAACGCTGGCGGCCCCTGGTCCTTCTGCCTCCAATATTCACCATCCCACTAGACCATCAACTCATGGTGACCTTTGTGTGACTGTGCCTCGCATTACTCCTGCTCCACCTTTGGGACTACGACGTGGAGGAAGAATCCCAGAGCGCAGATGCTATGGATGTGGGCAGCCCGGGCATATGCAATTCCAATGTCCAGGTGTACGGAGGCAGAACACCTACAGACCGCCTTTGCCTGTTCATTATCTACAGACCCCCTCACCTGGAGAAGAGATGGATTCAGTGCCTTGCCAAGTGACTCTGATATCCTGGCTTCCCTACCAGGAGTCTATGGGGTGCGAGCCCCAGCCACCTGTTCTTCTGATCTTCAGCACAAACATCTACAGGAGGTCGTGCTGGATGGTCAAAAAGTTGTTGGCTTCCGTGACACTGGGGCTTTTCTCACCATAGCCGATCCCCGAGTAATTCAACCAGAAGCAATTCAAAAGGGACCAGGAATTGCCATTGAATTGGCTGGAGGTACCCAGAGATATATTCCAAGAGCGAGTGTGACCCTGGATTATGGCTTTGGGGCCAAACAATGCATGGTCGGTGTGATGAGCGGCCTCCCTGCAGACGTTCTTCTAGGAAATGATGTGGGGAATCTTCATTGCCACTTTGTCGGTGCGGTAACCCGAAGTCAAGCCAAGAGAGCAGCAAATGTGGACGTGTACAACCCATCCATGGAAATGAGGCCACCAGAACCGCCGTCACAGCCGGTGAGTGATTCTTCTTGTGGGGATAATATGAATGTTACCTGGGATAAAGTTCAGTTTAGACAAGAAGTGGAGACTGACCCCACCCTAGCTAGTTTTAGAGCTCGAGCTGAAATAGGGCAGCTAGGGGAGAATGGAGAAAGAATTATCAGAGAAAATGGACTTCTGTATCGGGTTACCAATGCCGACTCCCTAGATAAGCCCTGGACTTATAGCAAACAGCTGATTGTTCCTCAGAAATACAGAATTCCCCTATTACACCTTGCTCATGATATTCCTACTGCTGGCCATCAAGGCAAAACCCGCACCGAGAGGCGATTGACTCAATCTTTCTATTGGCCTGGGATTTCCCAAGCAGTGGCGCATTTCTGCCGAACTTGCGACATATGTCAGCGTAGAGGGCGACCCGGAGATCACCCAAAGGCACCCCTGCAACCGCTCCCTATAATAGAAGAACCCTTTCAAAGAGTAGCTGTTGATATCATTGGACCTCTGGCTAAACCAAGTAAATCTGGAAAGCAGTACATTCTCACTGTTGTGGACTATGCCACCCGATATCCAGAAGCGGTGGCCTTGTCAAGTATTTCTGCAGCCAAGGTGGCCGAGGCCCTGGTTACCATTTTCACCAGAGTAGGATTTCCCAGTGAGATCTTGTCGGACCAAGGCTCCCAGTTCATGTCAGAGCTGGTCCAGTGTCTGTGGTGCACCTGTGGAGTACGAGCGATCCGCACGACCCCGTATCATCCCCAAACAAATGGACTTTGTGAACGATTCAATGGCACTCTGAAGAATATGCTGAGGGCCTTCACTGACAGAGATTCAAACTGGGAGAAGTACCTACCCCATCTCTTGTTTGCCTATCGGGAAGTTCCCCAGGAGTCCACTGGGTTCTCCCCCTTTGAACTACTCTATGGAAGAAAGGTCCGAGGACCCTTAACCCTGCTCAAGGAATACTGGGAGGGGCAAGTTGAAGATACAGGGGCCCCTGTTGTCCCTTATGTCCTAAAGCTGCGAGAAACCCTGGCCCAACTTGCTAGTTTTGCCCAGAGTCATGTGCGGATGGCTCAAACCAGACAGAAGACATGGTATGACCGTAAAGCACGCTACCGGGAGTTTGTAGAAGGACAACAGGTCTTAATGATTGTTCCCCATCAGCAGAATAAACTGCAGACAACATGGGAGGGTCCCTTCCGGGTTCTCAGAAAACTGAATGACACCAATTACCTTCTTGCTTTAGATGATCAGGGGCTAAGACAAAAGACTGTCCATGTGAATATGATTAAGGAGTACCATGACCGGACCCTTCCAATGATAGCAAGCTGTCGGCTAGCTTCAGAGGACGGTCAAGAGGATGAGGACTCCCTACCTGATCTCGTGGAAGCAGCGAGAGCCCCATCCACTGTGGAACAGGTTCCTCTGGGAGATCACCTGGATTCCTTACAGAAAAACCAGATGCTGGGAGTGCTTCAACAGAGACGTGCTGCTTTCTCATCCCAACCAGGTCGAACCACCGTCACCCAACGTCATGTGGACACTCAGGGCATCCGTCCCATACAACAGGCTCCTTACCGGGTACCTGAATCAGTTCGAAACACCATGCAGCACGAACTGGAGGAGATGTTACAGCTTGGAGTAATCCAGGCCTCCCATAGCCCTTGGGCCTCTCCTGTGGTGTTAGTACCCAAGAAGGATGGGAGTACTCGATTTTGTGTGGACTATCGACGACTAAACGACCATACCGTCAGTGATCCTTACCCAATGCCTCGTATTGACGAACTTCTAGACCGACTGGCTGGATCCCGATATGTCACTATCTTTGATCTCAGTAAGGGATACTGGCAAATCCCTCTGACGGAGGAGGGGAGAGAACGGTCCGCTTTTATAACCCCCTTTGGTCTGTATGAATTCCTAAATATGCCCTTTGGAATGAAGAATGCCCCGGCCACCTTCCAGAGAATGGTGGACCAGATCCTCCGGGGATGTGGTGACTTTGCTTGTGCCTACTTGGATGATATCGCCATCTTCAGCCAGACGTGGGAGGAACATCTGAACCAAGTAGCCGTTATTCTTGACCTGCTTCTTGCAGCAGGCCTAACCATTCGACCAGATAAATGCCAATTGGGGATGGGTGAAGTCCAGTACCTAGGGCATAGAGTAGGAGGAGGGAAGCTCCGTCCCGAACCTGCCAAAATCCAGGCTATTAGAGACTGGCCTGTACCCCAAACTAAGAAACAAGTTATGGCTTTTTTGGGCACTGCCAGTTATTACCGAAAATTTGTTTCTCATTTCAGCACTGTGGCCAAGCCTCTTACCGACCTGACCAAGAAAACGATGCCCCGGCTGGTGATCTGGACTCCAGCCTGTGATGAGGCTTTTAACCAGCTGAAGGACGCTCTGGTCTGTGACCCTGTTCTGGCTGCTCCAGACTACAAGAGGAGATTCATTGTGCAGACGGACGCCTCTGCTTATGGACTGGGAGCTGTCCTCAGCCAGGTGAATGCAGCTGGGGACGAGAACCCCATTGCCTACCTCAGCCGGAAACTGCTGGACCGAGAAGTGGCCTATGCAACTGTTGAAAAAGAATGTCTGGCTGTAGTGTGGGCCCTTAGGAAACTAAGGCCGTATCTGTATGGACGAGAATTCACTGTGGTTACTGATCACAATCCCCTCACCTGGCTGAACAGAGTCTCTGGGGACAATGGACGCTTACTACGATGGAGCCTGGCACTGCAGCCCTATAACTTTACCATACAGTATAGAAGAGGCAGCCAACACCAAAATGCAGATGGACTGTCCAGGCAAGAGGAGCCCTGAGTCCTGTCAGCCATGCCTGTGTGTACTTAACCAGTGACCTGTAGAGGTCCCTAGTACGTACACAAATTGGGAGGGGAAGGGATTGTCATGATTTGCAGTTTTGCCCTGTCCTGTATTTTGTATAATATGTCATTTAACTTTTCTCTGGTTCATTTGCTGTAAATTAACCATGTCTCCTTTCCCCAATACTTTGCAATGTCTTGTGATGTACCTGGACCATAATCTAATTTAGGCTTGTGTCAACAGCTAGTGGAACTTTGGCTATTGATTTCCTAAGCAGAAGATAACCTACAATACACATCCTGTAGACTCAGTGGAGCCCTTACATTTCTAGAATCTTCTGACGGACCAAACCATTGAATAGTAGGTGTGACCCCTACCCCCCTTCAGATGGGCTGATCCCAGGAGCCCTGACAATACATTCTTGTTTTAAGATCAGATGTGAGTTGGATGCTAAAAGAGAAGGACGAGGCTGTCTGAGGAAGCCTCGGCCTCTGTGTGATCGTGGTGGATTTCTGGGACTCTTAAAGGACTATGGTTTTGTGATCTGGCACAAGGATTGTCGGGAGGTGCCCCCGAATCAGTTTCCTGTGGACTTATTTTGGGACTCTGCAAATTACCTTCGTGTTGTTCCTGTTTTCTGGTCAATAAATCTGTTGGATCGTTCCCAGGCCTGTTGTCCCTCATTGCTCTGGAGAATACTCCCATCACAGACACATGGCTCAGCAGACAGTATCACACAGGATAGGATTAGATACACAGCTCAGCAGTCAGTATCACACAGGAGAGGATTAGACACATGGCTCAGCAGGCAGTATCACACAGGATAGGATTAGATACACAGCTCAGTAGTCAGTATCACACAGGATAGGATTAGATACACAGCTCAGCAGTCAGTAGCACACTATATAGGATTAGATACGCAACTCAGCACACAGTATCACACAGAATAGTATTAGATACATGGCTCAGCAGACAGTATCACACAGGATAGGATTAGATACGCAGCTCAGCACAGAGTATCACACAGAATAGTATTAGATACATGGCTTAGCAGACAGTATCACACAGGATAGGATTAGATACACAGCTCAGCAGACAGTATCACACAAAATAGAATTAGATGCACGGCTCAGCAGACAGTATCATACAGAATAGGATTAGATACACAGTCAGCAGTCAGTATCACACAGGATAGGATTAGATACACGGCTCAGCCGTCAGTATCACACAGGATAGGATTAGATACACAGCTCAGCAGTCAGTATCACACAGGATAGAATTAGATGCATGGCTCAGCAGACAGTATCACACAGGATAGGATTAGATACACAGCTCAGCAGACAGTATCACATAGAATAGGATTAGATACACAGCTCAGCAGACAGTATCACACAGAATAGGATTAGATACACGGCTCAACAGACAGTATCACACAGGATAGGATTAGATGCACGGTTTTTATGTGCAATATAATCATTATAATTTGTTATAACTAACCACAGTTGGTTACTATGCCCAGGCAACGCCGGGCTCTTCAGCTAGTTATTATTGTTATTATTATTATTACTTTGGAACTACGCCATTGGATTTACCATGTCATGTACTTTAAAATGGTGAAATTGCAAAAAAAGTGCAATTCCACAATAGTTTTTTCTTACAATGTTCACTAAATGCTTAAACTGACTCGCAATTATGATTCTACAGGTCATTATGAGTTCACAGATACCAAACATGTAAAGGTTCTGTTTTTATTTAAATAGTGAAAAAAAATCCAAAGTTTGCAAAAAAAATAAATGGCGCCATTTTTCAAGACTCTCCATCTCCATTTTTCAGGATATGGAGCTAAGTGAGCTTTTTTTGCATGCTGAGCTGATGTGTTTATTGATACCACAGTGGCTGAGTGGTTAGCACTGCAGTCTTGGAGTCCTGGGTTCAAATCCCACCAAGGACAACATCTGCAAGGAGTTTGTATGTTTTCCGTGGTGTTTGCGTGGGTTTTCTCCCGGTACTCTGATTTCCTCTCACATTCCAAAAGACATACAGATAGGGCATCTAGATTGTGAGCCCCATCGTGGAGAGATGATAATGTGTGCATACTGTAAAGCGTTGCGAAATATGTTGGCGCTCCATAAATAAAAAGATTGTTATTATACTATTTTGGTGTAGATACGATGTTTTGATCGCCTGTCATTGCATTTTATTGCAATGTTGTGACTGCCAAAAAATGTAATTTTTGCGTTTTTTTTTCTCGTTACGCTGTTTACCGATCAAATTAATTATTTTTATATTTTGACAGATCGGGCGTTTCTGAATGTGACAATACCAAATATCTGTTGTTATATTGTTTTATTTTGAACTAGAAGAATACCCGCAGCTTCGCTCCCGGAAAATATGCTAAATTGCTGATTATGGTAGCTAAAGTAAAATTTTCAGTGTCACCCTGAAATTGACATTTTCAGAGCGCTAAAGTAAAAAATTTTTCCACAATTTTTATTATTCTGGCATTTTACTAATTTGTTGAGCTGCGAGTCACGTTGTTCACTTGTCTCAGCTCTTTGACACAATTTTGCTTTCTTAGCTTTTGGATGAACTTGCCCAAAAGATAGTTGTTTTTTAGGCGGCATTTTAAAATACAGTCCTTAGTATTATGAACTTTTCGTATTCACCTTACACTGATAAGAGATGTAATAGGATGAATAGTAAATACAGAGCAGCCCTCACACAGTATTACTATGACTTGAAGGAGCTCACATCTCAGTAATGAGAACCGCCTCACAGGCAGACTTGTCTAGTTGCCCATAGCAACCAATCAGAGCTCAGCTTTCAGTTTACCTCAACAGCTTCAGTGATGAAAGCTCCCTGTATAGTAAGCAATAATGACAATCTTACTATGAGGCATTTTTCGCCAGACCAATATTGCTGCTCAGTAATGTTTGTTCGTGTGCGTAGGGTACATCCATCTGAGTGTGTTTGCATGCATGTGTGGTCCTTGCGTGCGTGTGTGTGTGTGGTGTGCATGTGGTATTTATGGGGTGGTGTTGTGGTATTTGTGGGGTGGTGTTTGTGTGGTGTGTTGTGGCATTTGTGTGGTGCTTTGCTTGTGGGTTGGTGGTGTATGTGTGCTGTCTGTGTGATGTTTGTATGGTGTTTGTGAAATGTTTGTGTGTTGTGTGTGGTGGAGCGGCCCCTTTAGCAGCGACTCTTTGGCGCCGTCGGTATAATCCATCCTTGTCAGTCACAACTGTTGTTTTCCCCTCAGCACTTTTACTTTCACCTTCACATTTCTCCATTATATGTATAGGGCGTAAATTCGGGGCCCCAATGTCATGACGGGGGACTCTAGCAAGATTTAACGTGCGCAGTATTCTGCTCCTGTGGGTGGAGAGGGGGTGTGCCAAATTTCACCCAAATCCGGCGAGAACTGTGGATTTATAAAGAGTGTGCTACTACAGATTTTGAGTTTTATATATATAGAAGGAGCGAATGTGGATGATTTGAACTTTTATATTTTTTAATTTTTTTTTTACTTTTCACCTCCATGGGAGATTATCTGATGGCCTGTGCTACACAGAGTGGACTAAAGGCCCCGTCACACACAGCGATCTCGCTAGCGAGAACGCTGATTTTGTGACACATCAGCGATCTCACCAGCGAGATCACTGTGTGTGACGGGGATCAGCGACCGGCCCCCCTGCCGGTTATCGCTGATCGTGCAGCATCGGCCTGGGCCGTTTTTCGATCTCTGGTCTCCCGCTGGCCCGCTGGCCAGCGACGCTTAGTTACCCGCTGTTTACCTTGGCTACCAGTTCACAGCGCGAGCACGCTGGTATACAGGATTCACAGCGGGTAACTAAGCCACATGCGCGCTTAGTTACCTGCTATTTACCTTGGATACCAGCTCTCAGCGTCTACTTACAGCGCTGGGAGCTCGCTGATCATTGGTCTCCCGCTGCCACATGCAATGCGTGCTGGCCAGCGGGAGACCAATGATCAAAAAATGGTCCAGGACATTCCTGCACAATCAGAGATACCCAGCGGGGGGGAGCCGGTCGCTGATGCATGCCACACACAGCGAGATCGCTGGCGAGATCTCTGTGTGTGAAGTACCCCTAAGGCAACAGTATGCAGATAGTTCACCAGCATCCTGCATTCAAGGTCAGTACAACATACTGCCAACCCTTCATCCTAACCCTTATTCATGCACCAGAATTTACCTTCACCACACCAAACCCTATACACAGAAGCCCAAGTGCAAGCCAATATGTATTCAAGTCCACGTTCTGTTCAGCCACACAGTCCCAGCTCCAGAAACTATGCACATTAAAATAGTCACTGGAATGAATGCCTATACTGCACCACACCTTCCTGTGCTAATAGGTCAAAACGCCACAGACAATATGAATAACACTACACAGAAAGCAACAATCCTTCCAAAATCAGAGAAAATTGACATGTCTAACTTTGCAAGGTACATGGTTTGCCACAAACTTACTAAGACTGGTCTCATAAGGTTCGATGATCAACCTGAAAATGACACAGGGTGGAAATGTACCTTTAGAACCGTAAATTAGTGACCTTAGCATCACTGCTGCTGAAGAGATAGATATGCTGCTCAGGTGGCTCGGGCCACAATCCACAGAACAAGTCAACAGCTCTATCCACATTAGTAATCCAACGGTTGGTCTCATGACTGCTTTGGAGAGACTAGAGCAAAGCTATGGTTGTCCTGACGCCATATAAAATGCACAGGAAAAAACACAAAAATTGAGCTTGGTCTAAGTTAGTTTACATGCAGCACATAAATGCATGTTCACATCGGCCATAAAACATACAAAAGCTACAAAAAACAAAATAAGCAAAAACCCTGCTGCAACTAAATAAGTAAAAAGCAAAAGTGCATTTAAATAACACAGACTTCTTAGTAATTAGTAATACTGTTTTTTGTACGTTTTATAAAAAATGCAGTGTTCAAACGACTGCAAGATTTTCCAAAAATATCTAGTAAAGACAGTTCGAACTTCCACGAGCTCAGTGACCTTCTGTTAGAGCTCCAGCTCGCCAAAGCAGACACGCACCTACCTGGTCTCAGCTACCTGGACACTGCTAGTAGGGTAACCCAATTGTTTCTAAGCTACAGTACTATATTCAAGAAAAGTGGACCACACTTGGTCAAGGTACAAAAAAGAAAACTGTCTCCTTTCCTTAATTTTCGTATTTTTTTGAGTTTATCAAAAATATTGCAGAGTATAAACTATCCAGAGGAGAACCCAGTAGCCCTGGTTTATCATCTCCAAAATTTGAAGGTCCACATCATAATAACAGACACCACAGAGGTCCAGTGTCAGTCAAGAAGACTGATGTTCTTCCCTCACCTTCATCATCTCCAGACAAGAGCAACAAAGGTGTGCCATTCACAAGAAGCCATGTCCACTAAAGAAAGGCATCAACTTCAGAAAGAAACCACTCCAAGAACACAAGGAAATTCTAAAGAACTTTGGGGAATGTTACAGATGTTGTGCATCTACTGAACACTTTACTAAGGACTGTAAAATTGCTATTAAGTTTTTGGAGTGCGACAGTGAGGACCACGTACAAGTGTTACCTCCATCTTTACCTAACTCTGCAACGCTTACACCTTTTCCCACCAAATGGCATGGCTGGGAGGATTTAGATCAAGCAGTGAGTCCTACCACAATATCTTCTTCATGCACAGAAGTCTGCGGAGATGGCCTCTGGGACAAATCATGGGCAAATATATGGCTGGTGAACGTACATCCCAAGAGTCAGCCATAGAAAACCGCAAAGGTGTATGTCATCCTGGATGATCAGAGTAACTGATCACTTGCAAGGTCAGAACTCTTTTAACTGTTTAACTTAAAAGGAAATGCTCACCCCTACACCCTGGGCACCAGTAGTGGTGTTACGGAGGTCTCATAATATCTCATAGATTTCCCTACGCACTCTTGACGAGTGCATCCATACCATCCAACAGAGAAGAGATCCCAACCCCAGAGGTTGCTCTTCATCACCCTCATCTAAAGACTATAGCCAACAAGATACCATCTCTTGACAACAGCGCAAACATCCTGATTCTGCTCAGCTGAGACATTCTCCAGTAAGGGTCCCGCTACACTAAGTGACACTCCAGCGATCCTGACAACGATACGACCTGGTAAGGATCGTTGGTATGTTGCTACATGGTCGCTAGTAAGCTGTCAAACAGGCAGATCTATTCAACGACGCAGCAACAATACAGTGATCCGTATAATGACCTCGGTGGTCGTTGGGACCTTGTCACACAGAAGCTATTCTGACGACTCACGCCTGCATCCCTGAGTTCTGCGTCGCCAATGAGGTCGCTTCTCGGTGTCAAACACAGTGATGCATGCTGGCCAGCGGGACGCCAGCGATCAAAAAATGGCCCAGGACATTCAAGCATGATCAGCAATATCCAGCGGGGGGGCCGGTCACCGCTATGTGTCACACGTAGCGAGATCGCTGGAGAGGTCGCTGTTGCGTCACAAAACCTGTGACGTTTCAGCGATCTCGCTAACGATCTCGTTATGTGAGACCGGGTCAGCAAATCAATGGACTACATGATGCTCCATTTGCTCAACGCTTTGATCTACTCTGGGTTATCGTAGGTAATGTCTGCATAGATAAGATGAAGAGGCCTTCAAGGATTTCCTGATTTAAGACTCGTGTCTTGCCAAACAGTTGCACTTACTTTCAGCCATGCTTATATCATTACTGGGTGAAAGAAAAGCTGAGTGACAATAAGTGGCAGCAATAAATCCCTGACAACATGAACATGTTCCCGTCCTCTGATGACAACCTTGGGTCAACAGTGTTCAAATCTACAAGTGAAGACAATAAGCTGGCACATGGAAGCGAGGACAAAGAATTCATAAGGATTATGGAAAAGGAATTTGCCAAGAATGATTCCAACAGCTGGGTAGTACCTTTTATTTTTTCGCTCTCCAAGAACAAGGCTGCCAAAAATCTGCAGCAATCAACGGCAAGGTTTTCATTTTTAAAACGTACCCTAAGGAGAAAACCTTAGATGGAGAAACATTTTGTTGACTTCGTGCAGAATATCTTCATCAGAGGTCATGCAGAGCCTGCACCACCACTGAAGGAAGGAGAAGAATGCTAGTACCTTCCATCCTTTGGTGTCTATCACCCTCGCAAAGCTAGCCAAATCAAAGTGGTGTTTGACTCCAGTGCTCAGTATGAAATCATCTTTCTCAATAGCCTGCTCCTCATGGGGCCTAACCTAAACAACAGCCTTATAGGAGTGCTGATTTGTTTCAGAAAAGAAACTGTTGCCATAATGTCCGACATTCAGTAAATGTTCCATTGTTTTATCGTGGGAGAAGACAGCAGAAACTACCTTAGGTTCCTACGGCACAAGTACAATAATGTCCACAATGAGGTCACAGACTAGCGGATGAAGGTACATGTCTTCGGAAACAGCCACTCACCTGCTTTGGCAATCTATGGACTCAGACGAACATCTCAGGAAGGTGAGAGAGAGTATGGGTCTGATGCTCGTCTATTTGTGGAAAAGAACTTCTATGTAGATGATGATCTTAAATCTCTGCCCACAAGTGAAGAGGCAATTGACCTGCTCTCTAGAACAGTGGTCCCCAACCTTTTTTGCACCAGGGACCGGTTTCAAGCAAGACCATTCTTCCATGGCCCGGCAGGGCGAGGATGGAGGTGTGGTAGGGGCGGGGCTTTGGTCATAAGGGGGCGGGGCTATGGACGCGGTTGTAGTTTAGCAGTGCATACTTATCATTTAATTATAACATTTATAATGTGACTCCAACTCACCATAGGTTTTGAATGAGTGGGAGCACCTGGCTTGTTTCTCTGTTTCAGTGGGAGCACTGGGCTACTTCTACTGATGACCGTCACTGCTAAAGATGATTGGACCCTACAAGGAAATGGAGCATTGAGCACTTAGAAAAAATTGTACTGGATTACTGTACATGCTGGTTATTTTCTAATCATCAGAAAATGTATGTGTGGTTCCCCCCATCCTGTCCAGCTCTGTGTGGCTTCCCCTGTTGTATGCATGGCTCCCCTGTCCCATCCTTGTATACATGGCTCTGCTCACATGCTCCCATCCTTGTATACATGGCTCCGCTCCCACCCTCCCATCCTGTATACATGGGTCCGCTCCCACTCTCCCATCCTGTATACATGGCTCCACTCTCCCATCCTGTATACATGGCTCCACTCTGCCATCGTGTATACATGGCTCCGCTCCCACTCTCCATCCCATGTATTTATGGTTCTGCTCCCACTCTTCCTCCCTTATTTATGACTCCGCTCCCACTCTCTATCCCATGTATTTATGACTCCGCTCCCACTCTACATCCCATGTATTTATGGCTCCGCTCCCACTCTCCATCCCATGTATTTATGGCTCCGCTCCCACTCTCCCTCCCTTATTTATGGCTCCGCCCCCACTCTCCATCCCATGTATATTTGGCTCCGCTCGGCTCCCCCATCCTCCCCATCATACTTACCCCTCACGTCGCTGAACTTCCTTCTCGTCGCTGCACGTCCCTGCATCTCGCAGCGCTTCAGCTTCTTCCTGTGTGGAGCGGTCACATGCTACCGCTCATTAAGGTCCATGAATATGGACGCCACACCCATGGGAGATGAGTGGCGTCAATATTCATGACCTTAAATGAGCGGTAGCACGTGACCGCTCAGCGCTGGATGAAGCCGACGACGACGACAGGGACCACGGCCAGTGGCGTAGCAACTGTTTGTGGCCCCCGGGGCGGTCGAAAAATTTGCTGCCCCTTTGGTCGTTGATAATCCGGAAGTATCCGAAGAGCACCCATCATTGCCTGCTCCGTCACCCCATCACTCCCGTCATTGCCTGCTCCATCACCCCATCACTCCCATCACTGCCTTCTCCCCATCACTGCCTGCTCCATCACCCCATCACTGCCTTCTCCCCATCACTCCCATCATTGCCTGCTCCATCACCCCATCACTCCCATCATTGCCTTCTCCATTACCCCCATCCTTGCCTGCTCCATCACATCATCATTGCCTTCACCCCATCACTCCCTTCTCCACATCATTGCCTTCTCCATCACCCCATCACTGCCATCTCTCCACACCTCCCATCATTGCCTTCTCCCCATCACCCCATCATGGCCTTCTCCCATTACCCCCTCATGACCTTCTCCTATCACCCCCTCATGGCCTTCTCCCATCACCCCAGGCATCATGGCCTTCTCTCCCCATCACGGTCTTCTCCTCATGTCCCCATCTCCTCCAGGGCCAGGCTAACCTACACAAACACAGACAAACACACATACAGTCATATGTAAAAGTTTGGGCACCCTTATTAATGTTAACCTTTTTTCTTTATAACAATTTTGGTTTTTGCAACAGCTATTTCAGTTTCATATATCTAATAACTGATGGACTCAGTTATATTTCTGGATTCAAATGAGGTTTATTGTACTAACAGAAAATGTGCAATCTGCATTTTAACAAAATTTGACTGGTGCAAAAGTATGGGCACCTCAACATAAAAGTGACATTAATATTTCGTAGATCCTCCTTTTGCAAAAATAACAGCCTCTAGTCGCTTCCTGTAGCTATTAATGAGTTCCTGGATCCTGGATGAAGGTATTTGTGACCATTCCTGTTTACAATACAATTCCAGTTCAGTTAAGTTTGATGGTCGCCGAGCATGGACAGCCCGCTTCAAATCATCCCACAGATGTTCAATGATATTCAGGTCTGGGGACTGGGATGGCCATTCCAGAACATTGTAATTGTTCCTCTGCATGAATGCCTGAGTAGATTTGGAGCGGTGTTTTGGATCATTGTCTTGCTGAAATATCCATCCCCTGCGTAACTTCAACTTCCTCACTGATTCTTGCACATTGTTGTCAAGAATCTGCTGATACTGAGTTGAATCCATGCGACCCTCAACTTTAACAAGATTCCTGGTGCCGGCATTGGCCACACAGCCCCAAAGCATGATGGAACCTCCACCAAATTTTACTGTGGGTAGCAAGTGTTTTTCTTGGAATGCTGTGTTTTTTAGCCTCCATGCATAACGCCTTTTTGTATGACCAAACAACTCAATCTTTGCTTCATCAGTCCACAGGACCTTCTTCCAAAATGTAACTGGCTTGTCCAAATGTGCTTTTGCATACCTCAGGCGACTCTGTTTGTGGCGTGCTTGCAGAAACGGCTTCTTTCGCATCACTCTCCCATACAGCTTCTCCTTGTGCAAAGTGCGCTGTATTGTTGACCGATGCACAGTGACACCATCTGCAGCAAGACGATGCTGCAGGTCTTTGGAGGTGGTCTGTGGATTGTCCTTGACTGTTCTCACCATTCTTCTCTGCCTTTCTGATATTTTTCTTGGCCTGCCACTTCTGGGCTTAACAAGAACTGTACCTGTGTTCTTCCATTTCCTTACTATGTTCCTCACAGTGGAAACTGACAGGTTAAATCTCTGAGACAACTTTTTGTATCCTTCCCCTGAAAAGCTATGTTGAATAATCTTTGTTTTCAGATCATTTGAGAGTTGTTTTGAGGAGCCCATGATTCCACTCTTCATAGGAGAATCACATAGGAGAACTACTTGCAAGTGGCCACCTTAAATACCTTTTCTCATGATTTGATACACCTGGCTATGAAGTTCAAAGCTCAATGAGGTTACAAAACCAATTTAGTGCTTCAGGAAGTCAGTAAAAAGTAGTTAGGAGTGTTCAAATCATGAAAATGATAAGGGTGCCCATACTTTTGCACCGGTCAAATTTTGCTAAAATGCAGATTGCACTTTTTCTGTTAGTACAATAAACCTCATTTGAATCCAGAAATATAACTGAGTCCATCAGTTATTAGATATATGAAACTGAAATACCTGTTGCAAAAACCAAAATTGTTATAAAGAAAAAAGGTTAACATTAATAGGGGTGCCCAAACTTTAACATATGACTGTACATACATACACACATACATACACACATACACACACACAGACATACATACACACACACAGACAGACATACACACATTATATATACACACAGAGACACCACCTCTCTCCTCTCACCTGTCCGCAGAATTGCCCGCGCTTCTTCGCTCTGACACAGCAGCGGCCGCTGAATGATGACGTCATTCAGCGGCGCGCTCCTCTCTGTGTCAGTTAGAGACAGGAAGCGTGGGCGGCGGGCAGGAAACTGGACGGGTCCTTGTAGCTCCGCTCCTGCTATTCCCTCTTGCAGGCAGTGGAGCTGCTTGGATCGCTCCCTGGCCGCCGCTACACATGAGGGCAATCTAGGAATTGCTGCGCGCCGCCCCCACACACGTGCTGCCTGGGGTGGACAGCCCCCCCACGCTACGCCACTGACCGCGGCTAGGAGAATCAGCTGTTGCACCACCCCTGGCTCCCCTTGTGTCCGCGGACCGGCAAGGGCACTGCAGCGGCCCAGTGCTGGGCCGCGGACCGGCAGTTGGGGACCCCTGCTCTAGAACACAGGAAATGCTGTCAGCAGCAAACCTCAGACTTCACAAGATCATCTCCAACAGCCAGGAGGTCATGAAGCCATTCCCATCTGAGGACCATGCAACGTGCTCAAAGTACCTCAGTCTGGGTTCTGATGTTCCTCTTATGCAACGCAGCCTTGATCTGTTTTGGGACATTAAACAGGACACGTTCACATTTTGGGTGTCAGTCTGTGACAAACCCTTCACCAAATGATGAGTCTTATCTGTTGTGAACAGAATCTACGATCCTCTCGAGTTTATAGCACCCATTACCATTTAAGGCAATATACTGTTGAGACAGTTGACTGCTCCAACGTGTTTGGAACACTAAGCTACCATTCCAGAAACAACAAAGTCAAGAAACATGGAAGAAGTCTCTGAAGGTCTTCAAACACCTCCAAGTCCCACGTTGTTATTCCTTAAGTTTCCATTCAGCTGCCATCAGAAGAGAAGTTCACATTTTCTCTGACTAACCTATCTGAAGACATCAGAAGCTAACAACAAGGTGAATTATGGATTTGTTGTGGGTAAGTCCAAATCACCCCCCAAATCTGCACACTCTGTACCAGGGCCTGGACATTGTGCTGCTGTACTGGCAGCAGAGGTTGCCGTAGTTTCCACTGAACAGTGGCACCTCTTCTCTGCTGGCCTGATATCAGCTGATTGAGGAACAGGATTCATGGCCGCATCTAGCCCTTGCGATAACACATCGCTGTCATCTCAAAGCCTTTTATACAAGGACCATTTTTCTGTTGATGCTAGCAGCACATATGAGCTTGAGAAACCGGATGCTGATTTGGAGATCAGAACAGCCATCTTTACATGCAGCTCATCTATGGCACCAAGGTTGAAGCTAAGGCCTCATCACTCTGAACGCTCCTCGAGCTGATCATCGGTCGTGCAGACTGAAATTCACCAGACTTATATCGCCAAGTGCTTCATGAGAGAAGGCATCATATGAAGGACATTACTACTAGACACAGCTGACAGTGGGGAGCATACTACCATACACCTCAGCTGTGTTAGAACATGGAACTTTCACCATTGGATTGTTGGGTTGGTGGAAGATTGGTTTCCAGTTGGACTTAGATTATATTACTGTTGTAGACTTCAGGCCACCAACCAGAAAACTGCAGTTACAACTGTTATAGTTACTGTTGCCTGCTCATGTGTTTCTTTTATCTTTCAGGTTACAGATTGACTGTGGACATCATCAGAAGATATCACATCAAATGGATCATTGTGAAATCTAAAGATTTCAGATGAGGGATGTCATGTCCCATTCACCATCTATCAGCCTTCTTAGAAGCTCATGTGTATGCAGTCCTGTTTCTGAAAAGTCTTTTTGTATGTGTGCATATTTGCAAGAATTCTGCTGGAAAACAAACCTTCTTCTGGAATCTTCATACGTGCCTCCTATAGTCGAGTTAGAACCATCTGTGGACATCATTACGTGTGAGTATGGTTTTTAAGAGAGCCTAAAAATGGTGTCTCACAGCGCCCTACGCTTGCAGCTTAGTCATGGAGTCAGAATATGAACGATTCAGCAAACAAGCTCATTTTGTTTCTTTGTCAGGATTACCAAATGCAGAGATATTCGCCAGGTTGTTCATTTCTCATATTGCAAGGTTACATGGGGTTGCTCTTAACACTGTGTCTGCATGTCCCCAATTGGACAGACCATCAGCAGATTTGCCTTTCAGTATCATCTTTATGCCGATGACACAAAACTGTACACAACTATACCTTACCCCGCTGTACTACAGAAATCCAGTGACTGTCTGTCCGCAGTCTCCAACAGCATGTCAGCTCTTTATCTGAAACTCAACCTTTCCAAAACTGAATTTCTTCTGCTCCTGTAGTCTATTAACCTCGCTAAATCTGGCATCTCCCTGTCCGTGGGTGGCACCATAAGAACGCCCCAACAGAAGATGCACTGTCTGGGTGTTATGTTTGACACAAATCTTCCCTTCACCTCCCATAAACAATCTCTTGCCTGCTTTTGCCACTTACACCTAAAGAACATCTCTAGAATCCGCCCCTTTCTCACCATGGAAACACCAAAAACCATCACTGTTGCCCTCATCCACTCTCTCCTGGACTACTGTAATGCTCTATTAATTGGCCTACCCCCTCACTCGACTTTCCCCTCTCCAGTCCTTCCAGAGTCATTCATCTGGCTAAATGGTGCTCGGACTCGTCCGCTCTGTGCCAGTCATTGCACTGGCTGCCCATTCATTATAGGATCCAATTCAAACTGCTTGCCCTCACCCACAAAGCTCTCCATAGTACGACACTCTCCTACATCTCCTCCCTCATTTCTGTTTATTGGCCTACCCACTTGTTATGCTCTGCAAGCGACTGTCGACTAACCTCTGCACTAATCCATACCTCCCACTCCCAGCTCCAAGACTTCTCCCACGCTGCGCCAATCCTCTGAAATGCTCTACCCCAATAACTTAGGACTATCCACAATTTTCACAGTTTTAAGCGCTCCCTCAAAACACATCTGTTCTGAGCGGCCTATCACATTCCCTAATCAAAGTCATTTTATATGTGTGTGTGAGTGTGTGGCCCTTTTATTATCTGAGAATAACCCTTTATCAAACTCCACCGCTCCCAATAGCACCACAAACACTGGCTGATGACCAGCTCATGCAGCCTTTATCTATCCCCTACTCCCTCAAGATGGCTGTACCATCATTGGAAATACACACCTGTACTTTGTGCCTCACCCCACCTCATTGTTGGTTGTAAGCTCTCACAAGCAGGGTCATCTTATTTTGCTTTAAATATTGTATTATCGTATCTTTAACATTGTTACTTATGACTGTTGTGTATGAACTGTTAAACTGTAAAGCACTCCGGAATATGTTGACGCTATATACCAGAAAATAAAGATTATTATTATTATTATTATTAGGGAGCGCAATTTGTCCCTAATTTCTGGAGAGGTTTTTGTTGTAAATTGGGAATTGACTTGTCACTTTCCTCTGCTTACCACCCTCAAACCATTGACTGACAGGACAAATCAATCTTTGGAACACATTTTAAGGCACTTTGTGGCAGCTCAGCCAAAGAACTGTTCTTTGTTTTTACCGCTCGCTGAATTTGCATTTAACAATCAGGTAAATCAGTCTACAACAACCCCACTGCTCATCTGTAATTATGATTTTCATCCACATTTTGGTGAATTTTATAAGATTAGTTTTGAATGTCCTGGGTTGGAAGTCCTTGTGCAGAGACTTGGAGATGTATGGAGGGAGGTTCAAAAGAATATTGGGATGGCTCAGATTTGCCAAAAACGAAAGACCCATAGAAGAAGTTTCGTCCATCTTGTTTTAAAGGTTGGGGATAGGGTTTGGGGTTTGGCTGTCATCCAGAAACATCAAACTTAAGGTACCATCAGCAAAGTTGGGTCCAAAGTTCATCAGTCCCTATGAAATTCTGGAAGGGGTCTATCCAGTTGCCTGTAGGTTGAAGCATCCTCCATATCTCCACATCCCTAACGTATTCCATAAAGTTTTTCCCCTCAGTGATGTCGCCTTATTCCCCGCCTCCTCCAGCTGCTGTGAATGGTAGTTTAGAATATGAGGTGTAGAGAGTTGTGGACTCTCGTAGGGTCAAAATTCCCACCAGTACCTCATCCACTGGAAGGCATATGGACCTGAGGAGAGATCCTGGGTCCCAGTTAGAGATGTGAAGGCCGAGCGGTTAGTGAGGGCCTTCCATCTGAAGTTACCTGGAAAATCTGGGGATCCAGTGGCTCCCCTAGAAGAGGGAGTACTGTAACGATTCCATCCCTCAGTGTTGAGCTGTCTATGCAGTGATTGACAGCTAATTTGTCCAGTCTAGTGCAGGGGTGTGCTGAGCTGTCTGTGCAGTGATTGACAGCTCATTTGTCCTGTCTGGTGCAGGGGCATGCTGAGCTTTGATTGACAGCTCAGCCATCCAATCTGAGACCGTAAGGTACTGAGCTTTCGCCAGGTGCTCTCAGTTCCCATAATTTTTCAGCTACTTAATTGAACTGACAGTCACAGAGAGCTGTCAGCTGTAGCTTCAGCTAAGTGTGATTGGTTTAATCTGGTCTTGTATTTTGATCATTGATCCATTGCTGCCTGACCTTGGACCTTGTTCTGACCATCCATCTGTTTAGCCCCTTTGCTCTGATCCGCTATCCTACTGGTATTTTGACTTCAGACTGTAACCTGACTTTTATGCAGGTTATTGACCTCAGAGTCCTCGACTATCCCGATTCACAACTTGTCCTTGAGAAGTGGCTCATAGTTTCAGGCACATAATAAAATATTAATATAGTCCTGATAACCCCTTTAAACCTCAGCACTCTGTTATGCCTATATGTAGTTTGAAGAGAGAGGGGAGCAGGAGAAGAAAGACAAAGAACCACTTCCACTTACTATAATTTATCTCAGTCTTTCTCTTGGTAGTGACATATTACACTTCTAAGTAAGACAGAAAGCAGATATGTAATGGCTGGCACTATGAAGTGATTTATTTGGGGTAATACAAACTAAGTTTAAAGTAAAATGACATTCAGATTGCCTGTTTAGCCCAATACATTTTAAATGAGATTGTCCGAAAGTAGTGACCATTTAAAAGGTACCCACCGTTTCAGGTGAATTTGTAGAAAATGAGCCATGTTTGTGTGCATGAGGAACACTATTTTCTCTATCTGTTGTATGGCTTTATACTTCATTTTTTACCAGTTTGTGCATATGCTGTGTGGCTCCATTTCTAAGGGTACATACCCATATGTGAGAAAAGAAACTGTCTGATTTCTGGGCCAAAAAACGGACGAGTGCCATGCAAGTGTAATGCAATTTTTAAAACGGAACATTCATATGCCATGCGTATGCAATCCGTATGCAATGCGCTTTCAACGGAGAAAGGAGGCCAAATCAAACTTCATTGTGTGGTAGCCCTATATAAAGCTACGGTAGTTAACAACATGTGTGCTGGTAAGCACATTATTATTTAGAGTTTTGGCTGTTGGCATAAACTCCGAGAAAGTATTGCTACTAGCAATCTGAGTTTGGATCCTACCGAGGAACTCCTCTTCAGCTGGGTGTTATCCTTGGAGTATGGGGTTGGATTTTCCCCTGTTGTTTCTCTGAGGAGGTGGCGTAGATTTTGGGAGCATCCATTCCTCACCCAGCATCCTAAAAGAGGTCATTTTGCCTGGCTGTATGGATCCCTATGCATGCATCCTGAAAATTTTTTGTCCTACACGAGAATGTCACTAGAGACATTTGACATTCTACTGGCTGAGCTTCGTCCAGCAATAACATTTCAAAATTCCCGTTATCGCAAATGCATTTCTGCAGAAGAACGGCTTCTGCTTACCTTGAGGTATTTTTTTTGTTTATTTTAACATATGTGAAACATAATCTTTGAATATTTTGTGGGATAATTGTTAACATGACTTAAAGTAGAATGTCTGCCATTCCTCAAAAATAATGCGAACCTTCCCTTAATTTGTAACTGTATTTACATTTTAGGTTTCTTGCAAAAGGAGAGGAGAGTCTTATGCTGCCCTCCATTGAGAGTTTCTCGTTGGACGCTCAACCATCTACAATATTGTGAAGCACACCTGTACACAAATCTGGGAGCATCTTACGAAGAAAGTCATGCCGAAGCCAAACCCAGAACACTAGGAATGCATCCCAAATGGGATGTACCTGTGTTGTCAGTTCCCAAATTGTCTGGGTGTTTTAGATGGGAAGCACATCCAGGTCAAGAAGCGGCTGAACTTAGGGTCCCAATACTAAAATTTAAGTGTTTTTTTTCAGTAGTCTTGTTGGTATTTGTTGACAGCCAATACAATTTTATAATTGTAGATATTGGGGCCTATGGAAGAACTGGAGATTCTTGCATCTTCAATTCTTCGATAATGGGTCGGAGGCTTAAGAACAATCAAAAGGGTGCTCCACCCCCAAGGAGTCTTCCTGTTTCAGGTGGTCCACCAATTCCTTTTGTGATAGTGGCTGATGAGGCTTTTCAACTCACACAATGTTATGAGGCCTTACCCTCGGTAGGGTCTTGACAGACGTCGGAGGATTTTTAATTACAGACTAACAAGGTCACGGCATCTGGTGGAATTTGCCTTTGGCATTTTGTGCGCAAAATGGAGAGTATTGCTTAGTGACCTCCAGTTAAGCGAGCAAAATGTCGACGTTGTAATTAAGGTGTGTGTAATATTACACAAATATTACACAATTTTAAACGCATCCATGATTTGCGTGTGTCTGAGAATACTGAGGGAGGATTGGCTAACAATCCTGGTCAAATTGCCCAGGCTTTCCCCAGAGGCAGAGCGCTTTCAGGCTTCAGAGTGCGTGAAATTATGATGGATTATTTTATTACACCGGAGGGATCCATACCCTGGCAAGAAAATGTTGGGCCATGATGTTTTGTTTATTTTTTTTTCTGTTGATGCTGATTTCAATAATCATACTATGTGTTCATTATTTTGGCTTAGCACTATGCCTACATGTTTTTTTTATTAATAAACACATATTTTGCTTTGAAAACAAGATTTCCTTTTATTTGGCACCAAACACAAATAAAACTCTGGATTCATTTTGGCTTAACTAAGAAATATCCAACATTGACAACGTTTTACCTATTGTAACAATAACAAACCTTACAAATCCAAAAAAGCATGAAATGATGTGGTTGGTGAAGTTGGTGCAAGGGGATTGTCAGGGTTTTCGGGAAGAGTGCTTTGCTGATGTGTTGTTGGATTTGTAGCTGCTGGGGGGTTGGGCTGTGTTGGTATTGGTTGTTGGCGAGTGGGCACATTATCCACTGGTCCATGATAATACCAAGCAGGTTCTTGTGTATGTTGGCGGTAAGATCTTTGGCTGTGTTGGGCAATATTCAAAGTTTGTTGTGGAGGACTATGATGGCAGCCTTCACCCTGGGCAACTAAATGTGATTGCCTGTACTGTGGCCCATATTGGCCTTGCTTCCCATAATGTGTTTGGTATGTGGGCCATGCTGGCTGAGTAAGTGTGGTTGGTGTGACTTCCTAGTTGCAAGGCCATGAGCAGCCCCTGAGTTGGATGCAAGGGGGCAATTAAACAGCTGTTGGTGGTGTCTCTCTATTAAATCAAAAAGATAACTCGGATTTTGGGGGGGTGGTAGCATGTGTGAGGTGTAGTATAGATGTTTTGTTGTTCAGCCTTAAATCTATGGGCATTTGGCGAAGATGTTGGGCCAAGCTATGACTAAATGCTGTTCTGTCCCCACTTAATGGCGATTAAAGGTATGCAGACATGTAAGTGAGAGAAGTTCCTACCTTTGTGTATCCAATAAGCGAGGCAGACATGACCCTTAGCAGCTTCTCAGATAAGCATACACGCGTTGTGATGAAGAACAATGTTGGTTTATTCCGTAGATAACGATTCAAACATTACACTGAGTCTCTTGCATGGAGCTTGTCTCTGGAGTCGCTACTTGCGGGTCAAAAGACTTTGCTTCCTCAGCTCATGAGGGAGAACAGTTCTCTCAGGTAAGATGTCTGCCGATGACTGAGCAAACAGGAAGAGAAGAGGCTGAAGAGAAGCCCCTCCCCATAGGCTGAACAAGGAAAGACCGAGGAACTAAATGGTCTGGCCAGTAGATGGCAGCAGAGACAAGCGAAAAAACATAAATACATTTCTTTAACTAGAAACATGCATGGAACAGCACACTCCCCGTCTGGAATTCACTATGGGGATTCCACTATTGTCCATAATAATAATAAACCTAAAAGAAAGGGCATGTTAAATGCAACAATTAAAGTTCAAAAAATCAGAAAAACGGCCAAACTTTGGGTGCAGAACGCTCATCCCATAGTGGCGCTCTCGATAGGCAGTAAGAGGACGAGTTCATGGATTGGCCTCGCAAAGATCTTCGTCTCACCCTTCCTAAAGACCCTCAGCTCCACCTTCCGCACGTTGCCGTCCTGGCTAGGCAGTGTCCTGGTAACAAGTCCCAGAGGCCAGTCAGTCCTTTCAGTGGTCTGGTCTTTCATGAGGACCAGATCTCCTTCCTTGATATTCGGCTTGGGATGTCGCCACTTCCTTCTCCCTTGAAGAATGGTAAGGTATTCCTTCCTCCTTCGGTTCCAGAAGTAGTCGGCCAAATATTGGACTCGTTTCCAGTGTCTTTGGTAGGTGTTGGCATGAGTGAAATCTCCGCTGGGAATTACCGCGTTGTCGATCTTCTGAGTAAGAAGGATGTTGGGAGTCAACATGGTTGGTACCTCTGGATCCATTGACACCGGCACAAGGGGTCTCGAGTTGATGATGGCTGAGACTTCGGCTAAAAGAGTCACTAGAGTCTCGTGCGTGAGTCTCGAGGAGTTGACGTCCTTTAGCATGGAGTTCAGGATGTTGCGTGAGATTCCGATCATCCTCTCCCAGGAGCCTCCCATGTGAGAACTGTGAGGAGAATTGAAGATCCAGGTGCAACCCTTGTCTGCCAGCTGGTCTTGGATTGGCTTGGTGTCGATGTTCAGCTCTCTACATGCACCGACGAAGTTGCTGCCGCGGTCGGACCTCAGCTGCTTTACTGGTCCTCTGATGGCGAAGAATCTTCTCAAGGCGTTAATCAGGCAGGAGGTATCCATGGACTCTAACACCTCGATGTGAACGGCTCGGATGCTCAAGCAGGTGAATAGCACAGCCCACCGCTTACTGTCCGCACGGCTGCTACGAGTTCTGCGTGTGGATACCATCCATGGTCCGAAAACGTCTAGGCCCACATAGGTGAAAGGTGGTTCCATGGAAAGTCTATCTGTAGGTAGGTCGGCCATTTGTTGGCACAGTTGCTTTCCTCTCACTTTGCGACAGTGCACACAATCGTGAAGTATTTGTGCTACACGTCTCTTCATCCCGACAATCCAGAGGCCTGCAGACCGTAGAGTGCCCTCTGTAATTTGCCTGCCTTGGTGTTCAGCCCTTTCATGATGATGACGGATCAGTAAGACTGTAACGTGGTGTTTGTTGGGAATGATGAGAGGATTTTGCTCTGCGACACCGAAACGAGCCTGGCTTAAACGACCGCCAACCCTCAGTAAGCCGAAGCTGTCCATTACTGGGTTTAAATTGGCGAGGGGGCTTCTTAATGGAATCTGCTGTTTGTTATTTAAGCACTTCCATTCGGTGGCGAATTCGCTCTGTTGGAGGTGGCGTATAATGAGGGACTCACTACGGGAGATGTCCTCAGCAGAAAGAGGTCTGTGGCATACATGCCAGCGATGACAGTCCTTGTCTTTAAAGTCTGCACGATAACATCTGGCGATGTGCACTAACCTGGCAACAGTCCTGACGAGTCTTAACCAGCTGGAGAAACGTTCAAAATGTTGGCAGCCGAGGTAGGATGTTTTCTCAGCACTGGTGGTCAGGGTATGGACCTCAGTTCGGACATCTGGATCGTTGTCTGGATCTAGGATGCTGAAGTCTTCCTGGACACCTTCTTCTGACCGTCTCAGCAGGAACTCTTGACCTGTAAGCCAAGAAGAGTTAACGAAAGAAGATATAGACATGGGTCTGGTTGCAAGATCTGCTGGATTCAGCTCCGATGGTACGTAACGCCATTGTTCCGGTTTGGAGGATCTCCTGATCCTTTCGATGCGGTTACTGACATACACGTAGAATCGTCTCGATGTATTGTAGATGTAACCCAAAACGACCTTGCTGTCGGTGTAGAATTGGACCTCATCTATTTCGATACACAGTTCTTGTAGTATGAAGTCAGCAATTTCCACTGCCAAGACGGCTCCACAGAGTTCGAGTCTGGGGATGGTGTGGTCGGGCTTCGGGGCTAGCTTCGCCTTGCCGAACACCAATCCGACGTAGCTTTGCCCGCTGGCGTCCATCACCTTCAGGTATGCAACCGCCGCTATGGCTTCTGTGGAGGCGTCTGAAAAGACGTGGAGTTCTTTCCTTCCGCTAGAGGCAAGGGAGATTTTGGTGTAGCATCTCGGGATGTGAATATTGTTCAATCCGCACAACGACTGTTTCCAAGTTTCCCATTTTTTCTCTTTGTCGGAGGGGAGCGGGGTATCCCAATCCTTGACAGTTTCAGATAGTTGTCTCAACAAGGATTTGCCTTGTATGGTGATGGGCGCCACGAACCCCAGCGGGTCAAATAAGCTGTTCACTATGGAGAGGACACCACGTTTTGTGAACGGTTTGTCCAAGCAATTCACTTGAAACCCGAAGGAGTCGGCTGCGAGATCCCATCTGATGCCTAGGCTCCTCTGCACGGGTGGGCTGTCTAGCCCCAAGTCAATGTCCTTGAATCCAGGGGCGTGATCACCCGAATCAAAGGCTCTCATTACGGTCGGGCTGTTTGAAGCGATTTTATGAAGCCTGAGCCTTGCCTGGGCCAGCATACCTTGGGTCCTCTTGAGCAAATCAATGGCTGCTTCTTCAGTGGGCAGTGATTTGAGCCCGTCGTCTACATAGAAGTCTCTTTCAACGAAGTCTCTTGCGTCTGTGCCATACTCAGACTCTCCCTCTGATGCGGTCCTTCGGAGACCGTAGGTTGCTACTGCGGGTGAAGGGCTGTTCCCGAAGACATGGACTCTCATACGGTATTCCACCATCTCTTTGTTGGTGTCGTTGTCCTTGAACCACAGGAATCTGAGGAAGTTCCGGTGGTCCTCCCTGACTAGGAAACAGTGGAACATCTGTTCGATATCGGCAGTGATGGCGACGAGTTCTTTCCTGAACCTCAGCAACACTCCTACTAAGTTGTTCGTCAGGTTGGGACCTGTGAGGAGGACATCGTTGAGTGATACGCCTCCATGTTTGGCGCTGGAGTCAAAGACAACCCTGATTTGGTTCGGTTTCCGTGGGTGGTAGACACCAAATGAAGGCAGATACCAGCACTCTTCGTTCTTCTTCACGGGAGGAGCGGGTTCCGCGTGGTTGTTGCGAAATATTCTGTCCATAAAGGCGACAATGTGCTCCCTCATTTCAGGTTTGTGGTTCATTGAACGTTGAAGAGAGTTGAATCTGTTCTGAGCTTGGTCTCGGTTGTTTGGCAGTCTTACCCTGGTGGATCGGAAGGGTAATGGAGAGACCCAGTGGTCGGTTTTGTCCTTAGAGAACTCACGGTCCATTATGTCGATGAATTCTCTGTCCTCCACTGACAAGGCTACTTTATCGTCGTCCTTGGTGATGTGAAAGACTGATCTTCCCAAGTTGTCGGTACGCAGAGAAGAAGCGATGTCAGGCAGCTGTATTGAGTCTGGGGGCTTCTCTTTCACTTCATAGTGATGAGGACATGGCCTTAGGCAGGTTGTGCGTCCGTCTCCATGGACGTAGGTCCTGAAGGAGTCGATTTCTGATCGATCAACGCACACGTTTCCTATGACTACCCATCCGAGGTCCAGTCTCTGGGCGTATGGTGCGTAGTCAGGTCCGTTGCACTGTTGTCGCACCTTGTGTACCCTCAGGTTGTCTCTGCCGAGCAGGAGTAGAATCTCCGCTTTGTTGTCCATAGGTGGGATGACGCTTGCGAGGTGCTTCAGGTGCGGCTGATGAAGTACAGCTTCTGGGGTAGGAATTTCACTCCTATGGCTGGGTATTTGGTTACATTCAACTAGCGTTGGCAGAGGTATTTCAGTCTTCCCGTTGATAGGAGAAGCGATGAATCCCTGGGCTCTTCTGCCGCTAGTCTCTATGCGGCCTGAGCAGGTGTTCAAGGTGTAGGGCTCTGATGGTCCACTAATTCCGAAGGCTTCAAAGAATTTGGCTCCTGCCAGGGACCGGTTGCTTTGGTCGTCTATGATGGCATACACCTTCATTGCCTTTTCTGGATGTCCTTCGGGGTAAACCTTGATGAGGCATATTCGGGCGCAACATTTCTCCATGCGGCCCTCTCCACATACTTCTGAGCATGAGCAGGAGACAGTTGTGGCGGTGTCGGTCTGATTCTGTGGCTCCCCGCCATGACTTGGAGCGGGAGCAGTGGTGACTGCAGCCGGTGTGTCTCTAGCTATTCGGGTTGAGTGCATGGCTGAAACATGCTTTTCGCTGTGGCACTCCCCACACTTGACTGTGGATTTGCAGTCCTTGGCCATGTGCTCAAGTGATGCGCAGCATTTGAAGCAAACCCCGAGCTCTGTGAGGATCTCCTTGCGCTCCTGTAGAGTTTTGGATCTAAACCCTTTGCACTTGGTCAACGAGTGTGGCTTCTTGTGGATGGGACATTCACGATTAAAGGATTTATCTCGTGTTGAGACGATGTTCTGTTCGTCTGTGGGCGTTGCAGGTGACGGTAGCTCGGTCTTCCTAACGCTCACAGCTCTCTTAGTGTCTCTGCGTTTGTATGTGGTGTTTTCATACCTTGGCGCAGGAGTTGGTGCGGCTGTCGAAGCGTTGGACTCTAGGAAGTCGAGGCTGGGGTCATTCCTCATCTGGGCCTGTTCATCGATGAACCTGCAGAAGTGGATGAATGGAGGGAAGGTAACGTCGTTCACTCCTTTGTATCTTGATACTGACATTGCCCACTTTTCCTGCAGGCTGTATGGCAGCTTCACCACGATCGGGTTTACTCCATGGGCTGAATCCAGATAGCACAGCCCAGACAGACGAGGGTCTCTTTTGGCGAGCTCCAGCTCCATTAGCAGGTCACTTAGGTCTTGCAGCTTGTGGACGTCTTTAAGGTTGATCTTTTGGAAATCCTGCAGTCTCTTGAATAGGGCTTTCTCTATTGCCTCTGCGCTGCCAAAGGTGCGTTCCAGCCTTTGCCATGCGGCAGCGAGACCTGCTTCTGCTTGTCCCACGTGGACCGCTCTGAGGCTCCTGACGCGGGTTGAAGAGCTTGGACCTAACCACTTTATCAGGAGGTCAAGTTCCTGTTCTTCAGTTAGGTTGAGATTGGCGATGGCTGCCTTAAAGGTTGCTTTCCAGGCCCTGTAGCTCTCTGCACGATCATCAAACTTCATAAGACTGGTGTTGATTAGCTCTCTGCTCACCATGAACCTGGCGAACTCGGACATATCCGACTTCTCACCACTCGTTGCCACGACGACTCGTGATGCCCCTGGGGCGTATGGGCCGCCTGGTGTGAATGGATGAGCTGTTCCCGGATAGAATGATGTTGCTGCAGGGTTGAGCTGTGGTTTAGCCCTTGAAGAATCTGACGAATACCGCTTGAGCTGTAAAGGTGGGTCAGGAAACACTTGGTTGCCATCTTGTGGTGACTGTGTTTGAGAAGGTATCTCTGGGAGTACGTTGGAGGTTTTGGTGTCATCGACTTGGACGGTACTGTAGACCGGGGTTGCTACAGGTAGCTGGTTTAGTACATAGTCTTTCGTGCGATTGACTGGATCGTCTGATTCCAGTGGTGGCAAGTTAGCTGCATCAGGACCTTGGATCAACGCCTGCTCAAGTAGTCTCACTTTAGCTAGTGCGACCTCCTCTTCCATCTGTGACCGAAGAATCTTCAGCTGAGCCTCCGCTTCTGCTTCTGCTCTCTTGGCTTCCACTTCTGCCCTTTTTGCTTCCACTTCTGCCCTTTTTGCTTCCACTTCTGCCCTTTTTGCTTCCATGTCTGCTTCTGCCCTTTTTGCCTCTGCCTTAGCTTCTCTCTCAGTGAAAGAACGTCTCACTCTGGATTCCTCTGCCTTTATGCGGGCCTCTAGTATCCTGTCGCTCATGGTTGAACTTCTTGAGGACGATGCCCTGGATGACCGAGAGGAACGTTTAGATGAGGTCGATCGGTGTGACCTGGTTTCTTGCAGGTGAGAGATACGGTGTTCAGCCTTGTTTATGGCATGTTGGACCTTGGCGTCTCTCTCCTTGTCCGTCTCTAGCGCCTCACTGAGGTCTGGAAGAGCTTCATCAGAATTAAAATCTTTTAGAAGAGCGATGTACTTTGCTGATAGTCTCTTGTACCTTTCACGGGCGGTGTTCAGCCGCTCCATGACGGATTGCAAGCTTGCGGCGTTGCCTGATGAGGATTCGAGTCTTGACATATAAGAGGTGACGCATTCCCACTGTTCTTCCAGGTGATCACATAGCTCATCTTTCATATTGTGATAGTTTTCAAGCACCTTTATAGTTGGTTTGGCAGAACGTTTTGGTCGGGTGACTTGGTCTGCTTGAGATGTGGGGTCTGCCTCCTGGGCTTCATCGTGGACGGTATCAGGTTGTATTTGCACTGTTTCATCAGTAGGGACCTGTCCGAGGTCTTTTTCGGCAATTTTGAATAAAGGTGTACTGTCTCTTTAAAAAATTCAACTTTTGAATCGGGGTCCGAAAATCGCTGTGCGGCTCTGCGGGAGGTCCCGGATGAGATTCCCAGAGTGGCTTTGGCGAAACTTGGGGGTTCGCGGATCGCTGATGCGCGGTAATGAGGTATGGAGTACTGCAGGCCTTTAGGAGCGATGTGGCCAGAAGGAAACAGCAGGTGCATAGACAGTCCTCATTAACAGTACGAGCAGAGTTATTGCAAGATGTGGCAGGTGGTGGAGCTACTTCTAGGCTTGTCCAGACGTGCACTGCTGCAGGCAGACTGGTGTGCGAGGCTTGTTGCTGGGCAGATTACACATAGGGAGACGGGGCAGATGGAGATCTGTAGCTGGGGTGCTGGGCTATAAGGAGGTTTTCTAGCTGCTTATGAGCTTTAAAAGTAGTCTTCTGACTTGTATGGGCCGACAAGCTAGTCTTTTGACTTGTATGGGCCGACAAGCTAGTCTTTTGACTGTTCTGTCCCCACTTAATGGCGATTAAAGGTATGCAGACATGTAAGTGAGAGAAGTTCCTACCTTTGTGTATCCAATAAGCGAGGCAGACATGACCCTTAGCAGCTTCTCAGATAAGCATACACGCGTTGTGATGAAGAACAATGTTGGTTTATTCCGTAGATAACAATTCAAACATTACACTGAGTCTCTTGCATGGAGCTTGTCTCTGGAGTCGCTACTTGCGGGTCAAAAGACTTTGCTTCCTCAGCTCATGAGGGAGAACAGTTCTCTCAGGTAAGATGTCTGCCGATGACTGAGCAAACAGGAAGAGAAGAGGCTGAAGAGAAGCCCCTCCCCATAGGCTGAACAAGGAAAGACCGAGGAACTAAATGGTCTGGCCAGTAGATGGCAGCAGAGACAAGCGAAAAAACATAAATACATTTCTTTAACTAGAAACATGCATGGAACAGCACAAATGCCTCCTCTCCATCATCAGAATTTGTGCGACCAATATAATCCATTATACAGCTATCAATTTGACTCCTTGTGACTATATTTTGACAATTCCTCCTTCTGTGCATTCACCGTGGTATTGATGCATCGGGTGAGGTATATAGGAGCAATGTAAGACTTCTGCTCCTGGCCGACTCTTCCTGCTGTGCTTCATCCTCTTGAGGGTTTGGTGGTTCTCGACCTTCCTCCTCAGATATGGATTTTATTTTGATTTTATGAACTTTAAAAATTTAAACATACAGTATATATTTTTTTTAATAATAAAAATCTTTTTGTGACATCATTCTTTTATGGTATTTTGTGTAATCATGTTTTTTAGATGTTAGTGAAGTGATACTTTTTTAATACTTCAAATATCTCTGTTTGGATTATATCTGGTGCTTGTTATTCTTAGCCTTTTAAGATCTATTTATTCATGGTATTTCTTCTCTATGTTGGTGTTTTGCATTTTTCATTCACTAGGTCCCCCTGTGTGGTTTTGGGATTTTTTTCTCACCATTCTTGTGATCCTTGTGACCCCACGGGGTGAGATCTTGCACAGAGCCCCAGATGGAGGGAGATTATCAGTGGTCTTGTATGTCTTCCCTTTTCTTATTATTGCTCCCACAGTTTATTTCATCACACCAAGCTGCTTGCCTATTGCAGATTCAGTCTTCCCAGCCTGGTGCATGGCTACAATTTTGTTTCTGGTGTCCTTCGACAGCTCTTTGGTCTTCACCATACTGGAGTTTGGAGTATGACTGTTAGAGGTTGTGGACAGGTGTCTTCTATACTGATAACAAGTTCAAACAGGTGCCATTACTACAGGTAATGAGTGGAGGACTGAGGAGCCTCTTAGGCCAGGGTCACACTCGTGGTAGAGTGGACAAGGCCCAGTTTGTCAAATGCTTTATGGAAGGCAGACAGGAAAAATGGTAGGGAATTCTTCATAGGGTCATCCCATTTCCCCAGACAGCCAAAAAAAGTAGGCCAGTTTGGACAGGTCTGAAGAAAAAATGCTGGGGACACAACTCAGTGTACAGTGCATTTGTTCACAAAGACCTGATGTAAGGGGTTGCAATGTTGGTATCTTCCCAACCCCTTCCTTTGGTTTCGTCCCAATGTTACTGCATTTATACACATTTGAAGCTGCTATATGTATAAATAATTGTGTGTAATGTACATATATTTTGTATGATATTAGGCATAGGGAAAGGAAATCACCTAGACTGGCCACTAGATGGGGGCATTGTAGATAGGGAATATTAGCTGGGAGTGTAGTAAGAGTTAAGATAGGAGGGGCACAGTGGATAAGGTAGTAAGGACTTCAATATAGAAGTCAGTTAGGACCCGGGCGCCCATTAGCTCAGGTGGGCTGGCTAGCCCTGAGCAACACAGTGTCACGCAACATTTGGATAAGCTTAAGGCCCAGGCATTCAGTATTCGTTATCAGGATTACATCAGAAGGATCTACAGCAGCAGTGCTAGCAGTGCCGTCAACCTGGATAGCAGGCATAATTGAGAAAAAGAAGCTGTGGGAAAAGGAGGTGTGGGCCGAGTTGCGTCAGCAGGGAGATGGCGCTAAGGCTTGTCGCCACACATTTGGTCAGCTCGTATTCACAGAAGTTGACCATGGCTTTGGATTCATCCGTGATGTGGGAACGAACGATAAGATCTATGTTAGTGCCACCTCCGTTAAATTTGGGAGACCCCTGAAGGAAGGGGACTGAGTCTCCTTTTATAAAGAAGATTGCCCATGGGGCAACTTTGCGGTGGTCGTCACCCTATGTGCACCAGAGGAGATGAAACTGTACACAGGCCCGAGATCAGCACGGTCGGTACCCTAAATGTCGTCCACCATTCAGGCCCATATCGCATCTGCTACATCATGGCAGCCTATGACCTCTGCAACTGCAGAGTCATCCTCGGCCTGAAACCGGGCATGGAATTCAGCCAACAGTGGAGCGACACAGGATACGTGCCGTTGAGGAAAAAAACTTTTGCTGTACACAGCTGTGCTTGTTGCATGAGGACATGTGCTGGAAGGACTGTTCAGCATCCTTAAGGAAGGAGGGAAGCCCTGATCCTTTCCTCCAAAGAATAGGGGAAATAGCATGGCCAAACCTGGTTATAGAAACGTGTAGATTGTTTGTTGCGCCTGTTGCGCCCTTTCTGCTGAAAAACAGGACATTGCTTTGGGACTGCATCTCCAGGCCATGGGTACCGTAGTACCATACTTAAAGGAAGAGGAAAGCCTCCCTCTAAAGAATCAGAGACTCGGCTCATATTGAGTCAAAACCATTTTATGTATTTCTCCCTGTGTGGAGTATCCTTTGTACATATTAAAATATTTTCTCATGGTTGGGGACAAACATGTTAAAAGGAAGGGAGAATGTAAGGGGTTGCAATGTTGGTATCTCCCCAACCCCTTTCTTTGATTTCGTCCCAATGTTACTGCATTTATAGTCATTTGAAGCTGCTATATTTATAAATAATATATATACATATATTTTATATGATATTAGGCATAGGGAAAGTGAATCATCTAGACTGGCCACTAGATGGGGGCATTGTAAACAGGGAATTTTGGCTGGAAGTGTAGTAATAGTTAAGACAGGAGGGGCACGGTGGATAAAGTATTAAGGACTTCCTTATAGAAGTCAGTTGGGCTCGGGTGCCCATTAGCTCAGGTGGGCTGGCTAGCCCTGAGCAACACCGTGTCACGCAACATTTGGATAAGCTTAAGGCCCAGCCATTCAGTGTTTGTGACCAGGATTACATCGTAAGATTCTACAGCAGCAGTGCTAGCGGTGCAGTATTAGTGGGACTACAGTTGCCGGCAAAGACTAAGCAGTATGGGCAGGTCTCTCAATACGTGGCAGCCTATTGCGTGGGCTGATGCCCTCAGGACCGGGGCGAAATGGGTGAGGAAGTCCCCTAACGAAGTAAGGCTGAACAGTGAGGACGCAGTAGGAAACGAAAGGTTTGGTCCATCCCAGAAGCGAGCTTAGTATAGTGACAGAGGAAAAGCTGTATGTTGTGAAATCTGATGATGATGCTGGAAAGAATATGAATATGCTGTGTACAAGTCTCCGTAAAGTTACTCAGATAAAAGATGAACTGGACTGTGGCTCATTTTGTACCCAGGCGGACCAACGAATCCTCCAGAAATGTACTGAGGCCCCTGATGGTGCAGAGGAAGGAGCTACAGGTACGCAGTCTGATGGACTGTGTGTTTATGTGACAGGAGGTCAGGGTGCACTAATGCAAATGTTGGCTGCCACAACTAGCACCCTGGACCTCTCCCACACTGACAGGCCCTAATGTCTCCATTAAATCGGGCAGAAGTGGACAAATATGGAGAATTCCCCAAGCAGAATGTTCAAGTTAATATTTAGGCTGTGGCAGGTGTTAAGAATCCAGTAGAAAAACTGCAGGTGTCTGACACAGTGAATCCACATGGGCTCAGAGATCCTTTACAGCATGGAAAAGCTCCTGTTGACAAGGAAGGCAAAACCGATGGGTGCCATGTCTCCAGCTGGCGCAGCCCAGCAACAATAGAAGGAAAAAAGAGGGAGAGCTGCACTTCAAGTGGCTCAATAAAACTGCTGGAAGTGATGCTCTCCCTCTTTTTTTCTTCTATGTCAGTTTATGTGTGGAGATTTTTTCAGCCCATACATACACTGACTAACCATGCCTCACTGACCCTAATGTGCCTTTTTACCAACATTTGAGGATGAGGATTGATTGCTAGCAAGGATAGGGAAGTAACTGATCAAAAGCTGTCGTGGATGAATCTGGCAGTTTATAAACTCATGTCATGTAAAGGAAGGTTGTATGCTTTGTAAATTGTGTCTTTTATACCTTTAGGATAACATTTCATCTTCTGCAGGATGTCTTGGATTGCACTTGAAATTCTTTCTTTGAAATGTTTCTCAATGCCTTTCAGTTTACAATTGAAATGAGCAAAACTTTACTGGTTCTTATTCCCACAATATCACAATATGCAAAACTGCAATCCAATAAAAATCCTAATACATGGGTGACTTGGCTCTGTTTGCGTCCCAATGCCGGCCCTAATCCCACCTCACAGCCCTGTCAGGTTCCTGTTCTAGCACTGACTTTGCTGGAGGCATCTTCTGTGCTCAGCTCTCTCAGATCTGTCTCCTCCTGGGACTCCTAAAGAGGACTCTGAGATTTCTGTGTTACTGGATCATTCACTTTGTGCCCTGAAGCAAATCGCAGGATCCCGAGGGAAGAAAGGAGAACAGCATTCTGACAGGGGGAGGGGGGCACACTAAATGCAAACTCTCTGATTGTCGGTTGTTATTGCACAAGATTGTTTGAAATTGACATGAACAGTCTCCTGATTTTATTGTGCGTCCTATGAGACTTCCTACAAATGCGCCAATGCATCGCAACAAGGTGGTTGTTTTGAAAGAAGCTCCTTCTTATTGGGAAAGAAGAGCTTGTAGTTTGTCACTAGATGGTATCGGCATCATTGCTAGGTCATTCATCTGCCGGCTGAATGCATTCATAGTGGAGACATTCGCAGGTGCATTTCTCTCTGTAAAATGATGCTGGATGACAACACAGCTTATTAAAATAGCCTGTCCGTGCGTTACCTGCAGTATGTGTACAGGGCATTATACAAGAGAGGACTATGTGCAGAGCATACTGCTTTCTCCTGAGCTTGCTGCACTTTTCCCTGCACTGACATGCATGAAACCTAGCACGGGAAGACTGGACTTCTGGATGTATGCCTATGTCTACATCATCTTTTTTAGTAGAGAAACAAACTGAAGGAGAGAGAAGCACAGATAGGGTTTTATCCGATGGATAAGATACAGCAAATAATCAGATTGAACTCACCTTATATGTCGTTGGGTTAGCGTATGCAAACTCATCAGAGTAGACACCTGCTGCAGCTACACTGGTCAAGCTGGTGACCACAAACGTAGCGCTAGCATGGAAAAGATTTGTGGATAATACCTGCGCTGCTGTAAAAAATCCGATTCAAACAATTCAGAGATAAAAGATGATGGTTTATTCACTCTCAACGCGTTTCGAAGTCCTTGGATTTATTCCTCAGGAGATTATATAAGTGTACAGTTATACATGTGCTGCTTAAATAAGTTTAACATTCAAATCTGGCCCCAAAAGAGGAGATCACATGTGAGACAGTGTCAAAGTTCAGGAGCAGGACACATGATACAGCTCATGACCGTTATAATATAGTTTGTAAAGTCTGTTTCACACTATGGAAAAAAGTTTTGATGTTATACAATTATTCATTATGAATTCTGAATATGTTCATAATTGTATAACATCAAAACTTTTTTTAAATAGTGTGAAACGGACTTTACAAACTTTACTATAACTGTCATGTGCTGTATCATGTGTCCTGCTCATGAACTTTGACACTGTCTGACATGTGATCTCTTCTTTTGGCGCCAGATTTGAATGTTAAACTTATTTAAGCAGCATATGTATGACTGTACACATATCTCTCCTGAGGAAGAAGTTCAAGGGCTTCAAAACGTGTTGAGAGTGAATAAACCATCATCTTTTATCTCTGAATTGCTTGAATCTGATTTTTTACAGCATTGCAGGTATTATCCAAGAATCTTTTCCATGATAACACTACATCATTTTTTTATCACAGGAGAAGAGTTTCGAAAGTAGATGTAGGTGGTAGTCTTGGCGCAAACCTTGCTCATGAATTTTGCAATACCTAAAATGATGGAAGACTACTGCTTGAACACCTAGCACTGAAAACTTCAGTTTCCTTATGTTGATAAGACTCCATCCTTCTTTTTACTGAACAATTTAGTAAATCACTTTCTTGGTAGTAAACCTGAAAGAGTGTAGGCAGCTGGCACTGCCACTAATAGTGACCATGCTAGAAGTCATGCACTTTTTCTACACTTTCAACTGAAGAACAGTTATAGGCTTCTACAGTACAATTGGATCGCCCGCCAGGGCAGTGGGAATACTCGGTACCGGGCCGGTTCTTAAAGGGATGTGTCACAGTGGCAGTGATCCGGTCCATGGCCCTGGGCGTCCAATAAAAGGGAACATTTACAGGGAAAAATAAAGAGTTTGTAAAGTGTTTGTGATGCCACCTGTGGTTTCTGGTCAGAGATGACCAGTGCTGCAAGGCAGATCCTCTGGGACTGATGGTGATGCAGCAGAGTTGATATAGCTCTCCACAGGCAGAGTTTTGTCCCAGGGCAGTTGTTGTAGTAAAGATGTTTTATTTGATGATATTAGATGTAGCAGAGCTGGATAGGTGACGCAGGAATAATTAGAGGACACAACAGAGTGCAGTTTCGAAGCTTTACTCACAGTTCTGGCTGCAGCCCAGATGCCCGCTTGGTGCCATGTCCTCCAGGTAAGGGCTCCAGCAAACTCCCAGATAGATCAGGATACACCTTTCTGGGACTCCTTTAAGTGTGTGCCTTTCCTGGCCATCTTACTGTGTTGGTTTCTCGCCTCTTCTACCCAACACCTCACAGTCAGTGTCCCAGGCTAGCAGCCACGGACACTGTAGGGAAACGTTCTCTCTCTGCGTTCCCTTGCTCCCTTTTTGGCTGCCTTTCCGGCGAAGATAACTGTGGCTTGTGGTTGCAGCACCTAAAGGTGTCTCTGCCTCCGGCTTGCCAGCTGAGTCTGACGATTATTCCACTGGACTAGCGGGCCGGTACCCCACTGCGACCTGGTCTCTCCACTACTGGATCGGCCTCCACGGGTGGCATCTGCACTACCCGTGCCCCTGAGACCCCATTTACTCCCCTCTGGTAGTGTATGTGGGGTGTGAATGTTGGAGTCCTGTGGGGTGCTCCCTCCTTACCTGAGAGTGGGGTACCACACCTCTGGGTGAGGTGCAGTACCTCAGTGGTGATTGAACCCTCAGGGGCACCACACAATAGTATGTGTATTTGTCACGGTTCCACCCATCAGGGTATTTGGGATGCAGTTACTGACAGCTCAGCCATCCAATCCGGTACAGTGTCATGCTGAAACTGTCGGTACTTTGATTGACAGCATGGCCATCCAATCTGATTCAGGGGCGTGCTGAGCTGTCAGTGTGTTGATTCACAGCTCAACTAGCCAATCTGTGACTGGGAGGCGTCGGCTGTCTCAGGTGCTCACTTTCCTGGGTAATTGCCATGCCTACTTAACTGAGCAGCTTTTCCCAGACCACTGCCAGATGTGTATTCATCTTGTGAGGTTTGTGCTTTGTGCTTTCCTGTGCCTTGAGTTCTATATACTTGATCTGTTGCCTGACCTTGGATGTTATTCTGACCACCTGCTTGTTTAACCCCTTCAGATCTGATCTATTATCCTACCGGTACTCTGACCTCGGAACGTTACCTGACTACACTTTTGTATCTTCCTTCTGTTTACGACGTACCCTCCTGGCTTCTGACCTTGGACTCATTGACCACTCCAACTCACGGCTTGGCCATACGAAATGACTAGTGTTACAGTATTTCACTGGAAGACGCAGACAGAAGAGGGCCCCTGTGCAAGAACAATACATGGACCCTATGCCATTCTATAGTTCCTCATAATGTACAATTCCATTTGCTTTTGAGTCAGAAATAGGCCTGTAATGCTGCTGCAATGCAGTATAGCGCAACCTCCACCAGAGGATTCTGGTGAGGGAAGAGAGGTTGCACACACAGCATAGCACAACTGAGCAGCAGCACAGGTGCCACCAGGTGGCGAAATAGTGTTCAGATGAGCCGAGTCAGAAAAAGTCAGGAAAAGAAGTACCAGAGGTCACAGCAATACACATGGTCAAATTCAAGCCAGAAGTCAGAGCCAGATGGGAGCAGAAATAACCGAGACGTGAGACAGTCAAACAGGTCAGAAGACAAGCCGGGTCACATATCAAGATGTTTAAGCACAGGGAGTGAACACTAAGACAAGCGGGGTGGCAGGAAAAGGAAGTCACGGGAACAAAGTAAACAGGCAGATGACAAAAGAAGGCATCAGGGGGTCAGCTGCTCTAGCCTCGGAGAATGAACAAACACTGACATTGGTCTGCAGGCCATAGCAGACTGAAAAAGCCACACAGAACCCAAAACGAGGCAGAGAAGGTTAACCCCCGCATGACCAGACAGGGGAGAGAATAGCAAGAAACAAACCCTGGCCTGACCAGTTTGAGATCAGCCCCCTTACGAGTTAAATCAATGAGGGGTTTGACCACCTGGGAAAACCCCTTGATGAATTTTCTATAGTAATTAGGAAAACCCAGAAAATGCTGAAGACCCTTGAGATCTCTGGGTTGCACCCAATCCACAATAGCCTTGAACTTTCTAGGGTCCATACAGAACCCCTCAGCAGACAAAATGACCTCTAGAAAAGACAATTCTTGAGCAAAAAATGAACACTTCTCCAGTTTAGCAAAGAGTGAGTTCTCCCTGAGCCTCTAGAGAACCGCACGGAGGTGACCCATGTGACTCTGTTGGTCAGAAGAATATATAAGGATATCATCCAGATAAACTACCATGAAGTGCCCAGTAAAATCCGAGAAAACATGATTAATGAAATTCTGGAATACTGCTGGCACGTTAGTCAGGCCAAAGGGCATAAACAAATTCTCAAACAAACCCTCAGAGGTGAGAAATGCAGTTTTCCACTCATCCACCTCCTGCACAACTTAGAGAACCACTTGGCCCCCGACAACTGATTGTACAAATCAGGTATAAGTGGGAGAGGATAAGTGTTCCTTACAGTGATTTTATTCCATTCTCGAAAATCGAGGCTTGGGTGTAAACCACCATCCTTTTTCTCGACAAGAAAGAACCCCGCCGCCACGGGGGAAACAGATGGCCGAATGTGCCCTTTACGAAGGCTATCAGTGATATACTCCTTCATAGCAGCCTGCTCAAGGCCGGAGAGATTGTACAGTGGGGCCTTGAGCAATTTGGCACCAGGAACAAGATCAACAGCACAGTCAAATGGGCGATGTGGTGGTAGAACCTTAGCCTCCTTTTCGGAGAACATATCCTCAAAATCCTTCAAGTACTCCGGAATACCCTCCAGACTGATGGATGACACAGATACAGAAACAAGACATTTCTTACAACAATTGGGACCCCAGTTAACAATGTTCTGAGCTTCCCAGTCAATGACCGGGTTATGTACTAGTAACCAGGGGAACCCCAACACCAATCGCGCAGATTATCCAGAACAAAACATGCAATACGTTCTTGATGACAAGACCCCACCTTGAGCATAAACTCCTTGGAGACAAAATTAACCACATTCTTAGCAAGAAGAGTTTTATCAATGGCCACGATATTAATGGGAGTTTCCAACCTGACTGTCCCTAACTTACATTTGACCACCAAATCAGAGTCAATCAAGTTCAGTCTACAAAAGCTGAAGTGGGAGTACAACGGTTTAATGGGTTAATCTGCAGGTAAATAGCGTAAGAAGGTGCACAGCAGCCTTACTGAAAGTGAGATGGAGTATAAACATTCATCCTTTCAGTCACGCACGTGTGCTGGCGTGGCTACAGTCTTGTGATTAGTGGCTGTGGCATACCCTGGTACTTGGACAGACAGCCAGTTCTACACTGATGCACTGCCAGCTGTCAGTCACAGTGTTGGAGCGCGCTTACAACTGTTGATCACAGTATAGTGAGGGGTGACTGTATCCACACCACTGAAAGCTGGCATCTCCCAAGAGGAATAAAGTTAAATTTCTCCTGTGTGTCGCACTTTCAGTATGGTGGCTGGCCACTTTCCTAACACTGTTCACCTGCAGATTAACCCTATATCTGTGGGTTAATAGTGTGATACATGACAGGTTACCTTTAATTATACAGCACCAATATATTCAGTAGCACTTTATCATTTAGAGGGAACATGGCATACCAATTAAGAAGAGGAGTGAAAGCCCTGAGCAAAAAATCTTGCAATCAAATAAGGGAGGTGGTAAAAGAGGCGACAAAAGAGTGCTTAATTTGTACAATGGTCCAGTCATTTTTCTAAAAAATAAGATTAAGGAACAAACAAAGCTGCATGACTCGTTTACCCTGCCAGTATCTTTATGGGCATATATTTTATAGGATGAAAAATTCCATCACATAAGGGGAACTTGTCATGCGTTTTTTGTCCAAGCACATTGTTCTATTCCTGTACCACCTAAAATTGTTGTCATTTGCCCAAATATATGCTTATTCTATATGAAAATTACCTTTCTATAGTCACAGAGGTGGATATGATTGAGAGACAAGTCAAGATGGTCATCCCCTAATCATACCCAAAGTGGTTTGATTGACATACTTGAGGAGAGGTCTCTGGATGGGGTGTTTTGTCCTCAGAAACGTGAATCAAGCCGGATTGGGTAAGATTTTGGAACGGTCAGCTTCACTTTGGTCAGGTATTTGTAAGGGGGTAAGATATGATGTCTCTCATGCCTCCCTTTCCTCTGATTGTCTTCCAGTTCTTAATGTTTACAGACGTGTTTTTATTATTGCCTGTGGTACTGCTACATTTATAATTATGTATTACCGCTCATTGCTATGGTATTGACACTTGAATGTGTTAACTATACAGTATGTAGAAAATTGTATATATTGCTTTGTGTTCCTATATGATGAGATTGCATATATATTATGTGTTCTTTGTGTATGTAGAGTCAGAAAAAGTTAGTTCATGCCTTCTTGGGACATTAGAGGAGGGCACACTTAGTACATAGTTCCCCCATAGACCGGGTAGTTGTAATTATGTTGCAGGCCACTAGATGGGGGTACACTAGTGGCATCTGATAGGAGGTTCATAGAGGGTTAATTATAGGAGGGGCTGCTGAGAGTTAAGGTTAGTGCTGAAGGGTGGTGTAGTCAGACAGGGCCAGGGCACCCAAGGGTCCACATGGGCTATAGGCCCGGACAGCTTCGCAGTCACGTAACGCTAAGTCGTTATTGCCCATGTTACCCACGGCCACTGCAGGTCTTAGCAGTCAGTCAGAACAGGAAAAGGAAGAAGTGGCGTCTTACTGCCTGGGCCAATGCTTTTAGAGCAGAAGTTGGCTGGACTAAGGAGATGAAAGGAGTTGGAACTTTGACGAGAGTGGTACAGACTGGGCCGGTTGCTTCACCGGGGGTCACCAAGCATAGTGATTGATGAATTCATATTGGGGCTGAAACAAACTGAAGGAAATGTCACTATAGTGAGGTCAGACCTGGAAGGAACTGGGAAGTAGTCTAGTACGGTCCGGTCCGGGCGTGTACTGCACAGAAGTGACAACAAGCAAGGCAAAGATCAGGAAGCAAGCAAATGTTATGATGTACCAACTGTGGATGTAACCTGCAAAATCCTAAGTAAACAAAGTGTTAAAGTTGTCACGGACTATGTCTCCATTGATGGGGGTCACCTAGAAGGGGGACCGTTATGGCCTGGGAAGTGTCCGGGTGAAGATGAATCTGGAGATGCAGGTATGCTAAGGAGCATTGTATTGTTTCATGTAGGGGAAGGATTAGACACAGCTGCCACAGGAATACAAGTCATGACTACAGTCCTGTCCCTCCCTTAAAATTGGCGTAGTCGGCAGGATGTTGACACCGTGCAGCGAGGGAATGCTGCAAGTGATGAGCTTGAGAAAGATGAAGTATGGCAGGATGCACATGCTGTGCCATGTGGAAAATTTACTGGAAAAGATGAAGAAAATGTATGTGTGACTGCTGTGCCTCTGGAAGATGACCAGAAGAAGGAGTCAGAAGTTGCTGTTGATGAAGAAACACTGAATTTGTCTACCACTGATTTTTTGACAACACTGGACTTGACTACTACATTGAATTTGGCTGATGGGAGAGGAAAAACTAACACCTTCACCGTAATCAAGATGGTGGCAGTAAGAATGGTGAGAAAAGACAGAGAAGAAGAAGTAAACAAGAACCGCATCCTTCATGAGCGTTGCCATTACTCTTTGGCACCAAACCGTGCCTGTCAATATGGCCGGGTCTACCCCTGGTGGGAGTGGATGAAGAGGAGACCTCGCCCCTTACAACTGATCAGCAATGGAGGGAAGAAGCGGTTGGAGGTGGTTCCCCCAGGGAGCAGGAGGGCACCGAAGGAACATGCCATGTATGATCATGTCCATCAGAGTTGACTGCAGAAGGCTAATGAGATGGAGAAGCAGGAACATGTCAGCCAATGGGAAGCTGAGTTTGTCCCGGAAGGGCCTGCGGCCCCTCAGTCCCCGGAGCCAAGGGTTGAAGTGTTGCGCCTTTTAGAGCTATTACGTACGGCCGATGGTGCGAAGGAAGAACGTGGTCGTGGGACTGTAGTATGTAAAATGTATTACAGAAAAATGGTGAGAGTGCCCCAGGTGCCTCGGCTCCGACTCTGCAGGGTCTGGACCACTCCTCCTTCGTCTGCTCCTGAAGATAGCTCCGCTCAGACGACGGGCGTGGGGGACCACGTCTGGGGTCAACATCGGAGTACCCGTGGACATCCCCAGTGCTGTTCAGATAAGAGAGCAACCCCTCCTGTCTAGGTCTCCGCTTCGTGACATTGCCTCTGCTGCTGTTCCACCCAGTCGGATCATGAAGTCCATGGCTGTGGAGTCGTCTTTGACCCGTACCAGGAAATGGAAATCGGGAAGATTGGCTGGTACCCGAAGATCTGACAGTGCTGCTGTGGCACCATCCACATCCTCTGCGGCTGCAGGGATGACAACTGATGAAGTGACACACGGTGCGTGCTGTTCACGTTATAGAATACATCAAACGTTTGGGAAAAAGTTATTCATGTTGCACCATGTTTAATACGAGACTGTACTGCATCCCCATAGGTCTTTCCCCGGGAAGGAACAACCACGGGAAGGGCAGTCTCCAATGAAGGAGACCACCTATGCTAAAACATGGTATCCATCCACAGACAGCTGTTTTGGGGTATTGCCCCTTATCAGTGTGGAGTAGGAAACTGGCCAGTAGGAGCAATGCCTAGCGGAAGACTGTGAAAAATGAGGATGAATGAACTCATGGAGATCAACATCCAACACTGCGGAGACACCATCACATGTTTCTTAACGCAGTGATTCTAGAGCAATGCCCCCATCCCTTATGGGAAATATGTAAAAATATGCAAAACACAAGCCGCGGAGACGCCATCACATGTTTTTCAACGCAAGCAATGACTAGCCAGGTCTTTCCCTGGGAAGGAACCAACACGGGAAGGGCAGTCTCCAATGAAGGAAACCACCTATACCAAAACATGGTATCCATCCACAGACAGCTGTTTCGGGGTATTGCCCCTCATCAGTGTGGTTTCCTTCATTGGAGACTGCCCTTCCCGTGGTTGTTCCTTCCCGGGGAAAGACCTGGCTAGGCACTGCTTGAGAAACATGTAATGGTGTCTCCGCAGCTTGTGTTTTGTATATTTTTACATATTTCCCATAAGGGATGGGGGCATTGCTCTAGAATCACTGCATTGAGAAACATGTGATGGTGTCTCAGCAGTGTTGGATGTTGATCTCCATGAGTTCATTCATCCTCATTTTTCATAGTCTTCCACTAGGCATTGCTCCTACTGGCCAGTTTCCTACTCCGCACTGATGAGGTGCGGAGTTTCCTGAATACCTTGAGTGCTGTCTCTTGGCCTTCCGGCATCGCCACTTTGGTGGCTTAAGCCGGTCGCTGCTTTTTGGAGATAGCCAGGAGGTTTCGGGGAGGAAATCTTTTGAGTTGTGGACGATGGGAGTCCGACTTCAATTCTCTGGGACCGGTGATAGCCGGGTCAAAAATGGATTCAGGATTGACATCGCTGAAGATAAGAAGTTGCATTTTTCCCTGGGATATTTGGTCAACATGGTGTTTTATGACATCCTGAAGATTCGGAAGTCTGATATAATATGCCTGCAGGAGTTTAGGAGAGAAGGCAGGTATGTACTGGTGCTATCTTCTATGGCAGCTTGCCAGAATTTGTTTACTGCCCTGAAAAATGGAGTGGCAAATCCTTTGCTGGAAGGTCTTACCTTTACTGTGCTGTACTCTAAGGGAGATATCCCACTTGTAGTTTTCATGCACAACCCTTTTGTTTCCCTGGAGGACATTGCTTTATTTTTGAAAAGACATTGCATTTATGTTCAGTACTCCCACAGGGTCTTGAATGGAGAAGGGCTCTGGACCGGGAAGTACAAATTTTTTGTGAGATTTGGGATGGATCCCCAAGGCCCGGGAGGCATCCATTACCCCCCTCTTAATTTTTCAATTGGGAAAAATACTGTTTTTTTGTTCTTTCCAGATGCCCCGATGTATTGCAGGAGGTGTAAAAATTTCGGGCATACCCAGGATAGTTGCAAGGAGAAGCCAACTTGCAGGAATTGCAATGCTTCTGGCCATATGGCAAAAGACTGCACAAATCCTGTTATGTGTAATGCTTGTGGTCAGGAGGGCCATAAGCATCGGGACTGTAAGGCCAGGATCAGTCCTAGGTCTTACGCTGAGGTCTCAGGTGGGGCAGCTGCACCCCCTGCTGCTGTTGTTGACATTCCACAGGTTTCAGACCCGGAACTTATTGAGGAACCTGAAATCATGGATGCACATGAGGAGGCCTTGCCCCAAACGGAGTCTCCCAGCCCAGAGGTGGCAGTTTTGGAAGCTACTGATGTTGAATGTGAGCTCCCTCATCAGTCTGATGTCTGTGGGGAGGGGGAGTTGGAAGGTACTCTTGGCAATACCCCCAGTGTATCTTGGTTTGCTACTGAGGAGGAGTTGGCCAGTTGTGGAGATCAAGGTGACTTCACTCTTGCGAGGTCCTGAGGACGAGGAGTCTGGAACTTCCTGTAAGAAGCCCAGAACGGATTGGGCAGACCCCGGTGAAGTTGGTTTAAGTCCGGTAAGTGAACGTAGTTACCCTCAGAATGTCTTATCTCCTGACACCAATGCTTTTTTAGGCATTCCCGCAGACGTAAACAGATTCAAGGAGTTGCAGTTCCAAATGGAAGACGAAAACGGCTGAAGAGGAAGTGGCGTGTTTGTCGTCATGTAAATAGCACAGTCATGTTTTGGCTCCCCAATCTGGTTGGGGCATTGCTTCCCTGAATGTCAGGCAAATTTGATCCAAATTCAGGAGGGCAATCGTTCTAGATTATATTAAACAGAGGAATGCTCACATCTTTTGTCTTCAGGAATGTGGGATTGTGGACGCGCCAAGCGATAAGGACTGGCCTTACGGACAGCATGTATGGTCTGGTTCATGTGTTAATAGGAATGATGGTGTAGGGATATTAATGGGTAACAGGGAGATTAGTTTAGCTAGCTAGACGGTGGTAGAGGTGGGTAGATGTATAATTGCACATGTTAGTTATAGGGGGTGGCGGGCTTGAATTATTAATGTGTACTGTCCATCAGTACACGACAGGAAAAAGGAGCGTCTGGCTCTTTTGGAAAAATTAAGTTTGTTTCTTCCGGGCAAAATGCCTACAGTTTTAGTTGGAGACTTTAATTGCACCACAGAAGGGAATTGTGACATAACTGGTAAAAAGTTATCCAATCTTATTTCTGATTTTTCCCTTCTCGATGCTGCTGCTCTGAAATTTGGCATCCCATCACCGCCAACGTACCATGCTGATAGGGGTGGTATTGCATTCAGGATAGATAAAATGTTGTTTTCAAAAAATATGTTGTGTATGAATTTTGAACAAAATGCTGTACCTTTTTCTGATCATGAGTGTTTGAGAGGTGTGTTTAGTGCGATTGATGACCGTGTGTATGGGGGTGGGGTTTGGAAGCTGAATGTAAGATTGTTAGAAGATTTGGATGTGATGAATGAATTAAAAATAAAGTATAAAGAGTGGAGAGCATGTAAGAGGGATTTTGCCTGTGTACTGGAGTGGTGGGATTGGGTTAAGGTGTGTGGCAAAAAATTCTTCAAAAAGTGGGGCTATAAAAAAGCTGCTGTTTATCGGAGTAGATTTAATGATTTAAAAAGGCGCTTAGACTGGTTAAGAAAGTGTGGAGAAAGTGGGATGGATGTGTCTGATCTGCTGGCTGAGACAAAGAGTGAATTAAAGCATGTTATGGATGAAAAAGGGAAAGAAATCATCTATCGCACCAAAATAGAACATCTTGAGAAAGATGAAAAGTGCACGCGGTTCTTTTTTAAGAAAATGAATGGGAGAAAGGTTGATATGGATAAAATCCTGGATAGGAACGGTTTGTGTGTGTCAGGTGAGAATGTGATAAAGGAGGTGAATAGGTTCTATAGTAAGTTATATGATAAAAAATGGATTGATTCTGGTCTTGTTTCAGAAGTGCTGAATGGGTTAGAGAACAAGTTGGATAGTGGAGAATGTGATATTTTGAATGAGGACATAATTATGGAAGAAGTAGAAAATGTGATGAAGAGTGCTAAAAAGAATAAGACTCCAGGTAAAGACGGATTGCCGGTAGAATTCTATGTGAAGGCGTGGGATTTTCTGGGTGCTGATTTGACTGAGATATGTGGGAGAGTGGTAAGTTGTGTGAATCAATGAAAGAGGGGGTGCTTGTGCATAAGAAAGGTGAGAGAAAGTGTTTAGAGAATTGGAGACCTATAACATTGCTGAACGTAGATTACAAAATCTATAGCAAATTGTTGGCGAATTGTATGCGTGAGGTGATTGGTAGTGTTGTGGATGAGGATCAAGTGTGTGCTGTGCCTGGAAGAAGTATGAGTGATAACTTATTGTTATTAAGGGATTTGATTGGATTTGATGTGTATGGTTCTGTCAATTGATTTTGAGAAAGTGTTTGATAGGGTCTCGCATGTGTTTTTGTTTAAAGTTCTGGAGAGAATGGGTTTTCCTCAAAAATTTGTGAATGGGATAATGTCTTTGTATGATTGTGTGTCAAGTGAGTTTCTTGTTAATGGGTGGTTGAGTAAGAAAGTGAATATTAAGTCTGGTGTAAGGCACCCCTGTCCCATGTCCCCTGTCTTGTTTGTATGTGTGATTGATCCTCTGTTGTGCTTGGTGAGACGTGATAAAATGATGCGTGGTTTGCTAGTACCTGGGAGTGGTGGGAAGCATGTGAAAGATCTTGGATATATGGATGATGTTGTGGCTGTGAGTGAAAGTGTTGCGTCTATGAGTAGGGTTAAGTTGATTCTGGAGTTTTTCTGTGGTGCATCTGGCTTTAGAGTGAATTGGAATAAATGCAGTTTTAAATGTTTTGGGGATGACAGGGTTAAAATGGAGGGGGTAAAGTGTGAGGAGGGTGCCATCAAAGTGCTGGGAGCAGTATTTAATAAGGACTTGGACGGTAAGGAGAGCTGGGAGGAGTGTGGATTGCGCATAGAGCGTAAGTTAAATTTTTGGCGACTGAGAGACTTGACCTTGAGTGGTAAGATTTTGGTCATAAAAGCGGTGATTCTTCCAATTTTGCTTTTTATTGCAACAGTGTTTCCACCATCATGTAGGAAAATAAAAAGAGTGGAAAAGTTAGTTTTTACTTTTTTCTGGAGCAGTAAAATAGAGAAACTTAAGAGAGAGAGTCTTTTCAAGGCGTGTCACCATGGTGGCATGGCCTTTCCAAACATTGAGATTTTTCTGGGGCTTCAGTATATCAAAACTGTTGTTATTTTGCTAAATAAAGGAAATAAGGGAGCATATATGGCAAGTTATTCTGCTGGTTGGATGTTATATGGCTTATGTTGGAGAAAGAGGGATGCTAGAGTGCCTGTTGCTTTCCAGTGTCCGGTCTGGTATGAGGTGATTGAGAAGTTTGTGAGGAAGCATGATTTACTGAGTGTGCCGATGAATGATTTTAGAATGGCTAAGAATGTGATGAAAATAATACATAAGAATGATGTGGAATGTAATATTGTGGGGTTGAGAGGGAATGAAGTTTTGGTTGCATGGAAGAGTTTGGGAACGCACGGGATGTCTAATAGACAAAAGGATATTGTATGGATGTCCTTGCACAATATTTTGCCTGTGCGACAAGTTCAGAAGAGACGAGGTCTGACCAGAACGGATGTGTGCTCGAAGGAAGGATGTGGTGGATGTGAGACTGTGTGGCATACTATGTGGGACTGTGATTATGCGTGCAGTGTGTGGAAGTGTGTAGGTGGGTTGTGTAAGGAGTTAGCGGGTGTGAGTTTTATTGACTGGCGTGTTGCAATGTTTGGAATTGGTGCATGTGGTCGTGTGAAAAATAGAATCCTATGGTTAATTATGACTTGTGTGATGCAGAGTTTGTGGGATGTGAGGAATTTAGGAATTTTCAAAGAGAAGCATGCATCTGTGAATAAGTGTGTCGGGCTGATCCTTTCTAGATTATACTTGATTTATAAATTAGACAGCGAATGCGGTGGTGGTTCTGATGCAGAGGGTGTCTGGAAATTTAAAAAATAGCAGCACCTGATCAAATATCAGTGAATTTTAGTGATGTTTATTGATGTTTAGGATGTCTTTGTGTATACCCTTGGTTTGTTATACTAAAATAAATATGAACCATGATGATGAGAGATGAAACAACGACATTTAAGTTGATGAGCTTATATTGAGTTGTTTATAAAAAAAAAAAAGAAACAGCTGTCTGTGGATGGATACCATGTTTTGGCATAGGTGGTTTCCTTCATTGGAGACTGCCCTTCCCATGGTTGTTCCTTCCCGGGGAAAGACCTGGCTAGTCATTGATTGCTTTGAGAAACATGTGATGGTGTCTCTGCGGCTTGTGTTTTGCATATTTTTACATATTTCCCATAAGGGATGGGGGCATTGCTCTAGAATCACTGCGTTGAGAAACATGTGGTGGTGTCTCCGCAGTGTTGGATGTTGATCTCCATGAGTTCATTCATCCTCATTTTTCACTGCATCCCCATAGGGCAGGGTAGCCTAGTCATCCTCTGCAGAATGAAGAGCTACATGGCCATTGCGGCCTTTAACAACGTTGAAAGTGAAGCATTGTTTGTATGTTTCTTGTGTAAATTTATTCCGGCCTGGAGGACTGAGCTAGGCATTATACTTGGAGCCTATGGACTCTTTTTGTTTATTTTTGTTGCGCTTGTTGCGCCCATTCTGCTGGAAATAGGAGAGACTGTGTCTTCAACTGGAGAAAGTCTGTACTCCCCTTAAGGAAAGGGGGAGCATCTTTCCTTGGACTGCCTATCCTTGCAACCCTGAAAGACTGGGAACTTGGAGTGTTACCTGTGCATCATGGAATGCAGTGCGTATTGGATACGGCTTATATTAAGCCAAATGACTTTCGTTTTTTCTGATGGTTTTCTTGCAGGTTTTTATTAGTGTTGGTTTTTGTATTGTACCTTGGTCTAGAACAACCAAGCTGAAGGAAAGGGAGAGTGTAAGGGGGTAAGATATGATGTCTCTCATGCATCCCTTCACTCTGATTGTCTTCCAGTTCTTAATGTTTACAGACGTGTTTTTATGATTATTGCCTGCGGTACTGCTACATTTATAATTGTGTATTACCGCTCATTGCTATGGTATTGCCACTTGAATATGTTACCAATATGTAGAAAACTGTATATATTGCCTTGTGTTCCTGTATGATAAGATTGCATATATATTATGGGTTCTTTGTGTATGTAGAGTCAGGGAAAGTAAGTTCATGCCTTCTTGGGACATCAGAGGAGGGCACACTTAGTACATAGTTCCCCCATAGACCGGGTGGTTGTAATTATGTTGCAGGCCACTAGATGGGGGTACACTAGTGGCATGTGATAGGAGGTTCATAGAGGGTTAATTATAGGAGGGGCTGCTGAGAGTTAAGGTTAATGCTGAAGGGTGGTTTAGTCAGACAGGGCCAGGGCGCCCAAGGGTCCACATGGGCTATAGGCCCGGACAGCTTCGCAGTCACGTAACGCTAAGTCGTTATTGCCCACATTACCCACGACCACTGCAGGTCTTAGCAGTGGGTCAGAAGAGGAAAAGGAAGATGTGGCATCTTACCACCTGGGCCAATGCTTTTAGGGCAGAAGTTGGCTGGACTAAGGAGATGAATGGAGTTGGAACTTCGACGAGATCGGTACAGACGGGCCGGATGCTTCCCCGGGGGTCACCAAGCATAGTGATTGATGAATTCATGTCTGGGCCGAAACAGGCTGAAGGAAATGTCATTATAGTGAGGTTAGATCTAAAGGAACTGGGAAGCAGTCTAGTACGGTCCGGTTCGGGCGTGTACTGCACAGAAGTGAAAACATGCAAGGGAAAGATCAGGAAGCAAGCAAATGTTATGATGTACCAACTGTGCATGTAACCTGCGAAATCCTAAGTAAAGAAAGTGTTAAAGTTGTCTCAGGGAAGGACTGGACACAGCTGCCACCGGAATACAGGTCACGACTACAGTCCTGTCCCTCCTTTACATATTTTTCATATAGTGCAAGTCCTCTTTAATCTTCTTAAGATTATATTTATGTTATGTTTAAGATTATGTTTTGCCATGCCTTATAAGCAGAAGTTACAAGATGGGAACAGTATGGTCAATCCTTAATCCTATTCAAAGTGGCTTGATTGACATACTTGAGGAGAGGGCTTTGGATGGGGTATTTTCTCCTCAGGTCCGTGAATCAAGAAAGTTTGGGTAAGATTTTGTCATGGTTAGATTGACTTTGGTCAGGTATTTTCCATACATTGCAAGTCATTTTAATCTTCTTAAAATTAAGCTTTGCCATGCCTTATGAACATAAATTACAGGAGGAGAACAGTATGAAAATGGTAGTGGTTTGGGGTCAAAAACTATTTGACAGGTTTACTTTAGAGGATATTGTACCCCAGGTTTGTTTTGGCCCCTATCTTTTGAATGGATAGCAAATCACTGTTTTAGGGAAAGAAATCCAAAAATGAAATATACTTTTTGAAGTGTGGAATTAAATATAAAGAAGTTTAAATGATTTTATTTGTAAAAGCCTTCTTCTGTAAAACTATGACCAGTACAAAAGCTTATGGTGAGTCAAAATAGAAGAGACAATGATGATTCAAGATTTTTTGTGTTGTATCTCTGTCTACATAACTTCAACTGCACCCAAATCTTTTGCCAAAACTCAGTGGAACAAGCACAAGCATATGTTGCACAGTAACAAGTAGTATGAAGTGCAGAGCACGCCAACAGCCTGTTCCGATTACAGGGCAATAAGGCTGTTTACTTGCCCATCTGGGGCTGGTTACGGGGCGATAAATAGTGAAACAGAAAGTGTGTTTTCCCCTCTGCGGTTTCTGTTTTTGTAACCAGATGTCACAGCTGAGTGAGGGTCGTTTGGTCTGTAATTTGTTTCTGGAGAAGCGGTTTATTTCTCTTTCATACAGTGGCTCATTTCACTCTCTGCTGCCACTCAAGACATTAACCACAGAGCATGCTTGCTGAATCACAGATCAATGCATGTGCAGTGTCAGTTTCCGGAATCTAGCAAATATTCTTCAGTGACTTATCATGAGTAACACAGTTCTGTAAGACAGTAGATAAACCGTGGGGGGTTCCTTCACCAGAACTATGACGTTCTCTCATTCAGATGTGCAATTCTTCTGCACCTGTCCTATTCCCTTTCCCCAGGGCTTGAAGAATTCCATGTCCTTGACACCAAAATAGCCTCATTAAGGTATATGGAACTGATTACACAGGTCTATAAAACCAATTTTTTTCAGGTGCCAAGATTTTTTTAAAGCATTTAGGGTATCTTGATGGTGCTGAATTAAAAAATCCTTTTGCTGAATTGGTTCTAGTTTTTGGGATTACTACTCCATGAAAATAATGCATCTCCAATGCGACTTGTGTGTGATAAACAAATGCAATAGCTTTTGATCTTTTGGTTTGGGATCCAAGGGGTTATGTTTCTCCTTGTGGAGAATGACATGTCAAGGATGCCGACATGATGAGACTTTTAAGCCTTAATGCTCCATTGGGAAATATGCAAATTGTCTCTTCAGAGAGGAAGAGGTCTAGAACCCTAGTGTCACCTGTAGGAAGTAGCAATCCTAAAAGTCAATGTCGACCCTTTAACAAGCCTTGTCACATGACTTAGGATAAAAGTCAAAACCAGAATCTCAATTTGCAGACACTGTGTTTCAGGAAACTGCCCCTCATCAGTACAAAGTGTGAGATCTGGTTTGGGTGGGTGAGAGGCGTCTGACAAAGATACAGGGGGTTATGTTTCTCCTTGCGGAGAGTGACATGTCAAGTATGGCGAGATGAGGAGAGTTTTGGTGGGTCTATTGACTTTTAACAGTGTCTTAGGTAATAAATTACACCATATAATTGTTTTGTATTTCAATATGTAGGCTTACAATGTTATAAAAACGACTTTTTGAAGCCATAATTCTAACTGTAATTAATTAATTCATTAACCATTAAATACCTCAACAACTAGAGCCAATCTGGCAAAACCAAAGTCATATTCTTAATCTGCTTCATAAACGTAATATAAAACTGTTCAGACATCGTTGGCATCAAAATCACTGTATATCAGTGTAATTAGTCACAGAAATTTTGGAAACAAATCTACTTGCCTGGGACTATACCATTAAAATGTATATGCACCTTTGTGCTTGCTACATAATGAGATTGTGCCTAATTAATCTAGCACACAGTGGAAGCAAAGTTTGCAGACTTGCTATGTAAAAACAGGTTGATTCGCTTCACACAATGGTTAAGCAACATATGTCTAAAATTAACTAAATAAACTAAAACTAAATAATCTAAATTTACAAGGGTCTTTGAGACCAATTTACACTGGCCGATAATCATATACGAGAGTTCCTAAGAATGCTCATTACCCGATTCAAGGTCTGTCTCAGCAGCCTGCCTATCAATCTTTGCTCAATTGACAGTTGAAATGATTTCCAAGCAAGCTTAAAAATCATCATTCTTAAATCAGAAGACGTGCTGCTGATGTTCTATGTGCCATACATATGTGGTTGGTCTGTCTAAAAAGGCCATTAAATGACCACCAGTTGGTTTGTCATTCATGCCGTGGACAATTTTTGTTTTTTAATTTTCGGTCCCCCTCCTTTCTTCCACAAGCTATACCTTTGTAATTTTTTCATCAATATGGCCGTATGTGGGCTTGTTGTTTGCAGGATGAATTGTATTTTTGAATGACACCATTAATTTTACAATGTGATACACTGGGAAGCGATAAAAAAATCCAAACGCATCGATTCAATTCCACAATTTTTTTGTTTTTATATTAACCATGTTCACTATATGGTAAAATTGACCAGGCAGTGTGATTCTCCAGGTTAGTACGATTACATAGATACCAAACATGAATATTTTTTTTATTTAAGTGGTGAAAAAAAAATTGCAAATTTCCAACAAAAAAATGTGCTTGTGTCATCATTTTCCAAGACCCGTACCATTTTAAATTTTCAGGATATGGGGCTGAAAGGGGGCTTATTTTTTGTGCCCTGAGCTGATGTTTTTTTCCATTTTGGGGTAGATATGTTGTTTTGATCTCTTCTTATTGCATTCTATTTCAATGTTGCAACAGTCTAAAAACAGTAATTCTGGTGTTTTGATTTTTTTCACATTACGTATTTTTTGATTCATTTATTTTTCAATTTCATAGATCAGAGTTTTCTGAATGCAGTGATTCCAAATGTGCATTTTTTAAACTGCTTTATTTTTAATTGGGCAAAATGTGAATGATTTGAACTTTTATATTTTTTTCAAAACTTTTTTTTTTTTTCAATTTCTACTTGTTAGTTCCCTTAGGGGACTTGAACTTGTGAACATCTGATCACTTGTACTACATATAGCATTGCTACAGCACTGCTATCTGTAACTAAAATCACAATCTCTATTGAACACCAGCTACAGGATGGCTTTCACAAGAGCACTGTAATATCAAACAAGAAGGTGTTCAGCAGACCCCCGGTTGTCATGACAACCCAACAGTGCCCTGCGATCACGTCACGGGTGGGGTGCATGGAATGATGTGTCCCCTCTTTCGGGGCACAATAAATGCTGTTGTCAGTGATTCAAAGCAGTATTTAACAAGCTAACAGCCACAGGTGGAGCAGGTGATGGCTGAATAATACAGCCTGCTAGAATGCGGGTTCAGCTTTCTAGCCCCCATTAAAGTCCGTAAGGGGTTAATGGTTATGGTCAGCATGTTTAGAAGTGCCCATAAATGTAGATATGTATTGCTGTAATTTAGAATTTTCAAAAGTGGGCTTATCTCATCTGTATTTGACTGCGTGTATTACAGATTAAACATTCAGATCATCTGTGGTCTTATTAAAGCAAATGTAAAGGGATTATCCAGTCTAAGAAGAAAGGTTTGCAGTCATTCTATGTGACTGCAGAATTGTGATGGTGTGCAATTTACTGTAATCACCAAATGGGTGGTATGTAACATAGCCACATTTATAAGATTTGCATACTTGCAGTAACGTGCCGACTAGACTCTCCTTCACTTCTCAGTGTTCTAATGCAGGAGAGTCTAGTCGGCATGTGACCACCCACCCACACAGGGAATACAGGGGATTAACACACTGTCATGATTCTTTGTAATCACCATATGGCTGAGAAGTCACATAACTGTTCTTATCGGATTTGCATACTTGCAGTCACATGTTGACTATACTGCAGACCTTTCTTTTATAGACTGAACAACCTCCTTAAAACCTATGCATGAATATATGACATTCTATGTTCCATTTGATCAAACTGCTTTGGGTTTAGGTGTTGCAGAAGTAAATGTCAAGCCCTGTCCCTGTTGGTACCTTTCACACCAAATTTGGATACAAAGAAATATATATGCTGCCAAAGCTTGGACTACATTTGAATACATTTCACTCCAAAACTGTACATTTCATCAATAAAAAATAGTATGACAAAAATATTCAAAAGCCTAAAAAATCTATTTCAGTCATATATTTGTAAGGTGCACAGGGCAGTAGTCATGGTTGATGGTCTGCATTCCCATGTCTTGGCACCCCACAAATAAACAGTGTCTCTATCCATCAATGTTATGTCGGGTGCAGTGCAGTATACTCACTTTCATGCCAGAGGCCTCCACAGCGTCCAAGTCCTTGGGTCCAGAATCAGCCGCACACAAATCAGGGGACACTCGCTTCTTAATAACCAGTTCAACTTTACTTACCAGTTTGAGTTCAATTGATGATACAGTACAGTAAGTTTCCACGTTCTCTGTTTCTTCAGCCTGAGCTATTCCTTTGCTTACTGGCTCCTTCAGCCTCTGGGATACTCCATCCAGCTCCGCAGTACTCATAAGACCTGTCCCGTCTTCCTCACGCATTTCCCCTTCCAGCTTCCACTTGTTGGAAGGGAATAAGGCATGCTTCAAAGTGCCTAGTTCAGGCCATAGGGCCTAGACTGTTACGAGCTCATTTTCTGCTCCACCAGTTGAGAGTTCTCCTTCCTTTCTCCCTCTGGTGGTGACAGGAGGTAGTGAGGTTGGTTTAAGTGGTAGTGATCTGCCACCTGATGAGGAGGATAACGATTGGATCTCTGGAGTATCAGACTGGATATAGGACATCCGACGCCCTATCCTGGTGCTGGTGATTCAGTCTGCTTATCAGGTTTTGGACTTCAGCTCTCTTCCAATCTTCTCAAGTTAAGTTTGTTTTTTGCTAATGTTCACACTTGCGCTTGTTGGTCAATTCAGTTTCTTGTGTGGCCAGCTTGCCCCTGCTGGGGCTATGCTGAACTTCCACTCCTATTTATCTGTATTTGCCAATTTGCCTTTTTGTCCCTTATTAGATTGGCCTCTTTATGCTCTGTTTCAGAATATTTCAGAGTGCTGATATAGTGGGAGAAATCTAGTGACTTCGGGGTTAATTTTGCTATCAGACGTGTTGGACATTATTTTGGTAGGGTTTTTTGGCAGATTGCAGACAGTGGCTTTCCTTTCCTGTCCTTTCTAGTTAGTCAGGCCCCATTGTTTGCTCAGCCTATTTTCCTGCCTTTGTTTGTGTTTTCATCTTGCTTCACCGTCAATACATGTGCATCACTATATTTGGGGTCTGCTCTGGGGCAGTTAGTTTTCCTCTTTTCCTGCTTGAGGCTTATGTAGCTCTCCGGTTGTGACGAGGCGTCTAGGACCAGCGTAGGAACGCTCCACGACTGCTGCTAGTTGTGTGGTTAAGATCAGGGATCTGCAATCTGCATAGTTACCAACCTCTCTGGTTTTCTGAGACTTAGCTTGTTGTTTTTCTTTCCTCCTCGGTGACCCGTTCATAACAGAATCACCAGCCATACCGCAGATTCTAGGGTACTCAAAAGCAGGAAGGAATTGTAGAAAGAAAAAAAAAAGGAAAAAAGTGTCAGAATTTTTATTTTTTTTATATGTATATTTTTTCCTCTTTTTCTCTGAGGCCGTAGGAGGATTTTTTTTTTCTTAATGGAGATTAAGCAACTGTCTGATCGTGTGGAGCAACTTGCTGCTGAAGTACAGGGAATTTCCACCTACCTAATTCAGTCACATGCTGCTGAACCCAAGATTCCTACTCCTGATGTGTTTTCTGGGGATCAGTCTAAATTTCTGAATTTTAAGAATAATTGTAAATTATTTCTTGCTTTGAAACCTAACTCACCGGGGAGCTCTGTGCAGCAGGTTAAAATTGTCATCTCCTTGCTGCGCGGCGATCCCCAGGATTGGGCTTTTTCTCTGACACCTGAAAATCCTATTCTGACTAATGTGGATGCATTTTTTCAGGCCTTGGGGTTGTTGTATGATGAACCTAATGCTGTTGATCAAGCTGAGAGAACCCTGTTGGCATTAGACCAGGGTCAGGATCCTGCAGAGTTGTACTGTCAAAAATTCTGAAAGTGGGCGGTCCTTACTACATGGAATGATAGTGCATTGGCAGCTCTCTTTCGGAAAGGTTTGTCAGAGACCATTAAAGATGATATGGTGGGATTTCCTGTTCCTTCTGGTCTGGATGGCTCTATGTCATTAGACATTCAAGTTGATCGGCGTTTACGTGAACGTAAAACTACACGGGAGGTGCTGCCACCTTTTGAACAAACGTCTGAACCTATGCAATGTGATGGGGTTTTGTCTAGGGCGCAACGTCTGGAGTTTAGAAAGCATAATAAGCTGTGTTTTTTCTGTGGAGATGCCTCTCATACTATTTCTGTCTGCCCTAAACGAGAGAAACGTTTTGCACACACATTTGCTGTGGGCAGTATACAACCTAAGTTCCTTTTAGCAATTACTCTGATCTGCTCCTTGTCCACATTTTCCACTAAGGCTTTTGTGGATTCAGGAGCAGCTCAGAATCTGATGGATTTGGACTTTGCAAAATGTTGTGGTTTGTCCATGACGCCTCTGCAGACGCCTATTCCTTTGAGGGGTATTGATGCCACTCCTTTGGCGGAGAATAAACCTCAGTTTTGGACCCAGGTGATAATGCGAGTTGCCCCAGACCACCAAGAAAATTGTAAATTTTTGGTGCTGCATAATTTGCACGATACTATTGTTATGGGGTTCCCCTGGTTGCAAACTCATAACCCAGTTTTGGATTGGAAATCTGTGTCTGTGGTGAGTTGAGGTTGTCAGTGTGTTCTTAGGGACGCTCCTGTTTTCTCCACCTCTCCTCAGTCTCATGATATTCCTGATTATCTGGCTGATTTCTCTGATGTATTTAGTGAGAGTAAGTCTGCGTCTTTGCCTCCTCATAGGAGTTATGACTGTGCAATTGACTTGATGCCTGGGTGTAAATTTCCCAAGGGTCGGCTTTTCAACTTATCTGTACCGAACATGATGCTATGCAATCCTATATTAAGGAGTCGTTGGAGAAGGGTCATATTAGACCATCCTAGTCACCTTTAGGCACTGGGTTTTTTTTGTGGCCAAGAAAGATGGTTCATTAAGACCGTGTATTGATTATCGTTCCCTTAACAAGATGACGGTTAAATATCAGTACCCGTTACCTCTGATGTCTGATTTATTCTCCAGAGTTAAGAGTGCCTGCTGGTTTACTAAGCTTGACCTCAGGGGGGCGTATAATCTTATTCGCATCAAGCACGGGGATGAATGGAAGACGGCGTTTAATACTCCAGAGGGACATTTTGAGTACCTGGTGAAGCCTTTTGGGCTCTCTAATGCCCCTTCTGTCTTCCAGTCCTTTATGAATGATATTTTCCGAGACTTTGTGGATAAGTTTTTGATAATCAATCTAGATGATATTTTGATCTTTTCTAGTGATTGGGATTCCCATGTGGAACACGTCCAAACTGTGTTCTGGATTTTGAGGGAGAATTCCCTGTTTGTTAAGGGATCGAAGTGCCTCTTTGGTGTACAGAGGATTTCATTTTTGGGATTTATCTTGTCTCCATCGACTATTGAAACGGACCCGGCCAAGGTACAGGCCATTTATGATTGGGTTCAGCCTACTTCTTTGAAGGCTCTCCAGAAGTTTTTGGGTTTTTCTAATTTCTATCGTAAATTTATAGGTAATTTTTCTAGTATTGTCAAACCACTGACTGATCTGACCAAGAAGGGAGCTGATGTGCTGAATTGGTCTCCTGAGGCTGTCTCAGCATTTCAGGAGCTTAAGCGGAGATTTACTTCAGCTCCAGTTTTACGGCAACCTGATGTCTCACTTCCATTTCAAGTGGAGGTAGACGCTTCTGAGATTGGTGCAGGAGCTGTTTTGTCCCAAAAAGACCCTGTGACTTCTAAGATGAATCCCTGTGCCTTCTTTTCTCGAAAGTTCTCCCCATCTGAACGCAACTATGACGTGGGGAATCGGGAATTGTTGGCCATGAAATGGGCATTTGAGCAGTGGAGACATTGGTTGGAGGGAGCTAGACATCAATTTGTGGTCCTCACCGATCACAAGAATCTGATTTATCTGGAGTTGGCCAAACGCTTGAATCCTAAACAGGCTAGATGGGCCTTGTTTTTCACGCGTTTTAATTTTGTGGTCTCTTTTCTTCCGGGCCCTAAGAATGTTAAGGCAGACGCCCTTTCTAGGAGTTTCTTTGCTGACTCTCTTAATGTGACCGAGCCTACTACTATCCTAGGTGAGGGGGGTAGTACTTTCTGCCATTTCGCCCGATTTGAGACGCACCCTGGAGGAATTTCAGGATGATAAACCTGAGCGTTGCCCTATGGGAAGATTGTATGTTCCTGACCAGTGGAGAAAGAGAGTGATGTCTGAAGTCCATTCCTCCGCATTGGCTGGTCATCCGGGTATTTTTGGTACCAGAGATTTGGTGAGTCGGTCGTTTTGGTGGCCTGCCTTATCTCGTGATGTCAGGAATTTTGTACAGTCCTGTGGGACTTGTTCTCGGTCTAAACCCTGTTCTCATTCTAGTTGGTTGCTGATGCCCCTGCCGGTGCCCAAGAGGCCATGGACCCATATCTCAATGGATTTTATTTCTGATCTTCCTGTCTCTCAGAGAATGACTGTTATCTGGGTGATTTGTGATAGATTTTCGAAGATGGTCCATCTTGTACCACTCCCAAAGTTGCCATCTTCTGCTGAGTTGGTACCCTTGTTTTTACAACAGGTGGTTCGGTTACACGGGATTCCTGAGAACATTGTGTCCGATAGAGGGGTCCAGTTTGTTTCCAGATTCTGGAAAGCCTTTTGTTCCAATCTGGGAATTCAGTTATCCTTCTCCTCCGCGTTTCATCCCCAGACCAATGGACAGACTGAGAGAACAAACCAGACCCTGGAGTCTTATTTAAGATGTTTTATATCTGCTGATCAAGATGATTGGGTCTCATTTTTGCCCTTGGCTGAATTTGCGCTGAACAATAGAGCTAGTTCTGCCACTTTGATGTCACCCTTTTTCTGTAATTTTGGGTTTTATCCTCGATTCTCTTCAGGGCAAGTGGAATCTTTGTCCTGCCCAGGTGTGGACACTGTGGTTGTGAGAATGCAGCAGATATGGGACCAAGTGGTGGATAAGTTGTCACTCTCTCAGGAAAAGGCCCAGCGTTTTTCCAACCGGCATAAGACCATTGGTCCCCAGTTTAAAGTGGGTGATATGGTTTGGTTGTCGTCTAAGAATATTCCTATGAAGGTTGCATCTCCAAAATTTAAGCCCAGATTTATTGGACCTTATAAGATTTTGGAGATTCTTAATCCTGTTTCTTTTAGATTGGCTCTTCCAGTTACGTTCAAAATCCATAACGTATTTCACAAGTCACTGTTGAAGAGGTTTGTTGAGCCAGTAGTTCCTGTGGTGGCACCTCCTGACCCTGTATTGGTTAAAGGCAATGTGGAATATGAGGTAGAGAAAATATTGGATTCTCATTTGGTTAGACGGAGACTCCATTATTTGGTCAAATGGAAGGGTTATGGCCAGGAGGATAATTCTTGGGTCTCTGCCTCTGATATTCATGCCAATAAATTGGTTCGTGCTTTTCACCGGGCCCATCCTGATCGGCCTGGTGGCATGGATGAGGGTTCGGTGACCCCTCCTCAAGGGGGGGGTACTGTTATGAGCTCATTTTCTGCTCCACCAGTTGAGAGTTCTCCTTCCTTTCTCCCTCTGGTGGTGACAGGAGGTAGTGAGGTTGGTTTAAGTGGTAGTGATCTGCCACCTGATGAGGAGGATAACGATTGGATCTCTGGAGTATCAGACTGGATATAAGACAGCGGACGCCCTATCCTGGTGCTGGTGATTCAGTCTGCTTCTCAGGTCTTGGATTCAGCTCTCTTCCAATCTTCTCAAGTTAAGTTTGTTTTTTGCTAATGTTCACACTTGCGCTTGCTGGTCAATTCAGTTTCTTGTGTGGTCAGCTTGCCCCTGCTGGGGCTATGCTGAACTTCCGCACCTATTTATCTGTATTTGCCAATTTTCCTTTTTGTCCCTTATTAGATTGGCCTCTTTTTGCTCTGTTTCAGAATATTTCAGAGTGTTGATATAGTGGGAGAAGTCTAGTGACTTCAGGGTTAATTTTGCTATCAGACATGTTGGACATTATTTTGGTAGGGTTTTTTGGCAGATTGCAGACAGTGGCTTTCCTTTCCTGTCCTTTCTAGTTAGTCGGGCCCCATCGTTTGCGCAGCCTATTTTCCTGCCTTTGTTTGTGTTTTTATCTTGCTTCACCGTCAATACATGTGGGGGGCTGTCTTTCCTTTGGGGTCTGCTCTGGGGCAGTTAGTTTTCCTCTTTCCCTGCTTTAGGCTTATGTAGCTCTCCGGTTGTGACGAGGCATCTAGGACCATCGTAGGAACACTCCACGACTACTGCTAGTTGTGTGGTTAAGATCAGGGATCTGCAATCTGCATAGTTACCAACCTCTCTGGCTTTCTGAGACTTAGCTTGTTGTTTTTTCTTTCCTCCTCGGTGACCCGTTCATAACACTAGACATTACAGGAATGTCAGCTGAAGATCATTGCTGATGTTTTCTTACTGCCAGAATAGTGCACACTTCTCGTGCCCTCCAGCTCTCTGGCCTTGAACTCTTTCTAAAACTTTATCTCTCAATCTAATCTAACCAGAAAGTGTTCCCCTTTTTATATTACAGTGTCCCCTCCTATGCTGATTTGGTCCCAAATATATTAACCATATCTAAGCGTGTGCTCTGCTATCATATCCAAATATCATATATCATATCATACTATCATATATCATATCATACTACCATATCCAAACATGTGATGAATCCTATAACTAATATGCTCAACTGTTATGATTGGGTCACTGAGGAGGAAAGCAAGACCAAGCTAAGCCACAGAAAACCAGAGAGGTTGATAACTAAGCGGATTGCAGACCTCTGATCCTATCCACACAACTAGCAGTAGCCGTGGAGCATACCTATGATTATTCTAGATGCCTCGACACAGCTGGAGAACTAAATAAGCCTAAAGCAAGAAAGGGGAAATCTAAACTGCCCCAGAGCAGACCCCAAAGGAATAGATAGCCCCCATACATATATTGTCGGTTAGACAAGATGAAAACACAAACGCTGGTAGGAAAATAGGCTGAGCAAATGATGGGGCCCACACTAACTAGACAGGACAGGAAAGGAAAGACACTGTCTGCAATCACGCAAAAAACCCTGCAAAAAATGTCCAACACATCTGATAGAAAAATACTGAAGTCACTCGACTTCGCCCACTATATCAGCACTCTGGCATATTCTGAAAGCAGAGCAAAAAGAGGCCAATCTAATAAGGGACAAAACAAACTGGCACAAGCAGTAACATAAGGATGGAAATTCAACACAGCCCCAGCCGGGGCTGGCTGACCACACAAAACTGAATAAACAAAACCAAATCAAATGTGAACAATAGCAAAAGAACACTTAGCTTGAGCATGCAGGGACTGAGCTGGAAACTAAGACCTCAGGAGGCAGGAAAAAATCACCAGCAGGGATAGAGGGAGTCGGCTGTCTTAAATCCAGTCAAAAACTCCAGATGTCCTATCGTTCTCATTATCAGGTGGCAGGCCTCTGTTAATTAGATCAGCTTCATTACCTCCTGTAACCACCAGAGGGAGCCCGGAAAGAGAACTCGCGACCCCTCTGTCAATATAACCAGCTCCACTACCTTCACTAGTAACCACAGGTAGGCCAGAAAGAGAATTCACAACACCCAACATTTCATATTTCTCTTTCTTACGCTAATCTATCAGCCCTATACTATATATTATATCCTAACCTATCGCTATACCTTCCCGATTCACTAAACATTAATAACATTGTGCATAAGAAGGAAAGCATAAATTAGTGCCTATACGATTATATGCACTTTACATTTTACAGTGCTAAGAAAATACAACAAAACCACATATTTTTTGTTTTCAGAGGGAGGCGTATGACAGTCCCTGTCACACCCTTACATATTCACATACATTCCATTTCCTTTCAATATAGAAATAATGAGTGTTTATAGCATTATAATTTACATTATAATGAATTAGCAAAAAGCACTACAGTGCTACAGCACATTGACCTATTATACAAAATTGTATGCCAAAATGGCTCACTTTGGTATACATTAGGTACATAGAAATGTGCTGTAGAATGGAGAGACCCAAGAGTGTTTAGAGGAGCAAAGAAAGAAGTATATATATATATATATATATATACACACACAGTTGTGGCCAAAAGTATTGACACGCCTGCAATTTTGTCAGATAATACTCAGTTTCTTCCTGACAATGATTGCAATCACAAATTCTTTGGTATTATTATCTTCATTTAATTTGTCTTAAATGAAAAAACACAAAAGAGAATGAAGCAAAAAGCAAAACATTGATCATTTCACACAAAACTCCAAAAATGGACCAGACAAAAGTATTGGCACCCTCAGCCTAATACTTGGTTGCACAATCTTTAGCCAAAATAACTGCGACCAACCACTTCTGGTAACCATTAATGGGTTTCTTACAATGCTCTGCTGGAATTTTAGACCATTCTTCTTTGGCAAACTGCTCCAGGTCCCTGATATTAGAAGGGTGCCTTCTCCAAACTGCCATTTTTAGATCTCTCCACAGGTGTTCTATGGGATTCAGGTCTGGACTCATTGCTGGCCACCTTAGAAGTCTCCAGTGCTTTCTCTCAAACCATTTTCTAGTGCTTTTTGAAGTGTGTTTTGGGTCATTGTCCTGCTGGAAGACCCATGACCTCTGAGGGAGACCCAGCTTTCTCACACTGGGCCCTACATTACGCTGCAGAATTTGTTGGTAGTCTTCAGACTTCATAATGCCATGCACACGGTCAAGCAGTCCAGTGCCAGAGGCAGCAAAGCAACCCCAAAACATCAGGGAACCTCCACCATGTTTGACTGTAGGGACTGTGTTTTTTTCTTTGAATGCCTCTTTTTTTCTCCTGTAAACTCTATGTTGATGCCTTTGCCCAAAAAGCTCTACTTTTGTCTCATCTGACCAGAGAACATTCTTCCAATACATTTTAGGCTTTTTCAGGTAAGTTTTGGCAAACTCCAGCCTGGTTTTTTTATGTCTCGGGGTAAGAAGTGGGGTCTTCCTGGGTCTCCTACCATACAGTCCCTTTTCATTCAGATGCCGACGGATAGTACGGGTTGACACTGTTGTACCCTCGGACTGCAGGGCAGCTTGAACTTGTTTGGATGTTAGTCGAGGTTCTTTATCCAACATCCGCACAATCTTGCGTTGAAATCACTTGTCAATTTTTCTTTTCCGTCCACATCTAGGAGGTTAGCCACAGTGCCATGGGCTTTAAACTTCTTGATGACACTGCGCATGGTAGACACAGGAACATTCAGGTCTTTGGAGATGGACTTGTAGCCTTGAGATTGCTCATGCTTCCTCACAATTTGGTTTCTCAAGTCAAGCCAGGTGATATTCCTACAGGCTTCCGTCTAGACAGGGATGTCAAACTCAAATACACAGAGGGCCAAAATTAATAGCTTGGATAAAGCTAAAGTTTTTTCTTATCATCAAATATAATGATGAACTTTTTCATATGGAAATTAACTTAAAGGGGTACATTTTAATTAATAGATATTAGAATAAAATAATAGGATAACATAATATGTTATCTAAGAGCAGTAAAAAGCATATGGCCCAATTACCTAATTTAAATATGTAATAACAAAGGATAAAAAACCTTGAATAATACAGATAATAAAGTATGGTGCCAATAAAAGCGCCCTCAAACACAGTATGATATCCCCACAGTGAACTCCTCCACACGCTCCATTTGATGACCCTAATGTACCCTCCCTCCTTCTATCCCCCCAAATAATGCTCCATACAGTATAATGGCCCCACATAGTGCACTATACAGTATAAATGGCCCCACATAGTGCTCCATGCAGTATATAGGGCATCACACAGTGCTTCATACAGTTTAATGGCCCCACATGGCATTACATATAGTATAATGGGCACCACATAGTGCTCCATACATTAAAATGTGCCTCACATAATGTTTCATACAGTAAAATAGCCAACATAGTGCTTCATACAGTAAATGGACCAATCCAACACAGTGATCCATACAGTATAATAGGCACCACATAGTGCTTCGTACAATATAATGGCCCCATTTAGTGCCTCATACAGTATAACGGCCTCACATAGTGCTCCATACAGTATAATCATCTCACATCGTGCTCCATACAGTATAATGGCCTCACATAGTGCTCCATACAGTATAATGTGCCTCACATAATATTCCATACAGTATAAAGGCCCGACATACTGTTTCATACAGTATAATGGGCCCTCACAATAATCTATACAGAATAATAGGCTCCACATAGTGCTCCATACAGTTTAATGGGCCCACATAGTGCTCTATACAGTATAATAGGCCCCACATTAAAAAAAAGGAAATACTAACTTCTGGTTAACCCTACTGCTCCCGTCTCTTCATTGTGTCTTTAGATCCTCTGCATAATGAAGTCATTGCACCCACTGCACTCTTGCTCTTCCTTTTTGTTTTTTTGTATATGGCACAACACATGTACATATTTTGTGGGGCCGGCTCATATCCTATAGTGCACTGCGCTGAGACATCATCATTGCTTTAAACTGTATTGGCATGGATGGTGCCAATTTAGTTGAAAATGAGATACAGGGACAAGTATACTCAGGTGACCTGCCTTGCGTCATGGGCCACATATATTTACCCTGCGGGACAGAGTTTGACATATGTGCGCTTGGATACTAAAAAATGTGTGAACAATTGAAGACACAAAAAACACTTGTAAAAAAATGTACAAAATGTATTTTGATTTTTACTAACTTTGCCAAAAAAACATTAGGCCCTCGGGTCTTGAGGAGATGTACTGAAGAGGAATATGAATCAGGAGTACCTGACTGGTGGCCTCCATTTCTGAATGCGGCAGGCCATAAATTTTACTCCAGTCCCTCCTGGAGTTAAATTTGAGATGCAGCGAAGATCTCTTTTGGCTTGCACAAGATTGATGCGCTGCTGAGAACAATGGAAGTCTATGCACACTGAAGGATACAGTACTGATCATTCAGTGCACATGTGAAGTTGGGTGAGCCTTTGTAAGCATGCTGTTAAATGACCGCCGGCGAGCAAACATGTTGATGAACGGCGCATACATTTAAGGGCTTACTCACACTGGTGAGTAGCATCCGATGATTCTGTCAGGTGAGCATGCAGCAATCTTTTTCTCATGCAAACTCGCCATGTGAAAATAAACACTTCTCGGCATTGCTCCACAGCATAACATTGGAGCGAGTGCTATCCGATGAAAGTGTAAATAGTCCATTGCTGATTTACAATTTAATATTAGGGGTTATTGAATTGTCCATAAAACTACAGAGATATTTAATGATTTTTGGACAGTGGTCCACGGGACTGAGGAGTAGTCAATGTTATAGTCAACAAAATGTCAACTTTGTGAAGTTTAGCCTAGCCAAGAATACCTTTGTTTGTACCTTCAAGCCTAACATAATGTTTCCAAATTAGTTCTTTCCCAGATGGAAAGAAGGCAATGGGTCTGATTCATTAAGCCTGGCGTTGTGATGAAGGGATGAAGGGGCGTGATGGAATAAGAGGAGCTTGATTCATTAAGAGGCATATGTAGCATCTTACAAGTGGTGTGTGCTTCTGCGCTCCTTTCCAAAAATCTTACTATAGTCATGGGCTAGGGTAAGATTTCTGGCATTAGGTACACTACATCTGGTCCTGAATTATACGGGTGAATGTTGCCATGCCCCTGTCCTGGCACAGCTCTACCCACCCATTTTGGTGGAGGTGGCCAGGACTAGTTTAAAAATACCAAAAGTTGTAAAATGTTTGCTCATCTTCATATTACGCAAAAATTGTACTTTTCAAAGTGTTTTAGTCCAGTTTCACTTTCATGTATTGGTCCCTTTGTCACTAGTGCCACTATCACCAATTGGATGGAGCTAGAATTAAATAAATGTCTGATCTTTTAATAAGCCTTGAAACATGAACACCCATTTGTAGAGTGCTGTTTCACTTTACTTGCCCCTCATCAGCACAGAGCAAGGTTTGGCTAGATGAGTAGGACGCACTTGACACATCTTTGAGTGTCACTGACTGTCATTAAGGAGACCAGATTTTAATTGGCTATGCTTCATTCAAAAAAGTATGCAAATTCAGTTCACTCTCTCCCAGAAGGAAGAACAACTAAATTATCTCGCTAGCGGCACTAGCACTCTTAAAGGACTAGCTTCACTTGAATTCAGACTTTTCCTGCTGGTAAAATAACTTTTAAGAATTACATCCTTCATGATATGTTGGCTGAAACCTTTTAAATAATGTAAAAACTTGTCATGTAATCAGTCATGGACTTCCCACTGACCATCAATTAACCTCAAGAATCTGGGGCTGTTCTTGCAGAAAGGTAAAATGGGGTGTATCTGTCTACTACAATTGCCCCTCACCTAAATATTTTCCCCACATATTACATATAATGTGCATGACAAATGAATGATGTAACTATAACAGAAGAGGGATCGTCCACCTTATGAGTTTGGATATTGGCTTCTGTGTAATCACTAGTAGGTAAGATATTCTGCAAATAGGATTTAACAGCCTATATATAAGTGATAATTGCTAGATCAGGTCAACCGGATACTATTTAGCTATCAGGATGTAATCTCCTGACTTTGCAATTCCCGATTGTATAGAAGGCTCAATATGTTAGATGAAGGTACTTCGAAATGAGCGAGTTTAGCTGGAAGGGTTTTTTTTTGTCAGTGAGCTTTTTATAGCTTCCATGTTAGAAGGATGGAGGTGTCCTTTGCACTTGTTCCTGTTTCTGTCACTTACCCCCTTTGGAGTGATTCATGAATATTAAAAAGAGATTATTGCACAAAATGTAGGACACTATTAAATGTCAGAAGTCAATAGAAAAGTGTTAATGATGGCAGGATTGCGTAAGGAGGTTGCTTGGGAATTAAGGCTTGTATATGGCGTTCTCTAAGGAAATTTGCAATATACCTTAATATATTACCTTAATTTGTTACAATTGATATGTATTTTGTTAAATCTAAATTTGTGATATTTTGTCTGTAAGTCCATTGTATTAAGGGGGGTATTTTTCATTTTATATGTAATAGACTAGATTTCCAAATTCAGGGACAAATTATTTTCTAACGGGTTAGGCTCACACTTTCATTTCCTGTTTGGAATAAATACTCTTAGGCCGGGGTCACACTAACCGACGCAAAATACGGTCCGTAGTTTACATGCGTAATACGGATGAATGACCCCTAAATAGTGCTCCGTATGTTATCCGTAAGCAAGGTGTGGTCGCGTATTTTGCGCATGTCAGCGTCCGTATGTAATCCGTATGGCATCCGTATGGCATCCGTATGGCAAGATTTTCTCGCAGGCTTGCAAAATGGATATTTAACGGTTTTAAGGCCTGCAAACTATTTAAATCATTAGCCTGCACCCTATTTATTGCCTCAGGAATAGGTGGCTGCCTCCATTCTGGCCATTTGTGACCTTGCCTTCACTAGGTGTGTTGGTGTTGTATGTGCAACATGGCAGACAGTCTGACTTTCAACACAACTGAGCAGGTTCTCTTCAACTGGCTTTTGTCACGCCGCTTTGGTCAACCATACCCAGTGATAGTGGATCCGCGGGGGAGGAGACGCATGTGGGTACATCCACTTTTGAGGCAACGACTCACAAGAGGTCATTTTCACCATCTCTATTCTTCTCTGCGGGAGCATCCTGCAAAATTCTACCAATACTGCCGCATGAGCCTTGCAACATTTGATCGACTCTTGGAGACAGTGCGCCCTGGGATAACCTTTCAGGACACAAGGATGCGCAAAGCTATGTCTGCAGAGGAGCGACTTCTACTCACATTACGGTATGTACTACACAACCACATTCTCTATGTTCATGATGTGTTGCCCAAAGTATGTATATATTGCTTCATGGACTAATTTTAATGCCCTCATCTTATTCCAGATATGTTGAAACTTACAGACCAGAATGTTATGTGTAATATGTACTGAATATCACTTAGTCATTGTGCAACCAAATATGTGTGTGTTAGTAGATCTGAAATCCTAACAAGTTTGGTATGTATGTACCTGTTTTTTGGGTAATTTGTGCATTCTAAAATGTTCCTTTTCTGTTGTTCTTCAGCTTCCTGTCCACTGGCCTGTCTTATGCCGCCCTCCACCATGAGTTTCTGATTGGAAGATCTACCATTTCTGGCATAGTGAGGTCGACATGTAGTGAAATATGGTCAAGACTACATCAACTCGTCATGCCCGAGCCCAGGATGGAAGACTGGTTGAGGATATCAAGGGACTTTGAGGAGGAATGCCAGTTTCCTAATTGTATTGGGGCCCTTGATGGCAAACATATCCGGGTGCGTAAGCCGCCGAACTCTGGCTCCCAATTCTTCAATTATAAACAATACTTTTCTGTTGTATTGTTGGCTCTGGCCAACCCTCAATACAAGTTTATGATTGTTGACATTTTGGCCTATGGAAGGATGGGAGACTCTCGAGTCTTCAATACTTCCATTATGGCTCGGCGGCTACGCACCAACCAGTTGCATCTACCACCACCACGCCAGCTACCAGGCTCCACTCAAGAATCTGTCCCTTATGTCCTTGTGGCAGATGAGGCGTTTCAGTTAACGCGCAATGTCATGAGGCCATATCCCCGGCGCAACCTTGACCACCGGCGCAGAATTTTCAACTTGCGCCTATCACGTGCTCGGCGACTGGTGGAGTGTTCCTTTGGCATTCTTTGTGCAAAATAGCGGGTACTCAAGTCTGCCATTCAGCTGAGTGAACAAAATGTTAATGAAGTAGTTAAAGCCTGTGTGGTTCTTCATAACTTCACCAGGATACATGATTGTTCCTCCTCTGCTGGTGTTGTGCGTGGGTTGGAAATGTACGTAGGGCGAGACCACCTAGCAACCCTCCACGTAGACCGCTCTCTGGCCTCAAAGTGCATGATGCTTTCACAAATTACTTTGTCACCTGAGGGGGAAACTTCTTGGCAAGAGCATGCTGGGTCTATGTTATAATATTTTGGTTTATGTCTGTCTAAATATATATATTTCTTCCCCTTCTCATTTTATGACTGTTGAATTGCATTGGCAAGTGTATGTTATTATGCTTACACGGTTTTTTTTAATTGAGACAGAGACGTAAAATGTAGTAGACAAATGTTTACTTTTGCCTTTTTTTTGTTTGCTTTTATAAAGCAAAACATATTCTTGCCATATCACAAATGTGGCAATGGGCCAATTTGGCCTTTTTGCAGATGTAAACATTGTGTCCCAATAAAATTTCAAACATAGAAAATTACAAAAATAACATTAGGGAATAACAAAATGGAAAGATTATAAAGTTTGGTATGTTGGGGGAGGAGAAGGCGGAAGACCAGCCTGTGTTTGGTGCTGGCTACATTGCCCAACTTGCTCATCGCCCTGTGTGGGGGCATACTGTTGCCCATGATGTGGGTATTGTACTGCCTCCTGGGATTGGGCTTGGTACTGGCCAGAGTGATACTGACCAGGGGCATCTTGTTGGGTCGGGTAGGCCCGTGTCTCATACCCACCAATATAGCCATGTCGTCCCCAACCAGGTTGGGACCAGCCTCCAACACTGGGTTTGTCAAAAGTGGCCATATTGGTGGGGTTGGCTAGAGGCAGACATATGTGGCTGCTGTTGGAAAGGTTGGGTAGGGGGAGGAATGGGGTGAGGTGTAGGCCCACGTATTTGAGGATCCTCAGAGCCTGCTTGAGCAAGCATGTGTGTGGGTGGTCTAAGGCGCATTAGATTTCTGGGTGAAAGCTGCCACCTCTCCAGATATTCAAATAACTCATATTGGGTATTGGGGGGTGTGCTTGCATCAAGCAGGATCTGAAAACATCCTCGAATACGGAGCCTCACCTCACGGGAAAGGGCACGTAGATAAAGGGCCAAACTACGTGAGTATGCCTCCTCACCATCATCTGTATTCACTCTAGACAGATAGTTGAGGACCCCTGTGTCCACATTGGTACGGGTATCTTGGGCAGGGATATGGCGCCTTCTTCTTCCTCGCCAGGATGGTCCAGCAGGCTGTGGGGAGCCCCAGATCTGGGCAGTTGGGCTGCTGCTCATGTTGCCCTGCTCCTCCTGTATGGCTGATGGTGCAGCAGCAGACGGTCCTGGTTGTGGATGTGGTCCTGGTGGTGGGGTTTCTGGCGCAGGCACTGGGTTTTCCTGAGAGGATTCTTCACCCATGCTTCTTGTAGGGGGAGAAGATGGGCCAGCCACCTCATCCCCTACAGGATTAATGATGGGCTCTGTATCTGAGCCAGTTTCTCTCTCCGTAAGGTTGGACTGAGTTCTGTTATGAAATAGAACAGAGCCAAAAATAAATCAATATTTTTGGCCCTGTAAAGTATCTGTGTAATGTGGTGTGAGGTATCTACTTACGGTCTCAGATCCATAATAGGGGCGAGGAAGGAGAGGCGGTCATAACATATGTATTTCCTCTTTATGCAGCCCACATCACCACTCCTGGACCGCTGCTGACGTTCCCGCCTGTATTGGTCGCGGATGCTGCGCCACCGTCTCATCACATCTTCCACTGCAATGTGACAGGAAAAATTCTCCATTTAACATATTTTATAGGTCAAATTTGCTACCAGTAGTCTAGGCATGTGGCCTTCTGGTGTGGTGTGCTTTCTATCCAGGGTGGCATATCTAATTGGGGCATCCAGGCCAGATACACAGGGTCACAATTGTTCATGTATCAAGTAACTACACTTAATAACTTGTTTGGCTAGGAGGATGAGGAGCTTGTGGCCTGGGCCAAATTATGGCAATGTGAAACCATGGGTCACATCCAAATCTACCCGCCTCATGAGGAAAAAAGTACAAGCACAGGAAGGGGGGGGCTGATTCTATATGCATTTTTGGATGTGAGGTAATTTTAATCAGTTTTTGGCTTGTACTTACTCAGTTTCTGCTGCTCCTCACGTGGCCGATCACCAAAACCATGGAACATCTGGCAACATAAGCGCCTCCATGACGCCTCCTTTCTTGCCCGGTTGGCATAATGGGCATCACGTTGGTCCCAGATTTCTGGACGCTCCTGCACTAGCACAATCAACATCTCCACATTTAGGAAATATGGCACCATGACGCTACAGGACTCCGTGGAGGCGTACTTCCTGGATGTCTGGAGCGCTTTTTGAGCTCATTTGCATGTCTAAGCTTCCTGATGATGGATTGGCCCATTTCCTGTCACCTGCCAAGAGACCTGCGTATTTCTTGCAAGTCACACGTGTGGTCCGTGTGTAATCCGTATTTTTTGCGCACCCATAGACTTGCATTGGCGTACTATGGGCATAGTACGCTGACAATCGCAGCATGCTGCGATTGGCATGGACCGTAGAATACGGATGAGAAATATACGGCTGTTGGGAGCAAACCCATAGAGAATCATTGGTCCGTGTGTAATGCATGCTTTTAACGCCTCTCACTCATCCATATTCCTCTCTAGTGTGACCCCGGCCTTACAGCAAAATTTTGGACTTTGAAACCCTTCCCGAGGCAACCAATTACCAATTTTGTTTTTTCTTCCCCTACCTTCCAGAGCCATAATTTTTTTTATTTTTCTCTCCACATAGACATAAAAGGACTGTTTTTTCTGGGACTAGTTGTACTTTTGAATGACACCATTCATTTTACCACATAGGACACTGGAAGATGGTAAAAAACAAATCCCAAGTGCAATGAAATTTTGGGGAAAAAAAACACAATTCTGACATTGTTGGGAAATATTTCTATGGCATACATTGAGTAGTTAAAATGACCTTGGAATATGATTCACTTCATCATAACAATTACAGCAATACCAAGATTGCCCAGTTTGTTTTTTATTTTAGTGGTGAAAAAACCCAGAAGCTTGAGAAAAAAAAATTGGGGGGTTGTGTTGCAATTTTCTGAGACCTACATTGTTTTAATTTTTCGATTGATGGTGGGTTTATTTTTTGCGGCATGAGACCTCGTTAAAATTGATAATTTTCCCACTCTCCAGAGTTCAGCGTGGGTCAGGCTGTGAGGGAGTCACTGAGGCTGCTCTGGCAGCATCTCCTCATTCACCAATGGCTTTTCAGGGAGGATGGTCGCACCTTAGCACCATCCAGGTTGAAAAATGTAAATCCCCCAGATGCGGATCACGGCATGGGACACAACGACGGACAGGTATGGTATATTGCAGTTTTTTTATTTTCTTTTTATTACAGGAGAATGAGGGCTTTGCATGGATTAGGTGTGTTTGTAAGTATGGTTTAATTAAGAATACCAAAGGAGTCTTCTGTGTCTTTATTTCAATTAAAGGATTTTTACTGGGTGTCTGTGTTTTTCTTTATACAGGAAAGATGTATATCTTTGTACTGTGTTAGCCAGTAGATAGAGTTAGCCATTAAAAGGTAGCAACCACTAAGGACTCTCAATTCTAAATATTTTTGTGTTTTCTTTACAATTTGAGTATGGGGTTAGTAATAGGAGCATCTTATTAACGCCTCTCTGATACTAACCTCTGGGCTTGATGTCACCTGAAAGGTGACATCAACCCAACTATTACCCCATATGCCACCGCTACAGGGCAGTGGAAAGAGCAAGGCTATGTGTCAGAATTGGCGCATCTTAGAGATGCGCCTTTCTGAGGCGGCTAAGACCTGATGTTTTTAGCCAGGGAGGGCACTATCCATGGCCCCTTTCTAGGCTATTAACATCAGCCCTTAGTAGTCTGCATAGTCATTGCTGGCTATTAATTATAGGGGGACCCCACGCCATTTTTTTCTGTAAAAGAATCTTTTATTCATTAAATACATGTCCAGTAATTTGCAAACACCCTATGCTAACTGTATTTGTCATTGACACTTATACTGTATATCTACCAATTCTATATGGATTTACTGTATGTAATCCATCTCGCTTGTCCAGTCGGGTCCTGCAGTGATTTTACAGAAACCGACAAATGAAATACCAGCTATTCTTCTATATATCTCTCTATGAAATATATATATATATATATATATATATATATATATATATATTTGGGTGTCACTGACATATGAACTGGTGCATCTCCCAAAATTAGAATATCATCAAAAAGTTAATTTATTTCAGTTCTTTAATACAAAAAGTGAAACTTATTATATAGAGCCATTACAAAGAGAGTGATCTATTTCAAGTGTTTATTTCTGTTAATGTTGATGACTATGGCTTACAGCAAATGAAAACCCAAACGTCATTATCTCAGTAAATTAGAATACTTTATAACATCAGCTTGAGAAAAATTATTTTAAAATCCAAAATGTTGGCTTACTGAAATGTATGTTCAGTAAATGCACTCAATACTTGGTTGGGGCTCCTTTGGCATTCATTACTGCATCAATGCGGCGTGGCATGGAGGCGATCAGCCTGTGGTACTGCTGAGGTGTTATGGAAGCCCAAGTTGCTTTGATATCAGCCTTCAGCTCATCAGCATTGTTGGGTCTGGTGTCTCTTATCTTCCTTTTGACAATACCCCATAGATTCTCTATGAGGTTAAAGGCCCTTTTACATTTAGCGATGCACCAGCGATCCAACCAGCGATCCGACCCGGTCAGGATCGCTGGTGCATCGCTAAATGATCGCTAGTGAGCTTTCATACAGAAAGATCTCACAGCGATGCAGCAGCGACCCAGCTCACGATACTTACCATTCACACACAGCGATCCTGCATCCTCCCGCCCGCGTCCAGCGTCGCTGGACGTCACAGCAGGAAGTCTCAGCAGGAAGCGCCCGACGAGAAATGGAGCCGGACATTCTCGCGCGATCAGCGATGGACAGCGGGGAGCCGGTCGCTGGTAAGTATCACACATAGCGATATCGCTAGCAATATCGCTATAACGTCACAAAACCAGTGACGTTTTAGCGATATTGCTAGCGATATCGCTTAGTGTAAAACCCCCTTAAGGTTAGGCGAGTTTGTTGGCCAATCAAGCATAGTGATACTGTTGTTTTTAAACCAGGTATTGGTACTTTTGGCAGTGTGGACAGGTGCTAAGTCCTGCTGGAGAATGAAATTTCCATCTCCAAAAAGCTTGTCAGCAGAGGGAAGCATGAAGTGCTCTAAAATTTCCTGGTAGATGACTGCGCTGACTTTGGTCTTGATAAGACACAGTGATTGAAGCTTGAGGAAGATAATTTGCATATTCCAGGTGCCTTCTGGGAAAAGCAAAGCGTCTCCCTAAGCAAGAGGATCGTTGGATACAGCCGGGACCAGCTGCTTGGAAAGCCTTAGGCTGGTTTCACATTTGCGTTTTTTTGCGCTTGAAAAAAACGCATACGTGCGCATGCGTTTTTTCCCCTATATTTAACATGGGTGCGCATACCTGCGCGCTGGCATGCGCACGTATGCGATTTTCATGCGCTGCGTTTTTTTGGGGTGTGCGTTTGTATTTCACAGACGCTACATGTTGCATTTTTTGGTCCTGGAAAAAAACGCATGCGCACGTATGCGCACGTTTTGCGCTAAAAATGGCCATTATAGCCTATGGATGCGCATACGTGCGCACTGGCATGCGCATGTATGCGTTTTTTTAGCGCTGCGTTTTTTTGGTGGTGTCCACTTGTTGTACTAGTTATAAACTTCTAAAGTAAAAAAAAAAAAGTCTATATAAAGGAGGTGCCTGCCAAAACTCTGCCACTACTACACTGACAGATTGGAGAGCAGACAGTCACCAAGGAACACATTATCAGCGCAAGAATGTGAGTATATTACATTATATGCCTGTCCTTTTAAATTATGTATGTACTAATGATTTTTATTATTTTTACATGCAGTATGTCTTCAGAATCCGAATATTCCCCATCGCGGCAGGAATTGGCGCAAGCAGACCGTGAGGTGATTATTTTCGTGCATCTGGTAAGTATATCTGCTGCTACTCCAAATCTCTTACGTTTTTTTCAACTTTTTTAAGACATCATCCTCATCATCTTCTGCGGACGGGACTTCTGAGGGCGAAGAGCAGGAGCAGCGAAGCCAAGTCCCGGTGGTGATACGGAATGTATGTATCAAATGATTTGTAATGTTCTTTATTTTTTATCTTCTATTTTTACTCTTTTTTTATGTTTCTTTTTTTTGTAAATTTGATTATTCTAATGAATGTGTTTTGTCTAGGTTCCACAACGGGATGAAGACGTCTACCTGGATAATGAGCAGCTCATCAGCCTGGTCCAGGAGCGTGCGCCGTTGTGGGACAGCCGTGACCGGCTGTACAAGGACAATGTGGTGACCCGGCGGCTATGGAATGAGGTGGCCGCAGCGTTGATGGATGGCTGGGACAGCGCCACAGCATCCTCCAAAAAGGCGTTTAGTGAGTATTTCCCTGCTCTGTATTGTGCCGCAGTGACTGTTGTCCTTGACGGCACTGTTGGGTTTCGTGCTAAGTATATTCTAGCAGGAAACCCAACAGTGTCATCGGGCTCTACAGTGACTGCTTTGAGTATTGTATTGCTATATTGTGCCGCAGTGACTGTTGTCCTTGACGGCACTGTTGGGTTTCGTGCTAGGTATATTCTAGCAGGAAACCCAACAGTGTCATCGGGCTCTACAGTGACTGCTTTGAGTATTGTATTGCTATATTGTGCCGCAGTGACTGTTGTCCTTGACGGCACTGTTTTTTTTTTCCCAACAGTGGACAAAGTCCGAACACGTTGGCGTTCGATCAAGGACCGCTTCAACAGTGATGTTCGTGCTGAGGGCCAGGTTCGCAGTGGATCTGCGTCAAGGACCAGAACTAGATACCGTCACTATCACGCATTGCAGTTCCTAAGACCGGTCCTTGCCACGAGATCGTAAGTATTATAAATTTTGGGTTTTTATTTTTATTAATCTGTGTTTTTCTAATCCACAGCTGATGCTTCTTGTAAAGGCATGGTAGTAATGATTTTCCTTTCTTCCACAGCACCTGGAGCAGCACCCTGCAACCTGGCCCTGGAGCGGTCCTTCCTCGGACGTCCTCTGACCCGTCCCAGCCATCCGACAGCCAGGAAGCACCTTGCAGGTCAGCCACACACACAGCTGGTGACCAGGAAGCTGGGCCATCAGGTGTTCCCCTGTCCCAGGTCTCTGCCACTGGTTATGCGGGCACTACCTGCCAGCGGCAGAGGGCCTTGGACAGGAATGTCTTGCCTGAGTTTATGCATTTGAGCGAGGCCTTTAATTCCAGCCTCAAGTCGCTGTCCGACAGAGTTGAAAGCGGTTTTGCACTCATGGAACGTGGTTTTAACCACTTTGAACACCGCTTCAATTCTGTAGAACAGCGCCTTGACCGTCTGGAGGCCGACCTCAACAGACCAGCACACCATTTTTTTAGTAAGATTGAAAAGGGCATGGCGGAACACCTTAGTCCTGAGCAACAGCTGAATGTGCTGCAGGCCTGCAACAATGCTTTCTTGCAGGCTATGCAGCATAATCGGTACGGTCAGCAGTCAGTGGTGTCATTTCCACCTGTGCCACCATTGACTCGCTTCACTTCACTACCGACTTGTGCTGCATACCACTGCACGGACACCTCTATTCAAAGCCAGGACACCCACCGTTACACCACCACAAGTCTGAGTGCAGCTGGTCACTTCACCGACACCACCATGGCAAGCGCTGCTCCTGTCTGGAGCACCACCGCCACTCCCATGCATGCGTGGAGCTCAGCCACCACTAGGCAAACATGGAACAGCCCTGCCGCTACAACAACATGTAGTAGCCCTGCCACCACCACTCCGCAAACCTGGACCATCACTGCCGCCACCAGTCCTCCTGCAAGGACGAGCACTGCCAACCAAGAGCAGCAGCAGCAGCCACCTCAGCAGCAGCAGCAGCCACCTCAGCAGCAGCCACCTCAGCAGCAGCCACCTCAGCAGCAGCAGCAGCCACCTCAGCAGCAGCAGCCACCTCAGCAGCAGCAGCAGCCACCCCAGCAGACGGGGGACCTACACTCAATATTTGCCCCAAGTTCAAGGCGAAATCAGCCACCTCAGCAGCAGCAGCCACCTCAGCAGCAGCAGCAGCCACCCCAGCAGACAGGGGACCTACACTCAATATTTGCCCCAAGTTCAAGGCAAAATCCATCAAGGCGAGCATTGGGCCAAAGTCGGTCCAGGCACACAAGCCTACGGCGACATGCCATTACAACAAATGTTCCTGAACAGATTTCCTCTCCTCCAAATGTTCCTAGTTTAATTCCCTTAACTGGACTACCTTCCCCCACAAGTTTTGTTGCCCCTTCCCCTCAAACACCGTCTTCAACTGCAAGTGTTGCATATTCCCTGCACACCCCCAAATTGAAGCCATCTGCCCTCAAACGCCGGAAAAAATAATTTTTTGGTTTATTTTTGTGATTAAAAATAAATTTAAATTTGTGGTTCACCATTACAAAGTTTCATTAATGTTGTTTGCGCCGCTCACACACACTGATGGGTTATGTTAAAAACCAACCCAAGGCCTAGTATAGTCATATGTGAAATAACACGGACTAGTATAGTCATACCAAGGCCTAGTGTAATAACTCGAGTTTTACCAACTTGGATCTGGTTTCATGAAAAACAAAAAGTTGAAACTTGTCTAAAAAATAAGTTTCTTTCTTAAAAAGTTTCACCAGTTTGTTTTTTGTGAAACAAGATGCTAGTTGGTAAAAATCGAGTTATTACAGTAGGCCTTGGTATGACTATACTAGGCCGTGGTATTTCACATGACTATACTAGTAGGCCCAAGGCCTACTATACTCATATTTGAAATACCACGGCCTAGTATAGTCATTCCAAGGCCTAGTGTAATAACTCTAGTTTTACCAACATGAATCTGGTTTCATGAAAAACAAACTGTTGAAACGTGTCAAGTTTCACCAGTTTGTTTTTCGTGAAACAAGATCCTAGTTGGTAAAAATCGAGTTATTACAGTAGGCCTTGGTATGACTATACTAGGCCATGGTATTTCACATATGACTATACTAGTAGGCCCAAGGCCTACTATACTCATATTTTAAATACCACGGCCTAGTATAGTCATTCCAAGGCCTAGTGTAATAACTCTAGAAACTTGTCTATTTATACACTACCACAATTTTAAATAAAAGTTGGAATTGAGCTGATTACATTCATCCACTCAATGCTGACTTGTATTCCCCATTGACTTTCATTGGGTGAGGTTGGGTTTTGAGGGTTGGGTTTTGAAAAAATCACATACTTTTTTTTCAACTAGTTTGACAATTTTCTCTTGAAAAAAATTGGTTTCCTGATTCATGGCCTGCAGCTTTGCTCGTTCCAATATATTTCACGCAGACTAGCAATGCTGCATTTTAACTCATATGTGTATTTACCTGCCCAGGTGTGTGAACATCAAAAAATTCAGTTATACATGGGAAGTTTTTTATTTAATTGGATTTTAAAAAATATAGTGCACTCAGTAATGGTATCAAATAAGGTTTTTTATTACCATAAACAAACAAAAACATTACACCATTTCATCTTGCCAGTGCACCCGTCCTACATCAGAAATAAAGTAGGCCGCAAATTGGTCCCTCATTTGGCCAACTTCAACGGATGACCTGAGAGTGTGCTGAGTGAATTCAGGCAATGGGTTAGGAGCATCATCGTCCAGTTCAAAGGTCGGGTGCTCTTTAGCCATCACAAAGTTATGTAGAACCACACAGGCCTTCACCACCTCATCGACTGTTTCAAGTTTAAGATTAATGGCTGTGCCCAGAATTCGCCATCTGGAGACAAGAATCCCAAAAGCACACTCGACAGTTCTTCTGGCCCTGGTCAGCCTGTAATTAAATATTTTTTTGGTGTGGTCCAAGTCCCGGCTGGAGTAGGGTTTCAGTAAGTTTCCGCACATTTGAAAAGCCTCATCGCCAACCATTACAAAGGGCAGTAGCGGAGCTTCGGTGTGAGGAAGAGGCCGTGGCATAGGGAAATTAAATTGGTTGCCATACAACCTCCGGCCCATGTTTGAGTTTTTAAAAGCCTGTGAGTCATTACCACGGCCAAATGCTCCAATGTCCACTGCTACAAACATACATCCGGCATCCGCAATGGCCATGAGTACTATTGAAAAGTACTTTTTGTAATTATAGTACTCAGATCCCGTTCTTTTGGGTTTGATGATCCATATGTGTTTACCATCAACAGCTCCCAAACAGTTGGGAAAATTGCATACTGTCCAGAATTTGTCAGCAATTTCCATCCACTTTTCAGCGGTGGGCAGGGGCAGAAATTCTGGACAAAGAACATTCCAGAGAGCCCGGCAGGTGTCAGCAACAATTCCAGACAAGGTAGAGATTCCAATACGGTACTGGAAGTGTAGTGAAGATAGGGTTTCTCCAGTCGCCAGGAATCTGTGAACAGACAAAGAAGTAAAATTAATATTTATGTATATTATTTTAAAAAACTATAAAATAAAATATTAGTACATTCACGAAAACTAATTACCCAAGGTTTTGAATACTAAATTTAAAAAAAAAACATCAGACCGCACCCCTTGGTTTAATATTACATACCGTAATGTCACCAGTAGCCGTTCCTCAGGAGGAATCGCACGACGGAGCTGTGTGTCCTGTCTCCGGATGGATTGTTGGACACGAGCAAGCAAATCCCTGAAACTTTCTTGGGACATCCGGATATAATCTATAAATTTCTCCGGGTTTTCCTGGAGCTCGCTGTAGAGGGTGTGGTATGCCCCACGGCTCTCCCGGAGTTCAACAATCGGATGTATCCACATACGCCGCCGCTGCCGTCTTCGCTCCCTCTCTCTCTTCCTTTGTTCATGGCAAGCAACTGCATACGCCTGAGCCATCGCGATGTCCAAATCCAAGTTGAAGTGAAAACTCTTCCAGCGCAGATCCATGGTCACGAGAAGAATCAAGCAAATGTGAAGAATACTGTAGACAGGGTCTATATATTAACATACCACACCCACAATGAAGTCCCATTGGTCTTGTGTGTTGTTGAATGTTTTTTTTTTTCTTTTTTGGGGGGTTTTTCCAAAATCTGTAAAAAAACGCAAACGCACAAAAAACGCATACAAACGCACAAAAACGCTGCGTTTTTTTCCTGCATGCGCATAAATATGCTTGAAAAAAACGCAGCGTTTGTATGCATTTGTATGCGTTTTTTCAATGCGTTTTTTTGCGGGAAAAACGCGCTGCAAAAAAAAGCAAGTGTGAAACAGGCCTTACGGCGCGCAAATTTTTGCCTCTAGGACATTATTGCAAGAAAGCTTGCCTGATTGAGTAGATTACACAAGAAGGAAGACACGCAGCAAGTCAGCAGGATCTAGGAGCAACATGGCAGATGTGACAACCTACATGGTGAGCTGCAACATGTGCTACATGTTCACAGATCGACCAGAAGAAGAATCCAACTTCACCTGCCAGAAGTGTAGATTAGTGGCCCTTTTAGAAGAAAAGGTGCGTGGTCTGGAAAAAAGAATTGCAACTTTGAAACTCAAAGAAAATGAAGACTTCCTAGACAGAACAGAAGCATCTCTACTGGTCGCAGAAGGTGAAGAAAGTGTCAGAGAACCTCCAAAAGCAGGCGAGTGGAAGCATGTGACCAAAAGAAGCAAGAAGACCATAGAGACATAACCAACCACACAACTGACAAACTGATACCAAGGCCTTGCGGAGCATGACGATGGTACGCCTAAGGATGAGGCACAACCAGCAAGCAAAGAAGAAAAGGGCACACAGCAACACCCAGAAGTAACAACAAAAAGTACAGCCAAGAAGCTAAGAAGAGTGGTAGTAGTGGAAGACTCACTACTGAGAGGCACAGAAGCAGCCATCTGCAGACCGGATATAACCGCAAGAGAAGTATGCTGCCTCCCAGGTGTGAAGATCAAGGATGTGACCGATAGGATACCAAAGCTCATCAGTTCCAAGGACGTCCATCCATTTCTTCTGATACATGTTGGCACCAATGACACGGCAAGGAAGGACCTACCGACAATCTGCAAGGACTTTGAAGATTTGGGGAAGAAAGTAAAGGAACTGGATGCACAGGTAGTTTTTTCTTCTATCCTTCCAGTAGACGGGCATGGCACCAGGAGATGGAACAGGATCCTTGATGCGAACAACTGGCTAAGACGATGGTGCAGAAAACAAGGATTCAGATTCCTGGACCACGGTGTGAATTACTTGTACTATGGACTCCTCGCCAGAGACGGACTACACCTCAGCAAACATGGGAAACACACATTCGCCAGAAGACTCGCTACGCTCATCAGGAGAGCGTTAAACTAGAAGAAGAGGGGATGGAAAGAAAAACGTTAGACACGAATATGAAACCAGATATTATACTGATGAATGATATGAGGTGTGGCAAAGAAGATCCAAGACAACATACTCAGAAGGGACGTAAGAAAATTTCTAAAACAATCAACAGGGAGGAGATTGGAACAAAGCAAAATTCTCTAAAATGCATGCTCACAAATGCCAGAAGCCTGACAAACAAGATGGAAGAACTAGAAGCAGAAATATCTACAGGTAGCTATGACATAGTGGGAATAACCGAGACATGGTTAGATGAAAGCTATGACTGGGCAGTTAACTTACAGGGTTACAGTCTGTTTAGAAAGGATCGTAAAAATCGGAGTGGAGGAGGGGTTTGTCTTTATGTAAAGTCTTGTCTAAAGTCCACTTTAAGGGAAGATATTAGCGAAGGGAATGAGGATGTCGAGTCCATATGGGACGAAATACATGGAGGGAAAAATAGAAGCAAAATTCTCTTTGGGGTCTGTTACAAACGCCAAAATATAACAGAAATCATGGAAAGTTTACTACTAAGGCAGATAGATGAAGCTGCAACCCATAATGAGGTCCTTGTTATGGGGGACTTTAACTACCCAGATATTAACTGGGAAACAGAGACCTGCGAACCCCATAAAGGCAACAGGTTTCTGCTAATAGCCAAGAATAATTATCTTTCACAACTGGTGCAGAATCCAACCAGAAGAGCAGCACTTTTAGACCTAATACTATCTAACAGACCTGACAGAATAACAAATCTGCAGGTTGTTGGGCATCTAGGAAATAGTGACCACAATATTGTACAGTTTCACTTGTCTTTCGCTAGGGGGACATGTCAGGGAGTCACAAAAACACTGAAATTTAGGAAGGCAAAGTTTGACCAGCTTAGAGATGCCCTTAATCTGGTTGACTGGGACAATGTCCTCAGAAATAAGAATACAGAAAATATATGGGAAATGTTTAAGAAAATCCTTAATAGGCACTCTAAGCGGTTTATACCTTGTGGGAATAAAAGGACAAGAAATAGGAAAAACCCAATGTGACTAAACAAAGAAGTAATAGGGGCAATTAACAGCAAAAAGAAAGCATTTAAACTACTAAAGCAGGATGGCACCGTTGAAGCTCTAAAAAACTATAAGGAGAAAAATTCTTTATCTAAAAAAATAATTAAAGCTTCCAAAAAGGAAACAGAGAAGCACATTGCTAAGGAGAGTAAAACTAATCCCAAGCTGCTCTTCAACTATATCAATAGTAAAAGAATCAAAAGTGAAAGTGTAGGCCCATTAAAAAATTGTGAGGAAAGTATGGTTGTAGATGATGAGGAAAAAGCTAATATATTAAATACCTTCTTCTCCACGGTATTCACAGTGGAAAATGAAATGCTAGGTGAAATGCCGAGAGACAAAGAAAACCGTATATTAAGGGTCACCAATCTAACCCAAGAAGAGGTGCAAAATTGGCTAAATAAGATTAAAATAGATAAATCTCAGGGTCCGGATGGCATACACCCACGAGTACTAAGAGAACTAAGTAATGTAATAGACAAACCATTATTTCTTATATTTAGAGACTCTATAGCGACGGGATCTGTTCCACAGGACTGGCACATAGCAAATGTGGTACCATTATTCAAAAAGGGCTCTAAAAGTGAACCTGGAAATTATAGGCCAGTAAGTCTAACCTCTATTGTTCGTAAAATATTTGAAGGGTTTCTGAGGGATGTTATTCTGGATTATCTCAATGAGAATAACTGTTTAACGCCATATCAGCATGGGTTTATGATGAATCGCTCCTGTCAAAACAATCTAATCAGTTTTTATGAAGAGGTAAGCTATAGACTGGACCAAGGTGAGTCATTGGATGTGGTATATCTTGATTTTTCCAAAGCGTTTGATACCGTGCCACACAAGAGGTTGGTACACAAAATGAGAATGCTGGGTCTGGGGGAAAATGTGTGTAAATGGGTAAGTAACTGGCTTAGTGATAGAAAGCAGAGGGTGGTTATAAATGGTATATTCTCTATCTGGGTCACTGTGACCAGTGGGGTACCGCAGGGGTCGGTGTTGGGACCTATTCTCTTCAACATATTTATTAACGATCTGGTAGAAGGTTTGCACAGTAAAATATCGATATTTGCAGATGATACAAACCTATGTAAAGCAGCCAATACAAGAGAAGATAGTATTCTGCTACAGATGGATCAGGATAAGTTGGGAACTTGGGCCGAAAGGTGGCAGATGCAGTTTAACAATGATAAATGTAAGATTATACACATGGGAAGAAGGAATCAATATCACCATTACACACTGAACGGTAAACCACTGGGTAAATCTGACATGGAGAAGGACTTGGGGATCCTAGTTAATGATAAACTTACCTGGAACAGCCAGTGCCAGGCAACGGCTGCCAAGGCAAACAGGATCATGGGGTGCATTAAAAGATGTCTGGATACACATGATGAGAGCATTATACTGCCTCTGTACAAATCTCTGGTTAGACCGCACATGGAGTACTGTGTACAGTTTTGGGCACCGGTGCTCATGAAGGATATAATAGAACTACAGTGGGTACAAAGGAGGGCAACAAAATTAATAAAGGGGATGGGGGAACTACAATACCCAGAGAGATTAGCAAAATTAGGATTATTTAGTCTAGTAAAAAGACGACTGAGGGGCGATCTAATAAACATATATAAGTATATAAGGGGACAATACAAATATCTCTCCGAGGATCTGTGTATACCAAGGAAGGTGACGGTCACAAGGGGGCATTCTCTGCGTCTGGAGGAGAAAAGGTTTTTCCACCAACATAGAAAAGGGTTCTTCACTGTTAGGGCAGTGAGAATCTGGAATTCCCTGCCTGAGGAGGTTGTGATGGCGAACTCAGTCGAAGGGTTCAAGAGAGGCCTGGATGTCTTCTTGGAGCATAACAATATTGTATCTTACAGTTATTGTTAGGTTCTTTAGAAGAACGTAGATCTGGGGATTTATTCTGACAGAATTTTATAGGCTGAACTGGATGGACTAATGTCTTTTTTCGGCCTTACTAACTATGTTACTATGTTACTATGACCTACGCCAGCAGATGACATGGCTCTCCAAACCATCACTGATTGTGGAAACTTCACACTAGACCTTGGAAATCAAGGTCCCAGAGTCTGGAGGAAGAGCGGAGAGGCACACAATCCAAGCTGCTTGAGGTCTAGTGTGAAGTTTCAACAATCAGTGATGGTTTGGGGAGTCATGTCATCTGCTGATGTAGGTCCACTCTGTTTTATCAAGACCAAAGACCAAAATCAGCACAGTCCTCTACCAGGAAATTTTAGAGCACTTCAAGCTTCACTCTGCCGACAAGCTTTTTGGAGATGGAAATTTCATTCTCCAGCAGGACTTGATACTTTTGGCAGTGTGGACAGGTGCCAATACCTGGTTTAAAAGCAATAGTATCACTGTGCTTGATTGGCCAACGTTTCAGATTTTAAAATCATTTTTCAAGCTGGTGCTATAAGGTATTCCAATTTACTGAGATAATGACTTTTGGGTTTTCATTGGCTGTAAGCCGTAATCATCAACATTAACAGAAATAAACACTTGAAATACTGTACATCACTCTGTAAATTTTTGGTAAAGAATCAACAACAAGTGGGACCCAATTGTGAAGTTGAATGAAATTTTTTGGTTATTTAAAATTTTTGTGGAAATTCAAAAACTGAAAAGTGGGGCGTGCAATATTATTCGGCCCTTTAACTTAATACTTTGTTGCGCCACCTTTTGCTGCAATTACAGCTGCAAGTCGCTTGGGGTATGTCTCTATCAGTTTTGTACATCAAGAGCCTGAAATTCTTGCGTGGCAAACAGCTCGAGCTCAGTGAGGTTTGATGGAGATTGTTTGTTAACACCAGTTTTCTGCTCTTTCCACAGATTCTCGATTGGATTCACGTCTGGACTTTGACTTGGCCATTCTAACACCTGGATATGTTTATTTGTGAACCATTCCATTATAGATTTTGCTTTATGTTTGGGATCATTGTCTTGTTGGAAGACAAATCTCCATCCCAGTCTCAGATCTTTTGCAGACTCCAACAGGTTTTCTTCAAGAATGATCCTGTATTTAGCTCCATCCATCTTCCCATCAATTTTAACCATCTTCCCTGTCCCTGCTGAAGAAAAGCAGGCCCAAACCATGATGCTGCCACCATCATGTTTGACAGTGGGGATGGTGTGTTCAGGGTGATGAGCTGTGTTGCCTTTACGCCAAACATATCATTTGGCATTGTTGCCAAAAAGCTCGATTTTGGTTTCATCTGACCAGAGCACCTTCTTCCACATGTTTGGTGTGTCTCCCAGGTGGCTTTTTGCAAACTTTAAATTACACTTTTTATGGATATCTTTGAGAAATGGCTTTCTTCTTGCCACTCTTCAATAAAGGTCAGATTTGTGCAGTGTACAACTGATTGTTGTCCTATGGACAAGACTGTCCCACCTCAGCTGTAGATCTCTGCAGTTCATCCAGAGTGATCATGGACCTCTTGGCTGCATCTCTGATAAGTCTTCTCGTTGTTTGAGATGAAAGTTTAGAGGGACGGCCGGGTCTTGGTAGATTTGATGATACTCCTTCCATTTCAATATGATCGCTTGCCCAGTGCTCCTTGGGATGTTTAAAGGTTTAGAAATATATATATACACATATACACCTATTCTATGTGTATATATCTATTCTATTCTAACCTGTTACTCTGTGATTATACTGTATGCGGCAGATCATTTGCCGGCTTTTAATCTATCTATATATCTATCCATCAATCTACTATATATATATAATAATCTTTATTTTTACATAGTGCTAACATATTCCACAGCGCTTTACAGTTTGCACACAATTTCATCACTGTCCCCGATGGAGCTCACAATCTAAAATTCCCTATCAGTATGTCTTTGGAGTGTGGGAGGAAACCGGAGTACCCAGAGGAAACCCACGCAAACACGGGGAGAACATACAAACTCCTTGCAGATTTTGTCCTGGGTGGGATTCGAACCCAGGACCCCAGCACTGCAAGGCTGCAGCTCTAACCACTGAGGGGTGTGTGTGTGTGTGTGTATCTCAAAAAAATAAAGGGAACACTAAAATACCAAATCTTACGTTATAGTGTTCCCTTTATTTTTTATTTTTTGAATTGGAACGCGCGGGGTTAAAATTTCACCTCACAACATAGCCTGTGACGCCCTCGGGGTCCAGGCTTGTGACTGTGCCAAATTTTGTGGCTGTAGCTGCGACAGTGCGGATGCCAATCCCGGACAAACACACATACAGTCATATGTTAAAGTTTGGGCACCCCTATTAATGGTAACCTTTTTTCTTTATAACAATTTTGGTTTTTGCAACAGCTATTTCAGTTTCATATATCTAATAACTGATGGACTCGGTTATATTTCTGGATTCAAATGAGGTTTATTGTACTAGCAGAAAATGTGCAAAAGCAGTAAATACATTTAAATTTGTGTATCGCTTTTCATAGAAATTACTTTTTCACTGTATATTGTATATATGGTTTGAGGTTTTTAAAACATGGGTGGAGTTAGAAACCTTTTTAATAATTTTTTTATTTTCTTTTTCCTTATTTTTTCATTTATTTCAGGCATAAGATCATAAAAGACCTCTGGTGAGGTAGCGAAGGGGGGAACATTTCAACATTTCACACATTTCTATATGGACAGGTGCAGACAAGCATATTTGACAAAACATCAGATAGCACTCAGACCGATATTATGCTATGGGGTTGGACACGTCAGATTTTTTTCCCCAGACCAGCTCGGTTTAAGGAAAAAAATTGCAGCATGCCCGAGTTTGATCTAATAATCAGATCGCACTCGGCCATTCAAGTCAATGAGTAGAAACAAACGGACTGCACTTGAATGACTTCTGTGTACAGTCCATTTTTCATGGACTCACAGGATGAATAGGATGGAGATAGTTTTTCTCCATTTTTTTCCTCGACCAATAGAATCAGATCACACTGTGCTCACACTCTGATCTACCTCTGATCAGAGTTTAATTAGCATGATCAACCTGATTTTCTTGGATCAGGGAACGTACGGTCGGCTGCACTTGCACTAATGGTAATTTTCCTTGTAACTGAGACTAGCATATTAATCCCAGTTATAAGGAAAATTCAACCTTCCTGCTTGTACAGCAGAGCTCATCTGGGTTTGCTAAGAGCCAGCAGCCCATGCTTATTCCTGGTATCTGAGTTACTTATTAAAAAAGAAAACTGAGTCCTACTTACCATCCTTAGGTCCAGTGCCATCTGTCTTTTGCTAATCTGGTCTCAGTGTTTTGGCTGTATCGGTGACATCACATCAACAGCGCTGCAGCCAATCACTGAGCTCAGCAGCTCATGCTTTATATACATACACAGCCGCTAAGCTTATTGATTGGCTGCAGCGCTCTCAATGTGACGACACCACTGTAGCCAAACAACAGAAATGAGGGCAGTGATCGAGAGTCAGCGAGGGACTAGTGGAGTAAGGCCGCCATCACACTAGTGATGAATACGGACGAGTGCTATACGATAAAACATTGCATAGCACTCGGACCAGTATTCCATCTATGGGGCAGCTTCTATCAGCGTTTTTTTCTCGGCAGTTTTCAGCATCCAAGTGAAATCACAGCATGCTACGAATTGCACCGACACTCGGCCGAGTCTCGGCACACTAGCACCCATATAAGTCTATGGGTGCGAGTGCGACAGAGCACATTACTCAGATATCATCTGAGTGCTGTGCGATATACGCTGACCCCGGCAATGGAGGAGATGGAGAAATTAGTTTCTCCGCCTCCTCCACAGCTGTGTTCCAATTCTCTGTGTGAGAGGCTCAGAGCATAGTCTCATGACACTCGGCTCCTTTTCCCAGCAGAGCAGGAGCCGAGGGTCATTAGCATATTGCATCCAATGCTCTCGCATCGGATGCCATAGGCTAATCTGACCCTGGCCTAAAAGTAATACTTGGTCTATTTTTTTATAGCTAACTTTGCGTATGGTATAAAGTTTTTCAAGTGGGACAACATCTTTAAGTTCCAGGTTGAATCTCAGACAACTACTACAAAAAGCAGCAAGAAAATGCAATTTTACTGATCTCTGCCTTTCTGAAGATCTCCCAAATTAATTGACATTAACTATATAGTCACAGGATTTGGCATCCAACTTCACGGGCCAAGAGTTATTGCAAGGACTGACGTTAAAGAAATCTGGCAAGGAGTAATGGCTGCACATGGTGCTCTCAATGCAAGTCTACTGGATAAGCTGCAGAATTTCCATTCCTTACCACTATGGTGGAAAATCCACAGCATGTTACTGTATCAGAATTATGGACGAGATATTATCTTAATGTTGAAATCTCATCCACATACTGTATCATAGTGGATATTAAGCCTAGAGTATGTCAATTTGTCAATTTAAGCCTACAGTATGTCAATTTGTGTCTCATACAGTCACATTTGTGTGGTCATGGCAAGGTTTCTTTCGCCATCCCTAAACACCTTCTTATGGCAGCCCTGAGTGTGTGTATGAATTAGGGTTTGCTAATTACCCTTTCTTATGCCAAAAATGGAAGATGCCATGGGGACCTTGATATTTTGCAATTAATCAGGGAGGACAGCAACCTTTTTAAAACGGTTAAAACTTCTTTACTTGAACCAGATCTTCAACATTTGATACCAGGCACACATTTTCTTGTGCAATTCTTCTGCATAAGGCAGAGGATAATACTTGGTTTCAGTTACAAATGGCATAGAGTTCAACATCAAAGTGGCAGACAATTTCCTACGGCCTCCTGGCTCTGACCTTCCACTAACTGTTTCCTCCACTACAGTGCAGCACCCCGTGCTCCTTCCTGGTCACAAGAGTATTTCCTCTTCTACACCTCTACGAGCGATTTGGTTCATTTTTGTAACAGAAATACAGCACTCCTTTTAGTTTGGTTCAGGGGCAAAATTTCTGAGTGGGCCCCTAAACATGTACTGTAACCTTGATTACAACTATTGTAGTGCACCCTAATACTGGATGTAGGAGAACCTCAACAGATGACCACTTGGTTTCTAAAAAAAAATCTCTATCCAAAGACCAACACTGATATTACTGTCATGTGGTGACCATATAGTGGTAGATACCAGTCCTAGAACATAAAAGAGATCACAGTACAGTTATTGATAGTGACTTACAGCTGACGTTCTTTCAGGCAGAGTCATTCACTTTTCCCATCTTTTCCATCTTGCAAAGCCCGACATGGCACCTTCTTCAAGCCATGATTTGGCTTACAACAAAGACACATCAGACTTATCACATTTCAGGCATCATCTCCATCTGTTCGCAACCTGCACTCCTTATCCTGCTAATACCCCAATATTGAGACACTGCTGCCGTATGTGTCCCTGTTACTGCACCTACTGTGAGGTACTGTATGCCCTCTAATTTTCCTCCTACTGGATCCATTGAATCCCCTTTCATTGCATTCGTAAAGTATGATGTCAATAAAAGTGCCCCACATGCACTAAGATACCCCTACCGTGAATTGCTACACAGTACCCTCCACACGCACAGTATGATGACCCTACTGTACCCCACCCCTCAACTGCCTCGGAAAATTATGATCTCAAAACAGTATGATCCCCCCCATCTGTGACACCCGACACATCCATCCATGTAGTATAACGGGCCTACATACAATATAATGGCCAAAAACCTCTCCTCACTTTATAATGACCCCCAACATTGCCTGCTACTCAGTATGATGGACCCCACACAAACCTTTACACTGTATAATTGCTTGCATACAGTTTAAAGGCTCCCACATAGCCCTCCAAATATTATAATAGCCCCCACATAGTCTTCCATACAGCATAATGCACCCCAAAGCTCATACAGCATAATGCAGCCCATAGCCCATACAGTATAATGCACCCCATAGGCCATTCAGTATAATGCACCCCATAGTCCATACAGTACAATTCACACCATAGCCCATACAGCATAATGCATCGCATAGCCCATACGGCATAATTCACCCCATAGCCTGTACAGTATAATGCACCCCATAGCCCGTGCAGATTAATGTACCCCATAGCCCGTACAGTATAATGCACCCCATAGCCCATACAGTATAATGTACCCCATAGTCCATACAGTACAATGCGCTCCATAGTTATCCACACATTATAATGTCCCCATAGTGTATATATATATATATATACTGTATGTACAATATGCAGCTCTCCTCCTCTGCTCCAGTTTCTGCAGCTTGTCTTCAGAAGTGTCGCACATCTCAAAGGACACCTTGTAGTGAAGTCATCACGATGAGACGCCAGACACCGAGGAAGAATGATAGGGAGGAAGCGTCAGCTGACGCTTCTTCCTCCATCATTGCTTTCAACTGCATCAGCAGATACCAATAGAGTTGAACTTGAGGGGGAGCGGCGCCGTGCACCAGGTTCCTCCAGCTCACAGGCCTCACAGCGGCAGTGCAAGGAGCTTGTTTGTGTCTTCCTGCTTTGCCACAGAGTTTAACTGCATCAGCACGGTGAGCACACTGCACTCAGAGTGCTGGGTCCAGGGCGGTCGCAGCCTCTGCCCACCCTTTAGCTACTGACTCTTATTATTGGTTGGTGCTCAAGTAGGCACCTGTCGCATATAATAGCATTAAAGAACTTGGCACTCATAGAAAGTTTCAAAATATTGCGCTTTCTTTACACTTGCCATCCACAGTTTAATGCACAACGCTTTGGTCAAATCCCTGACCGTCATCAGATGTACAGATTGCTTTTAGATAATGAAGAAAATGTAAACCATGTGCTCAGAGAGCAGCGTGTTACTGGCATCTATCTCCTAAAAAAAAACAAAAACAAAAAACAAATATCCTAAAATAAAAAAGTAAACAATACATTGCAAAAATTGCATGAAGGTAGCAATAATAATAATAAGGGTATTTAGTAAACAGAATTTTGATCAAAAGATTGTTTACTAAATACCCTAATTATTATTACTACCTTCATGCAATTTTTGCAATTTATTTTTTACTTTTTTATTTTAGGATTTGTTTTTTGTTTTTCTCTGTGTAAAGGTCATGTGTTTATATGCATTTACTTTTTTTATACACATTAATTTACTTTTTCAGCTCAAACCTAGTTTCTCATTTGGCATCTATCTCCTGTAGTAGCCAAAATGAAAATTACAAAATTTTTGTGTTTTCTTTTAATATTGTGATGTGAAAAATAATTAAAATACAAAAATATAACTGCTGCTCTAATATTTTCTTCATAAATCAATATGCACATAAAAATGGTCAACTAGACTGATCTTTTATTCTCAATTAATAGTTAAAATCTGTGAGATCTGTATTCAATTAAGACATTTTTTACATTTGTAGGATCGGTACAGGCCGGGCTGGGGGGGTGGTCCCTCTGTATACCACGCAGTGACGCACAGACAAAAGATGGAGGCAGATTTCGGGTGCAACAGGTCCAAGTTTATTTCCCGCCGTCCGACTGACGGCCCTCACGATACACCGCAAATTCTCTTCATGGCCCTCTGTGTCCAGGCCCCGTTACACACACACCGTACTTATCACCAGGGACGTAAATACACGTACCGTCCCTTTTCGCTTAACGACGTTCCTGTCAGCTCGGTCACTGTGGCCACCTTAGGCCCGTACACCAACAGTAATTTTTCTGGTCAGGTATCGTCTTCAACTCGGTATGTGTTTCCCCGGGGCCTCGTCTGTACTGCGGTACTTCATGTCAGGACCACCCCCCTGTCTTCCTTTCTCCTCAGTCCCCTGGTTAGGTTTTTCCTCACAGTGCACCAACTGTCACAGTCTTCTCGTCACTTGAGCACCCCATGGGGACTGGAATCTTCTGGAACTCTCCTGTCAAATGTATAGCTTTCCCGGTTCCCTGTAACTCCGCCCCCATGACCAACAGTTTCTTAGCCCTAAGCTGATGTCAAGTCCTATGCTCACACTCCTCCCTGCCCTCTAATGTCAATTCCAGGTACTGCACGTCACCTACACTTTTCTAGCTGTTTTCCCTTCTGTCATAACTGACATCCTGCCTGACAAGTGCAAACCCCTTTGAAACCTGACCAGTCAGTCCGTCCATCAGGTCACCTTCCCTACACATTAAAGGGAATCTGTCACCTATTTTTTGGCATATAAGATGCGTCCACCGGCATCAGGGGCTTATCTACAGCATTTTGTAGATTTTGAAAGCTAAGAAAAACGAGTTAGATTATACTCACCCAGGGACGGTCCGGGTCCGGTCTGGGTCCTATGGGTGTCACGGTCCGGTCCGGTGCCTCCCATCTTCTAGCGGTTACGTCCTCTTGTTTGCTTCCCGTCGCGGCACAGGTGCAGACATACTGCTCTGCCCTGTTGAGTGCAGAGCAGAGTACTGCAGTGCGCAGGCGCCAGACCTCTCTGACCCTCAACAGGGTAGAGCAGTATGCCTGCGCCGGAGCCACGACGGGAAGCAAAGAAGAGGACGTCGCCTATAAATAACAGTTGGTGTTCATATGATTCATATGAAGCAAAGAAGAGGACGTCACCTTTAAATAACAGTTGGTGTTCATATAATTCTATAGAGAGAGGAGGGGAAAGAAGAGGAAGAAGACACAGATATTCTACTGCAAGTTCTTCTGAAACTACAGTTACATAGATGGCATCTGTCTCTTGGCCATTTAACTTTTGGACTTTTTCAGAATAAAGTACAGTATATAGTACAATCGATGACACGATCGCAGTCCCCTATAGGAACTATGAAAAAAGTGAAAAGTTTTGTCAAAGCCAAATACCAGGAAGCATCAAAAACAAAGAAGCTTTATTTAACAAATGACATACCAACAAGAGACAAAAAAACGCAATGTCAAAAATGTGATATAAACACATTTGTAAAAAAAATTTAAAAGAGCAACAAAAAAATGCAAGTAACTTAATTTACTTAATAAGCGCAGAGATGGTGCAGACAATGAGCAATATTAAAAACTCCCCTTAGGCTACGTTCCCACGTACTCAGCTTTTGGTGAGTTTTTGATGTTATTTTCTGCACCATTTTTGCACGTATTAAAGAAATTAAGTTTCATTTTTTACACGCACTAAAAACTGACCTGCGGTGCGTGTTTCAAATATGCAACATGTTACTTTTTGCTCAACAGAATAACAAAAAAACACTAACGTTTCTTAAATCAAAGAAACTGGCAACCTTTCCCATTGCCGTGCTTTGTGAAGAAAAGTGCGTCTTCCAAGCATAAAACATCTGAAGAATGGACATGTCACTTCTTTTAACTGCTTGGTGACTTTGGAAACCTGAAGCAGATAAAAGACGCCTGAACACAGCAAGTCGTTTTTCCACATGAATGCATATAGTCATTCTCTGGAGCATTTACTGGAGGAATCTGCCTGAAAAAGATGTCGTGTACACATACCTTAACATAAATACCAAATCTGCCATTGGAAATATACACTACATGTGATTCCTAACAGAATGCACCTTTTTCCTGCTTATGCACCATCTCCTCTTTATTTTTTCCAATAACCAAATATTTTTTAAAAGATATCATCCAATTTCAAAATTTGTTGCTCTCCTTGACAAAAGCATAAAATATACTTGGATGTTCCTTTGGAAGATTTCCATAAAACATGCGATATAACATAAGCAGATAGATACATTTGTAATGACAACGTGCTTTCCTTTAAATCTTCAAAAAGATTGTGTGCAAACTGTAAAGTGCTGCGGAATATGTTAGCGCTATATAAAAATAAAGATTATATTATTATTATATATATATTTATTATTATTATTATACAAGATCATTTCTAAAGGGTTAAACTTGACGACTGTCTTCGTGGTCCTCAGTAAGTGTATACAGGTGATTACGGTAATTTGATAAATCAGCTGGCCGTGATATGAATCTTGCCTACATTAAGAGAAGGAGGCAGGCATCCCGATGGCTCCCAGGGACACTTCATTAAGCAATCAGCTCTTTTAATGAAATATTTCTTTGTTAAAATATTCATTGATCTGCAGCTATTCTATGCAGGCAGAAGCGAGTGAGGCAGGCACAGCGTTGTCCCTAAAGCTTTGAGAGCGAGCCATTGCAAGCACGCTCTTAAAACAGAGCATTGTGTGGCCCCGCATTCAAAAGAGGGTAATTAAGGCATTGGACCTTTGCAGGTGACCTTCAGGGAGAAGAAAGACAGACACTCCCCGTTTCCATTCCTGTCCCCATTTTTGTCATCTCCAGATTGAAAGTGCAGCTCTCAGTACTGCTAGTCTGGAGAGATATCCTGTTCATCAGGATGGCTGCTGAGTAAAGGAAAGTCCTGTATAGGATGATGTGGATACGGTCTTAACCATATATGGGAAAGAACTACGTAAAACCACAAAGATATCACTTTCCCCACATTGTTATCACTAGAGTTCAACATAATGCCATGTCTGAGCATGTGAAGGAGCTAAGGGTGCGGAATGGATATGCTGCAGATTTTTTTGATGCTGGTTTAGTAGCCAAAATGTTACCGATATGCCACAGATTTCACCCTTTGCATAAACAGATTGACATCATGTGAAATCCTATTACAGACCGATTTTTTTTTTCTAGCAAAGAGAGGAAATTTTAAAGGAGTTTGGTTATTTTTTGCTATTAGGCTTAGAACTTACCGACTGGTAGATGCTAACTACCTGCCTGTTCTGCCCGATGATGCTGTCTGCCGGCTCAGACGGTGACTCTTCTGCTTCCTTTGACCTCATTTCAACAGAGCAGTTCTTTCCTTTCCTTGTCTGCTCTGACAATGGGGTGTCACTGCTGACGTCATGTTGATTGACAAACGGCTCCCCACTATTAGGCACTAAAAAAAGACAATTTCGACTATTTCCACCAACCTTTGTTTGAAAATTACTTAGTGTTTACCAACAGCCAAATATGTAATCTGCAAGGCTGCATTCTTTACAGCCGCGGGGTGCAAGCTAACGGTGTTTTATTTTTAAACTGCTTCCCTAATTTGCCAAATAATTCCAGCTTGTTGATGATTAATCATTCAAACAAACAATCCGACAAATGATTGCTGAGTTGCATTCAAGTCGATGATCGTCTTACTTGTCTTTACTGGACAACAGATAAGAGTTGGAAAGAAATTACTATAAAAGAAGTAGATTACTGTACAATTTTCTAGAAAAGTAAACAAATCTACAGTTTTCTTAATGTGTTACTGTTTATATGACATCTAGTACAATATGTTTAGTATATTGTGATATTTTGGGGCGCACAGATGTTGCTTAACATGTTATTTCATTGGAAATTGTCTTGCATGAGCTGGAAACAGATTCCTAATCCACAGTTGGGAACAAACAAGTAAACTAAATTGCGTAAAAACCTAAAATAATAGAACACAGTAATCATGACATAAACCTACGTCTGTAGATATTACAAGATTGTTAGCATCCAGATAATGACAACAGCACAACAGTACACAACCACATTTACGTGAACATTACTCAAACATTTACTTACTCATACATTTACATATACATTTGGATGTTACATACATGTATATTTAGACATTACACATGTCAGACATAAATTTACATACACATAACGCACATATATTTATACACACTGTAAGATTACTGTTGGATACAGAGTGGATGGGAGATATGTATCATAGAGGTGCATGTCCTCTGTGATATAAACCTGTAGTAATGCTCTAGAACATATAGTACTAAGTGGGGTTAGTCGGTCATCACAGGTTGAATGGGAGCAGCTGAAGAGATGGGTGTGGTTCACATTGTAAAATGAGGTCTGTTTGTCTAACAGATGCCAGTGTGTGTGGAGGTTTGCAGATCTCCTGGATTGTGTGCCTTTGCTAAAGAACTAGGAAGAAACAGAAAGCTGGTCTCAAGCGGGCGAACGGATTTGATATTTTATGTTTCGCTTTGTGCCAGACAAGGGCTATATTTGAATTTTGCTGTTATGCGGTTTATGAGGACTGAAATAAACTAGCTGGAATTTTGAATAGAAATGGTTCCTGTGATACCTCATCTCGCTCCCAAGTGAGTAGCATTGTTACAACACATATTACACAAAATTACCTTCTTTGCAGATACCTGAGGTTAAGACATAGTGTAGCTAATCGAGGACACCTACAGGAGCCTTAAAATGAATCTGTCAGTAGGATCAACCATATTAAGCCATCTGTATGGACATGCAGGTCATATGAAGCTGAATAAAATGATACCTTGATATCTGCGATCTGATGTCTTATTCCAGAGAAATTCACATTTATCTTAATATGTAAATGAGCAGTTATATATTTGGGCAGGGCACAGATCTCCCTTAAAATCTGCCTCTTGATCTTATTTTATATGAAAGGGGGTTACCAGTGTGAGTCATGTAGCTCAAAAGAGCAAACTGTCAGTTATTACATGTGTCACGCCGTTCCGACATACTCACCCGGCCTCCGCTCCCACGCCGTCTCTGCATACTCAACCCGTCATCGCTCCCACGTCGAAGCCCCTCACCGTCGCCCGACTGCCACGGCGGTCACCTCTGACAGGCGCGGGGCCGACGGCGTCTCTGCATGCAATGCGCTTGCGCCATAGGCCGCGGCCGCGTCTCCCTTCTTCTTGTGCTCCGGCTATGCCCTGACCCGGAAGAACCCCCTGACCAATGGCAGGCCAGACAGGGGCATATCAGGCCGCTTCCCCCTGAGGGAGGCGCCTGATCATTGTGTTTCCTAGCACACTGGACCCCGCTTCTTCGTGTGCTCTCTGCAGTCTCACAGTCCCGTTCTCGTGTGCTCCCTGCAGCAGCCTCGCAATCCTGCTATCCGTGTCCCCCGCTGTACTCCAGTCCTGCCTCCGGTGTTCCTGTTCCATCCTGCTCCAGTCCTGCCATCCTACTCCACTCCTGCCTCCGGTGTTCCTGTTCCATCCTGCTCCAGTCCTGCCGTCCTACTCCAGTCCTGCCTCCGGTGTTCCTGTTCCATCCTGCTCCAGTGCTGCTGTCCTACTCCAGTCCTGCTGCCGGTGTTCCTGTTCCATCCTGCTCCAGTCCTCCCGTCCTACTCCAGTCCGGCCTCCGATGTTCCAGTTCCATCCTGCTCCAGTCCTTCCGTCCTCCTCTCATCCTGTCTCCTGTGTCCCTGCTCCAGCCATCCCTCCATGTTCCAGTCTACTGTCTTACTCCACTCCTGTCTCCTGTGTTCCAGCTCTGTCCTGTCATCTACACTTCAGTCCCTCCACATTCCAGTCTACAGTCTTACTCAACTCCTGTCCTCCTGTGTTCCAGCTCTGTTCTGTCATCTGCACTTCAGTCCCTCCACGTTCCAGTCTACAGCCTTACTCCACTCCTGTCTCCTGTGTTCCAGCTCTGTCCTGTCATCTACACTTCAGTCCCACACTCCTACTCCAGTCCATCCTGAGCCGCCCCTGTCAGTACCGGCTACCGTGGTACTCGAACCACTGGGCCTGCTCCTAACGGTCTCTGTATAGGGATCGGTTCCACCTGGCAGCTCGCCCGTGGCCCCTCGGTTCCAGCTCTGTTCTGTCATCTACACTTCAGTCCCTCCACGTTCCAGTCTACAGCCTTACTCCACTCCTGTCTCCTGTGTTCCAGCTCTGTCCTGTCATCTACACTTCAGTCCCACACTCCTACTCCAGTCCATCCTGAGCCGCCCCTGTCAGTACCGGCTACCGTGGTACTCGAACCCCTGGGCCTGCTCCTAACGGTCCCTGTATAGGGATCGGTTCCACCTGGCAGCTCGCCCGTGGCCCCTCGGTGCCACGGCCCAGAGGGTCCACTCTTGGAGATTCCGGCTCCAGACCAGCCACGCTAACAACATGTCTCACACTGGTAATGCCCCCTTAATAATAATAATAATTTTTATTTATATAGCGCCAACATATTCGGCAGCACTTTACAATTAAGCGGGGACATGTACAGACAATAAATTCAATACAAGTTAAGACAATTCAAACAATGACATTAGGAGTGAGGTCCCTGCTCGCAAGCTTACAATCTACAAGGAAATGGGGGGACACAGTAGGTGAGAAATGCTTGTTAATTCAGGTCTGGCAATTATAATAGGGATTTTCATATAAAGCTGCATGATCCGGTCATCAGCCCGTGTGTTTAAATGCAATAGACAAGTATCAAGTGCAGTTATCATGTGCATGAAGGGTGTGGAGACAGATGAATAGTAGGGTGCAGATTCAGAATAATATTTGGAAGGAGGGAACAGGGCAAAGTTAGCTTGCTGAGTAGTTGATGTGATAGGCTTCTTTGAAGAGATGGGTTTTCAAAGCGCGCTTGAATAGGTCAGGGCTAGGTATCAGTCTGATCGTCTGGGGAAGTGCATTCCAGAGAGCTGGAGCAGCACGAGAGAAGTCTTGGAGACGGAGGTGCGAGGTTCGGATTACGGGGGGATGTTAGTCTTAGGTCATTTGTAGAACGGAGGGCACGTGTATTTAATTTAGAATGAGATTTCGATGAAGATTCTCATGAAGACCTGTGTCCGGACAACAGATCTTAACAGCTCATTTGCATATAAGACAAATATATATTTCACTGGAATTAGAAATTGGATAGCAGTTATTAAGGCATCATTTTATTATATTTTCTATGACCGTAATGCCCAAATAGATAAGACGGCTCAGGAGGGTTCATATTGGCAGATTGTTTTGCAAGGCAAGATTTGAAACCACAAACTTTTGCATTAGAAAGTGAGTATCACATGGCTCAATTGCAATACTGTGCACCTTCCGATGCAGAAGTAAGCAAAGTGAGATCACCCATTTAACTATGAATTAAAGATTGGCTTAAAGGGTGAAATAAGGACAGTACTGAACTCTGACATAAATGCATAGTTTGCTATTTTAAATTACAACAGCCAAAAAGCTCAGCTGTTGCAACCTACTGCAGGATGGTAGATAGAGGGGATGCAGTACTTAAAAGTAGCTAAGGAGAGTGGAAATTTATGACAGTCAGGTATCTGTATGATTAAAAACAAAGAACTGTGACTGTTCTGTCTCCGACATTTAATTCATAATCCCTGATTATCTGCTTGTTAATGTTTACAGTGTTTTTCGGTTCCATCTAGTGACCAGAGTCATAATCGCAGTGTTATTGTGTGTTTTACTTTCACTATTTCCCTCCGTTTGCAGTGCATTCTGGTAAGGTTGCAATGTATCCTGGTAGCCTTTGCAAAGGATTATGGTTAGTTCAGCCCCCATTTTCCCTCCAGTCCATCATTTTCCTTCTGCCTGCATTCAGGAAGCATCTCATTTCTCTTCTCCCCTTGTGACAGCATCACTGGTATGTGTTTATGCTTCCTGCATCTAATTCCTGTCTCATATTAGCCTGCTTAGTTAGTTCTCCCCTGGTTAGCTATTAGTGCAGATGATGTATTATGTATATATGAATCCCTGATGAACCCAGTATTGATTGTATGCATATGTTTTTGTTTGTAGTTTCACCGCACCAATATACCATCACATTCAATAAAGCACAGATTCATCCTACAGTCTCCTTATTGGACCCCTGGTATAGCAGTTTAGCTGCCTGTTTAGCTACATGAATTCTGCTTCATTTAGTGAGGACAGAACAGTGACTTTATTAAAAAGCATAACCGAAAATGTTGGTGTGATGACACAGCATTTAATCTTAATTATCCAGACATCTATTTTCAGTAAGCCAGGAGGAATAGACTGTTATCTTTATGTTAACTCTTCTTGTAGGTTGAATTGATATTTATAAATTGATGAATGGTTGTTATTTACCTCTAATATCAGCTCCTTCCGTTTATTGTACTGTTATTTTTGCAAAACAGAGATGCAGGGTCGCCGAACAATGATGTTTGCTGATCTATGGATTACACATTAAACCAAGCAATGCAGATTGTTGACTTGCAAACATTGAAGGATAAACTATAAATGATCAAACAATGCTGGTTAACCACATCACCCCTTCACATGTAGATTATGGCTTTAAGGACAATAGTTTTGAACTGTAAACAGGGGATATGAAGCTGAAACAATATATTCAAGACATTCAAGAGATCCAAAGAACCAGAGACTCTACAAAACCACAGCCATGAGCACTCTTACAGGATAGCTGCTAGATCATAGCTCACGAGTGACACAGATTTGACAATTTACAGGATGTCAGCTTAGGGGACCTCAGACACAGCTGAAAGAATATAGCTCCATTGACCATCCTTGAACCCATGGATACGTTTGGAGTAGTCAGGATTTGGATCAACTGGTCACCTGAGCCCCACAGAGATGTTCGGAGAAGCCAGGTTTTGACCCTACCGTCAACTGGCCTTGTAACATAATAGACTTTCAGCTTCCTAAGCTTGTTGTTATCTTCTCTCTGTGCATGCCACAGGTGGAGGCAGCCGGTCCTGGAATCTCTGAAGTCGCAGCTTCTCATATTCCAGGGAGTGAGCGGAAGGGTGAGGCTCAGTAATTTTGCATCATCTTGTGTAATTTTCTGGGGCTGTTCTATGTGTTATTTGCCTGTATATGGCTCCATAAATTATTGCCACACTGTTTTATCCTCACCCTGTTATGTCTGAGTAGTATAACGCCCACGGTAAAAGAAGAGCAAGCATTTGATGGGATGAGCCCTGGTTCAGGTGGTTTTAGACTAGTGGACTAGAGCACCCGCTGACCCCGTGTCTCCACAGTTGATATGCATGCAAAATATAGGAGCATGTTCACACTGTCCAGACAAAACTTAAGAACCTAAGACAGAAGGACAATGAACACATACCCTACTGTAAGTAAATAAGTGAAAGCAATAATGCATATAACTTATAATACAGTTCATGTTTTTCAGTTAAGTTTCTGCACTTAGAGCAAGTAATGGTGTGGCCAACTTTTTCAGGTGGACCGAACGTTTACATAGCTTCCCATTTGCTGGGTATCCAGGTCCTGTTCAGCTCTTATTCACATGGAAGTCAGTTTGAAAAATGATAAGGTTTTAATTCTAGATGTTAGGACCATCCCGATTTGGGTACACCTTGACGCTGGTGGGATGGCTTTTGCACTTTTTTAAAATCAAAAACAGTGCTTACTAAGTACCCTATATTATTTATATGCACTATTGCTTTTACCTATTTACTTACAGAAGGGTTTATATGCATTTTGTTTCTTTCTTAGGCTTTGTTTGTTAAAAAGCAGCCTGATGCTTCATAGAAAGTCTTGGTCTATTGGCGGAGACTCCATTTAATCTATGCTATTACAGTACAATGCAATTGAGCCCCAAAGGTAGTTACAATGTAAGGGAAGACTGTGAAGACTCTCAGTGGTCAGAGCTGGATGACCAAAGTCTATGGAAGCTCTTTTCAAAGAGCAGCCAAAATATGCCAGGGCTGTAAACTGGACTCCCTACATCTCTGCAATCACTTGTAAGATCATTACCGGCAAGCTTTGCATTACTTTCCTCTTCACAGATCTTCTAGCCAGAATGCATAAGCATTGCCATATTAAAATGTATGACTCGAATCAAAGACATCATTTTGAAAAACGGAGGCAGTTTGATGCAGCGTGGAGGCTTGTACATCTCCCGTACTAGAGGACTTATAATTGTGCGATGTATTTAAAATTGTACAGCCATTGGCCATTGCTGTGGATGGAGCTTCAGCTGTGTGCAGCTCGCCATGTGAGGATTTATCCTGAATATTGCATAAAATTCTGGTATTTAAAAGATTTTTTTCAGAACTTTGCATGATTCTGTATGAGTGTGGTGTGTGATGAGGCAGTGTGTGTGTAAATCTATTTGTGTCTGTGTGCTTTGTGCGTCTGATGGAAATGTTGGTATTTTGTGCCAATGGTGTGTTTGATGGGTGTATACAGCTCTGGCAAAAATTAAGAGACTACTGCACAGTTTTATAAAAATCAGCTTCTCTACATGTCTGACAGCCATTTCATTCCAGTGTCAATTGAATTCCAACCAGAGGACACCTCATTCTACTTAATGTGCTTCTGATTAGGTGATCACCTGAACCAAATCTTATTGAACAAAGGAAAGTATAAAAAAAACCCTGCTGTGGTGGTCACAATCCTCTTGCAGTAGGACAAGCTGGATTGCAAAACATGTGCTAGTAATATCTCAAAAGTAATAGGAATGAAAAAATAACTTTTAACCATGCCAAAGGAGTTGAAAAGAAAAGTCTTGAGTGATGAAAAGAAGGGCTCAATTCAGGCTTTGCTAGTAGAGGGATACAGTGAGCGTCATGTTTCCTTTATCCTTAAAATTTCTAAGATGGCAGTCCATTACAACAAGGTCAAGCAGCAGACATTGGGGACAACAAAGCTACAGATTGACTCTCCACTGACCTGGATGACTGTCATCTTATTCAAATGTCACTCAGCAACTGCAGGATGACATCAAGTGACCTACAAAAGGAATGGAAAATGGCAGCTGGGGTGAAGTGCACTGCAAGAACAGTTCGTAACAGGCTCCTAGATGCAGGGCTCAAGTCATGTAAAGCTAGAAAAAAGCCTTTCATCAATGAGAAACAAAGGAGAGCCAGGCTAAAGTTTGCCAAAGACCATAAGGATTGGACCATAGAGGACTGGAGTAAGGTAATCTTCCTTGATGAGTCTAGTTTTCAGCTTTGCCCAACACATGGTCGTCTAATGGTTAGACAGAGACCTGGAGAGGCGTACAAGCCACAGCGTCTTGCACCCACTGTGAAATTTGGTGGAGGATTGATGATGATCTGGGGATGCTTCAGCAAGGCTGGAAATGGACAGGTTAATCTTTGCGAAGGACGTATGAATCAAGCAGCATTCAAGGTTATCCTGGAAAAACAGGTGATTCCTTCTGCTCAGGCAATGTTCCCCAACTCTGAGGACTGGTTTCTCCAGCAAGATAATGCGCCATGCCACACAGCTAGGTCAATCAATGTGTGGATGAAGGGCCAACACATCAAATCCCTGTCATGGCCAGCCCATTCTCTCAGATCTGAACCCCATTGAAAACCTCTGGAATGTAATCAAGAGGAAGATGGATGGTCACAAGCCATCAAACAAAGAAGAACTGCTTACATTTTTATACCAGGAGTGGCATAAGGTCACCCTAAGGTCACCCAAAAGCAGTGTGAAAGACTGGTGGAAAGCAATACTTCCGGGCTATAGAACATAATGGTGTATGCTGGCACATGCGCAATAATGATTTTATGCTTTGCCCACAGTTGGGCAAAGCATACTGCGCACGCTCGGGAGGACATTTGAATGCGCACGCACGCTAAATCTACGTGAACGCAGGAATTACACCAAATAAATGCATAGAGCAAACCAGGAGGGGGGGGGAGAGGAACAATAAGCCCTGCCCATCGGACCGAACCGAGGAGATTTACATACACCGTGGGAAGAATATAAAAGGTATTTATTGATCAAAGGTGGGGAGTCAAGGGGTATGAAAAGTACTGGTATAATGCATAGTTGACACTGAATCCAATCATATTTTTACTTGATATGCGAAAAAAGTGGTGAATGATTCCCTTTAAGGCTATCTCCATCCTTGGGATGTAGAGATAGTTGAATAACATGGATCTGAAGGTAATATATGTGTACAGTATATCTGAATTTGTCTGACTTCCAGGAAATGTATCACCTTCTGATGGAAAAAGTAAAAAATATAATGCTAGACTTATGTTTTGTTCACACATTGCATTTTTGCTGTGTTTTTTTATGGAAATTTAAAGCCGCTTTTTATAGTAACAGCAAAAGATATGAGATTTCAGAAATCTCATACACACGCTTATTTTTTCCCTGACTGAGTTGGAAAACTGTTGCATTTTTGAAAACTGCAGCATGTCAATTCTTTCAGCATTTTTTCACCCATAAAAATCAATGAGTAAACATAAAAACTCAGCAAAATCACTGCTATCTGTGTAGATCTGTGATTTGGTTTCTCCTGACCTCAATTACAGATTGATTAATTTTAAGTTATGAGTTAAAGTAAATAATGCCCTACAAATATGTTAAGTAAACAATGTCCAACCAATTCAACTTTCCCTGCTGTTTTATGTTTCCAATTGTGCATTTTTCATGAACTTGTATGAGCTTAGTACATGGCTGCACTTCATACATGAATACAGCAGTTTTGTCCCAATTGTTGATATATAAAAACTTTTTCTCCTAAATGATTTGATCAAATTGCCCTTTTTTCCCAAAATGTTTATAGCTTCACAGACATTTTGCATTGGTGGCCTAACACCTCATATTGTTTATGCTTTCAAGGTGGAAGCAAAGCAGAATTTTGGGATCCTGAAAAATGCAGCAAAAACACAGCAAGAAAAGCAGCAAAACAGGCAGTAAGACTTATGTTTTGGCTGCAGCAAAAAGCAACATGGGAACTTATCCTTACAGTTTGACTTTGTGGATTCAATAAAGGGAACCTGTCACCAGAAAAAAAAAATTAACTTCATTGCCCTTTGCAGTGTAACCCTGCAAGTGTAACCCTGACAATTACAGCTCTTTTAAGTTCGAGCTCCTCGCAGTGGTGTGGGCTATGACGGAGAGATTCGCAGAGTACCTAGCGGGCTCCGAGGTGGTAGTGCGAACTGACAACAACCCGTTGGCTCATTTGGAAAATGCCAAATTGGGGGCTCTGGAACAAGGATGGGTGGCCCGGATGGCGAAGCACAATTATAAGATTATCTACAAAAGAGGGGCCGAGAATGTCCATGCAGACGCCCTCTCCAGGATTCGCCATAAAACTCCAGGGCAGAATCGAGACGAAGAATTGGAAGGAGAGGAAATACCGTTCGCTCTCATTGCTGCCATGCTCACAACTGACAATAAAAAGATATCTTCCTCTGAGACCCCAAGGGGCATACTGGAACAATCCCGGGATAAGTGGATACAACAGCAACAAGACGACGAAGAGGTTGGCCTTCTCAGGACATGGGTCGCCGCTGGGCAATTACCCAATGACTCTCAACGGCAAAATCTGATTCACGATCTGTTGCTTATGCTGCGACAATGGGAGAGGTTGATTATCCGAAAGGGATTATTGTATCGTAAAATTACATCACAAACAACCTCGATGACGGTTTGGCAGGTGGTTACGCCAGGAGCCCAACTTCACGTACTGGCTCAGGAGGCTCACAAAAAAGGGGCCCATTTCGGAACAAAAAAACTTTGCAATGGCTGCAACACAAAGCTTACCACCCGCGCTTGCCGGCTGTTGTGGATGAAATTTGCCGGACCTGCTGCTTGTGTGAATTAGCCAAACCACCCACTCAGCGAGCCGCAACACAGACTATTGTGACTTCAGCGTCCCTTGAGCTCCTGACGGTGGATTATCTGACTATTGGGCCCGCATTTCAGGGGTACAAACACTGTCTCGTTATGGTAGATCATTTCACCAAGTTCGCTGTGGTCACCCCCACTCGGGATCAGACCGCAGAGTCAGCTGCCTCCGCAATTTGTAGAAACTTTATACAAGTATACGGCTGTCCTCAATGAATACATTCTGATCAGAGAGCATGTTTTTTGGGAAAAGTCATGGAAGAACTACATCACCTCTATGGAATTGACAAATCCCGGACCACACCGTATCACCCGCAAGGGAATGGGGCTTGTGAACGATTTAATCGGACATTGATTCAGATGTTGCGCACTCTGGAGAGTAACAAGAAGGCCCGTTGGCCCGAATATGTTTCCGAATTAGTTTGGGTCTATAACAATAGGGTACATCGAGTGACTGGCTATACCCCCTATTCCCTGTTGTTTGGGCGAGAAGGTAAAGGGATCACGGAGGTGGAGTTAGACCCCGAAGAGCCTCAGCCCTGGACTGGAGTGTCGTCTTGGGTCTGAAATCATTGCCATCGGCTGCAAACTCTTCACCGAATTGTACACACCAAGCTCCGAAACTGGGAGCACCCAGGGAAGAATGCAACCCTGCCTCCTCACCTCCAAAGCGGGGACCGGTTGCTCGTACTAGATCAACGCCCCCAGAACAAACTGGAGCCGCGTTGGGAAGAAAGTCCTTATCGGGTCTTACGCAGTATCCAGACGGAACGGTGTACGAAATACGACCTGAGGAGGATGAAACACTGCCCACTCATGTTGTGCATCGTAATATGTTACGCCCATGTACTTCCTCCGACCCGAAGCAACTGGAGCCTACCCTGTCGACATCCGAACCGTCTTCCGTATGTTGGGACCCGGACGATGACGAAGATTGTCTCCCAGGACCCAGAGGCCCTCCACTCAGTAATGAATCATCTGACACAATTAGCCCCCCCATACCAACCAGCCCACCGATGTCCACCACCCCAGATGACTTTACCCCAGTTGAACTTAGACGCTCCGAGCGGTCAACAGCCGGCAAACCCCCTGAATGATATGAGCAAGATCAATTTATATGGCAACGAACATTGAAACCCCTACGGACCGATCTCAATAGACTAAGGCCCTCGCCCAAGGACTGGCGAGCTTACAGGGTGGAGGAGTGTGGGGAGGAGGACTCCCAGACAGCGAATGGGCAGGTACCCAGGGGACCGCCATCAGGGTTCCTGAGGGAACAATACTGGGAGGACAGTAAAGGGAAAGACTTGACTGAAGTTGTCAGGGAAACAGGGGGCAGGGCAAGCTTAAAAGGAGCAAGGGGCGCGCTGAAGTGGCAGTTGATAGAGAGCCGGAGAACAGACAGGAAGCCGTGTGAAAGAGAGAGGACCGAGGGAGCGGACGGTGTGTTTTGGAGAGACCGGGAGGGGTCTGTGAGGGGAAAGCTACAGACTTACCGTCCAGTGACACGTGAGAGATTTGCACCGGCGGCCGCTCTCCGCATACGGTCGCATACAGACACTCCCGCTGCTTCCCACCCTGTTGTGACAAAGCAGCTACCTCCAGTGACCGCTGCGACGACAAATCATTCTGTTACAGCGTCCAGGGCACTACCCCCCTGCCTTCTCCCACAGCTGTGGCCCTGTCATCACCGGCCCCAGGGGGCGCCACCTCGCTACAGGCGTCCGTAGAGGCCCCCGTCCGGTTTGCTGAGGGACTCTGGGCAGAGATTGGTGAACGGTTATATTTAGAGACTGCGTCACTACTGCGCCCCACCGGCACCATTTCTTCAGGGCCTGTTGGGCCCTCCGGCATCATTTCTTCAGGGCCTATTGCGCCCCACCGGCATCATTTCTTCAGGGCCTGTTGCGCCCCACCGGCATCATTTCTTCAGGGCAGAGTAGATATGGTGACACTTAGGTGGTGTAGTGTCAGGCACAGGGGATGTAGCAGTGCCGGGCAGGTTGACGCTGGAATAAGTGGAGAACACGAGGGCATGTAGTTCCAAAGCTTTACTGACAGCCTGTTGTACAAACAGGTGCCCGCTTCCGTGCTGTGTCCTCCGGGTCTGGGACTCAGTCAACCTCCAGGCAAGATGAAGCACTCCTTTCTAACACTCCGCCAACTTGTGCCTTTCTGAACATCTCCTCTTGTAGCACCTTTAGATGAAGTACTCCTAATACTGAGTTACACTGGAGTTCCTCCTGTCTGATGTTCCTATGAACTCTACTTGTACGGCAGACAGCTGTAGCCTGCTTCGGGGACTCCTTGCCACTGAGTCCCAGATCACTATCCAGTTGCTGTTGTGTCCCCAAGTCTTATGTGGGAATAAAGTGGTCACTACTTCTATTCCTCCGGTGTCTGCTGCAGGACCATTAGTATCCATACAACCTCAGGGACCGGGCCCCAGCCTTGCGCTTAGAACTTCTAGGAAGGGTTCTCTTCTCACCCACGTCCTCTGTTCTCTTTTACTCCTCACGTTCCATACTAATCCTTCCTTTCTATGGAGAGTCAGGCTTTCAGTCTATGTTGCTCTCTTTCTCCCTTTCCCGTGCCAGCCGACCCAGGTCACTGGGATCTGCTGCAGCACTTCCATCCATCTATCCCTCTCCCTAGGGATCTTCTTCTCTCTCCAACCGACTACTGACTGACTGACTTAAACTCTTCCCGCTCTTTGAAATGTATCTAACTCCACCCACCTCCCAGCAAGTTTCGTGTTCCAAGCAGGGAGCCACCAATGGGTGCTTTGCTATACTCCAAGCAGGGAGCCGCCGAAGGTGCTTTGCTACACTACTTTGTGGTGTGGGGTGCAGGTGTTGGAGCGTGGTCAGGAGTCTCCACCTTACCTGGATGGTGGGACACCACACCTCAGGAGGAGGTGCAGTACCTCTGTGGCGACTGAGCCTCAGGGGTGCCACATATGTTCAGTACTGCTCCCCGTGTTGGGATGAGCTGCCCCTTTTGGACGTCAGGTGACAGGGGTTCTATTTAATTTTTCGGGTAGACAGTGTACATTGTCCCTGGATGCTGAAGAAGCTCCTGTCCTGTAAAGTAATTTACAGCATCCAGCAACTTTTTCTTGTAAGGATTAGGACATGTTTAGCTGTTCTAGGTGTTTTTTTTTCTTTAATCCTAATTTTACTAAATTTGGGGGACACTTTGGTGGCTTCATAACCAATGAGAGGTTTTCAATGGAATTGTGGTCTCAAGTTCCAAATTTACTTACAATGGCTGCCCTAGAGCCAAGTCATTTTGTAACATTACTACTAATTTTAGTATTGGAACCATTACAATGATACTGATAACCTGTCCACTAGATAGATCATCAATATAGGATTTAATATACAGTACATTCTTTGCACTTTCATAAAGCAAGACAAGGACTTCCATCATTTTTAGCTCAAGATTTTAATTGATCCACTTCAGCTTCTGCTGTCTATATGATCAGCAGGGCCAATTTCTAGCTAAGATAAACACTATATATCAAAAGGAGTAAAGAGGGTAATTTATGTTACAGGGATAACCCTAGCAAAAATCTTATTTTTACCATATTTTCTGGAGGCCTGATATCTATTTTAGTAAAAAGATAGCATAAATCATATACTCATGTTGGCTTGCATTGGTTTGTATTTCCATCCATGAAGGGATGAATTTACGTTTAATAGCAGATATAATGGTCTGATCATATGACAGTGATATAGGACTGTCATATTTACTGTATGTTGCTAGAGATTTTTTATATAATAGCTCTTTAGGGGTTATCACATGCTCTACAATCAGTGACTTCAACCGGAACCCGTCATGTAAAAAATCTGTAGGTTAATAGTGTTCTGAAAGCCCAGTTGTCAGGAGGAAATGTACTTTATACCTCCTGGCAGCCTCCAGTTTTCAGTCATTGGGGCATGGCCGGTGCTTTCAGTCACTGTTCAGTAGATAGTGTTCTACAAATATTAAAAAACTGACGAGAACCTCCAAACAGAATAAGACAAGTGTGAATAGGTGCAAGACACCACAGCTATTCAATATAAAAAAAGAAAATACAGCAGCACTCTGAAATGTTTACAGACATTGAATGTATGAAATTGGAACTGCATTACTTCTGTAGAAAATAATGTATGTTAAAAATGAAAGTACTTAGCACATAAATTGGACATTTCATGAGGGATCAACAGCCATGGTAAGGTGTACCCCTTTCTTGGCACCCTAACCTTATTTGCCTCTCCTGGGCTGAAAGTCTACAATTTTAAGGGCAGCGGCGGCGGCGCATGCGTCCTTTTCATGGTGCGCCGAGCGCAACCAAACTGCAGCAGGTTGCGTTTGGCGCTGGTCGGCGCACCGTGAAAAGGACGCATGCGCCGCCAAACGCATACTGCGCACGGCCTGCGCCCCCAGTGATAAAGATAGGGGACGCAGGACGCATGCAGCTACCAGCGGAGGCGCGGCTTAGCGGCGGCCGTGCGCAGGCCGTCGCTGTGCTCAAAAGCGCAAATGTGAAACTAGCCTGAGACACCTTGATATTTTCTGACCTACTACTATCGAGCAAAAACAATAATGTCCAGACATTGGATAAGATGAACAGGCAGCATTTGGACTTGGATGAGATGGAGGGCATGAGCCTTAGGCTAAGTGCACATGTACCAGAACTCTCGCGGAAATTACCGCGAGAATTCCGGAATTCCATTCCGCGGGAAAATCGCATTTTAAATTCCCGCGATTTTCCCGCGGAAAAACTAGCATTTTGCAAGCGTATTTAGCTTGCAAAATGCTAGCGTTTTCCAAGCGATCTGTAGCATCGCTTGGAGAACTGATTGACAGTTTGGTCACACTCGTCAAACACAGTGTTTGACGAGTGTGACCAACTTTTTACTACTGAGTCCGCCTATGCAGCATCAGTAGTAAAAGATAGAATGTAAAAAAAAATAAAAAATAGTGTTATTCTCACCTTCCGACGTCCCGCGCATCCGTTCCCAGTAATCCTTTGCGAAAATGCCCGCGATGACGTCTGTTCTCGCGGGATCGCGATGTCTCGCGGTCATTCGCGATGACATCGCGCGAATGACCGCGAGACTTCGCGATCCCGCGAGAACGGACGCCATCGCGGGCATTTTCGCAAAGGATTACTGGGAACGGAAGCGTGGAGTGAGGCGGGAATGCTGCGCAGGACGCCGGAAGGTAAGAATAACAATATTTTTTATTTTAAATTCTATTTTTTACAGGGATATGGTACCCACAGCCCCGAGGACAGTCTCCTCTCCTCCGGACCGTGGGTACCATCCGCAATTGTTCTGCTTACTTTCCGCATGGTGTGCACAGCCACATGCGGAAAGTAAGCGGAACAATGCATTCCTATGGGTGCGGGATCGCCGCGATTCCGCAAATTAATGAGCATGCTGCGTTTTTTACCGCGAAGCGATTCCGCCGCGGTAAAAACCGCAGCATTAGCACAGCATTGCGGAATCCCATAGGAATGCATGGGATGCTTATTTTTCGCGTTTTCGCGGCAAAATCGCGCGGTTAAAACCGCCGCGGAAACGCGAAAAAAACGCCACGTGTGAACTCAGCCTAACGCATAGCTGTGTTGGTGGCACTGGCAGCTGTGACGGTAGGGGCACGGATAACTATTAACTTGTGTCAGTGGAAGGTTTTACTTTTGGCACGACATTTACTCTAGGGACCATTCTCCTATCCTCAGAGACTGGTATAAAGGGTGTGTTACTGTTCCCAGCTTTGCCAGTGGGTTCACAAAACTTACACATACAACTCAGTTTATAATGTTATAGTGCTATTACGTTCAAGGACCCCGTACATATGAAATACAATACAGAGATAATGAAATACATAGCACATTGACAAATAATTAAAAACAAACAGGTACAATAAACATGAACAAACACAAAGGCCTGTAATCTACAAGTAAGAATGGAGAGACATAGAAGCTGATGTTAACAAATACTCTGTTCAGCGATAACAGAATTATTGCAAGTTCTATCATTTTTCTGAAGATGTGAGATTTCAAGTTTTGCTTTTGTCTTAATGATGCACATCAGATGTGTAGTAGTGATGAGCGAGTATACTCGTAACTCGAGATTTCCCGAGCATGTTCGGATGGTCTCCAAATATTTGGATGTGCTCGGAGATTTAGTTTCTGTCGCCGTAGCTGCATGATTTGTGGCTGCTAGACAGCCTGAATACATATTGGGATTTCCTAACAAACAGGCAGTCACCACATGTACTCAGGCTGTCTGTCAAATACTCGGAGATCACCCGAGCATGCTCGGGGAAACCCAAGCAACGATTATACTCGCTCATCACTAATGAGTAGCATTTGTTCTAGAGTATGGAGGAAGTGCAGCAGAATTCTTAGGCCTCTCCAAACATGTTAGATAGCTGTCAACCAAACAATGGTTCAGCAGACAGTTATGTCGTCCAGCACTCCCATACACAGGAGTGCTCCCTCTGCCAAAGATGTTTTTACATTTTATATCCCAGTTTTGATGCAGAGTGTGCAAGAGTAAAATGAGCTAAATTCATTAACAGGAATGTGCTTCTTAAAGGTGTTGTCCATCACTATCTGAACAGGGGACTCTTATGATTCAAATAGGGGCATATGTGCAGCACCCAGTCACAACCACTATGCAGTTGATTGAGCTGTCTGTATGTCGGACCCCCACTGATCAGATATTGCTGACCTATCCTAAAGGCCCCGTCACACTTAGCGATGCACCAGCGATCCCGACAACGATATGACGCGGTCAGGATCGCTGGTACATCGCTAAGTGGTCGCTAGTGAGCTGCCAAACAGGCAGATCTCACCAGCGACATAGCAGCGGTCGGCGGTCGCTACTTACCTGTCAGACGAGGCGATGAAGACGTCCTCCCGCCCGCGTCCACACGTCGCTCGTCTCCATAGCAGGAAGCCCAGCAGGAGGCTGACGACGAGAAACAGCCCAGGCCGTTCTCGCGCGATCAGCGATAATCAGCGGGGGAGCCGGTCGGAGGTAAGTATCACACATAGCGATATCGCTGCTGCGTCACAAAACCAGTGACGTTATAGCGATATTGCTAGCGATATCGCTTAGTGTGACGGGGTCTTTAGGATAGGCTATGAATAAGAAAAAGTCTCAAACAACTCCTTTAATGAATTTAGAGCATCTTTCAGCTTCCATGTACTAGAGTCTGGGGTATATTTCTGCTATAATTTATGGCACTTTTGTGACATAGATACATAGATGATAATGAATTTGCCGGCCCGCACTAGGCTCCGCTAACCTCTGCCTACGTTTCAAAAAGTTAGCAGAACTATCATAAAAATGCTAGCATTTTCAATTTTTATTCTGCAAAACATGGTGACATTTACAACAGTTTTATGCTAGTTTTCTTTTCTGGCTAAAACTAATGAATTTGACTTAAAGTGGGAAAAAGAATAGGGAAATATTCACAAAATTGCTCAATTGGAAACTGCAGATTTCCGTCAGAGAAAGTGTGCAGAAAAACTAAGTTAAAAAGTACTACAAAAAACATCACAGGAAGTTGCTACACAGATCTGTGGAAAAAGTCCAACTTTACAAAACGTTGAATGTGAAAAGACAAAAAAAAACCTGAAATTTCATCCAGCATGAAGCCTGACTCCAGTGAGAACAAGCTTATGGTGGGGATGACCTTGATATGGTTCTGATAGTGGTGATAATAATGAATGAGAATATTCATCAGAGTGAGACTGAGAAGTAATGACGAACCACTCCAATTAAAGATAAAAAGTTCAAATAAATCTAATTTTTATTTCAGAATTTTATGATGAATATATATAATATGCCTGTAGTAAGCTTTATTTATAAGCATGACTAATAAGTTATATACGAATGACACCTTAAATATTATTTATCTGGTGTTTTACGCTTGATTTTTTGCATACAACTTTCTGGATTGTGCCACGGTTTTTGCTTACTTTGCAGACCTGATTTTAAGTTAAGGCTGGGGTCACAATAACCTGCGCAAAATACGGTCGGTAGATTACAGGCGTAATACGGATGAATGACCCCTAAATAGTGCTCCGTAGGTCATCCGTAAGCAAGGTGCGGTCGCGTATTTTGCGCATGTGTGCATCCGTATGTAATCCGTGTGGCATCCGTATGCAATTCGTATGGCGAGATTTTCTCGTAGCCTTGCAAAATGGACATTTAACTGTTTTGAGGCCTGCTAACAATTTAAATCATTAGCCTGCACCCTATTTATACACTCAGAAACAGGTAGCTGCCTCCATTCTGTCCATTTGTGAGCTTGCTTTCACGAGGTGTGTTGGTGTTCTTTGTGCAACATGGCAGAGGATCTGAGATTCAATACAACTGAGCAGGTTCTCTTTAACTGGCTTCTGTCACGGCGCTTTGGGCAACCATACCCAGTGATAGTGGATCCGCGGAGGAGGAGACGCATGTGGGTCCATCCACTTTTGAGGCAACGACTCACAAGAGGTCATTTTCACCGCCTCTATTCTTCTCTGCGGGAGCATCCTGAGAAATTTTACCAGTACTGTCGCATGAGCATTTCCACATTTGATCGACTCTTGGACACAGTGCGCCCTGGGATAACCTTTCAGGACACAAGGATGCGCAAAGCCATATCTGCAGAGGAGCGACTTCTACTCACAATACGGTATGTACTACACAACCACATTCTCTATGTTCATAATGTGTGTGCTAAAGTAGGTTTTTTTGCCTTCTTGGACTAAGTTTAATGCCCTCATCTTACTCAAAATATGTTTCAACTTACACACCAGAATGTTAGCTCTAATATGTACTGCATATCACTTAGTCATTGTGCAACCAAATATGTGTGTGTTATTCTATCTCAATTCCTACCAAGTTTGGTCGGCATGTAACTGATGTTTTTGGACTTTATGCATTCTAAACTTATCAATTTCTGTTGTTCTACAGCTTCCTGTCCACTGGCCTGTCTTATGCCGCCCTCCACCATGAGTTTCTCATTGGAAGATCAACCATTTCAGGCATAGTGAGGTCTACATGTACAGAAATCTGGACAAGACTCCATCAAGTGGTCATGCCCAAGCCCAGGCTGGTTGAGGATATCAAGGGACTTTGAGGAGGACTGCCAGTTTCCAAATTGTATTGGGGCCCTGGATGGCAAACATATCCGGGTGCGTAAGCCGCCGAACTCAGGCTTCCAATTCTTCAATTATAAACAATACTTTTCTGTTGTATTGTTGGCTCTGGTAGACCCTCAATACAAGTTTATAATTGTTGACATTGGGGCCTATGGAAGGACGGGAGACTCTAGAGTCTTCAATACTTCCATAATGGCTCGGCGGCTACGCACCAACCAGTTGGATCTACCACCACCACACCAGCTACCAGGCTCCCCTGAAGTATCTGTCCCTTATGTCCTTGAGGCAGATGAGGCGTTTCAGTTATCGCGCAATGTCATGAGGCCATATCCCCGGCGCAACCTTGACCACAGGCGCAGAATTTTTAACTTGCGCCTATCACGTGCTAGGCGACTGGTGGAGTGGTCCTTTGGGATTCTTTGTGCCAAATGGCGGGTACTCCAGTCTGCCATTCAGTTGAGTGAACAAAATGTGAATGAAGTTGTGAAAGCCTGTGTGGTTCTGCATAACTTCACCAGGATACATGATTGTTCCTCCTCTGATGGTGTTGTGCGTAGGCCGGACAATGTGCGCAGGGTGAGACCACCTATGAACCCTCAACGTAGACCGCTCTCTGGCCTCAAAGTGCGTGATATTTTCACTAATTACTTTATCTCACCTGAGGGGGCAACTTCTTGGCAAGAGCATGCTGTGTCTATGTTATAATTTGTTTCTTTAAGTGTGTCTAAATATATATTACTCAACCCCTTATGATTCTATGACTGTTTCATTGCATTGGTTAGTGTATGTTAGTATGTTGACAGGGTTTTTGAAAAATCACACAGAGACGTTAACTATAGTAGACAAATTTTTAGTTTTGCCTTTTTTTTTGTTTCTTAAAGGCAAACATAATATTGCCATATGAACATTTTGGCAATGGGCAAAATGGCCCTTTTTGCCTTCTTAAACTTTTTTGAAAAGTAACATAGAACATAACCCAAAAAAACATTAGGCAATAACAACATTGCTGCATGAGAATATTTAACTAGAAAGGAAAAAAATAGGTGAGCTCCATCAACAAAATTAATGCTAAAAGATAACACTCACATTTCTTCAGAATGTTTTCCAATCATAGAAATATTCCACCATGACAGACAAGGCTACCTCACGGCTTTCAGACAGATATTACCTGTCTGTAGAACAGAGAATATTTGACCATGCTATACTGGAAAGGATGAAAAAACAAAACTCTCTTGTTAAGACATAGAGAGAGCGGGATATTCTGAAGGCTGGTCGCCTTGATTTGTTACTATAGATTGCTAGCAAAAAAGGTGACTACTTCACTAAGGCCAGCACGCCTTTCCTAGGCATTAGCAAGTGAGTAGTGTATTTTCATCCTTTGACTTTACAGTATAGCGCGTTTAAATATTCTCTTTTGTACACACATGTAATATCTGTCTGAAAGGCGTGAGGTAGCCTTGCCTGTCATGATGGATTCTTTAATATGATTGGAAAACATTGTAAAAAAATTAGAATGTTAAATTTGGTAACAAAGTTTGGTGATGGAGAACACCTGTTTTTTCCTTTGTATTTGTAGCACCAGTTAAACCGCACTGGACATCTACGGCCATCAGACTTATAAATCCTCATAGGTTGGGGAAGGGGAACGTGGAAGAGCAGCCTGTGGGTGCTGCTGGACACTGTGGCCAACATCGCCCTGTGTGGGGCCATACTGTTGCCCATGATGTTGGAATTGTCCTGCCTCCTGGGACTGTTGGTGATACTGGCCAGAGTAATGATGATGGGGAGAGGCATCTTGTTGGCTGTGGTAGGCACGTGGCTCATACCCACCAAGATAGCCAGATCGTCCCCAACCAGGTTGGGACCAGCCTCCAACACTGGGTGGGTACAAGTGGCCATATTGGTGGGGTTGGCTAGAGGCTGACATTTGTGGCTGCTGAATAGAAGGTTGGGTAGTGGAAGGAAGGGGTTGAGGTGTAGGCCCACGTATAAGAGGATGTTTGGATCCTGCTTGAGCAAGCATCTGTGTGGATGGTCTCATGCGCATTAGATTTCGGGGGGAGAGCTGCCACCTCTCCAGATATTCAAAAAGCTCATATGGGGTTTTGGGGGTGTGCTTGCATCAAGCAGGATCTGAAAACATCCCCTAATATGGAGCCTGACCTCACGGGTAAGGGCACGGAGATAAAGGGTGAGGCTACGTGAGTAGGCCTCCTCCCCATCATCTGTAGTTACTCTTGATAAATAATTTAGCACCCCTGTGTCCACATTGGTCCTGCTCTCTTGAACAGTGACCTGGCGCCTTCTTCGTGTTCGCCGGGATGTAACAGCAGCCTGTGGGGATCCCCTGATATGGCCAGTTGGGCTGCTGCTCAAGTTGCCCGGCTCTTCCAGGATGGGTGATGGTGCAGCAGCAGACCGTCCTGGTGGTGTTGTGTGTTGGGCAGCCAATGGGTTGTCCTGTGATGCCTCATCTTCTGTCATTTTTCTTGTAGGGGGAGAAGATGGGCCAGCCACCTCATCCCCTACAGGATCTATTATGGGCTCTGTCTCTGAGGCCGTTCCTCAATCCGTAAGGTTGGATTGAGTTCTGTTATGAAATAGAACAGAGGCAAAAATACATCAATATTTTTGGCCCTGTAAAGTATTTGTGTAATGTGGTGTGAGGTATCTACTTACGGTCTCAGATCCAGAATTGGGGCGAGGAAGTTGAGCCGGTCATAATAGATGTATTTCCTTTTTACGTATCCAGCATCCCCACTCCTGGACCGCTGCTGGCGTTCCCGGCGGTACTGGTCCCGGATGCTTCGCCAGCATTTCATCACATCTTCCACTGCAATGTGACAGGAAATATTGTCAAATTCACATATTTGATAGGTCACATTTGCTACCAGTAGTCTAGGCATGGGGCCTTCTGGGGTGTGCTTTCTACCCATGGTGGCATATGTAATTGGGCAGATACACAGGGTCTCTTTAGCTACACTTAATAATTGTTTTGTCTAGGAGGATGAGGAGCTTGTGGCCTAACCCCAAATTATGGCTGTGTGAATCCACGTGTCACATCCAAATCTAACAGCCTCATGAGGCAAAAAGTACATGCACAGGAAGGGGGGGTGCTGATTCTATATTCCTTTTTTGTTGCGCGCTAAGGTTACTCATGTTTTGCGTTGTACTTACGAATTTTATGCTGCTTCTCACGTGGTCGGTCAACAAAGTCATGGTACATCTGGTGACAGATGCGAGTCCATGACGCCTCCTTTCTTGCCCGGTTTGCATAATTTGCATCGCGTGGGTCCCATATTTCGGGACGCTCCTGCACCAGCACAATTAGCATCTCAACATTAATGTATGTGGACGCCATGCTGCTGCTGTACTCCGTGGAGGCGTACTTCCTGGATGTCTGGAGCGGTTTTTGAGCTCATTTGCATGTCTAGGCTTCCTGATGATGGATTGGCCCATTTCCTGTCACAAGCCAAAAGACCTGCGTATTGCTCGTAGGTCACACGTGTGTTCCGTGTGTAATCCGTATTTTTTGCGCACCCATAGCAGCATGCTGCGATTGGCACGGAGCGTAGGATACGGATGAGAAATATACGCCTGGTGCGAGTGACCCCATAGAGAATCATTTGTCCGTGTCTAATGCGTGCTTTTAGCGCCTCTCACTCGGCCGTATTCCTCGCCAGTATGACCCCGGCCTTATAGTACTATTCAATCCAGATAAAGAAGGAAGTAGCTGTTTTTAAATGGTTCATCTGCAAAAAGAGAACTTGGCTGTTTCTAAAGGGTTAATCTAGAAGAGAATATAGCAACTTGTAAAAGGTTTATCGAAGCCCTTCACTATGAGCATACAAAGCTCATAGCAGACACATTGGGGATGATCCATGACTGCTTTTACCTTTATAAATGTTTTTTCTATCCTTCACCTTCCCGTTCTACTTCAAAATACACAGAAATCCACATTAGATTGCTTCAAATATTACTACATCGAGTATGAAGCGGGACGGCGTCGGCGGCACAGATCTCCCCGTGATTACACACAGTCTCATCCGACACGATGGTATATTCCAGCTCAGAAATAGGAAGTCTCATGAAGCTGTCAAAATATGAATGGCAGGAATTTCATGTTGGATGTTTTCCTTCAAATATTCCCTAGTGTGACACTTGTACCAATAGACTTTTCCTTTGAGCATACACCGAAGAAAGAAGTCTTGTAGCATCAAATTCAGTGACCGTAGTAGACAAATCTGCTTTGAGATTACTCTGGTGCTGAAAAAGGCTACATTTTTGCCATGCTCGTTGCCGATGTATGACACTTTGCTCCACCTTGCTGGAAGTATCCTTCCGTTAACTCATGATCTTCTTTTGAACTGTTCAAAAATGTCCACGTACAAATCGGTGTTCACTGTGGAGTCAAAGAAAATGAGGCCTATGATGTACAACTGAGACATTGCGCACTATACAATGACTTTTTGATCATGGAGTGAATTTTGGTGAGTTGCAAAGGGATTTTCAGTGACCCATAAACAGATACTTCGCAAGTTAACATAACCCGACAAATGGAGCCACGTCTCATCCGAGAACCATGCTATGTCCAATATTCCTTCATTATCCCTCACAAAGGACTGGACAGTGACAGTATCATCTCACTCTTTTCTACATATAGCCTTCTATAAGCACATGAACAACGGTGACGCGATACACATGCATTTTTGCCTTTCTGCAGCTCTTTGACATGTTGAATAAGATCTCCCAGTCTCCTGTGCAAGGTGCCTCAGATGTCTCAATGGCGACTGCTCCAGACAATGTTGCATGTCATTGGTTGCACCCTGCAACATTTTCAGATGGCCTCCACAATGAGAAGGGATCAATGATCCTATTTTTTCTCTACCATCTTGTGAATAACACTTTTGGAGGGTACATCACAAAAACCATATTTCTACCTAAATTCATTCTGACATTGCTTAAATGAATTGGTTATCCAACCATGTAGGTGCAATTCTCAATACTGTACACCACCATCTTGATGAGAAGTCGAGTATGTGAGTCAAGCAGTATGGGGGTTTGAAGAATATGGGGAGATTTAATTTCAGATTACAATCCTCCTTCATAATGTTCAGCAGGAACAGGACACCTGGCTCAGCAGGTGGTCCAGCCTCTTCAGCTTTAAAGTGAAAACTTACACCACCAGCTTAGCTAGTATCCAGTATTCGGACACATGACAAGATGACCCCCTGCAGAGCCCACACTGTGTAACTGCTTCATTCAGTCAGATAGGATTTCTCGGGAATGGGCCAAACACCTTCCATGGTTTCGATCCGTTCTAGCACCGCAGGGTGGGGAAATGCGCAGAATGGCTAGTAAAAGCTAAGCAGCGAGCCATGTTTGGTCTCCAAGCATAACTGGGGCTTGGTTGGATCTGATGGTGCATGACCGCAACCCTATGAATCCTGTTGGAAAGTTATGATCCTTCATAGGTTTTGGGAGTTTTAGCTTCAGACACTCAAGGGAGGGGGGATTAAGACCATCTCGGTGGTGAAACAGGGTGTGACCAACCAAGTGGTTAAATCATTGTGTAAGGTTATGTGTTTGCTGTCTTTGTCTCGCTTGCTGTTCACTTCTAAAAGGGGTCATGTTGAGTAGCGTGCTGGAAGGAACTGGAAACAGCTGGAACTCCTAGCCCCCATGCAATCCAGCTTTCATGGTTGAACAACAAACCGGTAACTGACATGTTTCATCTGCTTATACCTTTTGTACTAGTCTCTGTATTTGAATATCTGACCATTGTTAATGTATAATCATTGTGTATATTGTGTTTTGCATAATGTGCCTTAAGGCGATTAAATATACAATTTAACCTTGGACTGCTCTTTTATCTCGATCCTCAAGTCCGTGATCTTGGTTGAACTTCACATGCAACGTCATGTTGGTGTAAGTGGTGAGACCTCACTGCATGATTTCTCCAACGTAATTGTTACGTCAGGTGGGGCTGCAAGGTGCGGGTTCATCACAGGGGGTATGCACCCAGAAGTTGCAAACAAAGGTTAAAAGTAACAAATGGCTGTTCAGCACCTATGTGCCTACCATATTGCTCCAACGTGGGGGCATCCAGGCTTGTTCGAAGCTCTATATACTGAGGAGCACATTTCCTGCTGCTTCATTCAGATTGCTTTGTACTAGTGAGCGTTATTAAAGAATAGTCCATGCCTTTTCGACGGAATCTCCCTATAGTATATATAATACAGTGTATTATCAAAGGATCGCATGTTTAAATCCCATTGTGGGACTAAGTATGCATTGCAAGAAAAGAAAATGTTTTAAGTGTTAAAGAAATGTAAATTACCTCCAACCTTCAGCCAGCTGACATCTACCGCCCCCCTAGAACTAGCCATCAACACCTTTCTCGACCACTTCACCACCTGGCTACTTCATTTCCTTTCTGATGACATCCCCACTATCATCATGGGTGACTTCAACATCCCCATTGACACTTCCACCTCAGTTGCCTCTAAACTTTTATCACTGACTGCTTCCTTTGGCCTCACTCAATGGTCCTCCGCGGCCACTCACAAAGATGGCCACACGCTGGACCTTATCTTATCCTCTGTTCCCTTACTAATCTCACTAACTCACCCCTACCCCTGTCTGACCACAACCTAGTGACATTCTCTTCTCTCTCCTCTCCAAGTGCGCAACCCTCACTCCACAAACTAACTCACCCTCGCAGAAATCTCAAACACCTCAATTTACACTCACTCTCTGAGTCCCTTCTCCCTCTTACAGACATAGTGTCACGGTCACGTGTGTCTGTACGCAGCGAGTACCGCAAGGCGAACCCATATTACACACGTGACCCTGGATACACCGCCTCCAGTGGGGCGAATTTAAATAATAAGACTTGCAGCTGGATACGCCGCCTCCAACAGGCGAATTTAGGTATTACACGTAAATCTGGAAACCCCGCCTCCAGTAAGGCGAATTTAAATAATAAAGGGGGAACCTGGGTAAAATTAACAATGGTGGGCTCTGCAATAGGGAATAGGGAAGTGGAGACCTCCTGAACTCCCCTGAGCCAGTGTCCCTGCACTCCTAACGTTCCCTATGCCGGTTCCGCACCGGGCGACGCACAGGAACCTAAAAACCCTAGCTCGCCCTGAACCTAAACCCTCACTAGGGAATCGGTCGGTGCGGAAACTAATCCCACCACTGCACTAAACACACGAGGGAAAATGACAATACAGGGGAAACACCACTTAGCTTTGCTATGTTGCGTACGCTCATAGCAACAGAGCCCAACACCTGTGTGCATCTTCTCCGCCACCCGGATCCATCACCATAACTGGATCCTTCACCATAGTGCAGCCTTGGAGCAGAGTCCACCACCAGTTGCAGCTGCCCAGTAAACAGAGTCCCAAAGATGAGTCCAGCTTCTGCCAAAAAGTCCAGCATGCTTGAGTCCAGTTTTCAGCAACCAAGTCCAGCTTGCTGAGTGCAACTCTCACCATCGTCGCCACTCCACCAAGCCATGCAAGCACCTCCTGCTGACACCGTAAACTGCGACTCCACCATGCCATGACAGCCCTTCCTGCAGACCACATAGCTGCCACTCGTCCCCTCTGGCTGGGCTGCGCAGGACTCATGTTCAGCTCCTTCTTTCACCCAGGCTTCCTTGTGAATGACTAACACACAATATCACCAACAGTCATCAAACACACCTGAACTCTTTTAAAGAGCATCACACCTGATTTATAATTACGTGCACTAAACCAAAGAAACTAAAGTGCACTACCACTCACCACCACCGGGGCAACTTAGAATGAACGACACCTCTTGTAATAATTCTAATGGCCACCGTGGGCAATCACATCACTTTGGAACCTAGCTAAAGGAAAAAAAGTTCACTTAGGCCTCTTTCACACATCCGGTTTTTGTAATCCGGCACGATGCGGCGAAATTTTTCATAACCGGATCCAGCACCGGATCCGGTTTTGTCCCATAAGCTTTCATGGTCGCCGCATCGTGCCGGATGGTTATGCGTTGTGTCCGGTTGTTGCCGGACACGGCAAAAATTAGCCGTCCGGCATCTGCAAAAAACGTTCTCTGCAACTTTTTTTGTCAGCGCCGGACCAGCTTTTTCCACAGCGCATGCCCGGACTCTGTGAATGTTAACCCCACAAGTGCCTGGCGAGAGAGAGAGAGATCTCTCTCTGTCACCTGGACACTTGTGAGAGATCTCTCTCGCCGGGCACTTGTGGGGTTAACACTCACAGTGTCTGGGTGAGAGAGAGAGATCTCTCTGTGGGGTTAACCCCACAAGTGCCCGGCAAGAGAGAGAGATTCTCTCGCCTGGACACTGAGTGTTAACCCCACGTCTCTCTCTCTCCACCCCCCTCTCCTCTCCCCTCCCCTCTCCCCTCCCCTCTCCTCTCCTCTCCTACCCTCCCCTCACCTCCCTTTCAGCAGCTGTCTCTCTCAGCGGCTGCCTCTTTCCACCTCCTCTTGCGGCTCCTTTAAATCATGTCCGAGCCGTATCAGACGCCACACACACATCCGGTGTCATGGCTGCAGGCCGGATCCGGCGGCCCGGCTTTTCGCCGCACGCCGCCGGACCCCACACACCAGATGTGTGAAAGTAGCCTTATCCATTTAATCTGTCAGATCCACGCTGGATCATGACAGTACCCCCTCCTTAATGAGGGGCCTCTGGACCCTCAAGACCACTCCTCATTAGGGAAACACAAACAGCGGGGACGCCCAGAAACTGAGTTCACCCCACCACTACCTGACACGTCAGGTTAATGACAAACGCACCGCTGGTATTGGCAATATGTGTTCTGGAGGCACCACTCATCTCCACAGCGAAGACCTGGGGAACGAGTTTATGTATGTGTATGTTTAGTATGCGCAGGTAACACTTCGCAACATACTTCCACTGATTTTTTTTTTTTTTGGTGGCCACCCATACATGCTCGTTCACACACAGGTCCGGACCTGAACGTTTATTGCCACACATTCGTTTGTCATATTTTGGTGAACTCATTCTGGACTCGACGACAGAGGCGTCCCACTGTGTCACCACACTCACACCCCCGCTATTCACCAAGGGACACCACATTCCAAACCTTTCACCATGAGGTCTGCGCCTCCCAGGGTTGGTTAATGGCGAGGGGTGAGATCTGTCCCTACTCCCCCGCAGCACACCTGCCGCTCACACCTGTAGGATAAGGGGACAGGAATATGGAGGAAATATACACTCGCTGGTCGCCTTCCTCCAAACGACCAGGAGGGGGCGGCCTCTTCGGTGGTATCAAAGATTTGGCGTCAGCCCCGCAGACTTTCACCAGTCTGCTCACTACAGGGACATACCCCTTCACCTCGGGGAACCCCAGAGAGCACCTTGAGGACACCAATTCCACCCACCTGTCTGATATGTCCACCTGTATGAACAAGTCCCGCTCCCCAGCAGCGACTCTAGGGGGCACTTTGCCAAAGCCGCAGGGACATGGAGGAAAAATACACTCGCTGGTCGCCTCCACACGACCAGGAGGGGCGGCTTCTTCGGTGGTATTGAAGATTTGGCGTGAGCCCCGCGGACTATACACCAGTCTGCTCGCTACAGAGACATACCCCTTCACCTCGGTGAACCCCAGACAGCACCATGAGGATCACCAACTCCATCCACCTGTCTGGTTACGTCCGCCTGTATGAACAAGTCCCGCTCCCCAGCAGCGACTCTAGGGGGCTTTTGCCAGACCCGCAATTTGCCAAAGCCGCCATTTTGATTTCCTGGTTGCCTGAGCAGAGGCCCCATACCCTGATAACTGCTGCTGCAGCGGCTCTAACACACCTTGCCGCTCCCCACTCACCTCAGTGAGGCCCGGCAGCAATTACTCACAGTCCTCCACATGGCCAAAGCTCACCAGAAAAAAAAATGTAGGGTTGGTGATAATGTCACAGTCACGTGTGTCTGGACGCAGCGAGTACCGCAAGGCGAACCCATATGACACACGTGACCCTGGATACACCGCCTCCAGTGGGGCGAATTTAAATAATAAGACGTGCAGCTGGATACGCCGCCTCCAACAGGCGAATTTAGGTATTACACGTAAATCTGGAAACCCCGCCTCCAGTAAGGCGAATTTAAATAATAAAGGGGGAACCTGGGTAACATTAACAATGGTGGGCCCTGCAATAGGTAATAGGGAAGTGGAGACCTCCTGAACTCCCCTGAGCCAGTGTCCCTGCACTCCTAACGTTCCCTATGCCGGTTCCGCACCGGGCGACGCACAGGAACCTAAAAACCCTAGCTCGCCCTGAACCTAAACCCTCACTAGGGAATCGGTCGGTGCGGAAACTAATCCCACCGCTGCACTAAACACACATGAGGGAAAATGACAATACAGGGGAAACACCACTTAGCTTTGCTATGTTGCGTACGCTCCTAGCAATAGAGCCCACCACCTGTGTGCATCTTCTCCACCCGGATCCATCACCATAACTGGATCCTTCACCATAGCGCAGCTTTGGAGCAGAGTCCACCACCAGTTGCAGCTGCCCAGTAAACAGAGTCCCAAAGATGAGTCCAGCTTCTGCCAAAAAGTCCAACATGCTTGAGTCCAGTTTTCAGCAACCAAGTCCAGCATGCTGAGTGCAACTCTCACCATTGTCGCCACTCCACCAAGCCATGCAAGCACCTCCTGCTGACACCGTAAACTGCGACTCCACCACGCCATGACAGCCCTTCCTGCAGACCACATAGCTGCCACTTGTCCCCTCTGGCTGGGCTGAGCAGGACTCATGTTCAGCTCCTTCTTTCACCCAGGCTTCCTTGTGAATGACTAACACACAATATCACCAACAGTCATCAAACACACCTGAACTCTTTTAAAGAGCCTCACACCTGATTTATAATTACGTGCACTAAACCAAAGAAACTAAAGTGCACTACCACTCACCACCACCGGGGCAACTTAGAATGAACGACACCACGTGTAATAATTCTAATGGCCACCGGGGGCAATCACATCACTTTGGAACCTAGCCAAAGGAAAAAAAGTTCACTTATCCATTTAATCTGTCAGATCCACACTGGATCATGACACATAGCTTCCTTACATGACACAGATGCTGCTGCCACTTTATATGACACCACAATAACAGCAACACTCGATGCGGCCGCCCCCTCACACACAGCAAAACTTATAGAATCAACAGGAAACCTTGGCTGACCAGCCTGACCAAAGAACTGAGACAGGCTTCCAGGGTTGCTGAGCGGAGATAGAAGAGATCTCGTTCTGCCGAGCACTTTATCGCATAAAAGCAGTACCTCACCAGCTTCAAGTCCAGGCTCAGTGCCGCAAAACAAACTTCTCATCTCTCTTATCCTCCCTGTCTCACAACCCTAAACAGCTTTTCAACACTTTTAATTCTCTACTCCGTCCCCCAATGCCCCTTCTCTTAACTGCTCCGACCTGTTCTTGCAAAACCAGCTCCTCCACCATGACAGAAGATCAGCTCTCCACCCTTCTGTCAAGATCACATCTCACCACTTGCATGCTTTACCCACTCCCATCCCACCTCATCTCTAATCTCGCCACAGTCTTAATCCCAACCCTAACACATCTCTTCAACCTTTCACTTACAAATGGTGTATTCCCCTTATCCTTCAAACATGCCTCAATCACACCCATTCTCAAAACGCCCTCCCTCAACCCATCCTCTGTGTCTAGGTATAGCCCGATATCACTTCTCCCTTATGCCTCAAAACTACTGGAACAGCATGTCCATCTTGAACTGTCCTCCCACCTCTCCTCCTGCTCCCTCTTTGACCGGTTACAATCTGGCATCCGACTGCATCACTCAACTGAAACTGCCCTAACTAAAGTCACCAATGACCTACTAACCGCCAAGAGAAAGCGACACTACTCTGTCCTCCTTCTCCTGGACCTGTCTTCTGCCTTTAATACTGTGGACCATTCCCTCTTGTTACAGATTCTCTCATCTCTTGGCATCACAGATTTGGCCCTATCCTGGATCTCGTCATATCCAACAGACCGGACATTCAGTGTCTCCCTCTCCCACACCACCTCCTCAGCTCGCCCCCTGTCTGTCGGTGTTCCCCAAGGCTCAGTTCTAGGACCCCTACTCTTCTCCATCTACACCTTCGGCCTTGGACAGCTCATAGAATCCCACGGTTTGCAGTATCATCTCTACACCGATGACATGCAGGTCTACCTATCTGGACCTGACATCACCTCCTTACTGACCAAAATCTCACAATGTCTGTCCACTATTTCATCTTTCTTTTCTGCTCACTTTCTAAAACTGAACTTGGACAAAACAGAATTCATCATCTTTCACCCATCTCTCTCTACCCCTCCACAAGACCTATCCATCAATGTCAATGGCTGCTTACTTTCCCCAGTCCTGCATGCTTGGTGCCTCGGGGTGATACTCGACTCTGCCCTCTCTTTCAAGCCACATATCCAAACCCCTGCCTCCTCCTGCCAACTCCAACTCAAAAATATTTCCCAGATCCATACATTTCTTGACCAAAAAACTGCATAAACACTCGTGCACACCCTCATCATCTCCCTCCTCGACTATTGCAACCTCCTACTCTCTGGCCTCCACTCTAGCTCTCTTGCACCACTTCAATCTATCCTAAACTCTGCTGCCCGACTAATTCACCTGTCTCCCCATTATTCCCTAGCCTCTCCTCTCTGCCAAGCCCTTCACTGGCTTCTCATTGTCCAGTGGCTCCAGTTCAAAGCTCTAACTATAACATACAAAGCCATCCCCAACCTGTCTCCTCCAAATATCTGTGACATGGTCTCCCGGTACTTACATACACGCAACCTTCGATCCTCTCAAGACCTCCTTCTCTACTCCTCTCTTATCTCTTCTTCCCACAACCGCATATAAGACTTCTCCCGTGCTTCCCCCATACTCTGGAACTCTCTACCCCAACACATCAAACTTTCGCCTAACATGGAAACCTTTAAAAGGAACCTGAAGACCCACCTCTTCCGACAAGCCTACAACCTGCAGTGATCCTCAGTCTACTGAACCTCCGCACGACCAGCTCTACCCTCTTCTAATGTATCCTCACCCATCCCCTATAGACTGTGAGCCCTCGCGGACAGGGTCCTCTCTCCTTTTGCACTTGTGTGTGCCTTGTATTGCTCATGTTTATTGTACAGGGTGGGCCATTTATTTGGATACACCTGGGTGGGCCATTTTAAAAAGTTTTCTCCCTTCCATATACTAATGTGCCACAAACAGGAAGTTGATATCACCAACCATTCCCATTTTATTTAGGTGTATTCATCTAAATGGCCCACCCAGGTTTAACCATATAAATGGCCCACCCTGTACTTGTCTATGTATGCCTCTTTTTCACATGTAAAGCGCCATGGAATAGACCAAACCAAATCAAATGAGAACATAAGCAGAGAACAACTTAGCTTGAGAAGGCAGGAACTGAGCTGGAAACTAAGACCTCAAGAGGCAGGAAAAAATCACCAGCATGGGAATAGGGAGTCGGCTGTCTTAAATCCATTCTGAGACTCCAGATGTCCAATCCTCTTCCTCATTATCAGGTGGCAGGTCTCTGTTAATTAGATCAGCTTCACTACCTCCTGCCACCACCAGAGGGAGCCCGGAAAGAGAACTCACAACTCCTCTGTCAGCACAACCAGCTCCCTCACCAGAACCAGAGGCAGACCAGAAAATGAGTTCACAACAGCTCCCCCTGTCCCATCGTTGCATGCATGGCTCCCCCCCTCCCATCCTGATAGGCATGCTTGCTATTACAAAAAAATATCCTACTCACCCTCCTCCAGCGTGCCCTCGATGCATCTCGCTGGTGCCGGCTTCCAGCAACTCTTCCTGCTGAGTGATCACATGGCACTGCTCATTATGGTAATGAATATGCGCTCCACGCCTATGGGCGTTAAGATGCAAGCATACTCATTACCTTAATGAGCGGTGTCACGTGATCGCTCAGCACAGGAAAAGATGCCAGCGCGTGAACCAACTGAGATGCAGCAACGGCGCAGAGGAGGGTGAATATGATGTCTTCTGGAAGCCGGTGGCTGCAGCTGTCACTGTGCGCGCTATTTAGCAGCGACATAGGTTTTAGCCACAGCTGCTCGCTCCTGCCGCTGCTCCACCGCTCCCCCTCCCCCGCTGGCTTTCTGGACAATGACTTGTGTATAAGCCGAGGGGGGCGTTTTCAGCATTAAAAAATGTGCTGAAAATCTCGGCTTATACACGAGTATATACGGTAATTGTTCAAAAGTATTGAAAAATAAATAAGACCATAGAAATTTAGCATCGTTACAATTGTGATGACTAATAGAACAAAATTAATACTTTATTAATGCAGTATGGATAATAACGTGAAATGTTAAATTAGAATGCAACAAAAATGTTAATTTGTTCATGTCTTCCTACATAAAGTTGATTAAAGTTTGTTAATAAGTTGGCTTCCGGCCACACCACTCCACTGAAACTGCCCTAACTAAGGTCACCAATGACCTACTAGCCGCCAAGGCCAAGCGACACTACTCTGTCCTCCTCCTGGACCTGTCCTCTGCCTTTGACACAGTGAACCATTCCCTATTACTACAGACCCTCTCATCTCTTGGTATCACGGACTTGGCCCTATCTTGGATTGCGTCATACTTAACAAACTGGACATTCAGCATCTCTCCACTCGCACACACCTCCACACTGCGCACCCTATCCATCGGAGTCCCACCAGGTTCAGTCCTAGGGTCCCTGCTCTTCTCCATTTACACCTTCGGCCTCGGACAGCTCATAGAATCTCATGGTTTTCAGTATCACCTCTATGCTGATGACACACAGATCTACATCTCTGGACCAGATATCACCTCCCTACTAAACAGAATCCCTCAATGTCTGTCTGCTATTTCATCCTTCTTCTCCGCTAGATTTCTAAAACTTAATATGGACAAAACAGAATTAATCATCTTTCTCCCATCTCACGTGACCCCCCCAATGGACCTATCCATTAATGTAAACGACTGCTCACTCTCTCCAGTCCCACAAGCTCACTGCCTCGGGGTTATCCTTGACACTGATCTCTCTTTCAAACCACATATACAAGCCATTTCCACTTCCTGCCGACTTCAACTCAAAAATATTTCACGGATCCATACATTCCTCAAGCAAGAATCTGCAAAAACCCTAGTCCATGCCCTCATCATCTCCCGCCTTGACTACTGCAACCTCCTGCTCTGTAGCCTCCCCTCTAACACTCTCACACCCCTCCAATCTATTTAAAACTCTGCTGCCTGACTAATCCACCTGTCCCCGGCCTCTCCCCTCTGTCAATCCCTGCACTGGCTCCCCATTACCCAAAGACTCCAGTTCAAAGCCCTAACCATGACATACAAAGCCATCCACAACCTGAGTCCTCCATACATCTGTGACCTCGTCTCCCGGTACTTACCTACGCGAAACCTCCGATCCTCACAAGATCTCCTTCTGTATTCCCCTCTTATCTCCTCTTCCCACAATCGCATACAAGGCTTCAGCGACGCTGGGAGCTGGTATCCACCGTAAACATCGGGTAACTAAGAACTGCGTGACTCTTAGATACCCGCTGTTTACATTGGATACCAGCGTGCTCGCAGGTCCTGATCGCTGGTGTTTCTGTCTATGTGACAGCTCACCAGCGATCAACTAACTATGTCCCAGCGATCCCATCCACGTCGGATCGTTGGTGGGATCGCTGGGACATTGATGTGTGTAACAGGGCCTTATGCCCTGTAAGTTTTCTCAGATGAACTGCTCCCTTTGTTCTAAACCTTGGAGTGATGAAGAAGCCTACAGAAAACTACCATAGGCCATGTGCACACGCTGCGGATTCACCTGCGGATTTTTCTCTGCGGATCCGCAGGTAAAACAGCAGGTAAAATGACTTGCGGTTTATCTGCGGATTGGCCAGCGGTTTTCCCTGCGGTTTGACACCTGGACAATGGAATAGGTGGTAAACCGCAGCGGAATCCGCAGAAAGAATTGACATGTCAATTCTTTCTGTGGATTCAAAACTGCAGCTTTTCCGCAGTGAAGAAAAACGAAAAACGCAGCATGTGCACAGCGGATTGTAAATCCCATAGACTTACATTGTACTGTACACTGTCTGCAGATCTTCTGCGGATCCGCAGAGGCCAAATCTGCAGCGGATCCGCAGCAGAATCCGCAGCGTGTGCACATACCCATATATTGGATTTTTTTTCTATCCTAAGGATTTTAGTTTGCATCAATACATGGTGATCACAGAGGAGTGTAATATAGAAAGCTTTGTTAGTATTTTGTTTATTTTTTTTATAGTTTTCCTTTAAAATTGACAATGATTTAGCAGTACAGGAAAAGTAGAACATAATACAAGTAGTACAGAAATACCAGGCAGTATAGTTATAGTTCCAGTAAAATGACATGTGGTAATCAACTCATGTGTACAATTAGTGGTTGATCCAGCACTGGGAAAAATGAAGCACCTGTTTCACTTATAAGCGTTTAGAAGGAATGTCTAGGTACTCTAATTGATATGGACAAATATCAGCTGTGATTATGGTTTCTTGGGCTGCTGACACAGCAGTCATGCTGTGGCTTTTAACCACAACAACCTTTGCTACTGCAGCAGCTTTTCATCTCAGAAGCCCTGTGCTACTTCAGTCTTTCCACTGCTTCCTGCACAATCACTCATTCTTGTAGGAAACAATTGTTTCACCTGAAAATTGTGTGATTGCGCTGGGAAACAAAGAAAAGACTGCAGCGGCACTGTACTTCTAAGGTTAAAAGCCGTAAAATTACTGCTACATGTTAATGCAGATGAAGTCTAAGGCTATGTTCACATATTCAGTAATCACCTGCTAGAACGGATTCAGCAGCAATCCATTGACAAAAAAGTTGTGTCAGTTTTTTGCCTGATGGAGAAGTTTTAAATAGATAGAATCATAGAATGGTAGAGTTGGAAAGGATCTCAAGGGTCATCGCGTCCAACCCACTGCTCAATGCAGGATTCACTAAACCATCTCAGACAGATGTCTGTTCAGCCTCTGATGGAAGACTTCCATTGAAGAACTCAACACCTTTCATGGTAGCCTATTCCACTCATTGATCACCCTCACTTTCAAAATGTTTTCTAATATCTAATCTATGTCTTCTCCCTTTCAGTTTCATTCCATTGTTTCTTGTGTTTCCATGTGCAAATGAGAATAAGGATGATCCCGCTACAGTATGGCATCCCTTCAGATAATTGTAAACAGCTAATAGGTCTCCTCTTAGTCTTCCTATTTGCAAGTAAACATTCCCAGATCCTTTAACAGTTCCTCGTAGGACATATTTTGCAGTCCGCCACCATTGTTTCCAGCCAATCTTGCGTTCAAAAAGTCAAACGGTGCTACCTCCCCCTTCTGAGCCCTGTTATGTGCCCAAACAGTGGCTTTCCCCCACATACGGGGTATTGGCATACTCAGAGAAATTGCACAACAAATTCTGCGGTCCATTTTCTCCTGATAACCTTGTGAAAATGAAAAAAAATTGGTTCCAAAATAAATTTTTTGTGAAAAAAGTAAAATGTTCATTTTTTTCCTTCCACATTGCTTTAGTTCTCGTGAAGCACCTGAAGGGTTAATAAACTTCTTGAATATGGTTTTGCACACCTTGAGGGGTGCAGTTTTTATAATGGTGTCAATTTGGGTATTTTCTGTTATATTGACCCCCCAAAGTGGCTTCAAATTTGAGGTGGCACCTAATAAAATGATTTTGTAAATTTTGTTGGAAACGTGAGAAATCGCTGGTCAACTTTTAACCTTTCTAACATCCTAACGAAAAAAAAATATGGCTCCAAAACTGTCCTGATGTAAAGTTCACATATGGGTAATGTTATTTATCAACTATTTTGTGTAACACCACTCTCTGATTTAAGGGTACAAAAATTAAAAGTTTGAAAATGGCAAAATTTAAAAAAAATTTTGCCAAATTTCTATTTTCTTTTTTCATAAATAAATGCAAGTTATATCAAATAAATTTTACCACTAGCATGAAGTACAATATGTCACAAAACAACATTCTCAGAATCAGTGGGATACATTGAAGCACTCTAGAGCTATAACTACAGAAAATGACAGTGGTCAGAATAGTAAATATTGACTTAAGTACCAAATTGACTCTGTCACTAACGGGTTAATACATTCTAGAACTGTGTTTACCTTTTTTGCTGCTGTATCACACTTGACTCATGTGCAGCCTGTGATCTATTAGTATATCCAAGTCTTTTTCACACGTGCTGTTGCTTAGTTCTATTCCTACCATTCAGTAGATGCAACTTTCGTTTTTCTTGCCAAGATACAGAATCTTGCATTTCTACCTGTTACTGCCATTCTATTAGTCACTGCCCATTGTTCAAGCTTCTCTAGATCCTTCTGAATCCTTTCTCTGTCTTCTCTAGTGTTAGCTATCTCTCCTAGCTTTGCATCATCTGCCTATTTGATCAGTTAACCTTTAGCTCCCTTATCTAGATCATTTATAAAAAATGTTGAACAACAATGGGGCCAGGACAGAGCCTTGTGGTACTCCACTTCAAACACTCTTCCAATTGGATGTGCAACCATTTATTACCCCTCTTTGAGTATGATCACTGAGCCAGTTATGAATGCACCTAACCATAGCTGAGTCAATCTCATACTCCCATTTTTTGTATAAGATAGTATGTGACATTTTATCAAATGCTTTGCTGAAGTCAAGATTTATTATATATACTACATTTCCGTGATCCACTCAATCAGTGATTCCATCATAGAAGGAAATTAGATCAGTATGGCATGACTTATTTGCTACAAACCCATGCTGGCTCTGGTTAATTACTGTATTCTTATACAAGTACTTACATACATATTGTTTAATAATTTGTTCAAAGATCTTTCCTGGTGTAGAAGTAAGGCTCACTGGCCTGTAATTCCCTGGCTCCATTTTCTTTCCTTTTTTGAAGATGGGGACAGCATTTGCACTTCTCCAATCTTCTGGGGCTTCCCCTGTTCTCCAGGAGTTTTCAAAGATTCTGGCTAGTGGTTCTGCAATTTCCTCTGCTAACCATTTCAGAACCCTAGGATGTAATTCACCTGGACCAGGCTATTTAAATTAATTTAAATTAGCTAAGTGTTCCCTCATCATCTTTCTGTTTATAGATAGTGTGGATTCTTTTATTCCTTCGATGTCACCGTGAAGATGCAAAATAGGAATTTAAAAGTTTGGCCATAAGAGTTCACATGTATAGTAGTATATGTTAAACATTTATTTATCCACCTCAAATAAGCAAAAAATTAATCCTGATCAAATCGGAGAAAAACTGATGGCTATTTAACAGATACGCTTTCCATAGATTTCAATGTTAGAAAAACAGAATCTAGTTGAAATCAGTTTTTTCAAAACTTGTTTTTGTCAACGGATTTCTGCTGGATCAGATCTAAAGGATGATTACTGGACATGTGAACTTACATTAAGTTGTACGGTTAAAAAAAAACTGATTGCAATTGTATCTTTTTTTTACATAGAAGTCTATGGATAATGGATCAGTTAAATACTCACCTGTTTTTCTTCCATTTGGAAAGTATCTGTTTTTTGCTTACTGGATCAGTTTCAAATAGATGATTACTTGATAGTTCACCTCTCCAATAGTCATCTGTTTGAAACTGATCCAGCAAGCAAAAAACAGATCTCTTTCAAATGGAAGAAAAACAGATGGAAATTTAACACATCCGATTTCCATAAACTTCAATGTTAAAAAAACGGATCCAGTTACAATTAGTAACTTTTATCTGCACAAAAAAAGTTGTGAGTGCACAACTTGTTTGTCCTGCATACATAACTAAGGCCTGTTTCACACATACGTTTTTGACCATCAGTCAAAATCCGCCGTTTTTGAGAAAAAACGGATCCGCCGTTTTTTTCCCCATTGACTAGCATTATCGGCAGATTTTGACTGATGGTCGTCCGTTGCATCCGCTTGTCTACGGATCCGCCAAGATTTTGGCGTCAGCTGACATCACCGGACGGAGCATGCAACGTTTTTTTGGCTTGCGGATCCGGCAGTCACTGATTTAACCCGCAATTCTCTCTGGGTGCCGGGAAAAAACACTCTCTCTCTCTCTCTCCCCTTACTTCGCGCGATGATGGCTTCATTGTTTCTCACATGCGCGATGATGACCGCTAACTTCCCGCGATGTCTGCTCCCCTCATCGCGCGATAATCCCCAGGTTATCCCGGTCATGTCCCCTGGTCCCGGCTCCCGTGAGATCTCGGCAAGCAGCGACATGGAGAACTCTACATCTCCGGTATTTTTTTTTTTAATTTTTAACCAGGCGCGGTTCCTTTAAATTTCCAAGATCGGCGGATCGGTACATCCGCCGATCCGGTGGCATACATTGCAGTCAGTCCGCCTGCGGATCCGTTTTCCGCTATTTTGGCGGATTTTGACTGACAACAAAAACTGATGTGTGAAACAGGCCTAATGGTGCTGGATCCATTTCAAAAGGATGACTACTGGACATGTGAACTTAGCCTAATAAGTCACAGTATTTAAACCAAGAAGATTTGTTTTCAACGATTGAAAATTTACAGAACAAAAAAAGGCATGCTGTGGATTGAAAAATTCGTGGCATTCTTCAAATCCAGGAAGAAATTCCTGTAACATGTAATTGAGATTTTCACAAAAATACAGGTACTGATTAAAGTCATTAGAATTAATTTGCATTTCACATACTGTATTTTTTGCTTTATTAGGCGCTCCGGATTATAAGATGCTCCCCAAATTTTGAGGAGAAAAATAGGAAAAAACTTTTTTTTAATAAAATGGTGGTGCTTCTTATAATCCAGGTGTCTTATTGCTTACCGGGGGTGATGGGAAGTGGGGTCCCAGGGTTGCTGCTGGAAGAGGCAGGAGTGGAACATTGCTGCTAGGATGAGGGGGGTGTTTTGATGTGCGGGTGTCCGATGCTGCCGCTGTGCAATGTCCCCAGTGTTGCCGTCACCGCGCTCTGTACCTGGTGCTTCCGGGTGCTGCCGCCCGATCTGTCCCCCGGTGCTGCCACCGCGCTCTGTACCTGGTGCTGCCGGGTGCTGCCGCCCGATCTGTCCCCCGGTGCTGTCACCGCGCTCTGTACCTGGAGCTGCCGCCCACTCTGTCCCCCGGTGCTGCCGCCGTGCTCTGTACCTGGTGCTGCCGGGTTCTGCCGCCCGCTCTGTCCCCCGGTGCTGCCGGGTTCTGCCGCCCGCTCTGTCCCCCGGTGCTTCCGGGTGCTGCCGCCGCTCTCTGTCCCCCGTTGCTTGCCGCCGCTGCGCTCTGTCCCGTGTTGCGTGGGGGGCTCTGCCGTTCCAGCCATGCTTGCAATGCCCTGTGCGGTGGATTTCTTCCGGGAAAATAGCCAGCACCAGGGGAGAGAGCGCGGCGGCGACAGCACCCGGCCACACTGGGGGACAGAGCACCGCGGCGGCAAGCACCGGACACCCGCAGCAGCACAAAAAAAGTATATTTGCATTGTAAGATGCACCCCTATTTTCCCCCCAAATTTGGGGGAAAAAAGTGCGTCTTACAAAACGAAAAATATGGTATATTTTCACCACAGTAATGTGGGATATAATAGATAAATGTGGATATTATCCACGCTGCTGTGACAAACGAGTCCAGTTATAGTTATAATACACTCTGGTGGTTTATTTAATGCATTTCAAAGTCTAAATAAAAATTTTTTTAGCTTAATTGTAGTAGTGAGATTAAGTGTATATACACATGCTAGGTTGGAAATTGTTTAATTGCACACTACCGTTCGAAAGTTTAGGGTCACTTAGAAATGTCCTTATTTTTGAAAGAAAAGCACAGTTTTTTCAAATGAAGCTAACATTAAATGATTCAGAAATACACTCTATATATTGTTAATGTGTTAAATTACTATTCTAGCTGCAAATGTCTGGTTTGTAATGCAATATCTTCATAGGTGTATAGAGGCCCATTTCCAACAACCATCACTCCAGTGTTCTTATGGTACTTTGTGATTGCTAACTGTGTAAAAAGGCTAATGGATGGTTACAATACCCTTGAAAACCCTTGTGCAAGTACGTTAGCACAGCTGAAAACAGTTTGGCTGATTAGAGAACCTATAAACCTGACCTTCCCTTGAGCTAGTTGAGAATCTGGAGAATTACATTAAATTAAACTCTCAAAATGGCCAGAAAATAAGAACTTTCATGTGAAACTCGACAGTCTATTCTTGTTCTTATAAATGAAGGCTATTCCATGCGAGAAATTGCCAAGAAACTGAAGATTTCCTACAACGGTGTGTACTACTCCCTTCAGAGGAGATCACAAACAGGCTCTAACCAGAGTAGAAAGAGAAGTGGGAGGCCCCGCTGCACAACTGAGCAACAAGACAAGTACATTAGAGTCTGTCGTTTGAGAAATCGACACCTCACACATCCTCAACTGGCAGCTTCATTAAATAGTATATGCAAAACGCCAGTGTCAACATCTACAGTGAAGAGGTGACTCCAGAATGATGGCATTCAGGGCAGAGTGGCAAAGAAAAGCCATATCTGAGACTGGCTAATAAAAGGAAAAGATTAATTTGGGCAAAATAACACAGACATTGGACAGAGGAAGATTGGAAAAAAGTGTTATGGACAGACGAATCCAAGTTTGAGGTGTTTGGATCACACAGAAGAACATTTGTGAGACGCAGAACAACTGAAAAGATGCTGGAAGAGTGCCTGATGCCATCGGTCAAGCATTGGTGGAGGTAATGTGATGGTCTGGAGTTGCTTTGGTGCTGATAAAATGGGAGATTTGTAGAAGGTAAAAGGGATTTTGAATAAGGAAGGCTATCACTCCATTTTGCAACGCCATGCCATACCCTGTGGACAGCGCTTGATTGGAGCCAATTTCATCCTACAACAGGACAGTGACCCAAAGCACACCTCCAAATTATGGAAGAACTATTTAGGGAAGAAGCAGGCCACTGGTATTCTATCTGTAATGGAGTGGCCAGCGCAGTCACTAGATCTCAATCCCATTGAGCTGTTGTGGGAGCAGCTTGAACGTATGGTACGCAAAAAGTACCCATCAGCCAAACCAAATTGTGGGAGGGGCTTCTAGAAGCATGGGGTGAAATTTCTCCAGATTACCTCAGAAAATTAACTGCTAGAATGCCAAAGGTCTGCAATGCTGTAATTGCTGCAAAGGGAGCATTTTTTGACGAAAGCAAAGTTTGAAGGAGAAAATTATTATTTCAAATAAAAATCTTTTTTTCGAACCTTGTCAATGTCTGGACTAGATTCTCAATTCATTTGGCAACTCATTTGATTAATAAAAGTATGAGTTTTCATGAAAAGCACAAAATTGTCTGGGTGACCCTAAACTTTTGAACGGTAGTGTATATCAAATTTGTGTCATTACTCCATGAACTCTGACACCAGATGTCACATGTTGGTAGGTCCTTTTGGCGCCGCTTTTTGAATTTGGAATACATATCAGCGTTGTAACATCATTGTATTCACGTCTTCAGGTACGGACTGGGCCTGAAATCCAGTCCTGGCATTTGCAATCATACAGGCCCATGTTGTACCTGTCTCCAAGCACCAGATGGGATATATTACTAATATTACCCTGAATGGAGGAAAGAAAGATTTGCTACAAGACCAATATTTCCAATGATACCTGTGGCCTGCTGGTGTAAGTGACAAAGTCAGCGACTTTGTGCTCCGTCATAACTATTAACAGTATGGGTATCTTGAGAACACCGATTCAGTTAACAACTTAGCAGACAAGGCAGCCCACAACCAGACAGGCCCTTCTGGCATTTGCCAAAATTGCCAGATGGCCAGTCCGGCCCTGCATGTCTCTGTGGTAATTTTCCTGAAGAAGAAGTCATAGACTTTGAAACAAGTCGAATAAACCACCAGAGTGTATTATAACGATAACTGGATTCGTTTGTCACAGCAGTGCGGATAATATCCACATTTATCTATTATATCCTCTCTGAGAGGTCAGCAGAGCAGCTGATTTCTACATGCTTTCAAACTGCGCAGGTGAGTAGCTCCCTGTCATTGCTTGGAAATTATCAATGAGATAAGACCCTATTTGCTCTTTTTTGTTTCCTAAATTTCCTACCACCACTGTAATGTAGAAGATCAGTTTAGTTAATTACATTATATAAGGCAAAAGTGTGTCAAATTACATTATTAGGGTATAAGGAAAGACAAGTAAGGCTGGGTTCATACTGCGTTATGGCAGTCCGTTAGATGGACTGTGTTACACTGTGGCATAACTCAGTGTAACGCAGTCCGTTAACGCTGCCATTAACCCCTATTATCGGGCTCATCGCTAATGCATGCCATAATCGGTATGCGCTAGCGATGTGCCGTCATTCTCTGACGGAGCCTCGGACGTGGGCTACAGTGTCTGAGGCTATGTGCACACGTAGTTTTTGGGTGTGCGGATGTTGTAGAGAAAACCGCAGATAAATCCGTAGGACAAAAGTCCTGCGGCTTATCTGCGGTTTGGCCTGCGGTTTTACACTTCATAATGGATGAGGTGTAAAACTGCAGCGTTTCTGCACCAAACAATTGACATGCTGCGGTTTGTAAACCGCAGCAAAACCGCGCAGAAAAAAACGCAGCATGTGCACAGCTTTTTTTTATTTCCATAGGAAATAAAGGTACTGTACAGCGCAGCAGAATCTGCTGCGGACCCACAGGTGCAGGAATGCTGCGGAACCGCAGCAGAATCTGCACCGTGTGCACATACCCTGAGGCTCCGTCACCGCTAGCACAGATGAATCATCTGTGCTAGAGGTATAGCATAATGCTAAGCGCTGAACGGGCTGCCTTAATGCAGTATGAACCTGGCCTTAGACGATGCACATAGTTAATGCTTAACAGAGTGTCTGCAAGTAAACACCACCCTCTGATGGTCAAAGATAATGGAGAAAGTAAAAGCAGAAAGAATTGCATTAGCAGGAACTCAAGGGTGAAGTGCATGTTCCCTCGGGGAAAAATTGAAGGACACACCAGGTCATGTGATAGCTGTGATGAAGTTAGTAATTATGAAATGCCCAGGAGGGCAGTGAAGGGGAGGAGCAGGCTGCAAGCCTGTACATGTAGCAGGACAGACATGCAGCACAGCTAGTTGGCTTATAGCTGCCATTACGAGAGACCAGACTCGAGTATAGGAATTGAGAGACCAGACCTGAGTGAAGACCAGAGAGAGACCAGAACCGAATGAAGACCAGAACTGAGTGAAAACCCGAGAGCGACCAGAGCTGGGAGAGCTGAGCCAAGTGAGCAGAATCAGAGCTGACAGACGACTACGCAATAGTGGAGGGACGTTCGTGTGAGCTGACGCTTACAGTGTATGCGTACAGTACAAAGTGGAGACCAGGGATGTACTTCAGGGAACAAGGGTGACTAGTATGATGCATGGGCTGAGTAATTCACCAACCTGGGCTTGCGGCTTAGTGGGTAGTATTGTTGACCCCAGTTAGGGCCTGTGTGAAGTTTTCTGTTGCTTAGAGAGTGACAAAGGTGATGGGACCAGTAATGACAGTGATGCCTTGAGGGTTGGGGTATTACTACTAAGATGTCACTGACAATAATAGTTATGTAATGGGGCTGTATTTCAGAAAATGAAGTAGGCCAGTGTGATAATGATAGCGGGTGGTATCATCGAACCTCGTTTGGGCCTGTGTGACATTTTGTGCTGCCTACAGAATGATGACGGTGACAGGCCCAGTAGTGTCAGTGACGCCCTATGGGTTGGGGTATTAGGCCTAAGACATGACTGACGATAACAGTTATTTAATGGTAACATTAGAATGATAGTGTGTAAATAGCATTGTGTCAATATCCTGTTCATCTGAATAACTTCTTGTAATATAACTAGTTTCATTTTCACCATTTGCACTGAAGGCACCTCTTTGATTGTGTTAATGAAATAAATAGTTGATGGTTTAAGTACCGCTGTCTCCTCATTGTCTGCGCTGTTGCAATTGTGGGCCTGTTAACACTTGGCGTTGTCGCCAGCATGCATCATTCAAGTGCAGAAATAGTGAATCAGTCGGTGCACAAGGGGCAGTCTCCGCCTCAGGGCTAGGCTCAGCAACATACTGATGTGGGACTGGGTTGAATGTCTAAAGATCTTTCCACAAATACACCATATGACACCAGTGTTACAGGCAGAGATAGCTTTATTGACTTTAGACAGAGCGGCTTGACAGAGGGTCATGTTCAGGCAGTCAAGAGACCGTGATACTGTAGATAAGGATACTTTAGGTAAAGTGATCAAAATTCTAGAGAACAAGCACGGCGACAGGACCGATCTACTGTAGGTAATTTGCGCATTCACCTCTTTTGTCCAGTCCAGAGAGAGGGAGAGATCCAAAATGTGAATGCTCTGTAGGAAGTAACAGCTCACATTAATAAGAAAACCAGAGGTGAATATAAGTGGCTAGGTTCCCTGTATGAAGTATTAAGAGACCAGCTGGTTGTGAGCCTAAGAGACACTTACTTGAGACAGGCCCTAAAAGAACCCAACATTACCTTCCTCAAGGTTCAAAGCAGAAGCCAGAGTCAAAGATCAAGAGGCCCCGACTGTGGCGGATATGGTCTGAAGTCATGTAGCAATCGGCTCAGGGGCACCCAATATCAAGCTAGACTGGGCCCGTGAGTTATGGCAGGAAATGCGAGCGATCAGGGGGGAACTATAGAGCATAAGAAAAGCCCCTATAGCTACCCCGGAATCAAATCCTGTACCCGGTATGAAGAAGGACTCAAGAAAGTGGGATACCACTCTCGGAGAACAGTAATACAGACCTAGGCATCCAAAAGACAAGCGCAAAATTGAGTGTTTGACTTGGAAAGGAATGGGACACATGTCTAGGAGTTGCACCACGCGAGACAATCAATAACCAGGGCATCCGTTGAACTAAAGAGTCCAATGGTCAGGAAGCACACCGCAAGGCTAAGTCCCTCTGTTCGGAGAACTGAACACTATGAATATGTTGTTTCCGAGAGTCACACTATGTTGCCTGAGCTGAATGGGCAAAGAATTTGTTGCCTAATAGATATGGGGCCTCAGGTGACCACACTGCCAAAAGTATATTTCCAGCAGCACTTCCCAAACATTTCTCAATCAAGAGGGGTCCAACCATTCCACTGACGCCTGCCAATCAGTTACCAATCGGGTGGTATGGATGGAGATACATGTCTGCAGATGGAACCTAGGAAAGAAGGTGCTAGGCTGGCGGAACGCACAAAATAATAAAAATGACAATAAGGTGCGTTCGCCGCCTGGGGTCCACCGAGCAGAGGTGTAGAACTGCTGCTCAGTAATGGCGGAGGTTATACGGCAGACAATAAATGAACACACGCAGGTTAGAGTCACCCGGTGTGTACTGCAGTGCCACACAAAGTAAATGCCGCAGCCTGTTAAGCTCACAGGACTCGGCCAGATGAGCGCTAGAATACGGAAACAGGACTCTGTCCCAAGGACACGGGATTAGAGTCCTTCTAGTCCACTAGCACTCGGCGCCGCTGCAGCGGTGCCAGCACTGGATAATAATCCCAGATAACCGTGCAGGTGTGCACAGAGCCGCTCAGGCAAACGCCTCTAATCATCCAGGGTTGGACCAGATAAGTGCACAGGTTGTGCAAGGTGCTGCACAGGCGGTCGCTGCCACTTGCTGCTGTACAATAGTGCCCTGCAGTGGGCGACACTATCGGACGCTAGAGTGTGCAGAGTACTAGGTGCACAGTGGCGTGAGCATAGCCACCCATTGGCGCTGACTCTAACTCTGAATCCCTAACGCAAACACAACCAGAGTGAGGAAATCTTAATGAGTCAGTCACCAGATACATGCATCCTTCATCATACACACAAATAAGCATAAAAGTCAATACTAGCGCATGGCCTAGTATTATAGTGGCGTCCTTCTGGGACCTTCCCAGTGGTGGACCAATCCGAGCAGGAGCGGGACCTCCGCATGTGACCTCCAACCTCCAAAGAGAGGCTGTCCCACGGGCATGCTCCGTAGGCAAAATACAGGACTAGTCCCTGGAGCGTCTGCTTGCTGCTGATTCAAGCATGGTGTTACCGCAGAGCCTGAAGGAGCAATCAGATGCCTAGCATTACGTTGTAGAGAAAGAGAAAAAGCAGGATGGCACTCACCGTTCATGTGAATCAAATCACTTTATTACGCTGTTGAAGCGTATTGAGCGCGAAACGGCTGTTGTCCGTCTTCCAGCACATTGCTCCCGTGCCTATGCCGATGCCTTATGTATGTGAAATAAAGTGACTTGATTCACATGAACGGGGAGTGCCATCCTGCTTTTTCTCTTTCTCTACAACGAAATGTTCTGTTTTTACAACATGGGACTGAGCACCCGTTCCAAGTGGGATTAAGGTGTTTTTTAATGTGAAAAATATATGTGCAGATATTTAGGGTATTTTTTCACATAACGGTGCCGGATATCTATTTTCTCAAATTTCTGGACAGATGCCTAGCATTAGCCTGGGCAAGATGTCTTGGCCGATGCCTCTGCTGAGCAGGAATCTCTGCGGCCACAGAGGAATGGGAGACCGCAGAGAACATGGCTTGAGATTCCCCCTGTGCAGTAGGGGAAACTCGACGCCTAACAGAAGGGATTCGTGCTAGTGAAGTGCCCCATCGGGATTGGACCCATCATGACATTGGGGACGAATGTCCTGAAGGAAGTAGGTTAGTACCTGGTGGGCAGCAGTGGAGGAAGCGAACAGAGGCACACGACAAGGCACCACCCTAGTAGAAGAGTATTCCAACAACTAATTCGAGATAGTCAAATCTAGAAGTCGCCAGGCGTCTCTCAGGCCTTAGGAAAAATGGTGGTAACACAGTGCTCACTATGCTAGTCTAGGCCTGGATGTGCTTGGAAGGTATGGAAGTACAGGGTGAGCTCCAGGAGCCAAGAAGTAATGCCAGGACAACTGGTCGCTTGCACTCTAATGACAGTGCACCAAGGACGAGTGCTGATGAGGTGCCTTAATTTAAGCGAAATGAGCCGACGTCTGACTCCTCTGGAGGAATTGGCACTAGTCCACTTGTTGCAAGAGGACCTCACAAGATCACATGCTGTGCTTGACCCCTGTGGATGAGGACCCATGGACACTGTCGGTGTCCATAGACCGGAAGAAGAGAGTGAACAAGACAAGGGAGGACCATGGTATGTTGGAGCAGATGGAAGCAGATATATATGAGTTTTCTTCCAGAAAAGTGGGACAAGTGGAAGATCTGTGGCAGAAGATGACACAATGATGGCTTTGGGTTTACAGAGGCCATCTAGCATGAAATTGCTACGGTAAATAAAGCCCCCATATGCGAAATATATTGTCAGATTCCACTCTAGATGTATTAAGAAGTGAGTGATCTGCTAGTCCACATCCTACAAAACAGGGTGATATGAGAAAGCGAAAGCCCCTGGGCTGCACCTATCCTGTTGGTCCGAAAGGACAGGACTCTGAGGTTCTGTGAGGACTATAGGCAGTTTAACACCTGCACAGTCCGAGATTCATATCTTCATGATGGCTTTCAGTGTATACATACAGTACAAAGTGGACACCAGAGCAGTACTTCAGAGAATGAAGGTGGCTAGTGTGAAGCGTGGGCTGAGTAACTCACCAGGCTGGAACTTGTGGCCTAGTGGGTAGTATCGTTGACCATCGTTAGGGCCTGTGTGATGTATTCTGTTGCCTAGAGAGTGACAAAGTTGACGGGCCCAGTAATGCCAGTAACTCTTTGATGGTTGGGGTATTAGGACTAAGATATCACTGACAATTATAGTTATGTAATGATAATAATAGAACGACAGTGTGTAAATAGCATTGTTTCAATATCTTGTTCATCTGAAAAACTGCAATTTTTCTTGCAACATAACATGCTTCATTTTCACCATTTGTGCTATTCCCTGATATTGTGCTGAAGGCATCCCTTTAATTGGGTTAATTGAATAAATAGTTGTTGTTTTAAATACTACAGTCTCCTCATTGTCTGCGCTATTGTCTGCGCTATTGCATCTGCATACCAGTTAACAGAGGATCATGCACAGGATTGTGCTATTGCTCCATACAACCTATGTGTTTGTATGAGCTGCACAAAGCTGCAACATTGGGCTCACAAGCCGCAAAACTGGAAGCATAGGCACCATATCTCAGGCATATTTTCCCTTAGAAGAAAGATATACGGTACCTTGTGTATGGTGACATATGACAGTGGCCTATTGTTCTATAGCTTCCATACAGATACTGTGCACAGCAATCTGACATGTAGCATACTCCATCAAATACTGTGCTGAAAATTATTGAGGTATTCTCCCCTCAAATCATTATCATAATATCATACCATATGGAGTACCATGCAATGACTTTTAGCTCCCTAGTAAAAATATAGAAATTGAAAATAGAATGACTTGAGGAGATGCTGAAATAGTAATTTAAAAACCTGGATAAAGGACAAATGACAGAGTAACTGTAAACTGTGTCAATGTAAAATGGACCAATATTAGAACTAGTATGCTAGCATCCACTGACTGCTCTTCTCTTCCTTATTCCCAACAAAGATTTCCAGACACCTGTGTCCTTCATTCACACCCTGAGCTGCCATCAGAAATTTTTAGGCTGCCTAGGGTCATGGAATAAATTATATATATTTTGTCCATTGGCGCTCCTAACAATATAGTGCTACAGTATTTCTTTTCACCTGCAGCTGAATAGTATCCTCATTCCACTAGAATTGCAAAAAATATATAGTTAAAAGAATATTTGCACAAAATTACAATACAGGCTAGTATAATTTTAAGCACATAAGGTTAATTAACAGATAAAACAAAGGATTAGCCAACCTGTTCACGGCCACAGATGCACCCTAGCTGTTGTGAGGTCACACAGGAACCTACAACTTCATTTTGAAAGATTAATATTTGTGAAAAGTGCTACCGGCCGGGGAACCATCCACATACATTCTGTGACTTTTACGGCTTATTTCAAGCTTTGGATACTATCACCAACCATAGTTCCTTTGGACACTTATCGGCTGTGAACCGGTTGGCTAATCCTTTGTTGTATGTGTTTATTAACTATATGTACATACCATTATTTTAGCCTGTATTGTCATTTTGCAGTCTTTTAACTATATATTATAAATTAGTGTCCTCATTTTCATTTATTCTACTGACTGATCGGTCACTTTCTTGTAAGATAAAAGTCTTTATATTGTTGTTTTGTCTTTTTCATCAGCAGGACTAAATCTAGAAAGTGAGCAGAGTCCTGAGAACATCAGGCTGTCTGAGTGACATGGTGGGATCTGTTTCCAGTAAGGATTTCCACTGAATACGGCTCAGGGGCAATTTAAATTACTTGCTAATTAAAGTAAGTGTGAGGCATGTTATTGAAGCCCCCAGTGCTCAACAAAGGATACACAATGACTAGTTTCTCCATGACTCCTCTTTGGCATCTCATTTCTACAGGCCTGCTACAGCTGTTTATTTCTACATATTTTAGGGTGGAGATTTCTTGCAAGACCTCTAATTCACCTCTCCAAGTCTTATTTGAGGGAACATGTGTAATTATCAAGATCATTGGCTGTACAGCTTTACTAAAGAAACTTCTTCAGTGTCACATAACTACAGTACGTTCCTTTGGCTGCTCTTGACTCTGTGTGGTACCATCTCTCCTCACCACTTAAAAGACTCCTGAACCCCCTCGACCTCTGCTCCATCATTACACTTCTCATCTATGGTGAGTTCTTTGTTGTGTTGTTAGACATGCAAATGATGCATTGTTTAGTCTAAATCATATCCATTAAATTTATTATTGGTCTTTCACCTTCATCTAGTGTGGTTTTACCTGTATGTATCACATCATAAATCCTAAACTAGGCTACAAATCATCAAAGGACTTCTAGCTAAGCATTTATATTAAGCTACAATACATAATAAATAATCAAATAACATAATAATAAACATCAGTTCTTAATCCAACAAGCAATATTGTTAGGTGATGATATAAATGGCTTTTACGGGAGAACTTGTGCTTTCTTACACGAGACAATTACACTTATAATCATAAGCCAGGTTTCTACTTCTCACACTGCTTCCAAAGAAATAAAGACACTCTAACAATGCCTGCGGCTGCTCCCCATTACTTTGGGGTTCTGGCTGCTATAAGACTTTACTCATACAAAACCTGAGTGAAAACAAAACAACAAGCAGAAACTTTCTCCCACTCTCCCCCTTCACTTCTCTTTTAAATGTGGAGCAGTAGGAGGCCAAGACACAAGAAAGGAGCACAAGAAGAAAAGCGGGACAGGAGCCTTCCACAGGATCTAGCTGTGAATTTGCTGAAGCTGGTTTCTTATTCGGACAGATTTTTTTACTCACAAATAGCAAACTTTTAAATTACTGTGGTTTAGGAAATGATGACACTGGGATTCGATAAAACAAGAAAGAAATTATTACCAACCTGTCTTAAAATGGTACTAGGAAAAAATGGACATCAGATTAGGCTTTAGAATTATTGTAAAGGCATAAGTGATGAACACACCACATAAACATGTATAGGGAATGCACATATACATTTCTGTTCATTACAGGCTGTCCCAAAGTAGTTCTGCCCTATCAAATTGGTAGCAAAAGGGTTAGATGGGGCATTTTCAGTGATGTATTCAAAGGGTTAAACAATTTTGGACTACTAATCTCAAAATGCATACAGTGGGGCAAAAAAGTATTTAGTCAGTCAGCAATAGTGCAAGTTCCACCACTTAAAAAGATGAGAGGCGTCTGTAATTTACATCATAGGTAGACCTCAACTATGGGAGACAAACTGAGAAAAAAAAATCCAGAAAATCACATTGTCTGTTTTTTTTTTCATTTTATTTGCATATTATGGTGGAAAATAAGTATTTGGTCAGAAACAAAATTTCATCTCAATACTTTGTGATATATCCTTTGTTGGCAATGACAGAGGTCAAACGTTTTCTGTAAGTCTTCACAAGGTTGCCACACACTGTTGTTGGTATGTTGGCCCATCCCTCCATGCAGATCTCCTCTAGAGCAGTGATGTTTTTGGCTTTTCGCTTGGCAACACGGACTTTCAACTCCCTCCAAAGGCTTTCTATAGGGTTGAGATCTGGAGACTGGCTAGGCCACTCCAGGACCTTGAAATTCTTCTTACGAAGCAACTCCTTCATTGCCCTGGTGGTGTGCTTTGGATCATTGTCATGTTGAAAGACCCAGCCACGTTTCATCTTCAATGCCCTTGCTGATGGAAGGAGGTTTGCACTCAAAATCTCACGATACATGGCCCCATTCATTCTTTCATGTACCCGGATCAGTCGTCCTGGCCCCTTTGCAGAGAAACAGCCCCAAAGCATGATGTTTCCACCACCATGCTTTACAGTAGGTATGGTGTTTGATGGATGCAACTCAGTATTCTTTTTCCTCCAAACACGACAAGTTGTGTTTCTACCAAACAGTTCCAGTTTGGTTTCATCAGACCATAGGACATTCTCCCAAAACTCCTTTGGATCATCCAAATGCTCTCTAGCAAACTTCAGACGGGCCCGGACATGTACAGGCTTAAGCAGTGGGACACGTCTGGCACTGCAGGATCTGAGTCCATGGTGGCGTAGTGTGTTACTTATGGTAGGCCTTGTTACATTGGTCCCAGCTCTCTGCAGTTCATTCACTAGGTCCCCCCGCGTGGTTCTGGGATTTTTGCTTACCGTTCTTGTGATCATTCTGACCCCACGGGGTGGGATTTTGCGTGGAGCACCAGATCGAGGGAGATTATCAGTGGTCTTGTATGTCTTCCATTTTCTAATTATTGCTCCCACAGTTGATTTCTTCACTCCAAGCTGGTTGGCTATTGCAGATTCAGTCTTCCCAGCCTGGTGCAGGGCTACAATTTTGTTTCTGGTGTCCTCTGACAGCTCTTTGGTCTTCACCATAGTGGAGTTTGGAGTCAGACTGTTTGAGGGTGTGCACAGGTGTCTTTTTATACTGATAACAAGTTTAAACAGGTGCCATTACTACAGGTAATGAGTGGAGGAAAGAGGAGACTCTTAAAGAAGAAGTTACAGGTCTGTGAGAGCCAGAAATCTTGATTGCTTGTTTCTGACCAAATACTTATTTTCCACCATAATATGCAAATAAAATGAAAAAAAAACAGACAATGTGATTTTCTGGATTTTTTTTTCTCAGTTTGTCTCCCATAGTTGAGGTCTACCTATGATGTAAATTACAGACGCCTCTCATCTTTTTAAGTGGTGGAACTTGCACTATTGCTGACTGACTAAATACTTTTTTGCCCCACTGTACATACATTTGAGGATTTTGCATAGAATTTAGTAGTCTCTAGTAGAGATGAGCGACTTTGTCTTTTTTAATGTCGAGTCGGGTTTCATGAAACCCTACTTTCTCAAAAATCGAGTCGAACCAAATCGGCCGATTATCGGGAAAAGTCGGAGATCCGACTGAATCACGAAACCCAATGCAAGTCAATGGGGAAGCAAAGTCGGCAGGGAGTGGAGGACAGTAAACACACCTACAGTGCCCATTTCAATGGCAACGACATCAATTCTTTATACTTAAGCTCGTCAACCTTAACTTTATAATAATAGTTACGCATTGAAAACTGGGGGTTATTTGGCTAAAGTTGTGGGGGGGGTAGGGCAGGCTACAGGTTTTCGTGTGCCGCGGGCAAAAGAGTGTCAGTGAGCCCCTTTAACACATACCACAATTCATGATGCTCCGATACGGCAGAGAAATATTGGTATGGTGCAATGACAAATACTTCACTTCTTACATTACGTGACTGATATCTATTTTAAATTCTACAATAGCTCAAAAAACGGACAGTATATACCTCCATACAGTATTATGGCCACCACATAGTGCGCCATACAGAATAATGTGCCCCATATATTGCTCCATACAGAATAATTGGTCCCATATAATGTTCCATACAGTATATGATGAGCTCCACATAATGCTACAGTATATGATGGTCCCAATATAATGTGCCATACAGTATAGGACGGTCCCCATAGAGTAGAATGAGCCCCACATATTGCTCCATACAGTATAATGAGTCGCATATAAAGCTCCATACAGTATATGATGGGCCCCATATATTGCTCCATACAGAATAGACTCCATACAATGTTCCATACAGAATAGGCCCCATATGTGCTCCATATCCTATATGATGCCCCATAAATAATGAACCCCATATGATGCTCCAGTATATGATGGGCACCATGAATGATGCTCCATTGTATGATGGGCTTATATAATGCTCCATAAATAATGGGCCCTATATGATGCTCTAGTATATGATGGGCCCTATATGATGCTCCAATATATGATGGGGCCCATGGATGATGCTCCATTGTATGATGGGCCTATATAATGCTCCATATATAATGGACCCTATATGATGCTCCAGTATATGATGGACCCCATGGATGATGCTCCATTGTATGATGGGCCTATATAATGCTCCATATATAATGGGCCCCATATGATGCTGCAGTATATGATGGGCCCCATGGATGATGCTCCAGTGTATGATGGGCCTATACACTGTGTGCAGAATTATAAGGCAAATTAGTATTTTGATCACATCATCCTTTTTATACATGTTGTCCTACTCCAAGCTCTATAGGCTTGAAAGCCAACTGCCAATTATGTAAATCAGGTGATTTGCATCTCTGTAATGAGGAAGGGTGTCATCTAATGACATCAACACCCTATATAAGGTGTGCTTAATTATTAGGTAACTTCCTTTCCTTTGGCAAAATGGGTCAGAAGAGAGATTTGACGGACTCTGAAAAGTCAAAAATTGTGAGATGTCTTGCAGAGGGATGCAGCACTCTTGAAATTGCCAAGCTTTTGAATCGTGATCACTGAACAAACGTTTCATGGCAAATAGCCAACAGGGTCGCAAGAAGCGTGTTGATAAAAAAAGGCTCAAAATAACTGCCCATGAACTGAGGAATATCAATCGTGAAGCTACCAAGATACCATTTGCCACCAGTTTTGCCATATTTCAGAGCTGCAACGTTACTGGAGTATCAAAAAGCACAAGGTGTGCCATACTCAGGGACAAGGCCAAGGTAAGGAAGGCTGGAAAACGACCACCTTTGAACAAGGAACATAAGATAAAACATCAAGACTGGGCCAAGAAATATGTTAAGACAGATTTTTGTAAGGTTTTATGGACTGATGAAATGAGAGTGACTCTTGATGGGCCAGATGGATGGGCCCGAGGCTGGATCAGTAAAGGCCAGAGAGCTCCACTCTGACTCAGACGCCAGCAAGGTGGAGGTGGGGTACTGGTATGGGCTGGTATCATCAAAGATGAACTTGTGGGACCTTTTTGGGTTGAGGATGGAGTGAAGCTCAACTCCCAGACCTAGTGCCAGTTTCTGGTAGACACCTTCTTCAAGCAGTGGTACAGGAAGAAGTCGGTGTCATTCAAAAAAACCTGATTTTCATGCAGGACAATGCTCCATCACATGCATCCAAATACTCCACAGCGTGGCTGACCAGTAAAGGTCTAAAAGAAGAAAAAATAATGACATGGCCCCCTTGTTCACCTGATCTGAACCCTATAGAGAACCTGGGGTCCCTTATAAAATGTGAGATCTACAGGGAGTAAAAACATTACACCTCTCGGAACAGTGTCAGGGAGGCTGTGGTGGCTGCTGCACGCAATGTTGATCGTAAACATCAAGCAACTGACAGAATGTATGGATGGAAGGCTTTTGAGTGTCATCGTAAAGAAAGGTGGCTGTGTTGGTCCCTTTTTTTGGGTTTTGAACATCAGAAATTTTTATTTCTACATTTTGTGTTGTTATATTGGTTTACCTGGTGAAAATAAACAAATGAAATGGGTATATATTTTGTTTTTATTAAGTTGCCTAATAATTATGCACAGTAATAGTTACCTGCACAAACAGATATCCTCCTGATAGCCAAATCGAAAAAAAACCACTCCAACTTCCAAAAATAGTATGCTTTGATATTTATGAGTCTTTTCGGTTGATTGAGAACATATTTGTTGTTCAATAATAAAAAGAATACTCTCAAATACAACTTGCCTAATAATAATTATGCAAACAGTGTGTAATGCTCCATATATAATGGGCCCCATTTATAATCCTCCAGTGTATAATGGTCCCCGCATATGATGCTCCAGTGTATGATGGGCCCCATTTATAATGCTCCAGTGTATGATGGGCCCCATTTATAATGCGCAGGTGTATGATGTGCCCCATGGATGATGCTCCAGTGTATGATGGGCCCCATTTATAATGCTCCAGTGTATAATGGGCCCATATAATGCTCCATATATAATGGGCCCCATATGATGCTCTAGTATATGATGGGCCCCATATGATGCTCCAGTATATGATGGGCCCCATGGATGATGCTCCATTGTATGATGGGCCTATATAATGCTCCATATATAATGGGCCCCATATGATGCTGCAGTATATGATGGGCCCCATGGATGATGCTCCAGTGTGTGATGGGCCTATACACTGTGTGCAGAATTATAAGGCAAATGAGTATTTTGATCACATCATCCCTTTTATACATGTTGTCCTACTCCAAGCTGTATAGGCTTGAAAGCCAACTGCCAATTATGTAAATCAGGTGATTTGCATCTCTGTAATGAGGAGGAGTGTGGTCTAATGACATCAACACCCTATATAAGGTGTGCTTAATTATTAGGTAACTTCCTTTCCTTTGGCAAAATGGGTCAGAAGAGAGATTTGACGGACTCTGAAAAGTCAAAAATTGTGAGATGTCTTGCAGAGGGATGCAGCACTCTTGAAATTGCCAAACTTTTGAAGCGTGATCACTGAACAATCAAGCGTTTCATGGCAAATAGCCAACAGGGTCGCAAGAAGCGTGTTGATAAAAAAAGGCTCAAAATAACTGCCCATGAATTGAGGAAAATCAAGCGTGAAGCTGCCAAGATGCCATTTGCCACCAGTTTTGCCATATTTCAGAGCTGCAACGTTACTGGAGTATCAAAAAGCACAAGTTGTACGATACTCAGGGACATGGCCAAGGTATGGAAGGCTGGAAAATGACCAACTTTGAACAAGAAACATCAGATAAAACATCAAGACTGGGCCAAGAAATAAGTTAAGACAGATTTTTGTAAGGTTTTATGGATTGCTGAAATGAGAGTGACTCTTGATGGCCCAGATGGATGGGCCCGAGGCTGGATCAGTAAAGGCCAGAGAGCTCCACTCTGACTCAGACGCCAGCAAGGTGGAGGTGGGATACTGGCATGGACTGGTATCATCAAAGATGAACTTGTGGGACCTTTTCGGGTTGAGGATGGAGTGAAGCTCAACTCCCCGACCTAGTGCCAGTTTCTGGAAGACACCTTCTTCAAGCAGTGGTACAGGAAGAAGTCGGTGTCATTCAAAAAAAACCTGATTTTCATGCAGGACAATGCTCCATCACATGCATCCAAATACTCCACAGCGTGGCTGCCCAGTAAAGGTCTAAAAGAAGAAAAAATAATGACATGGCCCCCTTGTTCACCTGATCTGAACCCCATAGAGAACCTGTGGTTCCTCATAAAATGTGAGATCTACAGGGAGTGAAAACATTACACCTCTCGGAACAGTGTCAGGGAAGCTGTGGTGCCTGCTGCACGCAATGTTGATCGTAAACAGATCAAGCAACTGACAGAATGTATGGATGGAAGGCTTTTGAGTGTCATCGTAAAGAAAGGTGGCTATGTTGGTCCCTTTTTTGGGGGGTTTTGAATGTAAGAAATGTTTATTTCTACATTTTGTGTTGTTATATTGGGTTACCTGGTGAAAATAAACAAATGAGATGGGTATATATTTTGTTTTTATTAAGTTATCTAATAATTATGCACAGTAATAGTTACCTGCCCATCATATATCCTCCTAAGATAGCCAAATCGAAAAAAACCCACTCCATCTTCCAAAAATAGTAAGCTTTGATATTTATGAGTCTTTTCGGTTGATTGAGAACATATTTGTTTTTCAATAATAAGAAGAATCCTCTCAAATACAACTTGCCTAATAATTATGCAAACAGTGTGTAATGCTCCATATATAATGGGCCCCATTTATAATGCTCCAGTGTATAATGGGCCCCATATATGATGCTCCAGTGTATGATGGGCCCCATTTATAATGCTCCAGTGTATGATAGGCTCCATTTATAATGCGCTGGTGTATGATGGGCCCCATGGATGATGCTCCAGTGTATAATGGGCCCCATATGATGCTCCAGTGTATAATTGGCCCTTTCTATGATGCTCAAGTGTATAATGCTCCCTATATATTGCTCCAAACATTAAAAAAATAAATACCTCTCCTCGCTGGGCACTGCTCCACTCTAGACTCCTCAGGGTCGCCATATTCAAGCTCTCTGCACTTGGACTGTTCAGGCAGAGGGCGTACAGACGTGACGTCATCACGCTCTCTGACCTGAATGTCACTGTCAGGAAACGTGGAAGAGGTCACAGCGGTGGAGCACGGAGAGGTAAGTATTGCAAGTGCTGGTGTCCTGAGCAAGAAGGGGGGGCCCACTCGTGGGCGACGGCAGTGGCACAGGGCCCCTCATAGTACAACGGTGTCTGTGACAGCGAGTGGGCCCTCCCATTGTCAGAGACACCGGCGTACTGTGAGGAGCCCTGTGCCAGTGCTGTTGCCCACGAGTGGGCCCCCCCACACCTGCTCAGAGCCACAGCATTTGCCCGGGTGCACCAGGTGCTGACACCGGCCCTGGGGGGGGTACAGCCCAGTTAGGGAGGTGGAAAAACTGGCATATGTTGAGGTGTAGGCTGGAGGTTCAGCAGCTGTAAATAGAGGAATTGCAGAAGTCTGAGGAAGAGGAGGACAAAGCGAGCCATTTTGCTGGTGACTTATGTGTCATCAGGGGAAGGTGGTACAAAATCCATTGAAACCCAGGCATGGTTCATTTTAATGAAGGTGAGATCACCATCATTTTGGGTCGACAGCCGGGTCCTTCTTTCTGTCAGGATTGATCCAGCAGCACTGAAGACTCTTTCTGATAGCACACTACCAGCAGGGCAAATGAGCTCCTGTAAGGCATATTGTGCCAATTCAGGCCAGGTGTCCAGTTTAGAGGCCCGGTAGTCAAAGGGGAATGAACTGTGAGGGAGAACATCGATAGGGGAGGAGAGGTAATTTTGAACCATAGTTGACAACTGCTATCTCCTGTCTGTTGCAAACGATTCAGTATTAACAGTCGTGTGAGCTCTCCTCGAGAAATCAGTCCACAACATGGTCATGAAACCCCTGTCACCAACGCCAGTCCGGCTGTGTGCACCACGAACACCTCTTCCATTTGGCCCAGTACGGCTCGTGGTAGAACCTGCACCGCTGCTGTGTGCTGGGAATGCCTCTAACAAATGGTTTACCAGAGTTGCTTGTTTGTTCGCCAATATTAGCTCTAGGTTCTCCTGTAGCATGATGTTCTGTAATTTGCCTTTATAAGTTGGATCGAGAATGCTGGCCAACCAGTAGTCGTCATCCTTCATAATTTTGACAATGCGGCGGTCCATTTTTAGGATCCGCAAGAGATAATCACACATGTGGGCCAATGTTCCAGGGTCAATGATGCACTGACAGTGGTGGGTGGAGGAGCACTTTCTGCCAAATCCACATCCCTCCAGTCACACACAAACCCTGTACCTGACCTTGGCAAGTCAACATTTTCTCTTGCCCCCCGAGAAGCATCCTTCTCCCAAAATAATCATCCCTATCATCCTCCTCCTCCTCTTCTTCCTCCACCTCATCCAGGACAGTTCCCTGTGCAATGGCTGACTGTCATCAAGGCTTCCCTCCTCCTCCTCTTCCTCCTACGCTGCAGATGCCTGATCCTTAATGTGCGTCAAAGTTTGCATGAGCAGACGCATAAGTGGTATGCTCATGCTTATGATGGCATCAGCCGTGTGCATTCCTCAAAACACTGGACTTTACAGAGGTCTTTCAGCTTTGACCACTGCACACCCGACAACTCCATGTGTGCCCTCAAACTGCCTGCCTGTGTATCCTCCCACAAATGCATTACAGCCTGCCTCTGTTCGCACAGCCTCTCAACCATGTGCATGGTGGAGATCCACCTTGTTGCAATGTCTATGATTAGGCTGTGCTTGGGGAGGTGGAGCGATCGCTGCAGCCTCTGCATATGACTGGAGTCTACAGGCGAGCAACGGATGTGCGAGCACAGTCTGCGCACCTTATGGAGCAGGGTTGTTAAATCTGGATAATTATTTAGGAAGCACTACACCATCAGGTTCAAGGTGTGAGCCAGGCAAGCTTTGTGTCTGAGTTTTGCAAGGGCTATGGCCGCCACAAAATTACGGCCGTTATCACTGACTACCTTGCCTGGCTCAAGATGTAGACTGCCCTACCATGACTCAGTTTCTCGCTACAAGTAGTCGGCCAGTACCTCCACGGTGTGTCTGTTGTCGCCCAAAGACATCATCTTTAAAACAGCCTGCTGACGCTTACCACTAGCTGTTCGATAGTGGGACACCTCGTGTGCAACACTGGCAGCTGCAGATGGAGTGCTCATGCGACTGCGCTCTGTCGATGAGCTTTCGCTTCTGGAGGAGGAGGAGGGTCGAACGCCTACAGCCAACTGTTTCCTATACCGTGGGCTAGGCAGCACTGTTCCACCGCCGCTGTCCCCTGTGGAGCCTGCATCCACCACATTAACCCAGTGCGCAGTGATGGACACGTAACGGCCCTGGCCATGCCTACTGGCTCATGCATCTGTTGTGAGGTACACCTTTCCACTCACTGATTGTTTGAGTGCATGAACAATGCGGTCTTTCACATGCAGGTGGAGGGCAGGGATGGCTTTTCTAGAAAAGAAGTGCCGACTGGGTAGGTCATAGCGGGGGACAGCGTAGGCCATGAGCTCTCGTAATGCTGCGCTTTCAACCAAACGGAAGTGCATAATCTCTAATGAGATCAGTTTGGCAATGTAGGCGTTCAAAGCCAGTGTACGCGGATGAGAGGATGATTACTTTCTTGTCCTACTCAGAGTGTCTGGTAGGGTGAGCTGGACTTGAGAGCTGCATATGGGGGAACTAGCGGTGGACCTAACGGACTGAGAGGGGGTTGGTGATGGTGATGGAGGTGGTGATGGCCTATATTCAGTCTTTTGTTGCAAAAACATTGTGACTCCCTGACTGCTTTGCCCTTGCGGCGACAATTCAACATTTCTTGATGGTGGTGTGCTTACCAGTGGGCTTACAGTGGAGGAAGCGATGGAGCATTGCTGGCTACCGTCAGTCGGAGCAGGTGCACATGTGCTACCTGAGGTTTTGTAGCCCGTCCACGCTTGGTGATTAAATGTCTAAGCATGCAACTGGTATTCAAATTTCGGAGATTTTTCCCTCGGCTAAAGGTCCTTCCGCCCTTCTTACAGATAACTTTTGCCTCATCAATAGGATTTTGGTCAAAAAAGTGCCACACTGCACTCTTCCTACTATGGTATAAATTTTCAGGGCTTGCACGCTGTGCTAATTTGACCATCTGGCCAAGCTGTCCTGCAACTCTTTTTGTTTTTTTAACACGTTTTTGGACAGCTACGTGCCTGCCAGATAAAGGCTGCTGCGATGTCGATGCCTGCTGCGGATCCATCTGCTCTTCTGAGCTATTTCCAGCGGCACCCTCTTCCCCCAATGGATGCCAATCCGGGTCAACAACTGGGTCATCCATCACCTTCTCTTCAATTTCATCTGCACCTTCCTCTGTGTCACCGTGTAAGATGGTATAATAATCCAAACAGCAGATATACGGTACTGTATCAGAAACTTACAGCTGTATACGGTGTAGGGGAAAATTTAAATCTCCGTTTATATTTCCTTAGTCACACACAGACGCTCTCCCACTATGGATTTGACCGTAATACAAACAGCAGATATACAGTACTGTATCAGAAACGTACAGCTGTATACAGTGTAGGGAAAAATTTAAATCTCCGTATATATTTCCTTAGTCACACACAGACGCTCTCCCACTATGGATATGACCGTAATCCAAACAGCAGATATATGGTACTGTATCAGAAATGTACAGCTGTATATGGTGTAGGGGAAAATTTAAATCTCCATATATATTTCCTTAGTCACACACAGATGCTCTCCCAGTATGGATTTGACCATAATCCAAACAGCAGATATACGGTACTGTATCAGAAACGTACAGCTGTATATGGTGTAGGGAAAAATATATTTCCTTAGGCACACACAGACGCTCTCCCAGTATGGATTTGACGGTAATCCAAACAGCAGATATACGGTACTGTATCAGAAACGTACAGCTGTATACGGTGTAGGGGAAAATTTAAATCTCTGTACAGCCGGTACACTATAGTGTGTGAGGAGCGTACAGCTCTATACGGTGTGGGAGAAAATGAACGGTCGATAACTGTGCAGAAAAAAAGAATAAAAGTATTAGTGTTGTGTAAAAAGCAGTCTGCACAGCAGTGTACACACAGCAATGCAGCTACCAGGCAGCTTAATAACCAGCGCTGCTGCACACAAAAAAATCCTCCCCTGTCACTGCACACGAACTGTACAGCATAATTTCTATCAGCACAAGCACAGAATCACTTTTCTTTCCTGACTAACTCTCTCCCTACTGAGAAACAGGTGCAGCAACCTCTCCCTACGCTAAGATCGGCAGAAGTAAATTGGCGGTCGGCGGTCAGGGCTTTTATAGCCACTGTGACGCCACACAAAGCAAGCCAATCACTGCAATGCCCTTCTCTAAGATGGTGGTGGCCGCTGCCCATGTCACCTCGTTGCCTACAGTGTGTGTCCTTGCTCATTGGCTGAGAAAAGGCGCCTGCAAGCATTATGGGAAACGCAACTTTGGCGCTCGGGTCAATGACCGCATGGCCGACATCACGCTATGGTCGGGTTTCGCTCGGCGAAACCCGACTTTCGCGAAAGTTGGCGATTTTTGAATCTGACCGACCTGTTTCACTCAACTCTAGTCTCTAGCATAAACCTTGTTGGTTCTTGCCTATTAATTTGGTATTAAGGTAGTATATCTGCCATTGTACCTGGCCTTTTCAAAGCATTGCATGGTGTTTTGGTGCTGATTTCTCACTCTGTGAAGGGTGGACTTGTCAGATGTTCACCATGCATCATTGTCATGATACACCTTAGATTAATGTTCTCTCTCTCTACCACTACTTTTCTGCTTTAGGATATCATACTGATGCAATACAGTGTAGAACAATTTAAACATGCACCACCTAGTCCCTGGTGGAAAGTGGGGACATATGCTGTATGTCTGTTTTTATAAACAACCATAATATGCCTATCAAATATACACCGATAGTACCCTGGAATGCTATCTTATAATATACTAGCTAAAGAGCCTGGCGCTGCCCGGGCATAGTAACTAACTACGTTTAGTTATAACAAATTATAATGATTATATCTATATATACAAAGCTGAGTGTAGAGCCCTGCCCACTCCACATAGCCACATTCACTATAATATCCCACATCATCCCGTCAGCCAGAGCTACCGGACAACTACCCCTAATATCCCACATCGTCCCGTCAGCCAGAGCCACCGGACTACTACCCCTAATATCCCACATCGTCCCATCAGTCAGAGCCACCGGACAACTACCACTAATATCCCACATCATCCCGTCACAGCCGCCGGACTACTACCCCTAATATCCCACATCATCCCATCAGCCAGAGCCACCAGATAACTACAACTAATATCCCACATCATCCCGTCACAGCCGCTGGACTACTACCCCTAATATCCCACATCATCCTGTCAGCAAGAGCCACCGGACTACTGCCTCTAAAATCCCACATCATCCTGTCAGCCAGAGCCACCGGACTACTACCCCTAATATCCCACATCATCCCATCAGCCAGAGCCACCGGACTACTACCCTTAATATCCCACATCTTCCCGTCAGCCAGAGCCACCGGACTACTACCCCTAATATCCCATGTCAGCCCGGGGTCAGAACCAGAGCGCTGAGTGGAACGGTCCTAACTTCCATACCGGGGATCCCTTTAAGAGAAGCCTGGCATCAGAACCAGAGCGTTGAGTGGATTTACCCTGTCTTCCATACAAATGATCCCTTTACTAGAATCCTGGGGTGAGAATCAGAGCGCTGAAGGATTTACCCTAACTTCCATACCGGAGATCCGTTTAAGAGAGGCCTGGGGTCAGTACCAAAGTGGAGAGTGGATTTGCCCTCACTTCTATACTGGGGATCCCTTTAAGAGGGGCCTTGGGTCAGAACCAGAGAGCTGAGTGGATTTGCCCTAACTTCCATACCAGGGATCCCTTTAAGAGAGCCTGGGATCAGAACCAGAGCGCTGAGTGGATTTGCCCTGACTTGCATACCAATAATCCCTTTAATAGAATCCTGGGGTCAGAATCAGAGCACTGAGGGATTTGCCCTAAGTTCCAAACAGGAGATCCCTTTAAGAAAGCCTGGGGTCAGTACCAGAGCATTTGAAGGCAATTGCCCTGACTTCCATACCAGGGGTCCCCTTTAAGAATGGCCTGGGGTCAGTACCAAAGCACAAAGTGGATTTGCCCTAACTTCCATACCATTGATCCCTTTAAGAGACCCTGGGGTCAGAACCACAGAGCTGAGTGGAACGGTCCTAACTTCCATACCGGGGATCCCTTTAAGAGTGGCCTGGGGTCAAAACCAAAGCGCTGGATGGATTTGCCCTCACTTCCATACCGGAGATCCCTTTAAGAAGGAAGATGTGCCTATGGATGGAGGATGTGTGATGTGTATATGGCCATGGGAGGGGGGAATCATTTCTGTCATGTGCTCCTTCCAGTGGGGCAGACAATGGCTGGAGCTTATGTTCCTGGGGATGCTAGATTTCTCCCACCATGTCAGTGTCTGCTGAGGTGTTGTCAAGTGGGAAAACTTGCTCATAGCAACCAATCACAGCTCAGCTTCTTTTAACCAGCTCTGGTGAAATTAGAGATGCTTAGTTATTGGTTGCAAGGAAAACTGTTGCTCATAGCAACCAATCACAGCTCAGGTTCTTTTGATCAGCTCTGGTGAAATCAAAGATGCTTCTTGATTGGTTGGTGATACACACTCACACACATTCAGTTTTATATATAGAGACAAAGATAAGCTTATATACTACTTAGAGTCTTCTCATTAATTAATACTATCAAATTCAAACCTGTCAGCAGGATTATGCACAATAACCTACAGACAGTGTCAGGTCCGTGACGTTATACTGGTTATATGATACCTTGATTGATGAAATCCATCTTGTGGTTGATGTTTAACCCCCTTTCTGACATTGGGCGTATATTCACACCAATGTCGGACTCCCTCCCTTTGATGTGGGCTCCGGCGGTGAGCCCACATCTTTTCTGGGACATGTCAGCTGTTTTGAAGAGCTGAAACGTGCCAGAAATAGCCGCGGGTGGCACTGCGATCCACCCGCAGCTATTAACCAGTTAAATGCCGCTATCAAACCCTGACAGCGACATTTAACAAGCGCTTCCGGCAATCGCGCCGGAAATAGTCACACTGGTGACCCACACCACGTAATTGAGGGTCACCGGTGTGTCGGCATGACAACCGGAGGTCTATGGTTGTCAGTGACGGATTGCTGTGAGCGCCACCCAGTGGTTGGCGCTCATAACAAGTCAGCAATTCTACTACATAGAGGCGAACTGATCATCGCCTCTATGTAGCAGAGCCGATCAGGCAATGGCAGCTTCTAGTCTCCTATAGAGGCTATTGAAGCATGCTAAAAGTAAAAAAAAGTTTTTAAAAATATAAAAAAAATTAAAAAAAAATATAAGTTCAAATCACCCCCCATTCGCCCCATTCAAAATAAAACAATAAAAATAAAATCAAACATACACATATTTGGTATCGTCGCGTTCAGAATCACCCGATCTATCAATAAAGAAATGAGTAACCTGATAACTAAACAGCGTAGCAATAAAAAAAGTCAAAACGCCAGAGTTACATTTTTTTGGTCGCCGCGACATTGCATTAAAATTCAATAATGGGCGATCAAAAGATTGTGTTTGCACCAAAATGGTATCATTAAAAACATCAGGTCGGCGCTCAAAAAATAAGCCCTCACTCGACCCCAGATCACAAAAAATGGAGACGCTACAGGTATCGGAATAAGGCGCAATTCTTTTTTTTTTTGCAAAGTTTGGAATTTTTTTTTCACCACTTAGATAAAAAAGAACCTAGACATGTTTGGTGTCTATGAACTCGTAGTGACCTGGAGAATCATAGTGGCAGGTCAGTTTTAGCAATTAGTGAACCTAGCAAAAAAGCAAAACAAAAAAACAGTGTGGGATTGCACTTTTTTGCAATTTCACCGCACTTGGAATTTTTTTTTCCCGTTTTCTGGTGCATGACATGGTAAAACCAATGGTGTCATTCAAAAGTACAAGTCGTCCAGCAAAAAATAAACCCTCACACGGCCATATTGACGGAAAAATAAAAAAGTTATGGCTCTGGGAAGGAAGGGAGCAAAAAACAAAAATGCAAAACCGAAAAAAGCTTCGGGGGTTAACCCCTTCACTACCAAGGGTGGTTTGCACGTTAACTACCGGGCCAATTTTTACAATTCTGACCACAGTCCCTTTATGAGGTAATAACTCTGGAACGCTTCCATGGATCCCGGTGATTCTGACATTGTTTTCTTGTGACATTTTGTACTTCATGTTAGTGGTAAAATTTAATTCATATAACTTGCGTTTATTTGTGAGAAAAACGGAAATTTGGCGAAAATTTTGAAAATTCCGCAATTTTCCAACTTTGAATTTTTATGCCCTTAAATCACAGAGATATGGCACACAAAAAACTTAATAAGTAACATTTCCCACATGTTTACTTTACATCAGCACAATTTTGGAACCAAAATTTGTATTTGTTAGTAAGATATAAGGGTTAAAAGTTGACCAGCGATCTCTCATTTTTGCAACACCATTTTATTTTTACGGACCACATCACATTTGAAGCCACTTTGAGGGGTCTATATGATAGAAAATACCCAAAAGTGAAACCATTCTAAAAACTGCACCCCTTAAGGTGCTTAAAACCGCATTCAAGGAGTTTATTAACCCTTCAGTTGCGTCACAGGAATTTTTTGAATATTTAAAAAAAATTAACATTTAACTTTTTTTCACAAAAAAAATTACTTCAGGTTCAATTTTTTTTATTTTACCAAGTGTAACAGGAGAAATTGGACTGCAAAAATTATTGTGCAATTTGTCCTGAGCACGCTGATACCTGATATGTGGGGGTAAAACACTGTTTGGGCGCATGGCAGAGCTTGGAAGGGAAGGAGCGCCATTTGACTTTTTCAACGCAGAATTGGCTGGAATTGAGATCAGACGCCATGTTGCGTTTGGAGAGCACCTGATGTGCGCAAATAGTGGAAACCCCCAATTCTAACCCTAACCCTAGCCCTAACCCTAGCCCTAGCCCTAACCCTAGCCCTAACCCTAACCCTAACCCTAGCCCTAACCCTAACCCTAGCCCTAACCCTAGCCCTAACCCTAACCCTAATGGGAAAATGGAAATAAATACATTTTTTTAATTTTATTATTTTTCCCGAACTAAGGGGGTGATAACGGGGGTTTGATTTACTATTTATGGCGGTTTTTATATTTGGCAGCTGTCGCACGCTAAAAGGCGCTTTTTATTGTAAAAATAGTTTTTGCATCACCACATACTGAGAGCTATAATTTTTCCATATTTTGACCCACCGAGTCATGTGAGCTCTTATTTTTTGCGGGACGAGTTGACGCTTTTATTGGTATCATGTTCGGGCATGTGACATTTTTTGAACGCTTTTTATTTCGTTTTTTGGGACGCAGAATTTACAAAAACCAGCGTTTCATGAATTTCTTTTGGGTGGTGCGTTTACGCCGTTCCGGGTGCGGTAAAATTTATAAGGCGGTTTTATTCTTCGGGTCAGTACGGTTACAGCGATATCTCATTTAGGTCATTTTTTTATGTTTTGGCGCTTTTATGCAATGAAAACAATTTTATATAAAAAATAATTATTTTTGCATTGCTTTATTCTGCGAGCTATAACTTTTTTATTTTTTCGCTGATGATGCTGTATGGCAGTTCGTTTTTTGCGCGACAAGATGATGTTTTCAGCGGTACCATGGATATTTATATGCGTCTTTTTGATCGTGCGTTATTGCACTTTTTGTTCGGCGGTATGATAATAAATCATTATTTTTTGCTTCGTTTTTTATTTTTATTTTTTAAGGGGTTCGCTTAAGGGGTTAACTATTGGGAAAGTTTTATAGGGCGGGTCGTTACGGACGCGGTGATACCAAATATGTGTACTTTTATTGGTTTTTTTTTATTTCCAAAAAATGAATTTATTGGGGAATATTTTTATTTTTTTTTTAATTTATTTAGCGATTTTTTTTAAATTATTTTTGCACTTTTTTTATTTTTTTTTTACTTTATTACAATGTCCCAGGGGGGACATAACTGTCCTGTGACAGATCGCTGATCTGTCACATCACAGATCACTGCACTTTGCTGCAGGCTTCACAGCTTCCTGCAGGCCCCCGGAGGTCCCCGTCGCCATATTGGATCCGGGGACCTGCAGGAAAGGAGTCCCCCGCAGCAGCGCTGCACATTGCGCTGCCGTGGGGGGCTCAGGTTAGCACGGAGGGAGCCCCCTCCCTGCCGATGCTTCCCTTTAACCCCCGGTACACCGCGATCGTGTTTGATCGCGGTGTGCAAGGGGTTAACGTGTCGGGGGCGGTCTGTGACCGCCCCTGACACATTGTGCCGGGTGTCAGCTATGATAATTAGCTGACACTCGGCCGTTATCAGCGGCGCTCACCACGTGGGCGCCGCTGATCGCGATGACGTAATATTCCGTCTATGGTAATTAGGTCCATGGTCACATGGACGGAATATTACGTCAATTGTAGGTAAGGGGTTAAGGGGTTAATCTGTATTTTCAGTTTTGAGTTGGTGATATTCTCGTGCTCCGGGTGGGCCTTATGGGGAGGTCTTCATGTGGTGCTCTGATTAGCTATTCATAATGTAGACTGCTGGATCCTGATCCCTCAGTAACCTGCCCCCTAGTTTACATAATGAATATTTTTTTTTTTTTCAATCTCCTCCTGCAGGCAGACGCCTGCACTGCACCACGATCGCACGTATAATGTGCATATAAGTATTCTTAAAAGAAAAAGATTCCTTTTAGATTCCTAAAAGAAAAAAAATCAGTTTGAAAATGAAATTGATAGCTGCTACTGCGCAGGCGGCGCCATCTTGCTAGAGAAAAAAAAATTGACACTTCCTAGATGATGCCACCCGCCCATGCGCAATAGCATCTATCGGATCGTCAGCAGATGCTACTGTGCAGGCAATAACATCTTAGTTGAATTTTTTTTTAAATTTAGCAAGATGGCGCCGCCGGCGCCTGCACAGTAGCAACTATCAGCGATCCGATAACAACATCTGAAAATAAAGATTAAACAACAATCACTCTCACCCACAAAGCTCTTCCCGGCTCAGCTCCACCCTACATCTTCTCCCACGTCTCAGTCTACTACCCTACCCATGTCCTCTGTTCTGCTAATGACCTAAGATTAACATCCTCAATAATCAGAACCTCCCACTCCTGTCGCCAAGATTTCTCACCTGCTTCGCAAATTCTTTGGAATGCACTACCCAGGATAATTAGATTAATCCCCAATACCCACAGTTTTAAGCGTGCCCTAAAAATGCATTTCTTCAGACTGGCCTACCGCATCAACACATTTATTTAACTATCCTTGTGTTGCCCATTCAAAATTTTCTTCATAACCAGGTTCCTCGTATCATGTTCTCACACGCTTTATGCATTTAATAGCCCTCTGTGTCTGTACTGTTACATATTCTCGCTAATAACCTGTTCATGGAGAATTACATGAAAAACCTATTTCTTACATTATGGCTAGTCCGAACAATGAAAGCAATTGTTACCACCCACCTTTCGTGTCTCCTTATTTCCTCATAGATTGTAACCTTGCGAGCAGGGCCCTTATTCCTCTTGGTAACTGTTGTTTATGTGATTATTGTTATTCTGTAATGTCTGTACAAGTCCCCTCTAAAATGTAAAGTGCTGTGAAACATGTCGGTGCTATAGAAATAAAAATATTATTATTATTAACCACAAGACAGATTTCATCAGCAAAGGTATCATTTTAATCAGTATAACAGCGCCGACCTGACAGTGTCTGTAGGTTACTCAGCACAATCCTGCTGACAGGTTCTCTTTAAATATGGACCATTTTAATTCACTACTCCGTTGAACTGAATATGTGTAAATAAATAATTTAATAGATTGTGTGAGAATCATGTGGGAATAGTGGATGAGGGCAGGTATATCTCGCCCAGATTCCTTTCCTATGTGGCCTAGTCTGGTCAGTATCGCACCTGCTTGCTAATGAATAATGGGAGGCAGATATAAAAGGATGCCAGGTGGTTGTGTGAGTGTCTCAGCCTGGGAACACAGAGAGCCTGTCTGTGTAAGAGACACACGTGAGTGGAAGCAGTGCCCACTGCAACTGTGGTTTGGCTGGACGGGAGAAGCCCGCCAGTTGGTAGTTAGGTTGTCCATTGTTTAGTTAGTGCCGGACAGGCAAGGATTTGTTTTATGTTTTATTTCCTTTTACATTGCTTTCACCGTTAATAAACCTGACCCAGGGTCAGTTATACACGAATCCCAGCTCTGCGCCTGAGTTTCACGCTGAACGCACGTGACCTTTGACCCCAGCAAAGGCGATCCCGGAGTGTTTTATCACATTGTGGTGGAGAATGCGGGCATCATGTTGCAAGCATGAGCATGGAGGACGTGGTGAAAGCGCTGGTACAGTCCACCGCCGTCCAGCAAGAAGCTAATCGGGTGATGATGGCCCAGCTGAAGGAGTTGGTGGACATGACAGTTACCGATCGTTCGCTTCTCCAGCAGGTGGCGCAGCGCTTGGCAAGCTTACCTGAGCTTAACCTGGAAGCCGAGTCGAGAGTGATTCACGTGAGTCGGTACTGGCAGAAAATGACGACCGAAGATGACGTCGAGGCATACCTGACCACGTTTGAACGGACGGCGGTGCGAGAAAAATGGCCGAAGGCACGATGGGCCGGCCTGATTGCCCCATTTCTTTCCGGTGAGGCCCAAAAGGCTTATTATGACTTAGAGCCTGAAGCCGCGCAGGACTTTGACAAATTGAAAGCCGAGATCTTGGCCCGGCTGGGAGTGACGACCGCTGTCCGTGCACAGAGAGTGCATCAATGGACTTATCAGCCGGATAAACCACCGCGGTCCCAGATGTTCGACCTGATCCACGTGACGAAGAAGTGGCTACAACCCGATGTGTTGACAGCGCCAGAGATAATCCAGAGAGTCGTCATGGACAAGTACCTGAGAGCTCTACCGCCAGCCCTGAGGAAGTGGGTAAGCCATGGAAATCCTATGACGGCAGATCAACTGGTGGATCTGGTTGAACGTTACTCCGTGGCGGAAGGACTCCGAGACGACGCTACCCCACCTCGTTCTTCATCATCTCCACGTGGAACCGGTAAGACTGTTCCAGGGAGTAGGGGAGATGGAAAAATCCCTAAGACAGTGGGGGAGGAAAACGGGACTGCCCGCACTGCGAGGCCGAGAGTAACGAACTATGGTCTAAGCAAGGGGCCCGTTAGGTGTTTCCGCTGCCAAGAGATGGGACATATTGCTGCGAACTGTCCGCTCACTACTGAACCCATGCAGTGCGACTTCACAGACTCTAAAAACCGCATGTCTATGGTTGCACGGGTGGTGAGTGTGAATGCCGGTCAAAAGGATGTGGAAAAACACTTGTGTGATTTAATTGTTGATGGCAAAAATGTGGTGGCATTGTTAGACTCGGGAAGTGTGGTGACTCTGGTGAAGGCCAGTCTGGTGTCAGCCCCGACTGGACCGTCAGACATATTTTCTGTAACGTGTGTGCATGGAGACACCTGTTCGTACCTCACCACGGTCATATGCATTACTACTTCCTATGGGTCTGTGCAACATAAAGTGGGACTCGTCCCGGCGTTATTGCATGATGTTATCCTGGGCCGGGATTTTCCCCACTTCTGGCAATTGTGGGAGAATCAGTTAATGCCCTCGGGTAATAGAGTACGTGATTCTTCTCGCAGGGCGCGTGGGGGTCTCGAACCCCTGGAAGATGTCTCCCCGGAAGACTCGGGGGAAGAGTCTGCGGGAAATGACCTGCAGTTCCCGTTTTCAGTCATGGCGGGTGATACGGAGGAGACCTGGGAAGAGGAGGAGGCCGACAGCCGTTCACCTCCCCGTTTGCCGGATTTAGAAGTTCAGAAAGATGACTTCCAAAGCGAGCAAATAAAGGATCCTACCCTATTCTCAGGCTAGGACAAATGTAAAAGTGATAAATGGGGTACCCGTAGAACCTGGCTCTAGGCTGGCATATCCTTACATGGTTCTGGAGAATGATTTACTCTATCAGATAGAGAAAAAGGGGGAAGATACGGTGCAACTATTAGTCGTGCCAAAACCCTACCGGCGGCAGGTGCTGGACCTGGCCCACGGACATGTTATGGGAGGTCACCTGGGAGTCCAGAAAACCACCGAAAGGATATTACACTGTTTTGTTTGGCCAGGCATGCATCACGATATTCATGTATATTGTGAGTCTTGTCCTGACTGCCAAGCCTCTGCACCTAAGCCCCGGTTCTGTAGCCCTTTGGTACCCCTACCTATTATTGAAGTCCCGTTTGAGAGGATTGGGATGGATTTAGTTGGGCCCCTTCCACGGTCTGCACGTGGACACCAACATATCCTGGTCATCTTGGATTATGCCACTCGTTACCCGGAGGCCATCCCTTTGCGTTACACGGCCACCAAGACGATTGCCAAGGAACTGGTGCATGTGTTTAGTCGGGTCGGTATACCAAAACAGATACTCACCGACCAGGGGACCCCCTTTATGTCCAGGATAATGAAGGAGCTCTGCCGATTGTTACAAATCGAACCGTTACGCACATCCGTGTATCACCCTCAAACAGACGGGTTGGTCGAACGGTTCAATAAAACTCTGAAGCAGATGCTGAGAAAGGTGATAGACAAGGATGGGAAGAACTGGGACTATTTACTTCCGTATTTGCTTTTTGCCATCAGGGAAGTACCCCAGTCTTCCACAGGATTCTCGCCTTTCGAGTTATTGTACGCCCGACGTCCTCGCGGACTGTTAGACGTTGCAAAAGAAACCTGGGAGGGTCAGGTCACTCCATTTAAAACAGTGATAGATCACGTCACACAAATGCAGGACCGTATTGCGGCTGTTATGCCTATCGTCAAAGAACACGATACAGGCTCAAGGAGCCCAAAAAAGAATCTATGATAGGGGCGCCAAGATCCGTACGTTTGCACCCGGAGATAGGGTGTTGATCCTGGTCCCCACGGTGGACAGTAAGTTCCTGGCAAAGTGGCAGGGCCCCTTTGAGATCAAGGAAATAGTTGGTGAAGTAAACTACAAAGTATACCAGGCAGGTAAACGGAAACCTGAACAGATTTATCATGTAAATCTGATAAAGCCCTGGAAGGATCGGTCTGCCTTGTCAGCGGAGCTGGCCCGTCCTGTCTGCTCGCATAACGTACCGGAGGTACGGGTTGCAGAGACTCTCTCGGAGCGGCAAAAGACTGAGGTCAGGCAGTTTCTACTTTACAACCAAAAGTTTTTCTCAGAAAAACCCGGGCAGACTACGCTAATGAAACATGACATTGTAACGGAACCTGGTGTCACAGTTCACGTAAAGCCCTACCGAATCCCGGAAGCGCGCCGTGAAGCCGTTTCCCGAGAAGTGAAGGCAATGTCAGAGTTAGGTGTCATTGAGGAATCGCACAGTGCTTGGTCCAGCCCGATTGTGCTAATTCCTAAACCGGACGGCACCATCCGGTTCTGCAATGACTTCAGGAAACTGAATGCAGTCTCAAAATTTGATGCCTACCCTATGCCCCGGGTCGACGAGTTAATAGATCGGTTAGGAAAAGCCCGGTATATTACGACCCTAGACCTAACAAAGGGGTATTGGCAGATCCCTCTGGCGGAGGCTGCCAGAGAAAAGACGGCATTTGCTACCCCAGAAGGTCTATTTCAGTATGTGTATATGCCGTTTGGACTGCACGGAGCACCGGCGACCTTCCAGAGACTGATGGATCGAGTCCTGAGGCCACATAGGCAGTACACTTCGGCCTATTTGGACGACATTGTCATTTACAGCTTGGACTGGGAAACTCATCTCCAGAAAGTACAAGCTGTGATTGACGACCTGTGGGAGGCAGGTCTAACAGCGAACCCCAAGAAATGTCACATCGGGCTAGAAGAAGCCCGGTATTTGGGGTATGTAATTTGGAGGGGTGTTGTTAAACCCCAGGTTGATAAGATTCAGGCAGTTCAGGACTGGCCGCAACCTGTCAACAAGAAGCAGGTACAAGCCTTCCTGGGGATCGCTGGCTATTATCGCCGGTTCATACCCAATTTTGCAGCCATCGCTATCCCCCTGACGGATCTTACAAAAGGGAAAGACTCCGTCATGATTAAATGGAGTTTAGCGGCTGAAGAAGCCTTCCATAGCCTAAAACGGGCACTTTGCTCTCAGCCCATACTGGTGACTCCGGACTTCCGCAGCGAGTTTGTGGTACAAACGGATGCCTCTGATACCGGTATCGGGGCCGTACTCTCACAAGTGAGGGACGGAGTGGAACACCCAGTCCTCTATCTCAGCAGGAAGCTGAATAAACACGAGCAAAGGTATGCCGTCGTAGAAAAAGAGTGCCTCGCCATTAAGTGGGCTCTAGAGGCCCTCAAATATTACCTGGTGGGCCGAAAGTTCAGGCTGATCACTGACCATGCCCCTCTCAAGTGGATGCACTTGAACAAGGAACGGAATAGCCGGGTGACCCGGTGGTTCCTTGCCCTGCAGGCCTACACTTTTACGGTGGAGCACCGCCCAGGAGTACAGATGGGAAACGCAGATGCCCTGTCCCGAGTGCACTGTTTGGCGGGTGTCATTGCTCGACCGGAGTGGTCTGAGCAGAGGGGGGGATATGTGAGAATCATGTGGGAATAGTGGATGAGGGCAGGTATATCTCGCCCAGATTACTTTCCTATGTGGCCTAGTCTGGTCAGTATCGCACCTGCTTGCTAATGAATAATGGGAGGCAGATATAAAAGGATGCCAGGTGGTTGTGTGAGTGTCTCAGCCTGGGAACACAGAGAGCCTGTCTGTGTGAGAGACACACGTGAGTGGAAGCAGTGCCCACTGCAACTGTGGTTTGGCTGGACGGGGGAAGCCCGCCAGTTGGTAGTTAGGTTGTCCATTGTTTAGTTAGTGCCGGACAGGCAAGGATTTGTTTTATGTTTTATTTCCTTTTGCATTGCTTTCACCGTTAATAAACCTGACCCAGGGTCAGTTATACACGAATCCCAGCTCTGCGCCTGAGTTTCACGCTGAACGCACGTGACCTTTGACCCCAGCAAAGGCGATCCCGGAGTGTTTTATCACAATTGGAATCAAATTATATATTTTTTTGGCCTATTAGAGAAGGTCATACTGTATATCTAGTGGGACTTTGCCCTTTAGGTTTAACTGGTGGAAAGTGATAGTTCTCCTTCAACATCGGGTGGGTTTTATGGATTGAATCTAGTAGAAAGAGAGAAATTAGTTTTATTTCCCAGTGTCTTGTAGAAAGTAGTATTGGTGTTCACTTGATGGGTAATTGAGTTCCCAATGACAAATATCCAATGTACAGAAAAATATGTAGTTTACTAGATTACGAGTGGAGAAGTCATACAGGTACCTGATCCTGTCATGAAAGAACAGTGGCTTGCAAAAATATTCACTCCCTTGGCATTTTTCATGCTTTGCTACCTCACAAGGGTTTGCATCATCTCATGTAAAGAACATGACTGCAACTGTGAACATTTTTTATGAAGCAAACAACAAACAGGTCAAAATAACTGAAAACTTCAGTGTGCATAACTATTCGTCCCCCATTCATCAAGGCAAAACTGCTCCAGCTCCTTAGTATGCTGCCTCCCAGGAGCAAAAATCAAGGATGTGGCCAACAGGATACCAACTATCCTCAAATCCAAGGACGACTACCCTTTCCTACTGATACATGTAGGCACAAACGACACGACAAGAAATTACCTACCAACTATTTGCGAAGACTTTGAAATTCTGGGGAAGAAAATAAAGGAACGGAACGTACAGGTTGTTTTCTCATCAATCCTCCCAGTCGATGGTCATGGCATCAGAAGATGGAATAGGATAGGTGAACAACTGGCTACGACGGTGGTGCAGGCAGCAAGGATTTGGATTCTTGGACCATGGCGTGAATTACCTCTACGATGGACTTCTCGCAAGAGATGGGATACACCTCACAAAACCTGGGAAACACACATTCGCCAGAAGACTTGCCACACTCATCAGGAGGGCTTTAAACTAGAAGAAGAGGGGATGGGAGGAAAAACAGCAGACAAGAACATGCAGCAGAAGGACAAACTAATCAAGGATACTAGATGTGGTAAAGACGACCCAAGACAGGGTACTCAGAAGGAAGCTAAGAAAAACGAAGCAAAACTTCTTTCCTGCATGCTGACCAACGCAAGAAGTCTGACCAATAAGATTGAAGATCTGGGAGTTGGTAATGTATGAGGAAAAATACGACATAGTAGGAATAACTGAGACATGGTTAGACGACAGCTATGACTGGGCGGCTAACTTGCAAGGATATGATTTGTTTAGGAGGGATCGTAAAAAAAAGGAAAGGGGGTGGAGTCTGTCTATATATAAAGTCCACTTTAAAGCCCACACTAAGAGAAGATATACAAGAGGGAAATGAAGAGGTGGAGTCTCTATGGGTGGAGATACAAGGAGGGAAAAGTAATAAAATCCTCATAGGGGTTTGTTATAAGCCATAACAGAAACCACTGAAAATGTATTATTGAAACAAATAGACAAAGCAGCAAATCACAATGAGGTGATTATTATGGGGGATTTCAACTACCCCGACATAGACTGGGAAACTGAAACCTGCGTATCTCAGAAAGGAAACCAATTTCTGTCAGTGACCGAGGATAATTATCTGTCACAACTTGTGTAGGGCCCAACTAGAGGGACAGCCCTTCTGGACTTAATTTTAAGCAACAGGCCAGATAGAATAACAGAAGTACGAGTCGATGGGCACCTAGGGAACAGTGACCACAATATAATACAATTCGACTCGTCCTTCAGTGAGGTGCCCTGGAAGGGGGTTACAAAAACGCTGAATTTCAGGAAAGCAAAGTTTGATCAGCTTAGAGAGGACCTTCGCCGAATTGATTGGGACAATGTCCTCAAAAATAGGAGCACAGAAAATAAATGGGAAATATTTAAATCAGTTTTACACACCCTCTGCGAGCTAGCCATACCATACAGAAATAAAAGGGCTAGGAACAGGAGAACACCAATGTGGCTAAATAAGGATGTAAAAAGGGCAGTAAATAACAAGAACAAGGCATTTAGGAAGCTAAAACAAGAATTCAATGAAGAAGCATTAAAAGTTATAGAGAAAAAAATAAAATGTGTAAAAAACAAATACATTTAGCAAAAGTGGAAACTGAGAGACTCATTGCTAAGGAAAGTAAAACAAACCCCAAACTATTCTTTAATTATATAAACAGTAAAATGATTAAAATTGATGGTGTCGGCCCTTTAAAGAACAATGAGGGTGAAATCATAGAGAGCGATGTGGGAAAAGCAAATGTTTTAAATACTTTTTTCTCAACAGTGTTCACACAGGAAAAGGATTTGCCAGGGGAAATGCAGAGTGATAATGTAAACTCCCCATTAAGTATTACCTGCCTAACCCAGGAAGAAGTGCAGAACCGCCTTAGTAAGATTAAAATTGACAAATCACCAGGCCCTGATGGCATTCACCCTCGGGTATTAAGGGAGTTAAGTAACGTGATAGACAGGCCTCTATTCCTTATATTTAAAGACTCTATAGAAACAGGGTCTGTTCCTTTTGATTGGCGGCAAGCAAATGTGGTACCAATATTCAAAAAGGGGTGTAAAAGGGAACCTGGAAACTATAGGCCAGTAAGCTTAACATCTGTTGTGGGTAAAATTTTTGAAGGGTTTCTAAGGGATACCATTATGGAATATCTCAATGTTAATAAATGTTTAACTCAATATGAACATGGATTTATGATGGATCGCTCCTGTCAAACTAACCTGATCAGCTTCTATGAGGATGTAAGCTCTCAAATGGACCAAGGAGAATCATTGGATGTCATTTATCTCAACTTCTCTAAAGCATTTGACACGGTCCCACATAAAAGATTGGTAAGTAAGATGAGAAAGCTTGGGCTAGGGGAAAATGTGTGTAGATGGGTAGGTAGCTGGCTTAGTGATAGAAAACAAAGAGTGGTTATTAATGGTGCATACTCAGATTGGGCCAGGGTTACTAGTGGGGTACCACAGGGTTCTGTATTGGGCCCCCTACTATTTAATATATTTATTAATGATCTAGTGGATGGCTTACACAGTAAAATATCAGTATTTGCAGATGATACAAAACTATGTAAGGTAGTTAACACAAAGGAGGACAGTTTGCAACTACAGACAGATTTGAGTAAATTGGAGAATTGGGCTGAAAAATGGCAAATGAGGTTTAACACAGATAAGTGTAAGGTTATGCACATGGGAAGGAGAAACAGATGCTACAATTACTTACTAAATGGGAAACTGCTGGGGAAATCAGACATGGAAAAAGACTTAGGCATCTTAGTCAATAAGAAGCTAAATTGGAGTGCCCAGTGTCTGGCAGCTGCCACCAAAGCAAATGGGGTCATGGGATGCATTAGTGCATTAGAAGAGGTCTGGGGACACGAGATGAAAACATAATTCTCCCTCTGTACAAGTCACTCGTCAGACCACACTTGGAGGATTGTGTACAATTTTGGACGCCGCTGCTCAAGAAGGACATTACTGAACTTGAAAGGGTTCAAAGGCGGGCTACTAAAATGATAAATGGAGTTGGTTCACTACAATACCCAGAAAGGTTATCAAAATTAGGTCTATTTACTCTAGAAAAGAGAAGACTTAGGGGAGACCTAATATATATGTACAAGTATATCAGAGGGCAATACAGAGATCTCTCCAATGAACTGTTTGTACCAAGGACTGTGACAAGAACAAGGGGGCATTCTCTTCATTTGGAGGAAAGACAATTTCTGCACCAGTATAGAAGAGGGTTCTTCACGGTAAGAGCAGTGAGTCTCTGGAATTCTCTTCCTGAGGAAGTGGTGATGGCCAACTCACTGAATGAATTTAATAAAGGAATGGATGCTTTTCTTGTGAGTAACAGTATAGAAGGTTACGAATAACATAATATTATAGGTAGATGGTTGACCCAGCTTAGGGGAAGGAATTTTTTTTTCCCTATGGAGAAAATTGGCTTCTACTCTGTGGGTTTTTTGCCTTCCCCAGGATCAACAATGCAGAACAGCTGCACTAAAAATAGGCTGAACTAGATGGACATAAGGTCTTCCTTCAGCCTTCAAAACTATGTTATATTAAGTTAAATGGTTTCCTCTGGTGAACAGCAATCTGCAAGTCTGACCACAGATTCTCAATTGGATTAAAGTATGATCTTTGACTAGGCCACTCCTAAACATTTACACGTTTCCCTTTAACCCCTTAACGACCGCCGATATACATATAAACAATGACTGCTAAGGGGCCTTATTCCTTAATTGCCATTTTAAAATGGCAATCGGGAATAAGGGTATACCAGGGGTAGCCGAGACCCTGGAGAACACAATCAGGGCCAGATTTTCCGGTCCCCACTCATGTGATCGCCGTAATTCAATGAATAATGGTGATTAAGTAAAAAAAAGTGTGCCCACTATTAAAATAATTTCTCTCTCTTCTGACATGAATAACAAGTCAGCAGAAAGAAATGATGCCTGCAAGCCCACCCTGGTACCTCCGTCATCCCCCGAACCCTCCTACTTCGTCCCCAAGCCCTCCGCTTCCTCTTCCTGGAAAAAAAGTGGAAAAAATGCAATACATGTGCAGGCGATGACCATTTCACACTAGTGCTCTTCTAGCGGCCTGAATTTATATACATATATGATCTAGTATCCAGTGTAAAGATATATAGATGACCTAGTATCCAGTGTAAAGATATACAGATGACCTAGTATCCAGTGGAAGGATATACAGATGACATAGTATCCAGTGGAAGGATATACAGATGACATAGTATCCAGTGGAAGGATATACAGATGACATCATATCCAGTGGAAGGATATATAGATGATCTAGTTTCCAGCGGATATATATGTGACCTAGTGTCTAGGAGAAGGATAATCTAGTGCCCAGCAGAATATATAGCTGACCTTATGTCAAATAGAAAGACATATGGATGCTCTAGTGTCCAACAAGAGAATATATATTGATGAGCTAGTATACAATGGAATGATGCATAGATGAACTAGTGTCCAGCATAAAGATATAGTGATGACCTAATATCCAATGGAAGGATGTATAGATGATCAGGTTTCCCATTGAAGGATATACTGTATGTAATGCACTACTTTGGAATGCACTACTTAGGACAATTCGATTAATCCCCAATACCCGCAGTTTTAAGCGTGCCTTATAAACGCATTTCTTCAGACTGGCCTACCGCCTCAACACATTTATCTAACTGTCTGTTTTGCCCATATAAAATTTTCTTCAAAACCAGAACCCTCGTTATCATCTGTTCTCACAACCTTCATGCAATTAATAGCCCTCTGTGTCTGTACTTTTACACATACTGGTTGGTTACCGGCTCATGCAGCATTACATGAACACTCTATTACATTGATGGCTGGACCGTAGAAACAAAGCAATTGTTACCATCCACCTTTCGAGTCTCCCCTATTTCCTCCACACATTGTAAGCTTGTGAGCAGGGCCCTCACTCCTCTTCATATATGTTGATTTATGTACAGTATTTTGAGGATTATAAGACGCACACCAAATTTTGAGGAGAAAAATAGGAAAAAAACTTTTTTTTAATAAAATAGTGGTGCTTCTTATAATCCATGCCTCTTATTGCTTACTGGTGGTGGTGGCTACGGTGAATTAGAGTTCCAGGGTCACCGCTGGAGGAGGCAAGAGTGGAGCTTTGCTGCAGGCTGGGATGAGGGGGTGTTCGGATGCTGAGCGCTGAGATTTCATCTCCCGAGATCTTGGTGCCGAGCTCTCAATTTGCGCATGCGCCGCCACTGGCCAGCAGCCATTTATCATTTTCCTGGAGTCCAGTCCACCGCATAGGAAATCATGTAACTGCGGGGCCTCTGGGCTTTCACACGATATCGGCAGAGCTCCTGCAGCACCGAACACCCGCAGTAGCGCGCCACACTACACATCCGAACACCCCCTCATCCCAGTCTGCGGCCAGTAAGTTGTATGCGCATTATAAGATGCACCCCCATTTCCCCCCCAAATTTGGGAGAAAAAAGTGTGTCTTATAATCCGAAAAATACAGTAGTTATTGTTATTCTGTAATGTCTTTTATTGTATGCGCTAACAAGTAAAGCTGTGGAAAATGTTGGCGCTATATAAATAAAATTATTATTATATGTATCATCTAGTATATATGTATAATCTAGCGAAAAGATATATAATATATTGTCACATATTCTATCTCTTAATGTTAAAATTAACCTACCCTTAAAATTATAGACTGTTTATGTCTTTGTCAGTGGGCAAACTTAGAAAATCAGCAAGGGATCAAATAATTATTTCCTTCACTGTAGTTGACCTAGTATCCAGTGGAAGGGTATATAGATAATAGATGACCTAGTATCCAGTGGAAGGGAATTCACCGTGGTGAATTTTAGGTCACACCCATTTCACAACTAGCCACACCCATGTCCACGCCCCAACCACACCCTTTTAGCACTGCTGATCACATTGACTGGTACTGAGGACACAGTGGCTGGCACTATGGGCACACTCACTGGTACTGAGGAAACTAAAGAAAGAACAGAGAGAGAAAAATGAAAACAGAGAGAGAAAGAAAGAATGGAGAGAAAGAAAGAACAGAGAGAAAGAAAGAACAGAGAGAAAGAAAGAAAGAACAGAGAGAGAAAGAACGAACAGAGAGAGAAAGAAAGAAGAGAGAGAAAGAAAGGAAGAACAGAGCGAGAGAAAGAAAGAGTAGTAAAACAGAGACAAAAGAAAGAACATAGAGAGAGTAAAAAGAAAACAGAGAGAAAGAAAGGAGAGAGAGAGAAAGAACAGAGAGAGAGAAAGAAAGAGGGGAAAGAAAGAAAGGACAGAGAGAAAGAAAAAAGAAAACAGAGAAAGATAGGAGAGAGAAAGAAAGAGCAGAGAGCAAAAGAAAGAACAGAGAGAGAGAAAGAAAGAACAGAGGGAGAAAGAATGAAAGAACAGATAAAGAAAGAAAGAACAGAGCGAGAGAGAAAAAGAAAGAAAGAGAAGAAAGAAAGAACAGAGAGAGAGAAAGAAAAAATAACAGAGAGAAAGAAAGAAAGAAGTACGGGAAAGAAAGAACAGAGAGAGAGAAAGAAAGAACAGAGAGAGAAAGAAAGAACAGAGAGAATGAAAGAACAGAGAGAGAGAAAAAAAGAAAGATTAGAGAGAAAGAAAGAACAGAGAGAAAGAAAGATTAGCGAGGGAAAGAAAGAACAGAGAGAGAGAAAGAAACAGAGAGAGAAAGAATGAAACAGAGAGAGAAAGAAATAAAGAACAGAGAGAAAGAAAGAAACAGAGAAAGAAAGATTCTATAAAGATACTATAGCAGCCCAGCTCCCATTGTAGTGCCCACCTGAGCCTCCCCGTGGAGGACATATAATGATCTACTCACATAGCTGACATCCCCAATTCCAAGGTGATCCGCGCAGTCGGAGGAAGACACGGTGATGGATCTGAAACATTTCCTGAAGTGCGTCCATGGTTCCGTCACAATCTCATGCTGAAATTACCTCATTTCCGGTCACCTTCCAGCACATTACTTCCGGTAGAACGTCACATGCGAGTTTTAAAGTGCTCCTCGGGGCTCTGCCGTGTACTCCTATGTCTATGGGAAAAGTAATCTCCCGGCTGGGACAGCGGGGCAAACTCTCAAAATCGGAACTGTCCCGCTGGATCCGGGATGGTTGGGAGGTATGAATGCTCCCCGCCATACACCTTGAACACGCACGGCTCCGCACACCTCATACACACACTGTTCTGCTTTGTATGCCTCGTACACCCAAGGCTCCGCATCGTACACCTCGCACACACACGGCTCCACTCAGTACACACGGCTCTACTCCGTAAACCTCATACACACATGGCTCTGCTCCACTCCATACACACAGCTCAGCTCCGTGCACTTCGAACACGCAGGGCTTCATTTCGTACACCCTGTACACACACGGCACCGCTCCGTACACCCCGTACACACACACATGGCTCCGTACACTTCATACACACAAGGCTCCGTTCCATACACCTCGTACACACCCGGCTCCACTCCGTACACCAAGTACACACTGCTCAGCTCCATACACCTTGTACACACATGGCTCCGCTCCGCACACCCTGTACACACACGGCTCCGCACACCCTGTACATACGCGGTTCCACTCCGTACACCTCGTACACACACGGCTTCGCTCCGTACACCTCGTACACACACGGCTCAGTTCCGTACACCTCGTGTACACACGGCTCCGCTCCGTATACCTCGTACACACATAGCTCCGCTCCGTACACCTTGTACCCATGGCTCCGCTCCGCACACCCCGTACACATGCGGTTCCACTCCGCACACCCTGTACACAAGCGGCTCCACTCCATACACCTCGTACACACACGGCTTTGCTCCATACACCTCGTACACACACGGCTCAGTTCCGTACACCTCGTGTACACACGGCTCCGCTCCGTACACCTCGTACACACATAGCTCCGCTCCGTACACCTTGTACACATGGCTCCGCTCCGCACACCCCGTACACATGCAGCTCCACTTCGCACACCCTGTACACAAGCGGCTCCACTCCGCACATCTCGTACACACATGGCTCTGCTCCGTACACCTCGAACACACACAGCTCCACTCTGTATAACTTGTACACACACGGTTCCACTCTGTACACCTCGTACACACCCGGCTCCACTACGTACACCTCGTACACACACGGCTCCGCTCTGAACACCTCGCACAAACACGGCTCCGCTCCATACACATCGTACACACACGGCTCCGCTCCGTACACACTCGGCTCCACTCCGCACACCCCGTACACAAGCGACTCCACTCCGCCCACCTCGTACACACATGGCTCCGCTCCGTACACCTCGGTCCTTGTACACACACGGCTCCACTCCATATAACTCGTACACATTCGGCTCCGCTCCGTACACCCTGTACACAAGCGGCTCCACTCCGCACACCTCGTACACATACGGCTCTGCTCCGTACACCTCGTACACACGCTGCTCCACTCCAAACACCCCGTACACAAGCGGCTCCACTCTGCACACCTCGTACACACATGGCTCTGCTCCCTACACCTCGGTCCTTGTACACACACGGCTCCGCTCCGTACACCTCGTACACACACGGCTCCGCCCCATACACCTCATACACTCACGGCTCCGCTCCATACATCTCATATACACACGGCTCCGCTCCGTACACCTCGTACACACATGGCTCCGCTCCGTACACCTCGTACACACGGCTCAGCTCCGTACACCTTGTAAACCCCTCCTGACCCCACACATAAACTTCCCCTCATCCAGCACCATGACAACCAGCACAGCAGAGTCCTGCATACACTGAGGCCCCAGATCATGTGACGCCTGACTCCTCCCCTCCTGTGACCTCATCACAGGTCCTGTGCACACAGAGCAGCCCAGCAACATCATTGCAGGGATTTAGCAGTGAGGGGCTGTGGTGGGTGTTATGAATGGGTCACCGAGGAGAAAAAGACTAAACAAGCTAAGTCACAGAAAACCAGAGAGGTTGCTAACTATGCAGATTGCAGATCCCTGATCCTAACCACACAACTAGCAGCAGCCGTGAAGCGTACCTACGATGGTCCTAGACGTTTCGTCACAGCCGGAGGACTAAATAAGCCTAAAGCAAGAAAAGGGGAAAACTAACTGCCCCAGAGCAGACCCCAAAGGAAAGACAGCCCCCTCACATGTATTGACGGTGAAACAAGATGAAAGCACAAACACAGACAGGAAAATAGGCTGAGCAAATGATGGGGCCCAAACTAACTAGAAAGGATAGGAAAGGAAAGACTCTGTCTGCAATCTGCCAAAAACCCTACAAAAATAATGTCCAACACTTCTGATAGCAAAATTAACCCTGAAGTCACTAGACTTCTCCCACTATATCAGCACTCTGAAATATTCTGAGACAGAGCAAAAAGAGGCCAATCTAATAAGGGACAAAAAAGCAAATTGGAAATACAGATAAATAAGAGTGGAAATTCAGAACAGCCCCAGCCGGGGCTGGCTGACCACACAAAAAACTGAATAGACCAACAAAATCAAGTGTGAACATTAGCAGAAAAACTTAGCTTGAAATGACTGGAGCAGAGCTGAAAACCAGGACCTGAAAAGCCAGAAGGAATCACCAGCACCAGAATAGGGCGTCGGCTGTCTTAAATCCAGTCTGAGATTCCTGAGGTCCAATCGTCATCCTCATTATCAGGTGGCAGATCTCTACTGATTAAATCAGCCTCACTACCTCCAGTTACCACCAGAGGGAGCCTGGAAGGAGAACTCACAACTGGTGGACCGAAAAATGAACTCACAACAGGTGGGTCTCTCTGGGAGGGCGAGGAATGGATGGGGTTGGTGCATGGGGGGGCGTGGCGGCTCAGTGCAGTGCAGGAAAGTAAAATCCTGAGCGGGACAATGGGGCAGGCTGTGAAAATTGCTGTATCCGGGACGGCTGAGAGGCTTGTAGATGACCTAGTAACCACTGGAAGGATATATACATGCTTTTTGAAGACGATGTAAGTTTTGGCAAAGCATAGTCAGGCTTGGATATTTTTCTTGTAAGAAAAGTTTTTTTCCTTACCGCCCCATGAAAAATATGGGAGATTGCTGTCACATGCAGTACATAAGCAGTATTTTGACAGAAATTTCTGCAGCTCCTCTGTAGGCATCTTGAAAGCCTCCTGGACAATTGCTTTTCTCATCACATTATTTTAGTTTTGCCATTTTTATTCTCCCCTCAGAGTGATTTCAGTTTTTTCTCAATGGCTTTTTACAAATTATCTGTAATATTTAGGATGGAAAAAGTTCTGAAATTCTTCTTCTTGGTATAATTTTTTCTATGACAAAAAACTCAGGAATTTTACAGGGTTGTGTAGACTTTCTATATCTACTCTAACTATACAGGGGTTCACTGTCAGCAGTGTGATATCAGTAGTTTATACAAAAACTGTTGTAAATCAAACGACGACCTCTTTGTCAATTTATGAGACGGTTTAGGCTGAATTCACACAATGGTCAAGCTCCAGATGAAAACACTGAGGCCTTTTGCAGCAGGAGTATTATTACTGTCCCCTTCACAATCACTTAATTTTGCAGAGAAAAGCTGTAAGGCTGTGTGCACACATTGCAATAGTGATGGGCAGTCCGGCTCTTTTTGGTGATCTGGCTCACTCGGCTCCGCTCACCAAAAAGAGTCGACTCTTTTTGGCTCAAAAAGCGGCTCTTCTTGCAAAAAGTGCTACTTTCCCCACTTTTATTACTCCAGTCTCTTAACTATAAAGCCTAGGCCTCATTATACAGCTGTACAGGTGTCTAGTGAATGCTTTTTAGCCATTTTCTCAGAGTGTAAGCTCCTGGTATCAGGCCCTCACTCTTGTCCGTATTTCTGATTTGTGTTATCCTCTAATATCTGATATTTATCCATGTGTTCTACATTAGTCAGTGCTGTGACATCTGCCGGCACTGATTATTTTAAAGGCTATGTGCACACGTCGCGGATTTGCTGCGGATCCACAAGTGATTTACAGTACAATGTTATTCTATGGGGAAAAAAAACGCTGTGCACATGCTGCGGAAAAATCCAAGCGGAAACGCAGCAGTTTCCGCAGCATGTCAATACTTTGTGCGGATTCCGCAGCATTTTTACACCCATTCCATTATAGGAATCCGCAGGTGTAAAAACACGCGAAATCCACACAAAATCCACAATAAATCTGCATAAAAACCTCACAGAGATGCAGATTCCACACAGAAAATTCCACACAGCAATCCGCAACATGTGCACATACCCTTATAAGTAAATCCTTGGAGACATGTTCCAGGTTCTTACAGAGTAAGGCCGGAGTCACACTGGCGAGGAATACGGGTGCGTGAGAGGCGCAAAAAGCACGCATTAGACACGGACAAATGATTCTCTATGGGGTCACTCGCACCAGGCGTATATTTCTCCTCCGTATCCTACACTCCGTGCCACTCGCAGCATGCTGCGATTGTCAGCGTATGGCTGGAGTCACACTAACCTGCGCAAAATACGGTCAGTATTTTACATGCGTAATACGGATCAATGACCACTAAATAGTGGTCCGTAGGTCATCCGTAAGCAAGGTGAGGTCGCGTATTTTGCGCATGTGTGTCTCCGTATGTAATCCGTATGCAATCCGTATGGCGAGATTTTCTCGCAGCCTTGCAAAATGGACATTTAACGGTTTTGAGGCCTGCAAACAATTTAAATCATTAGCCTGCACCCTATTTAGACACTCAGAAACAGGTGGCTGCCTACATTCTGTACATTTCTCACCTTGCTTTCACGAGGTGTGTTGGTGTTCTTGTGCAGCATGGCAGAGGGTCTGACATTCAATACAACCGAGCAGGTTCTCTTTACCTGGCTTTTGTCATGGCGCTTTGGGCAACCATATCCTGTGATAGTGGATCCGCGGAGGAGGAGACGCATGTGGGTACATCCACTTTTGAGGCAACGACTCACAAGAGGGCATTTTCACCGCCTCTATTCGTCTCTGCGGGAGCATCCGGACAACTTTTACCAGTACTGTCGAATGAGCATTTCCACATTTGATCGCCTCTTGGAGACAGTGCGCCCTGGGATCACCTTTCAGGACACTAGGATGCGCAAAGCCATATCTGCAGAGGAGCGACTTCTACTCACAATATGGTATGTACTCCACAACCACATTCTCTATGTTCATAATGTGTGTGTTAATTTATGTTTTTTGGCCTTCTTGGACAATGTTTAATACCCTCATCTTACTCAAAATATGTTTCACCTGACACAGCAGAATGTTACATCTAATATGTACTGCATATCACTTAGTCATTGTGCCACCACATATGTGTATGTTGTTATCTCTCATTTCCTACCAAGTTTGGTCGGCATGTAACTGATTTTTTTTTACTTTAGCCATTCTAACCTGTACTATTTCTGTTGTTCTACAGCTTCCTGTCCACTGGCCTGTCTTATGCCGCCCTCCACCATGAGTTTCTCATTGGAAAGTCCACCATTTCAGGCATAGTGAGGTCTACATGTGCAGAAATCTGGACAAGACTCCATCAGGTGGTCCTACCCGAGCCCAGGATGGAAGACTGGTTAAGGATTTCAAGGGACTTTGAGGAGGACTGCCAGTTTCCAAATTGTATTGGGGCCCTGGATGGCAAACATATCAGGGTGCGTAAGCCGCCGAACTCAGGGTCCCAATTCTTCAATTATAAGCAATACTTTTCTGTTGTATTGTTGGCTCTGGTAGACCCTCAATACAAGTTTATAATTGTTGACATTGGGGCCTATGGAAGGACGGGAGACTCTAGAGTCTTCAATACTTCCATAATGGGTCGGCGGCTACGCACCAACCAGTTGGATCTACCACCACCACGCCAGCTACCAGGCTCCCCCGAACAATCAGTCCCTTATGTCCTTGTGGCAGATGAGGCCTTTCAGTTATCACGTAATGTCATGAGGCCATATCCCCGGCGCAACCTTGACCACAGGCGCAGAATTTTTAACTTGCGCCTATCACGTGCTAGGCGACTGGTGGAGTGTTCCTTTGGGATTCTTTGTGCCAAATAGCGGGTACTCCAGTCTGCCATTCAGTTGAGTGAGCAAAATGTGAATGAAGTTGTGAAAGCCTGTGTTGTTCTGCATAACTTCACCAGGATCCATGATTGTTCCTCCTCTGATGGTGTTGTGCGTAGGCCGGACAATGTGCGCAGGGTGAGACCACCTATCATCCCTCAACGTAGACCGCTCTCTGGCCTCAAAGTGCGTGATATATTCACGAATTACTTTATCTCACCTGAGGGGGCAACGTCTTGGCAAGAGAATGCTGTGTCTATGTTATAATTTCTTTTTTTCAAAGTGTGTCTAAATATATATTACTCAAGCCTTTTTATGATTCTATGAGTGTTTCTTTGCATTGGTTGGTGTCTGTAAGTATGTTGTGATGGATAGTGAGAAATCACACAGAGACGTTAACTAGAGTAGACAAATTTTTAGTTTTGCCTTTTTTTTGTTTGTTTTGCTTAAAGGCAAACATAATTTTGCCAGAACACAAATTTGGCAATGGCCAAAATGACCTTTTGGGCCTTCTTTAACTTGGTGTAACATTAACATTACGGAAAAAAAATGCACCAAACATTATGCAATTACAACATTGATGCATGCCTACATTAACCTTGATTAGGCAACAAAGGGTGAGCTCCATCACCTAAATAAAGTGAATAAGATAACACTCACATTTCCTCATAATGTTTTCCAATCATAGAAAGATTCCACCATGACAGGCAAGGCTACCTCACATCTTTCACACAGATATTACCTGTCTGTAGAACAGACAATATTTAAGCATGCTATACTGGAAAGGATGAAAATACAAAAATCACTTGTTAAGACATTGAGAGAGCGTGATATTGTGAATGCTGGTCGCCTCAAATTGGTTTCCTAGAGAATGCTAATAACAAAGTTGACTACTTAACTAAAGGCAAGCACGCCTTTCCTATGCATTAGCAAGTGATTAGTGTATTTTCAACTTTTCAGGTAAAACAGCATAGCGCATTTAAATATTCTCTTTTATACACACATGTAATATCTGTGTGAAAGGCGTTAGGTAGCGTTGCCTGTTATGATGGATTGTTTCATATGTTTGGAAAACATTGTTTAAAAATGTGAGTGTTAAATTATGTTCTAAATGTTGGTGAAGGAGAACACCTGTTTTTTTGTCTAGATTAGAAGCACCAGTTACATGTCACTGGACATCTCCAAATTTTTGAGTCATAAATCCTCATATGTAGGGGAAGGGGAACGGGGAGGAACAGCCTGTGGGTGCTGCTGGACATTGTGGACAACATCGCCCTGTGTGGGGCCATACTGTTGCCCATGATGCTGTTGTTGTCCAGCCTCCTGGGCCTGTTGGTGATACTGCCCAGAGTAATAATGATGATGGTGAGGGGCTTCTTGTTGGCTCTGGTAGGCCCGTGGCTCATACCCACCAAGATAGCCAGATCGTCCCCAACCAGGTTGGGACCAGCCTCCAACACTGGGTGGGTACAAGTGGCCATATTGGTGGGGTTGGCTTGATGAAGACATTTGGGGCTGCGGAATAGAAGGATGGGTAGGGGGAGGAAGGGGTTGAGGTGTTGGCCCACGTATTAGGGGCTGTTCAGACCCTGCTTGAGCAAGCATCTGTGTGGATGGTCTCATGCGCATTAAATTTCTTGGTGAGAGCTGCCACCTCTCCAGAAATTCAAACACCTCATATGGGGTATTGGGGGGGGTGCTTGCATCAAGCAGGATCTGAATACACCCCCTAATATGGAGCCTGACCTCACGGGTAAGGGCACGGAGATAAAGGGTGAGGCTACGTGCATAGGCCTCCTCACCATCATCTGTAGTGACTCTGGACAAGTAATTCAGCACCCCAGTGTCCACATGGGTCCGGCTCTCTTGAATGGCGACCTGGCGCCTTCTTCTTATTCGCCGTGATGCAAGAGCAGCCTGTGGGGAGGGCCTGATCTGGGCAGTTGGGCTGCTGCTCAAGTTGCCCATCTCTTCCAGGATGGGTGAGGTTGCAGCTGCAGACCGTCCTGGTGGTGTGTTGTGTCGGGCAGCCATTGTGTGGTCTTGTGATGCCTCCTCTTCAGACATCCTTCTTGTAGGGGGAGAAGATGGGCCAGCCACCTCATCCCCTACAGGATCAATAATCCGTTCCTCGATCCGTAAGGTTGGATTGAGTTCTGTTATGAAATAGAACAGAGGCAAAAATACATCAATATTTTTGTCCCTGTAAAGTATTTGTGTAATGTTTTTGTGTCATGTGGTGTGAGGTATGTACTTACGGTCTCAGAGCCAGAATTGGGGCGAGGAAGTTCAGCCGGTCATAATATATATATTTCCGCTTTACATGGCCAGCATCCCCACTCCTGGACCGCTGCTGGCGTTCCCGGCGGTACTGGTCCCGGATGCTTCTCCACCGTTTCATCACATCTTCCACGGACAGGAAAGATTGTCAAAATCACATATTTGAGAGGTCACATTTTCAAACAGTAGTCTAGGCATGGGGCCTTATGGGGTGTGCGTTCTACCCATGGTGGCATATGTAATTGGGCCGATACCCAGGGTCTCATTAGCTCCCCTGAAACTAATTTTAGTGGCTAGGAGGATGAGGAGCTTGTGGCCTAACCCCTAATTATGGCTGTGTGAAGCCACGTGTCACATCCTAATGTAACGGCCTCATGAGGCTAAAATTACATGCCCAGGAAGGGGGGGGGGGGCTGATTGTAGAGTCATTTTATAGCGCGCGCTAATGTTAATTATATTTTTATGGTTGCACTTACGAATTTTCTGCTGCTCATCACGTGGTCTGTCACCGAAGTCATGGTACATCTGGCGACAGATGCGCCTCCATGACGCCTCCTTTCTTGTGCGGTTCGCATAGTTTGCGTCGCGTGGGTCCCATATTTCTGGACGCTCCTGCACCAGCACAATTAGCATCTCCACATTTATGTAAGTGGACGCCATTTTGCTGCTGTACTCCGTGGAGGCTGACTTCCTGGATGTCTGGAGCGCTTTTTGAGCTCATTTGCATGTCTACGCTTCCTGATGATGGATTGGCCCATTTCCTGTTCACCAGCCAAAAGACCTGCGTATTGCTCGCAGGTCACACGTGTGTTCAGTGTGTAATCCGTATTTTTTGCGCACCCATAGACTTGCATTGGCGTGCTACGGGCGTAGTAGGCCGGAGTCACACTGGCGAGGAATACGGGTGCGTGAGAGGCGCAAAAAGCACGCATTAGACACGGACAAATGATTCTCTATGGGGTCACTCGCACCAGGCGTATATTTCTCCTCCGTATCCTACGCTCCGTGCCACTCGCAGCATGCTGCGATTGTCAGCGTACTACGCCCGTAGCACGCCAATGCAAGTCTATGGGTGCGCAAAAAATACGGCCTCATCTGCCACAAGGACATAAGGGACTGATTGTTCGGGGGAGCCTGGTAGCTGGCGTGGTGGTGGTAGATCCAACTGGTTGGTGCGTAGCCGCCGACCCATTATGGAAGTATTGAAGACTCTAGAGTCTCCCGTCCTTCCATAGGCCCCAATGTCAACAATTATAAACTTGTATTGAGGGTCTACCAGAGCCAACAATACAACAGAAAAGTATTGCTTATAATTGAAGAATTGGGACCCTGAGTTCGGCGGCTTACGCACCCTGATATGTTTGCCATCCAGGGCCCCAATACAATTTGGAAACTGGCAGTCCTCCTCAAAGTCCCTTGAAATCCTTAACCAGTCTTCCATCCTGGGCTCGGGTAGGACCACCTGATGGAGTCTTGTCCAGATTTCTGCACATGTAGACCTCACTATGCCTGAAATGGTGGACTTTCCAATGAGAAACTCATGGTGGAGGGCGGCATAAGACAGGCCAGTGGACAGGAAGCTGTAGAACAACAGAAATAGTACAGGTTAGAATGGCTAAAGTAAAAAAAAATCAGTTACATGCCGATCAAACTTGGTAGGAAATGAGAGATAACAACACACACATATGTGGTGGCACAATGACTAAGTGATATGCAGTACATATTAGATGTAACATTCTGCTGTGTCAGGTGAAACATATTTTGAGTAAGATGAGGGTATTAAACATTGTCCAAGAAGGCCAAAAAACATAAATTAACACACACATTATGAACACTGTCTCCAAGAGGCGATCAAATGTGGAAATGCTCATTCGACAGTACTGGTAAAATTTGTCCGGATGCTCCCGCAGAGACGAATAGAGGCGGTGAAAATGCCCTCTTGTGAGTCGTTGCCTCAAAAGTGGATGTACCCACATGCGTCTCCTCCTCCGCGGATCCACTATCACAGGATATGGTTGCCCAAAGCGCCGTGACAAAAGCCAGGTAAAGAGAACCTGCTCGGTTGTATTGAATGTCAGACCCTCTGCCATGCTGCACAAAGAACACCAACACACCTCGTGAAAGCAAGGTGAGAAATGTACAGAATGTAGGCAGCCACTTGTTTCTGAGTGTCTAAATAGGGTGCAGGCTAATGATTTAAATTGTTTGCAGGCCTCAAAACCGTTAAATGTCCATTTTGCAAGGCTGCGAGAAAATCTCGCCATACGGATTGCATACGGATTACATACGGAGACACACATGCGCAAAATACGCGACCTCACCTTGCTTACGGATGACCTACGGACCACTATTTAGTGGTCATTGATCCGTATTACGCATGTAAAATACTGACCGTATTTTGCGCAGGTTAGTGTGACTCCAGCCTAACTCTGATATCTGCACCATACATGGCACCCCTTACCTACCAATTCTGGTATGCATGGTCCTCTCATCCCCAATCATGGTATGCATGGTCCTCTCACCCCCCTATCCTGGTATGCGTGGTCACCTCACCCCCAATCCTGGTATGCGTGGTCACCTCACCCTCCAATCCTAGTATGCGTGGTCACCTCACCCCCAATCCTGGTATGCACGGTCACCTCACCCCCCAATCATGGTATACATAGTCCCCTCACACCCCAATCCTGGTATGCATGGTCCCCCCTCATCCCTACCGTAGGATATATGGTCCCCTCATCCCCAATCCTTGTATACATGGCACCCCTCACCCCCCTATCCTGGTATGCATGGTACCCCTCATCCCTATAATGGTATGCATGGCCCTCTCATCCCTATTCTGGTATATATGGTCCCCTCACCCCCCCCCAATCCTGGTATGCATGGCACCCCATTCCTCATCCTGGAATGTATGGCCCCCTTTCCCCCCAATCCTGGTATGCATGGTCCTCTAACCCCCCTATCCAGGTATGCATGGCGCCACAACCCGCCCTCTACTGACTTCACAGTGAATACCCGATCGGTAATCTTTTGTGCCGTGATGTGAGGAAAGGGCGGGTTGTTGGGCCGGAATTGGCGCCTGCACATTCCTCTCTTTCTGGCGCCATTTTCTTGAAGACACACTGCAGTGTGTCTTCTAGAAAATGACGCCGGAAAGCGCGGACTGCGCATGCGCCTATTCGGGCCCAACAACCCGCTCTCTCCTGTCATCACCGCCAGACGCAAGACCCCACGGCAACATCAAATCGGTAAGGTGTTGTGCCGGAGATCGCAGTATGCGTTCAGTGCTTACGCATACCGTGATCTCCTGGGGGGAGTGCGTCTACCGTGATCTCGTGGGGGTGCGCCACTCTGTCTGGAACCAGACTGCGCAGGTGCGTCGCACTTACGCAGTCTATAAAGGCTTCGGACAGAATGATGCTTAGAGCGTCATATTATACACTAGCTATGAACCCGTTCTACGCCCAGGTGGCAAGCGTTTTTATTGGTCTATGGTCTCCAATCCTGGTATGTGCTGCCACCCTCCTATCCTGGTATGCATGTCAGCCCTCATTCCTATCCTGGTATGCATGGTACCCTCACCCCCCCAATCCTGGTATGCATGGCACCCCATTCTTCATCCTGGTATGCATGGTCTCCTCACCCCCCAATCCTGGTATGCATGGCACTCCCTCATCCCTATCCTGGTATGCATGGTCCTGTCACTCCCCAATCCTGGTATGCATGGTACCCCTCATCCCCCAATCCTGGTATGCATGGCTCACCTCATCCCAAAATCCTGGTATGCATGGCTCCCTCACCCCAAATCCTGGTATGTATGGCCCCCTCACCCCTTATCCTGTTATGTATGGTCCCCTCACCCCCTATCCTGGTATGCATGGCCCCCTCACCCATTATCCTGGTATGCATGGTCCTCTCATCCCCCAATACTGGTATGCATGGTACCCCTCATCCCCCAATCCTGGTATGCATGGTCCTCGCACCCCCCAATCCTGGTATGCATGGTACTCCCTCATCCCTATCCTGTTATGCATGGTCCCCTCACCCCCTATCTTGGTATGCATGGTCCCCTCACCCCCAATCCTGGTATATATGGCCCCCTCACCCCCTATCCTGTTATGTATGGTCCCTTCACCCCTTATCCTGGTATGCATGGTCCCTTCACCCATTATCCTGGCATGCATGGTCCTCTCATCCCCCAATCCTGGTATGCATGGTACCCCTCATCCCCCAATCCTGGTATGCATGGTCCTCGCACCCCCCAATCCTGGTATGCATGGTACTCCCTCATCCCTATCCTGTTATGCATGGTCCCCTCACCCCCTATCTTGGTATGCATGGTACCTCTCATCCCCCAATCCTGGTATGCATGGTACTCCCTCATCCCTATCCTGGTATGCATGGTGCCCTCAACTCCAATCCTGGTATGCATGGTCCTCTCACCCCCTATCCTGGTATGCATGGTCCTCTCACCCCCTATCCTGGTATACATGGTCCTCTCACCCCCCTATCCTGGTATGCATGGTCCCCTCATCCCCTATCCTGGTATGCATGGTACTCCCTCATACCCCGATCCAGGTCTGAGGAGTGTGGGATTATGCGGCCGTAATTGGCGCCCGATTTCGGCGCCAAAACCCGTCTCCAGACTTCACGGTGAATACCCCGGTAATCTTTTGTGCCTGCTGTCATGACAGGAGAGGGTGGGTTGTTGCTCCGGAATCGACGCCTGCGCATTCCTCTTTCCGGCGCCATTGTCTTGAAGACACACTGCAGTGTGTCTTCCCCAAAAGTGCATGCGCCGCTTCAGGACCAACAACCCGCCCTCTCCTGTCATCACAGCAAGACGCAAGACCCCGCGGCCACACCGAATCGGTAAGGTGTCGTGCCAGCGAGGGGCTGCGTCTACCGCGATCTCCGGGGGGGTGCGTCTTCCGCGATCTCCTGGGGGGTTCGTCACTCTGTCTGGAGCCAGACTGTGCAGGTGCGTCGCGCGTGCGCAGTCTATAAAGGCTTTGGACAGAGTGACGCTTAGCCCGTTATATTATAGATATACCCCGGATATGTCCACAGAGTTTCTCTGCCTCAGATTTATATTATCACTTTCCCACTGTAGAGCAGCAGGAACTACAGAAAATAATGAGGGATAAGATGGCTGTCAGTGCCTGACCTCAGTGCCTCTGCTCTGCTCATCCTGCAGCTGCCAGACATCCACTGTTATGTCAGTGACAGTCTGTGTGACTGCACACTGTGATCTATCACAGATCATGTGTGTGCACTCACTACACTGAGCAGCCAAGCACAGTACAGCTATGTGTTCATGTGGGAGGAGCCCAGTCGCAAGTCAAAGCCTTGCCAGTCACTCCCCACTTGTACTGTACTCACTGCTCTAAGTCTCCACCTCAGCTGCTCCCAGCCCCCAGCCAGGCAGGAAGAAGCTACGCAAACAGCAGGTGAAAAAAAAAATTTGGCTCAGCTCCCAGTGGTGAGCCGACTCCCGTCGGTCACATGAAAGAGCCAGCTCTTTGTCTCGGTTCGTTCACGAACGACACATCACTACATTGCAAATTTTGATGCGGATCTGCAGCGTCTTTGGACGTGTGGATTTGCATCAAATCCACAGTGTAGTGCACAACCAATGTAAGTCAATGGAAAATTCAGAATTTGTGTGCACATGCTGTGGAAAAATACGCACGGATTTGCAGCGTTTTATTTTCTGCAGCATGTCAATTCTTTTTGCGGATCTGCAGCGTTTCTGCACCCATAGACTTCCATTGAGTCAGTCAAATCCACAGCAAAACTGCAGGTGTAAAAAAGAACTGAGGTTTTGCTGCAGAGTTGCATGCGAGACACGCTGCAGATCGGGAGGAGGAAGACTGTGTGGGCGGAGACTATGTGTGTGCAGTGAATATGTGCGGGTCTGTCTGCGGGTGTCTGTGTGTATCTGTGTGTGTGAGCGGGTGTGTGTGCGGCTATGTGTGTGTTTGTGTGGGTCTGTGTGTAGGCAGGCATAGTCCGATGGGACTACTAGTCCCATCCGGCTATGTCTGCTACAGTGACAGCATTAGCCGATGATGGAACAGTAGTAGTCCCATCATCCGGGTACTGTGTTGAATAGTAAAAAAAAACAAAAAACACATACAGTATCCTTGCCCATCCCAGTACACTCTTACCTATCACACATTCAGAAATCTACATGCCATTAACCCTCATACACTTGCAGACTCCCTAGACTCATCACTGCCCCCAATCTTCTCTTTTTCCTGTCCTGATCTGGCTGTACATCACTATGACAGTTGAAGCACCCTTGATCAAGTAACGCCCCTCACCCTCAGAACCGCCAAGCACAGAGTAAAACAGCCATGGCTCACATCGCAAACTCGATTTCTCCAGCGATGCTCTAGGAGTGCTGAACGCCAATGGAGGAAAACTCGCACACCAAAAGACTTCATCCACTTCAAATTTATGTTAAGAACCTATAATTCTGCCCTTAACCTCGCCAAACTGACGCACTTCACCACCCTGATTCTCCTCACTATCCCACAACCCCAAGAAACTTTTTGACACCTTTCACTCCCTCCTCAGGCGGAAAGCACAAGCCCCTATCACAGATATTTGTGCTGACAATCTGGCCTCCCACTTCATAGAGAAAATAGATAATATCCATCAGGAAATCCGCTCCCAGCCCCCAGGGGCCGTGACTCCCATCCCTCCCTGCATTTCCCCTGGCTCACTTTCCACATTCAATCCCATCACAGAAGAAGTCTCCAGGCTCCTCTCTTCTTCTCGTCTGACTACATGCCCTTCTGACCCCATTCCCCCACATATCCTCCAAGTCGTCACAACTCACTTAACTAAAATCTTTAATCTCTCCCTCTCCTCAGGCATTTTCCCCTCCTCCTTCAAACACTCTATCATTACTCCATTATTAAGGAAACCCGCTCTCGACCCATCTTGCACAAACAATTATAGACAAGTCTCCAATCTCCCCTTCATCACTAAACTCTTGGAGTGCCTGGTCTACTCCTGCATTAGCCATTACCTCTCCACTCACTCTCTCCTAGACCCTTCACAGTTCGGCTTCTGCCCCCTACATTCAACAGAAACTGCACTCATCAAAGTGACCAACGACCTTCTGACAGCAAAATGTAATGGTGACCACTCTCTGCTCATTCTTCTCGACCTTTCTGCAGCTTTTGACACCGTTGACCACCAGCTTCTACTGTTGTGAGCTCATTTTCTCGTTCACCTTTGATGCCCGATGAACTCCCTCTGCTGGTGAAAGGAGGTGGTGAAACTGATTTGGATGGGAGAAACCTGTCACCTGAACAGGTGGATTGCGATTGGACATCCGGAATCTCTGAGTGGATATAAGGCAGCTGACGCCCTGTAGGGTTGCTGGTGATTTCTCTGCTCTGAGCTCTGGCCTCCAGTTCAGTTCCTGTCTTCTAAAGCTACGTTTTTCTCTGTTATTGTTCCATGAGATTTTTTCTGATTTGCTTAGTTTTGTGTTCTGCCAGCCCCGGCTGGGGCTCTGCTGAATTTCCATTTTTGTCCCTGATCGGTTAAATCTCTTTTGCTCTGTCTTCAGAATATATCGGAGTGCTGATATAGGGATTTTGAAGTCTAGTGACTTCAGGGCCGTTTTTCCTATCAGACGTGTTGGGACATTTTTGGTAGGGTTTTTGCGGATTGCAGCCAGCATCTTTTCTGTCCTTTCCTATCTAGTTAGTTGGGCCCCATTGTTTGCTCTGCCTGTCTTTCTGTCTGTGTTTTCATCTGTTTTCACCGAGAATACATGTTGGGGGCTGTCTATTGCTTTGGGGTCTGTTCTGGGGCAGTTTAGATTTCCCCTTTCTTTCTTTAGGCTTATTTAGTTCTCCGTCTGTGAAGAGGCATCTAGGACCACTGTAGGAACGCTCCACGGCTACTGTTAGCTGTTGTGAATAGGATCAGGGGTCTGCAATCTGCTAGCTACCAACCTCTCCGGTTTTCTGAATTTAGCTTGCATTTTTGTTTTTTCCTCCTCCAGTGACTCATTCATAACATTCTACTCTCTAGGCTCCAGTCACTAGGCATTAAGGGCACTGCTCTCTCCTGGTTCTCTTCCTACTTTTCTGACCGCTCCTTCAGTCTTCTGTTCACTGGCTCCACTTCATCTCCTCTTCCTCTCACTGTTAGGGTACCTCAGGGCTCAGTCCTTGGCCTCCTTCTCTCTCTACACGGCCCCAATTGGACAGACCATCAGATTTGACTTTCAGTATCATCTTTATTCTGATGACACACAACTATACACGTCATCCCCTGACCTTACCCACATTGTACTACAGAACGTCAGTGACTGTCTGTCCGCAGTCTCCAACATCATGTCCGTTTTCTATCTGAAACTCAATCTTTCAAAAACTGAACTTCTTCTGCTCCCGCCGTCTACTAATATCTCGAAATCTGACATTTCCCTCTCCGTGGATGGCACTGTAATAACACCCTGACAGCAGGCGCACTTTCTGGGTGTTATGTTTTTGACACCAATCTCTCCTTCACCTCCCATATACAATCTCTTGCCTGTTCTTGCCGCTTACACCTAAAGAACATCTCTAGAATCCGCCCTTTTCTCACCATGGAAACAAAAACCCTCACTGTCACCCTGATCCACTCCCGCCTGGGCTACTGTAAAGCACTATTAATTGGCCTCCCCCTCACTCGACTTTCCCCTCTCCAGTCCATCCTTAATGCAGCAGACAGGGTCATCAACCTGGCTAATCGGTACTCGGACGCGTCCACTCTTCGCCAGTCGTTACACTGGCTGCCCATTCACTACAGGATCCAATTCAACGTACTAGTTCTCACCCAAAAAGCTCTCCACAGTGCGGCACCCCCTTACATCTCCTCCCTCATTTCTGTCTATCGGCCTAGCCAATCGCTGCACTCTGCAAACAACTTTCGACTAACCTCTGCACTAATCCGTACCTCCCACTCCTGTCTCCAAGACTTCTCTTGCATTGCACCAATCCTCTAGAATGCTCTACCCCAAGAAATTAAGACCAGCCACAACTTGCACCGTTATAGGCGCTCCCTCAAAACACATTTGTTCAGAGCAGCATATCACGTTCCCTAATCAGTCATTTTATGTGAAAGTGTGCGTGTGTAGCACATTCACTATCTCTATCTATCCCCCAGACCCCTCAAGATGGCTGGTCCATCATTGTAAATATACACCTGTACTTTGTATCTCCCACACCTCATTGCAGATTGAAAGCTCTCACAAGCAGGGTTGTTTTATTTTGCTTTAATCACTATATTATTGTTATAGTTGTTACTTATGACTGTTGTGTTTGAAACTGTTTAACTGTAAAGTGCTGTGGAATATGTTGGTGCTATATAAATAAAGATTATTATACAGTACACTCACCATACAGCTAATCCCCGATGCCCCCGATCACCTGCAAAAAAAAATAAAATAAACCAACAGTATACTCCCTGTTCCGACATAATCCATGTAATAACGATTGTCCCACGACGACCTCCCGTGTAGAGCTGTCACATCAGATGTGACTGCTCTACAGGGGTTACGGTGTAAAGTGACCAGAGATAATCCTCCCTCTGTAGATCACTCTGCCGTCTAGAGGTCACCGGAGTTCATCCTGTCACTTGCAGCACCGCTGCGTGAGAAAATTCTCACACAGCAGTGGTGCCGTAAAGTGAGAGCATGAACTCCAATGAACTACACTGTGGGAGTATTATCTCCGGTCAGTTTATCATCGGAAGCTCTGTAGAGAGGTCATATCTCCTGATGTGACGGCTTTATAGGGGAGATCATCGTGGGACACTCGTTATTAAATGGATTACATGGGAACAGGGAGTATTTGTGTTGGTTTATTATTTTTTTTGCAGATGATTGAGAGCGTCGCAGGAATTAGGCGTATAATAAATATGGCAAACTGTGTTGTTTTATTTCATTAAAATGCTTTATTCTGGCTGTGTCTTTATTTAACCCATTAGCAACTATAGGATTAGTAATGGATAGGTATCTTATTGACGCCTCCCCATTACTAAGCCGGGCTTGATGTCACCTTACAATACAAAGGTGACATCAACCTCACAACTATTACCCCATATGCCACTGCTACAGTGCAGTGGGAAGGGAGAGGCTGTGACGGAATTGGCGCATCCTAGAGATGCACCATTTCTGGGGCGGCTAAGAGCTTGTGCTTGTAGCCGGGGGAACAATATCCATGGCCCCTTCCTAGGCTATTAATATCAGCCTACAGCTGTCTACATAGCCTTTTCTAGCTATTAATTATAGGGGGACCCCACGTCATTTTTTGGGGGGCTCCCCTATTTTAAGATCCAGTAAAGGCTAATTATACAGCTGTGAGCTGATATTAATAGCCTGGGAAGATCCATGGGTATTACCCCTTTCCCAGGCTATAAACATCTGCCCCCAGTCGCTTGCTTTCCCTCTTCTGGTATTGAAAATTGTGCGGGAGCCCACGCAATTTTTTTTTTTCTTAAATTAAACAGATACTGCGTTTAATGCAGATTTTGTCTGCTTGTGTCTTTAATTAAAACTCTTTATGTACCATTTTATTATGTTCATTACTAAACATCAGCCTTGGTATTATCTATCTATCTATAGATAGATAGATACAGTTGTGGCCAAAAGTATTGACACCCCTGCAATTCTGTCAAATACTCAGTTTCTTCCTGAAAATTATTGCAAACACAAATTCTTTATTATTATTATCTTCATTTAATTTGTCTTAAATGAAAAAACAATCACAAAAAAGAATTGTCCTAAAGCCAAATTGGATATAATTCCACACCAAACATAAAAAAGAGGGTGGACAAAAGTATTAGCACTGATCGAAAAATCATGTGATGCTTCTCGAATTTGTGTAATTAACAGCATCTGTAACTTACCTGCGGCACCTAACAGGTGTTGGCAATAACTAAATCACACTTGCAGCCAGTTGACATGGATTAAAGTTGACTCAACATCTGTCCTGTGTCCTTGTGTGTACCACATTGAGCATGGAGAAAAGAAAGAAGAGCAAAAAACTGTCTGAGGACTTGAGAAACCAAATTGTGAGGAAGCATGAGCAATCTCAAGGCTACAAATCCATCTCCAAAGACCTGAATGCTCCTGTGTCTACCGTGCGCAGTGTCATCAAGAAGTTTAAAGCCCATGGCACTGTGACGGAAAAGAAAAATTGACAAGAGATTTCAACGCAAGATTGTGCGGATGTTTGATAAAGAACCTCGACTAACATCCAAACAAGTTCAAGCAGCCCTGCAGTCCGAGGGTACAACAGTGTCAACCCGTACTATCCGTCGGCGTCTGAATGAAAAGGGATTGTATGGTAGGAGACCCAGGAAGACCCCACTTCTTACCCCGAGACATAAAAAAGCCAGGCTGGAGTTTGCCAAAACTTACCTGAAAAAGCCTAAATGTTTTGGAAGAATGTTCTCTGGTCAGATGAGACAAAAGTAGAGCTTTTTGGGCAAAGGCATCAACATAGATTTTACAGGAGAAAAAAAAGAGGCATTCAAAGAAAAGAACACGGCCCCTACAGTCAAACATGGCAGAGGTTCCCTGATGTTTTGGGGTTGCTTTGCTGCCTCTGGCACTGGACTGCTTGACCGTGTGCATGGCATTATGAAGTCTGAAGACTACCAACAAATTTTGCAGCATAATGTATGGCTCAGTGTGAGAAAGCTGGGTCTCCCTCAGAGGTCATGGGTCTTCCAGCAGGACAATGACCCAAAACACACTTCAAAAAGCACTAGAAAATGGTTTGAGAGAAAGCACTGGAGACTTCTAAGGAGGCCAGCAATGAGTCCAGACCTGAATCCCATAGAACACCTGTGGAGAGATCTAAAAATGGCAGTTTGGAGAAGGCACCCTTCAAACATCAGGGACCAGGAGCAGTTTGCCAAAGAAGAATGGTCTAGCCAAAGAAGAATGGTCTAAAATTCCAGCAGAGCATTGTAAGAAACTCATTGACGGTTACCAGAAGCGGTTGGTCGCAGTTATTTTGGCTAAAGGTTGTGTAACCAAGTATTAGGCTGAGGGTGACAATACTTTTGTCTGGCCCATTTTTGGAGTTTTGTGTGAAATTATCAATGTTTTTCTTCATTCTCTTTTGTGTTTTTTCATTTAAGACAAATTAAATGAAGATAGTAATACCAAAGAATTTGTGTTTGCAATCATTTTCAGGAAGAAACTGAGTGTTATCTGACAGAATTGCAGGGGTGTCAATACTTTTGGCCACAACTGTAGATAGATCTATAGATATTCACTTATATTTGCTTTGTGTACATTATATGTGAACATGATATGTAATGATATTATGGTATTCAATAGAGTATGTAAAATAAGAGGTTGGACAAAGAAATGACATCACAATTCTTTTTTTTTTGTTAAATAATAGATCTTTATTTAGCTTACAAAAACGCATACAAATCCTCGTGAAAAAACATGAAAATCTGCATAAAAAGAGCGCAGATTTTTACCTTCATTTTCTGCCAAAAGAGGAAGAATCTACGCAAAAAATTCTACAGGCAAATCCACATGTGCACATATCCTAAGACTGCACAGCTGGCAATAATAGACTTGAGGTTTGTGGAGGAACAGTTAAAAGCACCCAGTGCCACACGGCTTGATGCGGTTTTTGACCTCACTGTTGCTTCTACATGTGAATGCAGCCTAATAGACCACAATCACTTTAATTTATACTGAAATACATTCTGTGTGTCAAATCATGACTCAAAAACCATCCAACCTCTGCAAGAGTTTAAATGGTCTCTCTGCCCACTTCAATGCCAACACTATGCAGAAAGTCAAGTTGAAGGTAATCAAAGTCTCTGAAAGCTCCTCCTAGCCTGTGGATATGCTATAAATGTCCACGATCATGTGAAAATAATCTTACAAGCCATGCCAGTTCATTTCACGGGACCTACTGTGGGTAAGCTGAACTCCAAGCGCCCTCCTATGTGTCCTTAGTATGTGAGGTCACTGGACTAAAGCCATTCATCCAGAATTTCCAGGAGCCAGTTTGGTGTCAATTTTATGCCAGGGGTTAGCTATGACATTTGCTTGTTTCTTGAAATGTATAGAAAAAAATGGAGGGCACCACTAACACACCATGAGTTTATCTTGAGGAACAAGAGGGTTCACCAGGGTATGTAAAAGACAATAGGTAAAAATGGAAAGCAGAGATCATACCCATAACAAGGGAACACCTCAATTGCACAAAAATGTAGTGATACATAAAGATCAAATTTTATTAATAATCATACATGACAAAACCGAAATACATATAAAAACAATTAAAATTGCATATAATATATGCAAAGAAACACAACACAGTGCCACACCTTAATATAAAGGCTGTGGCAAACCATACAAGGTTCTCACAAAAGGCACTATGTGGAGAAAAAGGCTGGCTTAAATATATACAACTTCACAATAAATATGTGACATAACACACTTCAAGTTGACATGGATCACATATATGTACAAAATCAATACATATGCAAGAAGATGTGTACAACCAGAAAAATAACTGGCTTAAATATATACAACTTCACGATAAATATGAGAAGTAACACACTTCAAGTTAACAAGGATCACATATATGCACAACATCAATACATATGCAAAAAGATGTGAACAACCAGAAAAAAGTGTGCATACAATACCAAAGGAGAGGGGTCCAACAGCATTTGTAATGGGCAGAAAACAAACAGTTTCTCTGATAATAAACTGATTTTTTCTTGCAAAGGGAATAAAGGAAGATTATCCCTAAGCAGGGATTTTAGCTACATAGGTCACATATAAGAGACTCAGCAATTATGGATGCCCAACAGCTATGGTATATGAACAAAATAAGTTCATATGAATCTATGTATACTCTAGGATCATTATATGCCCCAGAGTGAACAAATCAGGCCAGCAGCACCAAAGGATGGAGAGAACCCAAGTGCAAGATGAGCTCCCACGCGTATCGCCACACACAGGTGGCTTCCTCAGGGAAAAGATAACATGCCGCCATAGGATTACATTGAAACGCTCACTTTACACATGTGGCTATGCCCACCATGCATGAAGTGAGTGCTTCATGTGCGGATGGTACCCAGGGTCTGGAGGAGGGGAGACTGTCCTTCATGCCCTGGGTACCATATCCCTGTAAAAAATAGAAAAAAAAAAAAAATAGGGATATACTCACCTTCAGGCGGCCCCCCCGAAGCCCTCCCGGTCATCATCAGAGGTCATTGTCGCAAGGAATCCCTGGGAACGAAAATTGCTGTCAGCGACAATGACGACCTGGAGGGCTCCACGGGCCGCCAGAAGGTGAGTATATCCCTATTTTTTTTTTTTTTATTATTTTTAACATTCTTTTACTATTGATGCTGCATAGGCAGGGGCAGAGTGCGGGACCTGTGAGGGGCAGAGTGCAAGACCTGTGAGGGGCACAGTGCGGGACCTGTGAGGGGCACAGTGCGGGACCTGTGAGGGGCAGTGTGAGACCTGTGAGAGACCTATGAGGGGCAGAGTGCGGGACCTGTGAGGGGCAGAGTGCGGGACCTGTGAGGGGCAGAGTGCGGGACCTGTGAGGGGCAGAGTGCGGGACCTGTGAGGGGCAGAGTGCGGGACCTGTGAGGGGCAGAGTGCGGGACCTGTGAGGGGCAGAGTGCGAGACCTGTGAGGGGCAGAGTGCGGGACCTGTGAGGGGCAGAGTGCGAGACCTGTGAGGGGCAGAGTGCGAGACCTGTGAGGGGCAGAGTGCGAGACCTGTGAGGGGCAGAGTGTGGGACTTGTACGGTGCAGAGTGTGGGACTTGTACGGGGCAGTGTGAGACCTGTGAGAGACCTGCGAGGGGCAGAGTGTGAGACCTGCGAGGGGCAGAGTGTGAGACCTGCGAGGGGCAGAGTGTGAGACCTGCGAGGGGCAGAGTGTGAGACCTGCGAGGGGCAGAGTGGGAGACCTGCGAGGGGCAGAGTGGGAGACCTGCGAGGGGCAGAGTGGGAGACCTGCGAGGGGCAGAGTGGGAGACCTGCGAGGGGCAGAGTGGGAGACCTGCGAGGGGCACAGTGCGGGACCTGCGAGGGGCACAGTGCGGGACCTGCGAGGGGCACAGTGCGGGACCTGCGAGGGGCACAGTGCGAGACCTGCGAGGGGCAGAGTGCGAGACCTGCGAGGGGCAGAGTGCGAGACCTGCGAGGGGCAGAGTGCGAGACCTGCGAGGGGCAGAGTGCGAGACCTGCGAGGGGCAGAGTGCGGGACCTGCGAGGGGCAGAGTGCGGGACCTGCGAGGGGCAGAGTGCGGGACCTGCGAGGGGCAAAGTGCGGGACCTGCGAGGGGCACAGTGCGGGACCTGCGAGGGGCACAGCGCGGGACCTGCGAGGGGCACAGTGCGGGACCTGCGAGGGGCACAGTGCGGGACCTGTGAGGGGCAGAGTGCGGGACCTGTGAGGGGCAGAGTGCGGGACCTGTGAGGGGCAGAGTGTGGGACTTGTACGGTGCAGAGTGTGGGACTTGTGAGGGGCAGTGTGAGACCTGTGAGAGACCTATGAGGGGCAGAGTGCGGGACCTGCGAGGGGCAGAGTGCGGGACCTGCGAGGGGCAGAGTGCGGGACCTGCGAGGGGCAGAGTGCGGGACCTGCGAGGGGCAGAGTGCGGGACCTGCGAGGGGCACAGTGCGAGACCTGAGAGGGGCACAGTGCGAGACCTGAGAGGGGCACAGTGCGAGACCTGCGAGGGGCAGAGTGCGAGACCTGCGAGGGGCAGAGTGCGAGACCTGCGAGGGGCAGAGTGCGGGACTTGTACGGTGCAGAGTGTGGGACTTGTACGGTGCAGAGTGTGGGACTTGTACGGTGCAGAGTGTGGGACTTGTACGGTGCAGAGTGTGGGACTTGTACGGTGCAGAGTGTGGGACTTGTACGGTGCAGAGTGTGGGACTTGTACGGTGCAGAGTGTGGGACTTGTACGGTGCAGAGTGTGGGACTTGTACGGTGCAGAGTGTGGGACTTGTACGGTGCAGAGTGTGGGACTTGTACGGTGCAGAGTGTGGGACTTGTGAGGGGCAGTGTGAGACCTGTGAGAGACCTATGAGGGGCAGAGTGTGAGACTTGTGAGGGGCAGAGTGTGAGACCTGCGAGGGGCAGAGTGTGAGACCTGTGAGGGGCAGAGTGTGGGACTTGTACGGTGCAGTGTGGGACCTGTGAGGGGCACAGTGTGAGACCAGTGAGGGGCAGAGTGTGAGACCTGTGAGGGGCAGAGTGTGAGACCTGTGTGAGACCTGCGAGGGGCAGAGTGTGAGACCTGTGAGGGACAGAGTGTGAGACCTGTGAGGGACAGAGTGTGAGACCTGTGAGGGACAGAGTGTGAGACCTGTGAGGGGCAGAGTATGAGACCTGTGAGGGGCAGAGTGTGAGACCTGTGAGGGGCAGTGTGAGACCTGTGTGAGACCTGTGAGGGGCAGAGTGTGGGACCTGTATGGGGCAGAGTGCGGGACCTGTACGGGGCAGAGTGCGAGACCTGTACGGGGCAGAGTGCGAGACCTGTGAGGGGCAGAGTGCGGGACCTGCGAGGGGCAGAGTGCGGGACTTGTACGGTGCAGAGTGTGGGACTTGTACGGTGCAGAGTGTGGGACTTGTACGGTGCAGAGTGTGGGACTTGTACGGTGCAGAGTGTGGGACTTGTACGGTGCAGAGTGTGGGACTTGTACGGTGCAGAGTGTGGGACTTGTACGGTGCAGAGTGTGGGACTTGTACGGTGCAGAGTGTGGGACTTGTACGGTGCAGAGTGTGGGACTTGTACGGTGCAGAGTGTGGGACTTGTACGGTGCAGAGTGTGGGACTTGTACGGTGCAGAGTGTGGGACTTGTACGGTGCAGAGTGTGGGACTTGTGAGGGGCAGTGTGAGACCTGTGAGAGACCTATGAGGGGCAGAGTGTGAGACTTGTGAGGGGCAGAGTGTGAGACCTGCGAGGGGCAGAGTGTGAGACCTGTGAGGGGCAGAGTGTGGGACTTGTACGGTGCAGTGTGGGACCTGTGAGGGGCACAGTGTGAGACCAGTGAGGGGCAGAGTGTGAGACCTGTGAGAGACCTATGAGGGGCAGAGTGTGAGACCTGTGAGGGGCAGAGTGTGAGACCTGTGTGAGACCTGCGAGGGGCAGAGTGTGAGACCTGTGAGGGACAGAGTGTGAGACCTGTGAGGGACAGAGTGTGAGACCTGTGAGGGACAGAGTGTGAGACCTGTGAGGGGCAGAGTGTGAGACCTGTGAGGGGCAGAGTGTGAGACCTGTGAGGGGCAGTGTGAGACCTGTGTGAGACCTGTGAGGGGCAGAGTGTGGGACCTGTATGGGGCAGAGTGCGGGACCTGTACGGGGCAGAGTGCGAGACCTGTACGGGGCAGAGTGCGAGACCTGTGAGGGGCAGAGTGCGAGACCTGTGAGGGGCAGAGTGCGGGACCTGTGAGGGGCAGAGTGCGGGACCTGTGAGGGGCAGAGTGCGGGACCTGTGAGGGGCAGAGTGCGGGACCTGTGAGGGGCAGAGTGCGGGACCTGTGAGGGGCACAGTGTGAGACCAGTGAGGGGCAGAGTGTGAGACCTGTGAGGGGCAGAGTGTGAGACCTGTGAGGGGCAGAGTGTGGGACCTGTATAGGGCAGAGTGTGGGACTTGTGAGGGTCAGTGTGAGACCTATGAGGGGCAGAGTGTGGGACCTGTATGGTGCAGAGAGTGGGACCTGTGAGGGGCAGAGTGTAGGACCTGTGAGGGGCAGAGTGTGGGACCTGTGAGGGGCAGAGTGTGGGACTTGTACGGTGCAGAGTGTGAGACCTGTGAGGGGCAGAGTGTGAGACCTGTATAGGGCAGAGTGTGGGACTTGTGAGGGGCAGTGTGAGACCTATGAGGGGCAGAGTGTGGGACCTGTACGGTGCAGAGTGTGGGACCTGTGAGGGGCAGAGTGTGGGACCTGTGAGGGGCAGAGTGTGGGACCTGTGAGGGGCAGAGTGTGGGACCTGTGAGGGGCAGAGTGTGGGACATATGAGGGGTAGAGTGTGGGACCTGTGAGGGGCAGAGTGTGAGAGTTGCGAGGGGCACAGTGCGAGACCTGCGAGGGGCAGAGTGCGGGACCTGCGAGGGGCAGAGTGCGGGACCTGCGAGGGGCAGAGTGTGGGACCTGCGAGGGGCAGAGTGTGGGACCTGTGAGGGCCAGAGTGTGGGACCTGTGAGGGCCAGAGTGTGGGACCTGTGAGGGGCAGAGTGTGGGACATATGAGGGGCAGAGTGTAGGACCTGTGAGGGGCAGAGTGTGGGACCTGTGAGGGGCAGAGTGTGGGACCTGTGAGGGGCAGAGTGTGGGACATATGAGGGGCAGAGTGTAGGACCTGTGAGGGGCAGAGTGTGGGACCTGTGAGGGGCAGAGTGTGAGAGTTGCGAGGGGCAGAGTGTGGGACCTGTGAGGGGCAGAGTGTGGGACCTGTGAGGGGCAGAGTGTGGGACCTGTGAGGGGCAGAGTGTGGGACCTGTGAGGGGCAGAGTGTGGGACCTGTGAGGGGCAGTGTGGGACCTGTGAGGGGTAGAGTGTGAGAGTTGCGAGGGGCAGAGTGTGGGACCTGTGAGGGGCAGAGTGTGGGACCTGTGAGGGGCAGAGTGTGGGACCTGTGAGGGGCAGAGTGTGGGACCTGTGAGGGGCAGAGAGTGAGACCTGTGAGGGGCAGAGTGTGGGACATATGAGGGGCAGAGTGTAGGACCTGTGAGGGGCAGAGTGTGGGACCTGTGAGGGGCAGAGTGTGAGACCTGTGAGGGGCAGAGTGTGGGACATATGAGGGGCAGAGTGTAGGACCTGTGAGGGGCAGAGTGTGGGACCTGTGAGGGGCAGAGTGTGGGACCTGTGAGGGGCAGAGTGTGAGACCTGTGAGGGGCAGAGTGTGAGACCTGTGAGGGGCAGAGTGTGGGACATATGAGGGGCAGAGTGTAGGACCTGTGAGGGGCAGAGTGTGGGACCTGTGAGGGGCAGAGTGTGAGACCTGTGAGGGGCAGAGTGTGAGACCTGTGAGGGGCAGAGTGTGGGACATATGAGGGGCAGAGTGTAGGACCTGTGAGGGGCAGAGTGTAGGACCTGTGAGGGGCAGAGTGTGGGACCTGTGAGGGGCAGAGTGTGAGACCTGTGAGGGGCAGAGTGTGGGACATATGAGGGGCAGAGTGTAGGACCTGTGAGGGGCAGAGTGTGGGACCAGTGAGGGGCAGAGTGTGGGACCTGTGAGGGGCAGAGTGTGAGGCTTGTGCGGAGCAGCGACCTGTGAAGACGAGGCGGCCGGATCTCGGGCCTGCACACCAGCGCCGGGCTTTCTCGTGCTTTCTTTGCTCTCAGCCTCTGAGCTGGTGTCTTGCAGAGCAGGCGGGAGGGGAGCAGGGGGAGGAGGGGCCGGCACTGGATTGTCTGAGTGGGATTTGGGAGGGGAGCAGATCCACAGAGGTGCAGCTCCGCTCTTGTCTTTGTAGTGTCACAGTGGGGGGGCGAGGAAGGAGTTTTTTTTTTTTTTTTTTTTTCCCTGTTCCTCAGTCCAGTCAGTGTGCGCCTGGGAAGAGGCAGGGACAGGCTCTCGTTCTTCTCAAGTTTTCCTCCTCTCGGTGATATTGTTTTCTTCTTCCCTCGTTTCCTCCCACAGTGTCTCTTCCACCTGCTCCTTCTCGTGGGACAGATATCCGGAGCTGCTCTGGCGGCGGATCAGCCAGGACTGTGACTTGCACCAAAACTTCTCCATAAACTTCTGCTGATCCTTCTTTTATCTGCATGGATCGTGGCGGATCACGCGTGGAAAGGCACTCTGGACGTATCTAGAGGTGAGTTCATCCACTTTCCTTCCCGATCCCCTAGCCCTGGTGCAGATCCACTGTACAGAAGCTAGCCCCGATCTCCCGTGCAGCCCAGCCGATCGGCAGATCGCATTGCTGCCATTGACCCCGATGGTGGGGATCTGACATCTTGGCTCCATGTATGGGCAGCTTTCTAGTAATCTGGAAGAAGTTTACTAAACCCTTTAGGTGGTAACTTGCCTGTGATGTGTGGCTGAAGCTGCCATATGCTGGGAGCCCAGCCTGGCACAGATGGCACGTGTGATTGTTCTGGTGGCAGACTTTATTTCCCCACTCGTGGAAGTTTTCAGGTTTAGTTCCCCTACATTTCTAGAAATATATATAGGTTGTGGCTGGTCGGTCGCCTCCGTGCTCCAATCTGCTAATGATTTCAGGGTCATAATTGTATCTGGCGGATGTACGATGGGTCGTCGTTCTTGACTATGGCGACACGGGTGCGAATCACTTGCCTGTCAGATTCCCAACATGCTAACGAGGTGACAGTAATCAAGAAATGATTGCTTCCATTATCTGTGTGGGTGTTTCGGAGTGTGTGCTTGCTATGGAAATATATGGAGATATATTGGGAATATAGATGCCAAAATCTACTTGGTTATTAGTCCAAGTGCCAACATCATTCGCAGTAATACACACAATTTTGTGATGTCGAATTCTGGTTTTCCTGCGATCGCCGTCGCTAGTGCGTCTTTCAGGGCCCTAATCGGAGGGCGGCTTTGAAGGATCTTCTTTCCCACATGGCTCTTTTGTGTTGTGCTCCTCAGACAGAACTTCTGTGATAGTGAGCGCTGTCTTGGGAGTGGCATCTTCTGAACTTTTCTATACACATGTGGGATTTAAAGGGTATTTGTACCCAACATTATTCCAAAATAATTGTAAATGATCCATTTCTAGAGGGAAAAGAGGCACCCGAGTGGGACATTTTTTTTCTTGGCCACCTCTGCGTGACCTCTAAGGACTCACCCTAGGTTTATGATCCTGGAGCTAAAGTGACTGTTCCTTCCTAGAAAGCCTCTTGTGTGGGGTTCTTGTTTGTGTACTGTCGTCAGGATGGCTAGTATGCGCACCTCTGTTTGTATATAGGTTAATGATTACATGTATAAGTGAGATAGAAAATGACACTGAAAGTGGAAAACAGCACCAGAGAGACCCTTTCATGGCTAATAAAGGCTTTTTAATTATTTTTCCTATATGTGGAAATAGAATACGAAATCGGGTAACCCATAAACATTGGCTAAAATGTACTGTAGACATTCTATCTTAAGATTCGACAACAGTATAAATGAGTGCCAGAGTTTATTAATATTACTACTTACAAAAAAATAAAATACATGATTGCGTCTTGTCAAAAATAGAAATATATAGACTATATATAGATCTACAGATGGACATATATATGTGTGTGAAGCTTCTAGAGAGCAAAACTGGGGTGACCAAAGGTATAAATGCATACAGAAGTGGAAGAGCAGAGGTCACAGAGTCCGGTATCGGGATGGGCAGCGTGCAGGTGGAGGTCTTCCTTTTTAGCCCTGAACATATGACTGTATTCCTTAGATTTTCCTCCATGCACTTGTTTCCATGTATAACAATGCTGAGCTTTGTGCGCCGAATTTAGTCGACTTAACCCTCTATCGTATCAGGAAAACTCTAGAACTTGTTGAGCCTTTTTTGTTCCACACAGTGGTTTCATTTTGAACAAAAATCCAAACTTTGTATATTTTTATTCAAGTTATTAATATTATTTTTGTATTTAATTTCATTTGTTTTGTGCTAGTTTCAATTATTACTTGCAACTTTGATTACTTAGCTCACGTGGTTGCTTTACAAACTTGTGTTGTTGGGATATCATGTGGCGAGGAATCTAAAATTCCAGCTTAGGTCTGAATCCTGAGTTTCGCCAAATTACTATGTAGACCAATATTTTATATATCTCCTTTTCAGGACGGTCATGTTCTCTGGAAGTCAAGTATAATGATCCTGGAAAGTTATCTGTCTGGTATTCCCTTTATCTCACAATCTTTCTCAGGGCTGAGAGCATCCACCGTGTATAGTATCAGTACACACATGTATGGATGGAGTATTTTTTTTGCCTGCTCTCCAGCGGTTACTTACTTATGTTGTTAGGCCATTAGATCTTTTTGCTTATTTGTATACAACAAAATAAGATATTTATAATATATACACAATATATTAAATGAGGAAAATATTTTCTTTACAAGTTGTGTTAATTACAGGACGTTAGTGTTTGTTACTTTTATAGGCGTAAAGTGCAATTGAATATGTAACCTGGTATTTTTTTCTTTTTTCTTTGTTATAAAGAGCACAGGTGTTCTTTGTTGCTTTTTTTATACAAATGTGAAAATCACAGCATGTTTAAATCACTTTTGCTAGTTTTGTACATATATATATGTGTGTGTGTGTGTATATATATATATATACACACACACATGTATCATATGCCGTAAAAATTCCCAATATCATACAAGATATATATTTCCACCATGTCATTCATGTTTTATTCTCTCATATCAAGCTTTAACACTAGTTCCCCTGGCTGTGATACAGTTGACCTCCATTGCTCACTATTTCGGTTTTCTTAAATTTTTCCTTATGTGTTTGTAATCAATCACTTTCTATATTTTTACAGTAGCGTTACGGATTTTGGTTCCCTTCTTTGTGCCCGCAGAAAAGCCATTTTTTCTTTAAAAAAAAGAGGAAGACTTTTGCTGATTTGTGTATTTCCTAATTTTTCCCAAACCTATAGGCGCATCTAATTTTATGGCATTAAGCATTTGAAATATAAAATTGCCTCGGCGACGTTGACATTTAAAGAGTTAACTGTTTTATTGAAGGGGGGGGCATCAAGAAGCCGCATGGAATTTATTGTTAGCACTTGTTTTTTGCCGAGTTTGTTTTGTCAGTACGTTGTATGGCATAAGTGCACGCCGCGTGTATATACGAGCCACCTGTTTAGTTGCGCGGATAAATATTTTTTATGTGGGGAAAATAAATAACACCTGTTGAGTAATGCTCCACTTTATGTAGCGTAGCAGGGGCTTTGTCTGAAAGTTTGCCCAAAAGTGGATTACAGCTGTAAAGTGAGCGCCGAGATGATTCGTGGTCCTTACCACTGTGTATGAGGAATCATTTTTCTATGAAGTGAGTTGATATTTGTTGCAGATCACTGGCACGTGTTTTTCTCTTTCGTCTCAAATGATTACCTTCATTTTCAGTGGTTTTTTTCGATCATCAATAGTCATCTATGCATCTTACAATGATACATATTTATAACATGGATCTCTGTACCCGACACCGGTAAAGCTTCATAGAGGCCAAAGTGATCGGCTCCATGTCCCTTTCGGACCTGGAGGAATTTTAGGGGGTGAGGATGAGATGTTTACACAGCTGAGATCAGTAGGGCGACAGGGAGGGGGCCATGATACTGCACAGTCACCCTACAGACCCCATAACTTTGGTGTGTAATGAAGCAGGAAATGTGCCATTAAAATCCAGGCGTGTGCAGGGAGGCCACCACAGTTGTGTCTTCTGCTGTTCTGTATGAAATTGTGCGGGTGATCTTGTCTGTCCAACATATAATGTTTCCTGCAAGGCTGGGCGACACTGCTTGTTTTGTACTACTGTGTGGCACATTGTGTGCGGAGTTAACACACTGCGAGTGCCCCTAAGGAAGAGTGTGACATCATATTTCCTTTCCTAACTAGGGTCCTGCTAGATGGTCTCGTGCATGGATAGTAGCGTCGTCCTGCCCACAATGTTCTCTCCGTTTATTATATACTTTTGCGCCATCTCAAGGTAAAAGGGAACACCTTTGATATTTTTGCCACCGGTCAACCTAAACAAACAGTCGGCTTTTTAGTTTATGTGCTGTAGTGATCGGAAATGGAAGGAAATGGTCCCTTTTCCAGTAATACAACCTTAAACCAAGTCATGTAAAATAAGAGCACCATTCCACCCAAGTTATCACCTGTCTCGGTTGTGGGGTTTGGCGGACAAAGGTACAAAATGGTACTTGTAGGGTCAAGGTGCAGGCTGAAGAGAATTGGATTTTTGGGGAGATTTTGACTACCGATCTTCTCTATACGATGTTCGCAGCAGTTGCGTAGACACCATTCAGGTGAAGGTATGGTAGTGAGACAATACTTTATAGGTGGATCTAGTTGTGAATCTATGTCCGTATCTTTTTCAGTGTCAGTGTTTTTCACGCGCAGGTAAGGTCACATTCACACTTTCGGTATTTGGTGAATTTTTTACTTCAGTATTTGTAATCCAAAACCAAGAGTGGGACAATCAGAGGAAAAGTCTAATAGAGACACGTCACCACTTCTGGATTTATCACCCACTCCTGGTTTTGGCTTTTACATACAGAGGTAAAATACTGACCAAATACTGAGGTATTGCTTCATGCTGTGCTCGTTTTAGACAGGCCTTGTTCTATTTGTCACTGTTCTGACTTGTTTGCCTATTCTTTCCCTTTTATTAGAGTCAGTCATTTGGTACTCTAGTGGTGAGAACACTAAGGCTATGTGCACACGGTGCGGATCCTCCCGCGGATTTTTCCGCTCGGATTTTACTAAATCCACAGGTCAAATGACCTGCATTTCTCCTGCGGATTTAGTGCATTTTTTGTGCGGTTTTATTGCCGTTTTTGTGCGGTTTTCCACCTGCGGATTTGTAGAATGGAGCAGGTGGAAAACTGCAGCAAAACCGCACAAAAGAAGTGACATGCTGCTTTTTTTTATTCCGCACGAAATCCGCGCGGAAAAATCCACAGCATGTGCACAGCGTTTTTTTTTTAGATAGCTAATAATGGTGCTGTACAAAACGTGTAGTTCTTCTGCGGATCCGCAGGGCCAAATCCGCACCGTGTGCACAGAGCCTAATAATGGATCAACAATGATGCTGACTTTAAAGGATTTCATAGAGTAAATGACTTTGCACTGTGTCAGAAGACAACCGTTGCAGTGAAATTGCAGACCCCCTAACCCCCCCCTCCCCCAATTGCAGCTATATTTTTGGGTCGCAGCCTTTTATTTTTAGGGCTGTCTAGTTGTGTGACAGTCTGCTTCACAGATGTGAATCGAGCGCTCTATCAGTCCCAGAAGTTGCCATGTGTTTGCAGTGTCAGTGTGTCTCTGGAGTGCAGGGAGGAAGGAGCATTGGCAGTCCTAGGTAAGTGCTGCTCAGTGGAGTGATCAGCTGTGTGTAGTACTGACATGTTGTCACCCATGTCAGTGCACTTCTCTGCCCCATGGCACATGTCACCTTAATAAACAGGGCATCTATGGGCATGTCTTCTCTACGGTGGACGCCCAATGTGTTAGAAAAAAAGATAAAAATCCTTAGATAAAAATATTACAATGTTTAAAAAAATAATCTTTTTAATGTTTATCAGAAACCACAGACAGCTGAACTCTCGCACCTGAACCGGCTGATAACAGATATCAACAACCATCAGGCATCCGGCAAAAGAACAAACACACACTTGAACAATGTGGCACTTTAAGGCCCTCTTTTGAGATTATCTCCCCGATTTTTCAAATATTTTAGTAATGTGAAAAACTTTGATTTGGAGTTTCTTTTTTTCTTGGCTGAAGTTGCCATTTAGTCCCTCTGGAGTGGAGTCAGTACTTTATTGCACATGTGAAGGAAGCCTGCCCTGCAACAGTATCTGAAGTGTTAATGTCCCATGTCTCATTTCTTTCCATATAGTATCTATACATCTCGCTGTTATCGCTACGTGTTGTATTTTGTCTGTGTATGCCGGCTGCACATCTGTTTCTCGTCTCCGCATTCTGGACTGTCCTTGTACATCATCCCTCTGTGTATTATGCATGTGCCTATTATATCTGTATGTTGTGTCTGTACATCCCTGTCTTGTCTACTTTTAGAACTTGTCTTTGCCTCATAAATACATAAGGCTGCTCTGGCGCAGATACCTAACATACCTCGTATAATCTGTATCACTCTTCACTTCATATACTGTCTGTTTTTTGTGCATTCGATGAACAGTAAGGTCTGAGCTGGGGATCAGGTTATATGATTAATACACGTGCCTTTAAAGTGATGGGATCAATGGAGCCTTTATAATATGCAGGAGGAATTAATCTAGAAAATATGTAGTCCGTTACTTTCTAACAAATGAAACAATGCTGAGGATGAAGAGCATGGCTGTTTGTTACTGCCTTGGACACTTAGACTTGGTTGGTACATACAGAAATGCAGTAAGAAGTGGCAAAAGACTACAGTACCTCATTGCAGTCAAATGTTTCAGGCCTCATTAACACATAACAAATGGTACCGGTGTCATGGATCAGTGTATCGTCAGTGAACGTGTGTCCATTTTAACCATCAGTGTGTCATCAGTGTACAGTCCGTGTGTCTGTTTTTACCATCAGTGTCTCATCTGTGTACAGTCCGTGGATCCATTTTTACCATCACTTTGTCATCAGTGAACAGTCTGTGTGTCCGTTTTTATCATCAGTGTCTCATCAGTGTACGGTCTGTGTGTATGTTCTTACCATCAATATGTCATGAATGTACGGTCCATGTGTCCGTTTTTACCATCACTTTGTCATCAGTGTATGGTCCGTTTGTACGTTCTTACCATCAATATGTCATGAATGTACGGTCCGTGTGTCCATTTTTACCATCAGTGTGTCATCAATGTATGGTTTGTGTGTCCGTTTTTACCATCACTTTGTCATCAGTGTACGGTCCGTGTGCCTGTTTTTACCATCAATTTGCCATCAGTGTACGGTCCGTGTGTCTGTTTTTACCATCAATTTGTCATCAGTGTAAGGTCCGTGTGTCTGTTTTTACCATCAATTTGCCATCAGTGTACGGTCCGTGTGTCTGTTTTTACCATCAATTTGCCATCAGTGTACGGTCCGTGTGTCTGTTTTTACCATCAATTTGCCATCAGTGTACGGTCCTTGTGTCTGTTTTTACCATCAATTTGCCATCAGTGTACAGTCCGTGTGTCTGTTTTTACCATCAATTTGCCATCAGTGTACGGTCCGTGTGTCTGTTTTTACCATCAATTTGCCATCAGTGTAAGGTCCGTGTGTCTGTTTTTACCATCAATTTGCCATCAGTGTACGGTCCGTGTGTCTGTTTTTACCATCAATTTGCCATCAGTGTACGGTCCGTGTGTCTGTTTTTACCATCAATTTGCCATCAGTGTACGGTCCGTGTGTCTGTTTTTACCATCAATTTGCCATCAGTGTACAGTCCGTGTGTCTGTTTTTACCATCAATTTGCCATCAGTGTACGGTCCCGTGTGTCTGTTTTTACCATCAATTTGCCATCAGTGTACGGTCCGTGTGTCTGTTTTTACCATCACATTGTCATCATTGTATGGTCTGTGTTTCCGTTTTTACCATTAGTGTGTTATCAGTGAATGGTCCATGTGTCCATTTTTACCATCAGTGTCTCATCAGTGTACGGTCCGTGTGTCCGTTTCTACCATCATTCTGTCATCAGTGTTTTTCACGGATGGATAAATAAATGACAAAGCCTCCCCTAGCTTTTGCTCTGTTAAATATGGACAGCACATGGATGCCATCTGTGTGCTGTACGTCTTATTCCATAGACTTGTATTGGCTCTATTACCGGACAAAAATGGACTTCATAAGTTTTGCATGGACACATAGTCCATGAAAAAACATGGATATTTGAATAGCACCATAGATTATGATGGGTATGTGTTCTATCCATGAAAAACACTGATAGAACACGTGTGTGCAACACGGATGTCTGAATGAGGCCTTACTCTGAAACGCTGCAGCATCTTGGAAAAGTTGGCAAAAAAGGACATGGCATGGAAAAAAGTGTCCACTAAGGGGTTCCCCTCTAACCCCTTCCCTCCCAGGTCTCTCCCTGCATATAGGGTAGGATATGTATGTGAAAATCCAAAAGTAGTGGTTTGTCTGATACAGGGAAAAAAGATTAAAGGGAAAAAAAATAAGTTTTTGATACCTTGTTGGCCAGTTGAAAAAAAAATTGATTGTTCTCAGTGAGAGAAACAAAATAATAATCTTGTAGTTATGACACCTACCTTAGTGGCTAACAAAAATAAAATAAAGGATGTTAAAAAAGATAAAATGGAAATGTATTTGGTGGAAGCCACAGTTTGGCGTCCATATTGCACCTTCATCATCCGGACCGCTTATCAGTTCTACTTATTTAAGTCCTAGTCCTACGTTCATAACACAGGCCCTAAAATTAGCTGAAATATAGCCGTATTCTTTGTGACAATAATTCGTCCTCGTACCGTAAATGTCCCAGCAGTGAAGGTAACAATCGCCTCCAGAAGATGCAGACGTTTCACCACTTGCTTACCTGATCAAGATCAATTTGCGTTCCAGAAAACAAGTGCGGTCAGCCATAGACAAACAGCTGGAGAAATAGTGACCCCCTACCAAACTGATGAAAACTGGGTAGTTCCACCAAAAAGGTCCAGGTAATGTGGCGAGTATAGGCTTTATATGGCATGGATTCGCTTCCTCCTATAGTAACACAGCGAGGCACTGTCACCGCACACCTTTCCTGGCAAGAATACGAGTCTAACCATTCACCTGCCTACTACCGCAAGGCGACCTTCTTCTCTATCATTTCTAGCACCTTGTTTCCGGCTAGGGCGCTCTGCACCTCTCGGATAATGCATTTTTGCAAAAGTGATTCTCTAATGCGTCTCATCTTCTTGTTCAGCCTCCTCTCAATCTGATTTTCCAGGATAATAATGATTATAATAAATTGAGAAAAGGAAAGGGATCCTTGGATGTTGGAACCCAATTCAGAGTCCTAGAAATCCGAGGTTGCAGGCTTTCTGTCTTTAGCTCATGTTCCCAAGTAGCGCAAACACTTCTGCTAGATTTTTTCTTTTCACCAGAAAATCTACGTTTAACTGTCCAAGCAAAGTGGAAGCTCATGCCCACGCGCATTTAAAGACCTTGTTAAATTGGGCATTTTTGCGTGCACTTGTCCTCTATGGCGGCCTTTAAAAAACTATGGAAGCAAAACTTTTTGTACGAAACTAAATGCTGCATCAAAAAGTATTAAGTTAAGAAAAAAATATTTTAAAAAATAAAGCAGCAAAATTGCAACAATCAGAGAAGAATGTTAGGGGTTTTTTGACACCCGCTGAAAAAGTGGATAAAAAGCAGCAGAAAAAATGTTGCATTTCAGCTAAGTGTGAACACAGCCTTATAGTTCTCCTATCAGCCTTGATTTACTAACCTAGTGTTTAGTTTCCTAAATAGAGGTTTAAGGCAGTGACTGTACCCCATTATCTGTGCAATAAGATATAAAAGATATCCTTCTACTTTTCTAATACTTTAAAGAAATGTATCACTGCCTGCAGTATTTGGAAAACAAAGCGAGAGAAGTGAAGTCGGACTACATGAAGAGGCTACGCTCTGTCGGCAATGTGTATTTTCCTGAAAAATAGTATTAGGTGGAGGTGGAAGAGTTGCTTGTTTTTTCCCGAATTTTATAGATGCTAAGCAGGTCAAATGAGATAATTTTGCTGGCTAAATTCCATCTTTCTACAAAGCCGTCATTTGCGAGCGAACTCATTTTTCAAGACTCACGTAGGGAAGATTGGTAAGTGGGGAGGGGGGAAAAAGAGTAGATGGAGAATGTTCTCTCTGCTCTGTTTGCTTCCCTCTTAGGACACCCATTCCAGGAATTTCTGCATTTTACCAGCTTATCTCTACTTAAAGGGAATGTATCACCTATATTTTACTAATCAAAACCAGATACTAAAAAATATTACTTACTATGTTTTTTCAAAATCACATATACCGTATATTTATTTGCGTACTTCTTTGGGGTCAGTCATCGTGCCTAAACAGATTTGCTGCTCTGTTGTTAACAGTAGTTAGATATGTACTTTACAGCAGCCACATAGAACGTAGAGAATTGGTGTATGTTGGAGACTATGAGCAGTTTCACACGTCAAGATAGTTCCGGTACCGGAGCTATCCGTGTCCGTGTGCATACGGAGGTCATCCGTGTGACATCCGTGTGCTATCCGTATGTCCGTGTGTACCATCCGTGTGCTGTCCGTGTGTCCGTGTTTTTGAAAAATGATTTTTAATGTTAACCCTTTGACTTTTAAAAACGCACACGGACAGCATCCGTGTGCGGTACGTGTTTACACGGACCCATTGACTTGTATGGGTCCGTGTGATCCGCGCTGTTGCACAAAAACGGACATGTCAGCGTGTTTTGCACACGGACACACGGTCCGTGAAAACACGCTGACATCTGCATAGACACATTCATGAGAATGTGTCTACGTGTGTCAGTGTCTCCGGTACGTGAGAAAACTGTCACTACACGTACCGGAGACACTGACGTGTGAAACTGCCCTATGTGAGAGTTTTCTGTCCATGCTCTGTGAACTATGCAGAAGTCGTTGTTCAGGGAGGAAGAAGAGGTGAGCTGTGACCTTTCCTTGTATCCCGTGGTGGAACCTGTGATATCTTTTTACAGGTGACTTCTTCCATTATTATCATTCCTATGATGATAATGAGATGTTTATTATGTTTTGTGACTAAAGTGATTGTTGCAAAAAAAAATCCTATTTTAACCCTATGCTCAATTGTTAATGAGACAACACATCAAAAATCAATTTAGAAAAATAAATTTCTACTAATAAAGAAGTATCATGCACTATAATATGTTGTATTTCTTAAAAAAGGTTGCCGAAGATGTAACACCGGACCTCTGGTCGTGTTTTTCTTTATTAAAAAAAACCCTAAAATTGGTACCCCTTTCAAACTATTCATTTTGCAGGGAGAAGCCAAAGCAAAAGCTCCTACCATGTGTAGGGCGAATTCACATGGATACAATGTCAGAGACTTATGACATTGATTGTAAGACCGCGTTCACATGATGCTGCCACAGTGTTTTGTGGGTTTTTTTTTTTCTGCATTAGCGTTAAAACCGCATCTGTTTGCCACAATGTTACAAATTTGTGGAAAAACGCTGCAAAAATACACGTTGCTTGTGAACGCAATCAAAGTGCATGTTGAAACCATTGCTTAATTATTTTATTGAATACTGTTCTTGGAGCAGTATTATTATATCAGTACTGATATATGTCAGTGATTTCAATTTCTTATTTTTTTTATTATGATTCTAGACTACAAATGTATTTATTTACTCAACATCTGATTATGGCAACATGTACGACCATTATGTGTTAGGTGTTGTTCAGTTTTGGTGTGATGCTTATAGAGTTTTCCATCAGTATGATATTTAGGACCTATCCTTACCAGATCGGTGGAGGTGTCACAGTGGGCATCCCCACCGATCAGCTGCTACCGGAACCGGATGTAACAGTGCATGCTCCTTGACACAGTTTAGTGACCACTGGCAGGTACTACAGATAAGCTCTTACACAACTAAGGTGATCCGGAGTGCCGGCTGCAGCCACGAAACAGTGTGAAGGAGCTGCAGGAATCCACTCATCACACTGTTAACATCTAGATGCTGCGGGAGCTGATAACAGCAGATCGGAGGGGATGCTCTTATGTCGGACCCTCACCGTTCTGTTATTGGTAACCTATCCTATGGATCAGTCATCAATATCTTTGTTAATGGAAAACAACTTTACAATATTTTCATTTTTGTTAGCTACAGCTATAAGTAAATCGTAATCAAAGGAAACATATCAACTAAAACCGTATGACATTTATAGAGATAGATAAAAGTCGTCAGAAATGGCCGTCTTTGACTGTAATGAATGATTGTAGGCTGCTATAGTGAAACAAGTAATCGACCAACAAATGTTCTTGATCGTTAGCAGGCAAAAAAAATCCAACATGGCCTATGTAGTCTGAGATGGCTTTATGAGGGGCCTCTAGGGTAAGATAAAAGACCATATAACATATCTTGTACTGAAAGCAAAACAAAAAAAAAACGATTATGTTATTACCAATACTGATTGTGATACAATTTTTACGTGAGCGTTGAATGAAAGTTATTGATCAGACAGAATGGCAGGGACCTATAGTAATGCTGTTCATTAGATTGTCAGGCACACCATACACACCAGATATTTATTGGCTAATTCATCAGCTATTTATGGGATCCCACGATAATAAGGAGTAATGAGACAGCCTGATCACTCCTCCAAAATCTCCTTTTGCAAGAAATAACCGATGGGAATGTTTATGTGGGCGGTTTGGGCAGCCAAGCGGAACCCACGGCAAATAAAGTGCCTTTATGATGTTTTCCACTGATCTGGACTGACTGCATAGGTAAGACCGTCTGTGTCATTTAGGTAAGGCTATATGATCACATGTCCAGTAATGATCCAGCAGAAATCCGTGTTCTGAAACACCTTTTTAGCCCGTTATTCACTAACTGATCTGTGCCGGATCTATTTTTTTTAATATTAAAGTCAATGGGCAACAGATCCGTTAGTTCGGCAACTCTGTATTCAGTACATTTTAGGTAATGCTGGAACGCATTGTACTTCAGTGTTCCAGTGTCAATTCTTAGTTTTCCTGCATATGATTACGCATATTTTTTTTTGCTGGGACTTGTGGTAATCCACCCCATGTTCCCTATTTAATTATGTATTACTAACTTATGCATTGATTTAACTTCACTGTTTCAGTGTGTAAATATCCATCTTGGGTTAGCGCTTTTAGTATGTCTTTCGCTTTCTGTATCCTAAGCATGTGGTGGTAAAGCAAGCTGATGAGAGACGAAACCATACAAGCAGATTAAGGGCTTTCCATGAAGAGACAGTGTTAAAGAGAACCTGTCGGCAAAACTTTCCAAGTTAAACTAAAGCCATGGCCGTAATGGAGCTGGTATAAAGATTAAATTGACACATTTAGTAAATAAATCAAGTTTATGCTTCTTCCTTAATCACTTGAAGTTTTTGGCTAGTTAGATTTCAGCGCACGGGGGCCGGACAGTGCACTGTGTCTTCTCCTCCCTGTCTGTGATTCCCCGGCCTCTCCGCCACCACCGGTATCTGAATGACCTGCCTCCTCTGTTTGAAGCCTCAGCAGTGACCTGTCATTAAAGCAGTTTCTTTACATTACAAAATCGTGCTGACAGGTTGACGCAGCAGAACAGACCATGCTTGGTTCTACGATTGTTGCTTCTATATGAATTTGGTGCCTATATAAATAATCTGTTTCCCTAGTGAAAGCTCTGTATTCTTGCTGTGCCATCAGCACTTTTGTAAATTTATGACATAGTTTACACAAGGCTGTACAGACAGACCTTAAAGGGAACCCAACAGCTGCCCAATCCACGGGCAGCATGTATCAGGCACTGCTTCTTTAATCTCAGCCAGGAATAATGCTGTGGTATTTGCGAGAAAAATACACTTTAAAAGCCAATAGGGACTGAGCCATATGGGAGACTAGTCGGACTGGTGGGTCCCTGGCGACTGCTCCCCTGGAGTGACAGGTCTCTCCTTATATGCACACTCAGCGCCCCAGTGTATCACAGGCAAAGGTACCTGGCTGAAATCATACAACCAGTGACTGATACATGCTGTTCTTTGATCGGGCAGCATTTATCTGCTGTCAGGTTCACTTTAACAGTGCCCTCACCTACTAGCTGACATTTAAAATGCCCTTTGAGAAAGTTATGAAGTGTTCTGTTCCTGATCTAAGGATCTCGACTTTCAGTTGACATGAATCTATGCTGCACTTTATGCACATGCTCAGTAGTGAGGCGGTGCTGTCTAGTTTGATTGAGGAGTCAGAGGTTTGGATTACCGACTCCATATCCCAGTTGATAACGGTTAGTAAAGTATCATTAGTGCAAAGAGCAAGATCTTGATCTTTCACTGTAAGTGGTATCGTGGAGGCTTGTGGGGCTGGGATCTCCTAACCCAAAAGCCAGGCCCTTTCTAGCAAAAGTTGTGTTATTTTGGTGGACATGATCTACTTTTCGCCACTTTTTTAATAGGTGATATTTAGAAAAATCACCAGTCTGAAGTTGCCCACTCTTCTATTGAATAAAAAGAGCATCCTAGACTGGTGATGGTGTCTTAGGGCCCCGTTACACATAACGATGTCCCAGCAATCCCACCAATGATCCGACATGGATGGGATCGCTGGGACTTCGTTAGGCTGATCGCTAGTGAGCTGTCACATAGACAGCCCTTCCAGCGATCAGGACCAGCGAGCAAGCTGGTTTCCAATGTAAACAGCGGGTATCCAAGATCTACGCGGCTCTTGGATACCCGCTGTTTACATTGGAAACCAGCGTCGCTGATCTCTCGCAGCGAAGCGCGCTGGCCTGCGGGAGACCAATGATCCAAAAATGGCCCAGGACGATCGAACGCGATCAGCGATACCCAGCAGGGGGGCCGGTCGCTGATCCCCGTCACACAGAGCGATCTCGCTGGCGAGATCGCTGTGGCGTCACAAAATCGGCGATCTCGCTAGGGAGATCGCTGTGTGTGACAGGGCCCTCAGGTACTTAAAGAAGTTGTCCACTACTTGGACAACCCTTTCTCATACCCCACGCTTGACCCTCCAAAAATAAAAAAGCTTATACTCGCCTCCTGTGCCTGTGCCGTCCCAGCGGTGTCAGCACTTGTGTTCGCATTGCTCTCTTGTGCAGGTGTTATGGCACGTGAGCCTGATGCCCAATCAGCACTCGTGTCACTGTCCCGGCCTTTTCACAAATCGTTCATCAAGCGGAAGCCAGGGCTGCGGCTGCTTTCTCACTTCATCATGAAGTTCGATTTTTCCGTAGGTGGAGACAGTGACTCCAGCGCTGATTGGACTCCATTCTCACGGGTTATAACAACAGCACGAGAAGCCTGGGAACGTGAGTGTTGACACCGCTGGAAAGGCGCCAGCACAGGAGGTGAGTTTAAGCTTTTTATTTTATCGGCGCCAAAACATTTAGATCATGAAGGGATTGTCCTAGTAGTGGACAACCCCTTTAAGGCTTTAGAAGAGGCCCATTCATTTTGTTCCAAGACTGCCTGAAATGTGACACTCTAAGGGCCCCGTCACACATAGCGACTCACCAGCGATCCCGACAACGATATGAACTTGTCAGGATCGCTGGTGTGTTGCTACATGATCTCTGTTGAGCTGTCAACCAGGCAGATTTCACCAGCGATCAGCACCAGCGACGACAAGCGGGCGCGTCGCTGTGTACCTTAGTTACCAGCGCGCTGATGCAGGGAGCTGGTAACCAAGGTAAACAGCGGTTTCTAAGCGCCGTGCCGCACTTAGAAACCCGCTGTTTACCTTGGTTACCAGCTCCCTGCACCAGCGCGCTGGTAACTAAGGTACACAAAGGGTTTCTAAGCGCCGCGCGACGCTTAGAAACCCGCTGTTTACCTTGGATACGAGCTGGGAGCTCGCTGGTCATTGCTCTTCTGCCTGCCACACGCATCAATGCATGCTGGACAGTGGGAGACCAACGACCCAAAAAATGTCCAGAGCTTTCAAGAACGATCAGCGATACCCGGCAGGGGGGGCGGTCGCTGACAGATATCACACACAGCGATCTCGCTCGTGAGTTTGCTGTTGCATCACAAAACTTGTGACTTAAGGGGGTTTTACACTAATCGATATCGCTAGCAATATCGCTAAAAAGTCACCGGTTTTGTGACGTTATAGCGATATTGCTAGCGATATCGCTATGTGTGATACTTACCAACGACTGGCTCCCCCGCTGGTTATCGCTGATCGCGCAAGATTGGGCGGCTCCATTTCTCGTCGTCAGCTTCCTGCTGGGCTTCCTGCTGTGACGACGAGCGACGTTGGAGGCGGGCGGGAGGACGTCAGGATCGCTGTGTGTGAAAGGTGAGTATCGTGCGCTGCGTCGCTGCTGCATCGCTGTGAGATCTTTCTGTGTGAAAGCTCACTAGCGATCATTTAGCGATGCACCAGCGATCCTGACCGGGTCGGATCGCTGGTGCATCGCTAAATGTAAAAGGGCCTTTAGCAGCGATCTCGCTAGCGAGATCGCTGTGTGTGACGGGGGCTTAAGAAAAATACAGACAATAGAGGCAATTTATCAAATGTTGCGTTTTACACTTATCTTTTCAACTAAGTGCCCAGTTGAGTAAGGTCAGTACATGTCTCCTCCTGCTTTCTGAGCACCACAAAATGGAATCTAGTTACAGAGATGGATTAAAAGGGCAAAAAGTTGCAATTTTTGTGCAGATACCCATTACCCCAAATTTTGAATTTTTTTTAATGCCAAAAATCTGTCATAGAGGGATGGAACATTTCCACCAATGTTCTAAGAGCCTTTCGGAAATGCTTAATAAGAAAATGACTTATTGTTTAAGGAAACCATCCCATAAGCTTTTCCCCCCTAAGCCCTGAGAGAAGTTTCGCCATCCAGTGTTTAATAATTAAATGGGCGTGATTTTTTCTCTTTAATTTCTTCAGACTTGTTTCTCACCCCCTCCCCAATTAAACGGTTGGAATGTGCACGTTAAGCGAGGCGCCAGTGTCCTTTCGTGCCCCTGATGATTCAAAAAGGATATTCATTTATGCCTTTTAAACACCATGCCGATTAAAATCAGAAAGATTTTCTTCATCAAAATCTAACATCCTTGAAAAATTAATTTGATGCTTCTGTTATCAGTTAATTGAATCAGCTCAGGGACGAGGTTTGTGTGGAGGGTGATTAAAAGCGGCCTCTCTCCGGGCTTTCTTTTCCCTTTCTTATTTCAAACACTGCAACATTATGAAACCTTCCTTTTATTTTCCCATTTTTACACATTTTCACTAGAATACAAGATGAAGAAGGATTGTTCCTCTTGTCTTCCAAGCTTTAGGCAAAGAAAAGTCCTGTAGTTTCTGAGGTGGCCATAAGGCCACCGAATATTAAGGAGACGATCTAAGTCCAGTAATATTTGTACCCAGTCCTACCTGACTGCAGAAGATTATTTCTTAGATGTCTCTTTCTGGTTTATATTTATTAGAAGGGTACACTATAACTTCCTAAAAATAAAGGTGCTACCAGCTTTTCATGCTGTCCATTGGAATCGGGATGGGAAGGCACTGTAATTTTATTGTAAATTCACACGCGGCAGAAATTTCGGAATCTTTTCTATTCATCTGATTGAGGCTTGCAGGAATCTGTTTACTTGCTAGCAAAATAACCACATTTTGATGTATGGAAAGAATTTTCAGCCACAGAAATGTTTTTTTTTATTGTTATTGCATTAACTATTAGTGATGAGCAAATGTGCTGGGATAAGGTGTAATCCGAGCATGCTCGGGTGCTAAGGCCCCTTTCACACGTCCGTGTCTCCGGTACACGTGGTAACAGTTTTACACGTACAGGAGACATGTACACACGTAAACCCATTCAGATGAATGGATCTGTGCACATGTCAGTCTGTTTCCACGGGCCGTGTGTCCATGGACAAAACACGCTGACATGTCCAATTTTTACCTTCAGCACGGACGGCAAAACGTCCCGCACACGGAGAACACACATTGATGTCATCCATGTGACAGCTGCCGGGGAAGAAGCGCTACTGTAAGCGCTGTTCACCGGTGGCAGATTCTGAAGATGGCTGTCATTCTCGCCTGCTCTGCCAGTGAGCAGAGGAGAATGATGAGCGCTATATTAAAGTCCGAACGACAGCAGGTGGGGGCTTTTGGGACTGTTTCCCCCATCATCCGACACCTGCTGCCGCTAAGAACAGTGACAGTAGGTGCGGATGATCGGGATATTGCACAGCCCCCACCTGCTGCCACTCGGACTTTAATATAACGCTCATCATTCACCTCTGCTCGCCGGCAGAGCAGGGGAGAATGAAGACAGCCGGCTTCAGCACCAGCCACCGGGGAACAGCGCTTACAGTAGCACTTCTTCCCCGGTGGCTGTCCGTGTGGTACTGATGCGGCACAAGGGTAGCACATGGTTGCCACACGTAGTACACACATGGACATGGATATCTCCGGTACCATTTTTTCTGGTACCAGAAATATACAGATGTGTGAAAGAGGCCTAACAGAGTGTCTTCGGCGCGCTTGAAAATGATGTTTGAGTCCCTGCGGCTGTTAGAAAGCTGCAGCACATGCAGGGATTGCCTGTTTGTTAGGGAATCCATGGATGTGTTGCTGCTGTTGAACAGCCGTGATACATGCAGCCGCAGGTATTATTCAAGCTCACTGAAGTCACCTGGTTAGCACCCAAGCATAACACCTTATCTCAGCACGCTTGCTCATCAGTGTTAACTATTACAGTAGTTCTTTTCACAATGTGACTTATGTCTGCAGTAACACTGGCTGATTTTATGATACAATTTACAAAGGTGATATATACCCCTCCAGTATAAATGAAAGGTGGCCACTCTGAATTGCTATTATCTTTGAGAAGCACAAATTACTGTGGTCCGACACTAAGGAGATGGGTGACTGCCAAATCCTTTTAGATTTCAAGAACACCACACAGTCAGGACCTATATCATGCTGTGGGTCAAAAAAAAAAAACCTCACTGTCTGAATGTACTTTCTAAATGGAGCTAGCAACAAAAAATCAACAAGTCCAATCTATGAGAATTTGAGTATAACTCCAACTTCATAAAGGTCTCCTGTACTAACAATTATGTTTTTACCATTTGCACCTCACTAAGGGCTCGTGCACACAACCATATTTTCGGACAAATGTTAGTCAATGGGTCAGTGCAGATGCCTGATTTTTTTCACTGACTTCGTATGAAAAAAAAAATTGCAGCTTGATATTGGATAAGACTCACCAAGTCGAAGTCTATGGGCTTGATAAACAAATTGGATGCCATATAGAGCCACAGCGGAGCATCCAATTTTTACGGCTATATTGCAATTCTGTAACATAGGAAATTGTAAGTGGTCTTGGAAATGAGATGACAAGTGGAAAAAAATGCTCCCACTTTTTGGATGAAAATCTATTTTTTATACTGTCTTATGACCCTAGCCTTAGGCTGACTTCATATGGGTCGCCCTCCCAGGGCTGTGGGGTACTCGGTACCGGGCCGGTGTCAGGGGAATGTGTCACAGCAGCGGTGACCCGGTCTGTGGCCCTGGGCGCCCAAGTAATGGGGGATGTAGTTAATGGAATGGAATAGTTCGTGACGCCACCTGTGGTGTTCGGCAAGTGAGATGTGCAGCCGACGCTGCAGACAGATCTGCTGGGACTGATGGTATGGTGCAGCAAAGATGTAATAGCTCCCCACAGGTGAAGCTATAGTCCCAGGGCAGTGTAGATGTGGCTGGCACGGGGATATAGCAGTGCCGGAAACGTAGGAAGCAGACAAGACACAGCGGGGTGCAATTTCTGTACCTTTACTTGATAACTGCAGTCCAGGGTCCTGATTACAGATGGTAACGGACCAGGCTAGCCTGGAAGCAGTTCAGGGATTCTCTCTCAGCAGACGGGCTGTGCAGTCTCCTTCCTAGCGCCTATTTGAATGAAGTACTCCAAGCACTGAGTTACTCTGAAGTTCCTCCTGTCAGATGTTCCCAAGAACCTTACTTGCACGGCAGACAGCTGTAGCCTCTCTCTTGGGGACTCCTCGCTCTGAGTCCTGGCTCACTATCCAAGCTGCTGTTGTGTCCCAAGTCTTAGATGGGAGTAGGGCATTTACAGCCTCCTACCCCTCTGGTATCTTTTGCAGGACTGTTAGTATCCGTACAACCGTGGAGACCAGGCTCCAGTCAAGCTGAGGGAGCTCGCCTTCTGCAGCTCAACCTCCAGCTTCTCTTCACCCTCCGCAGACTAACTAACTCCTCCTTCCTCCTGGCCCTCAGTCTATGGGAACGCAGGCGTGCGCATGAACATGCGCACACCTGCGTTTGAAATCGCATACATTTTAAGAGTTAACATGGCTAGAAACTGGTTAAAATGCATGCGCCTGAAAAACCCAAACGCATGCAAAACGCATGATGCATTTTTTGCATGCGTTTCTACTGCGCACGAAGCGCAGCGCTAAAAAGCGATAATATGAAAGTAGCCTAAGCCTAAATGCTGCAGATAGCTGGGTTTTGGGCGGATTGGGTCCTCTCACCCGAGTTTGGTCATATGATCGTTACACGGATGTGTGAAACCGACTTTGATGCCTAGATTGGCTGCGGGTCTTCTTATCCGTACTTGACAGCATCATACATGGCTATGAGACTCATCTTCAGGCCAGGCGACCAATGGCCGGTTCGTGCATCACGGAAATCTTCAGACCCAGAGAAGCAGATGTCTAAATGCAGCAAAAGGGAGGGTTCAGAAGTGAATAGTTTTTTTTTTCTGCTGCAGATATGCAGTGGAACAAAATCTACTTTTTGACAGTTTTCATTGTGGAAATGTCACCCGTAGCAACATAAAGTGCGTTCTGTGAATGTGTAAAAATTACAGCATGCTGCAATGGATCTAGGGCCCATATTCACCTAATAGCACAGTTTCAGCAACATAAAATCTAGTCTCATCTTGCTCAAGGTGGTGTGGGTCTATGGCCACGTGTACACGTTGAATATTTGGTGAGGTTTTTACTACATTATTTGTAAGCCAAAACCAGGAGTGGGTAAAAAATGCAGAAGTGGTGACTTGTTTCTTTCAGGCCATGTGCACACATTCAGTATTTGGTGAGTTTTTTACCTCAGTGTTTGTAAACCAAAATCAGGAGTGGAGCTATCATAGGAAGAGTATAAGGCTGAGTGCAGACGGACTTTTTTGCCCTGCGGATTTTTCCGCGCAGAATTGAAGAAATCCGCATTTTCCTGCGGATTTCTTCCATTTTTAATGCGGTTTTTGTGCGGTTTTCCACAGCGGATTTGGAGACTGGGGAGGTGGAAAACCGCACAAAAGAAGTGACATGCTGCAGATTTTGTACCGCGGAAAAATCCGCAGCGTCTGCACAGCGGGTTTTTTTTCCATTGATTTACATGCTACTGTAAATCACACTGCGGATCCGCAGCGTTTCTGCGCGGTAAAATCCGCTGCGGATCCGTAGGAATTCTGCATCGTGTGCACACAGCCTAATAGAATAAAACGTCACCACTTCTGGATTTATCACCCACTCCTGGTTTTGGCTTACACATACTGAGGTAAAAATCTCACCAAATACTCAACTCGGTCACATGGCCTTAGGGTATGTGCACAAGCTGCGGATTCTGCTGCTGATTTGGCCCTGCGGGTCCGCAGCAGAATTTGCTGCGTTGTACTGTACCATTATATCCTATGAAAACTGCAGTGCAGACGGTGTGGAATTTTCCGCGCAGTTTTTGTGGCGGTTTCTAATCCGCAGAAAGAATTGACATGTCATTCTTTTCTGCGGATTCCGCTGCAGTTTGCCATCTCCTCCATTGTAGAGGTGGTAAACCGCAGGGCAAACCCGCAGGCTAATCCGCAGATAAACCTGCAAAATCCGCATACCAAGCCGCAGCGTGTGCACATAGCCTTATACTTTTCCTCTGATTGTTCCTCTCCTGTTTTTTTCCTCTGAATGTTCCACTCATGGTTTTGGCTAACAAATACTGAGTTAAAAATCTCACCAAATACTCAGCATGTGCATGTGGCCTTAGAGTATGTTATCGTTGCATTTGTGCCACATTTTTCATGCTAAAAAAATGCAGCATGTTACTTTAGCAGCAGAGTGAATGCGATTTCTGAAATCTCATGCAGATGTTTATTTTTTCCTTGCAGATTTGAAACAGTTTCATATCTGCAGCATGTCAATTACCATATTTCAGTGTTATTGATCCATTTAAATAAATGGGAAAAAAATGCATAAAGAAAACATATCAAAATATTGCGCACACATTTTACGCAGCATTTTTCCTGTAGCAGATTTTTTTAAATTCTTTGCAATATTGATTGTGTGCATATACCCCAACAGTTATGTCCATGACACCTAAGGGGTAACCTTTTATAGGGAAAGGCAATTGAATGTTTACACCTTGATATTATTATGCTTTGCTTTTATAGTGCCATTAATTCCACAGCGCTTTACAGACAGTATCATCGCTGTCCCCAATGGGGCTCACACTCTAAATTCCCTATCAGTATGTCTTTGAAATGTGGGAGGAAACCCACACAAACACGGGGAGAACATACAAACTCTTTGCAGATGTTGTCCTTGGTGGGATTTGAACCCACGACCCCAGCGCTGCAAGGGTTAATATACTTGTACCATACTTTTAAGGTTGGTTAAGAAAAAAAAGCTCAAAATTTTTGTGGAATTTAACTGATGAAAGGTCGAAAGACCACAGCAGACTAAGGGTATGCGCAAACCTCAAGTATTTGTGGAGCGCCCTTGGCGCGTAGCACTCGGCGCAGGCAGGGGCGTTGGGTACTCGGTACCGGGCCCGTCGACTTCAATGGGGGACGGTGTCATGGCGGCGGTGATCCGGTCCGTGGCCCTGGGGCATCCATTAATTAATAAATTAGGGGGGAAAAAGGGGAAAAGTTGTGTGTGATGTTAGATGTGGTAAAAATGAAGATAAAGTTTATAGATGAATACGTGACGCCACCTGTGGTATTCTGGTCAGAGGTGACCAGCGCTGCGGTATTGTTCCCCTGAGACTGTTGATGTGGCGCAGCTGAGGTAAAAATAGCTCTCCACAGGTAGAGCAATAGTCTCAGGGCAAAGATGCTAAATTAATAGTCAAAATGGCTGTGAACGTTGGGGTGCAGAGAAATGAGAGAAGGACACAGACAGGTGCAGTTTCTTTATCTTTTACTGGCAATTGGTTGCTGTCCGGAGTACCACATACAGGTGATGGAATGAGTCCGGCTCGCCTGGAGGCATTCAGGGGATCCACCTTGCTAGGTGGGGGTTTAGGACCTTCCTTCTGCGCTATGTTTGTGGGTCTCCTGCTGTTTATAACTATGCTGCGACCCTCTATTGCGTGATAGTTTCACTAAACTGTACGGCTGTCAGCGTGAGCCTATTCCACGGGTACCATCCTTTTCACCGTCAGCCCCGGGCTCATTATCTGCTGCCGTGCCCTCTGTTGTGCAATGTCGCACAGGAATTTACAATCTCCTGTACTTTCAGATTCGGCGATCAGGACATACAGCTCCTGACCACCAAGGACTCTGACGTCTCTTTTCTCTCTATTAGCGCTTCGCACTGGGGTCTGCTATACGCAGCTTTCGGCTTCCCCGGAGCCTCTCTGTCTCAATCTTGTCCTTTTCCCTCTTCACAGATCAGCTCCCTCTCTTGAACTGACTAGATCTTCCAGAAAGATCTTTTTACCTCACGTTTAACTGTCTTGTCATTTCCCTCACAGCTCACAACTGCTCTCGTTTCCATGACAACCCCCTCAGCTCACTTCTAGCTGACTCCCCAACCCCCTCTGCTGGACAGAATTTATAAGGCAGCTCCCTTTTCTGATCTGCAGCAGGAATTGTGATTTAATCTATGTTACCTGGCATGGGGGCCCCTTTCTGCCTACAAGCATGACTTCACCTCTTAGAGGGAGGCAATGTCACTGTGACAACCGGACTCTGGGGTGTCACATTTGCAGCAGAAAAACTCTTGAGTATTAGGGTACATACTCATTTGTGAGAAAAACGGAGACGTGCAATCGGATAAAAAATCAGATTGCACTCTGACCAATGTTAATCAATGAGTTGCATCTCATCTGTGATTTTTTTTTCTCAGATGAAATCGGACTGAGAAAAAAATCGCAGCATGCTGCTATTTGCTGCATGTCTTGGACGAGACTTGCCAACGCAAGTCAATGGGTGCGAGAAAAACGCACAGTATTCGGGCCGTCCGTATGTCGTCCGATTTTTATTGATACCTTACCACTCTGTGGCATATAACACTGTAAATGGTCCTGTAGATGATTGTAGAAAAATAATTGCAGAGAAAAAACCGCATTACATACACTTGTCATACGGATGTCATATAGATGCTATGTGAGCAAAATCGCATTGTACTCGCATGACACTCGTCCGTTTTTTCGGTCCAGAATATGGGAACATTTTTTTTCACACATATGGGTATGTTCCCATAGGCCACATTCACACGTTCAATATTTCTAAGCCAAAACCAGGAGAGGAACAATCAGAGGAAAGGTATAATAGAAACACGTCACCACTTTATCACCCACTCCTGATTTTGCCTTAAGGGGGTTTTACACTAAGCGATATCGCTAGCAATATCGCTAAAACGTCACCGGTTTTGTGACGTTATAGCGATATTGCTAGCGATATCGCTATGTGTGATACTTACCTCCGACCGGCTCCCCCGCTGTTCATCGCTGATCGCGCGAGAATGTCCGGCTCCATTTCTCGTCGGGCGCTTCCTGCTGGGCTTCCTGCTGTGACGTCCAGCGACGCGTGGAGGCGGGCGGGAGGACGCAGGATCGCTGTGTGTGAATGGTAAGTATCGTGCGCTGCGTCGCTGCTGCATCGCTGTGAGATCTTTCTGTATGAAAGCTCACTAGCGATCATTTAGCGATGCACCAGCGATCCTGACCGGGTCGGATCGCTGGTTGGATCGCTGGTGCATCGCTAAATGTAAAAGGGCCTTTACACATACTGAGGTATAATACTGACCAAATACTGATTGTGTGAAGGTGGCCTTCACAGGAAATACTCTTGTGTAAAATTTGCATATATATGACACAGTTTTACAAATGTTTTTATGTGTTTTTTCTTGCGTTTTTCCCCATTCATTTGAATTAGTGAAAACCGCTTAAAAAATGCTGAAAAAATTGACATGCTGCAGACTTAACCCCTTAACGACTGCCGATACGCCTTTTAAGGGCTGCAATTAAGGGGCCTTTATTTCTCAGCGCAAGCTTTTTAAAGGCGCTGAGAAATAAGATTATAGCGCCCCCCCCCAGGCAGCTTCACCAGCGATCAGGACAGCAACACACGGGTAACAAGCGACGCACGTCGCTTAGTTACCCACTGTGTACCTTAGTTACCAGCGCGCTGGTGCACGGAGCTGGTAACCAAGGTACACTTTGGGTTTCTAAGCGCCACGCGGCGCTTAGAAACCCGATGTTTACCTTGGTTACCAGCTCGCTGGTCTCCCGCCTGCCACACGCAGCAATGCGTGCTGTCCAGCGGGAGACCAGCGATCAAAAAAATGTCCTTGCCATTCCTGGTCGATCAGCGATACCCGGCAGGGGGGCCGGTCGCTGATAAGTGTCACACACAGCGATCTCGCTGGTGAAATCGCTGTTGCGTCACAAAACTTGTGACTCAGCAGCGATCTCGCTAGCGAGATCGCTGTGTGTGACGGGGGCTTTAGTTAGATAAAAATTATAAAAATATATATTTTTCTGTTAGGGAGGGGTTAGGATTGGGGTTGGGGTTAGGGATGTGGTTAGGGTTCTGTTAGGGTTGGAGTTGGAATTGTTTTTTTTTCCAAAGTAAACAAAAATAAAATGACGATATGTCGGCTTGAGTGTTCACTACTCGAGTTTGCATCGGGTGCTCGGGTATGTACGGAGTATTACGAATCCTCACGTTTTTTTGGTTTCTAATAGCCGCAAAACATGCATGCAGGGACTCCAGCATGTCACTCGAGCACCCGCAAATTTTGGTGCATACCCGAGCACCCGATGCAAACTGGAGTAGCGAGCCCTTGCACGCAACACTAATGACGACATATTCAATATGACAACCTAATGTTATCTAATTCTGTGTTTTACCCGTGGGTTCAAAATGCTCACTAGACCTCTGGATAAAATCCTTGAGGGGTGTGGTTTCCAAAATGGGGTCTCTTGTTGGGGTTTCCTCTGTTTAGGCACATCAGGGGTTCTCCAAATGTGACATGGCATCAGCTCTCAATTCCAGACAATTTTTACTTCAAAAATTGAAATGTTATTCCTTCCCTTCAGAGCCCTGCCATGTGCCCAAACAGTGGATTTCCCCCACATATGGGGTATCGGTGTACTCGGGAGAAATTGCACAACAAATTTTGTGGTTTCTTGTTCTCTTGTTACCCTTGTGAAAATAAAAATGTTTGGGTCTAAAGTAAATTGTTTTGTGAAAAAAGTGAAATGTTAATTTTTTCCTTCCATATTGCTTCAGTTCTCGTGAAGCAACTGAAGGGTTAATAAGCTTCTGGAATGTGGTTTTGAGCACCTTGAGTGGTGCAGTTTTTATAATAGCGTCACTTTGAATATTTTCTGTCATATAGGCCCCCCAAAGTCACTTCAAATGTGAGGTGGTCCCTAAACAAATGGTTTTGTAAAATGAGAAATCGCTGGTCAAGTTTTAAAGGGAACCTATCACCCCCCAGGCGGTTTTAAGTAAAAGAGTCATCTTGTGCGGCACTAATGCTGCATTCTGTCAAGGTGGCTCTTTTACTTAGCGTCCCTTCCACTGCAGAAATAATCGTTTTTAAAATTGTTCAAAAATACCTGAATTTTGACAGGGGGGCAGGTCTTTCCCCCTCTGACAGACGCCTCGCATCCATCAGTCATTTCGTATTTAGCGTCGCCTTCTCAGTGTTCTTTTGAAATGCTGGCGCCTGCGCTGTACTATAGTTTCGTGGGCATGCGCAGTTAGCGCTGCCCGACGTGCCCGTGCTCTCATATCACATCTCAGCCTTCATATCGCGCGGCCACAGATCCCGCAGTCGCTTATGATTTATTCACACTGCGGGGCTGGGAATCTTGGGCATGAGAGCCGCAGAAAACTACTGCCCATGCCCAAGATTCCTGGGAAGGAGTCCGATTTTCAGTCAGGAATTTTCTGCATAGCCTCAAGGGAACAAAAATTAAAAGTTTGAAAATTGCAAAATTTAAATTTCTTTTGCCAAATTTCAATTTTTTTCATAGATAAACGCATGTCAAATTGAAGAATTGTTACCACTATCATGAAGTACAATATGTATCAAGTGTTCCAGAGTTATTACATAAAGTGACACTGTTCAGAATTGCAAATTTTGGCTTGGTCATTAAAGTCAAAATTGGCTCGGTCACTAAGGAGTTAAAAAATTGCTGTGACTGTTCAAATATGCATGGATAAAATAAGCATGTGCATGAGATTTCAGGAATCTCATTCACTCTGCTGGCACTGTAAGTGCAGCATCTTACCCATGAAAAACGTGCAGAAAAAAATATGGCAAAAATGTGGCATGTGGACAAGTCCTAATATATAGTGATGAGAGAGTATACTCGTTGCTCAGGTTTTCCCGAGCATGCTCGGGTGTCCTCCGAGTATTTTGGCGTGCTCGGAGATTTAGTTTTCGTCGTCTCATCTGCATGATTTGCGACTTGTAGACAGGCTGAATACATGTGGGAATTCCCTAACAAACAGGCATTCCACACATGTATTCAAGCTGTCTGGCAGTCGCAAATCATGCAGATGAGACGACGAAAACTAAATCTCCGAGCACGCCAAAATACTCGGAGGACACCCGAGCATTCTCGGAAAAACCTGAGCAACGAGTATACTCGCTTATCACTACTAATATATATATATTAATCCGCTGTATTCATGGAGGGCTTGTTGTTTTGGCTGCACTACATAGTGCAACATATGAAGATGACAGATCTGCTTTAACTGCTTTGCCCTCCCTCATGGCACTGTTGTGTTGGTGCTGCCAGGCAACTTGTGTTGCCAAGAGTAGTTCCGTGATAAGACCTAGAACTTCGGTGTGACTTACTGGCGCACGACTATTTTAGAACTGTGATTTTGCTGTGAATAAAATAGCCACATGAAAGTTGCGTTGAAGTCTGTGGCAAGTGTGTCGTGGGATTTGCAACCAGCAACAGAAAATCCAACACGTTTGGAAATTTTGATGAAGCTTGACACCAGAGGAAACATTACATGCAGTGTAAGGGCATGTGCACACGTTGCAGATTTGGCTGTGGAGTTTTCCACACGGATTTGGCTGAATCGGCAGGTAAAATGACCCGCGTTTTACCTGCGGATTTAGTGCAGATTTAGGCTGTGTGCACATGTGCGAAAACGCGGTGCAAAACGCTTACAATCCGCAACGCATTGAATTCAATGGCATTCCGCACATGCTGTGCTAATGCTGCGTATTTTTCCGTGGCGGAATTGCATCGCGGAAAAATACGCAGCATGCACATTCTTTGTGCGGAATCGCGGGAATTCCGCACACATAGGAATGCATTGATCCACTTACTTTCCACATGTGGCTGTGCCCACCATGCACAAAGTAAGCGGAAAATGTATGGATTGTACCCACGGCCCGGAGGAGAGGAGACTCTCCTCCATGCCCTGGGTACCATATCCTTGTTAAAAAATGAACTAAAATAAAAAAATTGTGATATTCTAACCTTTCGGCATCCCCCGCAGCCTTCCCAGGCCTCAGTGATGCTCCCGACAAGTCCCGTTCCCAGTGATGCCTTGCAATAATGACCTGTGATGACATAGCGGTCTCGCGTGATGCTACGTCATCACAGGTCATTGTTGCAAGGCATCACTGGGAACGGGACTTGTCGGGAGCATCGCTGAGACCTGGGAACGCTGCAGGGGCCGCCAGAAGGTGAGGCTATCACAATTTTTTATTTTTTTTTAATGATTTTTAACATTATATCTTTTAATACTGACGCTGCATTGGCAGCCTCAATAGTAAAAAGTTGGTCACACTTTGTTTGACGAGTGTGACCAACCTGTCAATCAGTTTTCCAAGCGATGCTACAGATCACTTGGAAAACGCTATAATTCTGCAAGCTAATTACGCTTGCAAAGCGTTAGTTTTCGCTGGAATTCCGCATGCGGATTTCCCGCAGATTTCCCATGGCAGGGAGTTGCGGAATTGCCACGTGTGCACATAGCCTAACTGCGGATTTTCTGCAGATTTTGTGCGGATTTCGCCTGCCTTTTTACACCTGCGGATTCCTATAATGGAAGAGGTGTAAAAACGCTGCGGATTCCACACAAAGAATTGACATGCTGTGGAAAATAAACTACGGCAAATCTGTGCAGAATTTTCCGCAGCGTGTGCACAGCGGATTTGGTTTTCCATAGGTTTACATGGTACTGTACACCGCATGGAAAACTGCTGCGGATCCGCAGCCAAATCCGCAACGTGTGCACATATCCTTATGTAGCTATTTCAGGGTTGCACAACATGTGTCCCTATCCTAAAAGGGACAACACTTGTTGCGATCTTCTCAAGATAAAGAAGAACCCTGGAACCAATACATAGCAGGATGTCGGGGAATACTGGTTGGGAAATGCTGTAAAAATCCAAAATCTGAACTTGTTTAAAAACTATTCAATCCACATTTGATTATTTAACCCATTGCATACTTTTACGCCCAGTATGAATTAATCAATACTTCATTGTAATCAGGATGTGGAGGTGAGCTAATCTACCAAACATAGTGCGTGTCACCTTACTAATGGCAGGTGACTTGGTGTAATACCCTACCTGTAGACCCAGGAGATTGTTAGACCCATAAGCTGGCACTCTGCAAACACGTGCCGTTATAGTACTCAAGACCTCACCATGCAGTCACACGTCACAATTTAATTAGGCGACCCTAATTAACAAAACTTGGCACTCGCCTCTCTCCTGCCCTTGTCTTCTCTGGCTCAGAATCAATGGCTTTGATATGCTAATTAGGGAGTAATTTAATTTCAAAGGCCACAATTAACAAGGGTGTTGTGGACATGCTGTAGTTAAGCGGCGTAATCTAATTTGCATTAGTAACAAGCAGGGACTAATTAGAAGCTTAATTAGACACTTAGCTGGCTCTTATGTTTACCTTTTTAATGAGATGGAGAAGAGAAGCTTCCTCATCTAGTACAGCATTACTTAACTATCAAGATCTAGTGGTGTAGGGCTATGCCGGCCATTGATTAGACACAAGGCAAGGACTATACGACTATGGAGGTATTTGACTGGCAGAGTATCCCACAGGCTTCTTCACCTTTCAGGATGGACTCCAGGCACAATACTTTGCTAACTAGTGAGATAATTGAAAGATTATTTTTGTATTTTCTCAATTACGGTACTTTTGTAATAGCGGTGTGTAGTATTAGTGCCGTATATGTGTGACAGACAGGTCAAAGCGGATCAAGATCAGGATAGAATGGAGACAACAGTAATAGTTAGCTATTTTTTACAAGAATAAAGCCTTATGTGTGCACTTTTTATTCAGTTCTTCCCCACACCAATTATTTAGATAGGATTGTTTTCACATGTTTTTTGTGTGCTCCAAATTGTCTACAATCCTGACAACGCCACTGCAGTTTTGTGATAATAACAGAAAATTGCCACAAAAAAAGTGACCCGGCTGCAATGTGGCAGGGCACAGGCCAAGTGTGATAAATAGTCATCTCTTCCTGCAGGTATCCATAATACAGAACTAAGGCCACGAAACCGGTCTGTTAGGGGGAATTCACACATCAGAAATTCTGCCATTGAATAAGACTTGAAGAAAGAAATATGTTTGCTGCTATTCAGATATATAGGAGGAATTTTTTTTTTTTTTGGTGCAGAAATCTCTGTAAGACCGGGGTCACACTAACCGACGCAAAATACGGTCCGTAGCTTACATGCGTAATACGGATGAATGGCCCCTAAACAGTGCTCCGTATGTCATCCGTAAGCAAGGTGTGGTCGCGTATTTTGCGCATGTAAGCATCCGTATGTAATCCGTATGGTGAGATTTTCTCGCAGGCTTGCAAAATGGACATATAATGGAGTCCTATGACAGGGTTTCTAACAGAAACCAAAGAATAGATATAGACACATAGAATGCATATATATATATATATACACACACAAGTCATTGAGACAAATATATATGTATGTATATATATATATATATATTTATATTTCATAGAGTTCTTCATAGCAGAATAGCCGCTAATTCAATTGCCGGCTTCTATCAAATCATTCCCCAACCCGACATGAAATGACACATGGTTTACATTCAGTAAAGCATTTCATTTCATGTTTTTTTTTATATGTCCCTGACTAATAATTAGATGAGGGTTTGTGTGCAAAATTTGGGAGGTGTAGGTGTTAATTTAAGGGGTTAATTCGTTGTAAAAAATGTAATTTGTCAACCAGAGAGGTAAAGCGGGTGAGTGAGGGCAGATTTTAATAGCCATGAGAGGGACCATTGTTTTTGGCCGCCCCCTGGCTACAAAAATCTGGCACTTATCCTCTCTATTCCCATTGCCCTGTAGTGGTGGCGAATGGGTTAATATAACAAAGGGTTAATGTCACCATTCGATTCTGAGGTGACATTAAGCTGATTAATAATGGAGAGGTGTCAATAAGACACCGATCCATTATTAACCCTATACTAAGAAAGGGTTAAAAACCACACACACACACATTAATTAAAAAGTCTTTTAATGAAATAAATGCACAAAGTTTTTGACAAATTTTTATTAGTCTGGTAATCCAAAATAAAACCATGACCTGCAACAAAAATAACATAAAAAATCACCAATATCCTTACCTCTCCGCCGTTCATGTCCTACGCTGCAATCTATCAGAAGGGGTTAAATAGTTTACAATGAGGACCGGTGCACCCGGTGTCTTTTAGAAAAGCCGGCAATTCAGTGCACTATACAGTAAAATCAGACTGACAGGTTTAATGTGGTCCATGTGTAATCCGTATTTTTTGCGCACCCATAGACTTGCATTGGCGTACTACTGCCGTAGTACGCTGACAATCACAGCATGCTGCGATTGGCACGGACCGTAAAATATACGCAAGAAAAATACGGCTGATGGGAGCTGCCCCATAGAGAATTATTGGTCCGTGTGCAATGCGTTTTTTTAACGCCTCTCACTCGTCCGTATTCCTCTCTAGTGTGACCCCGACCTAACACATCTGCTACAGGTGATGTATAGTACCGTATTTCTGGAGAAACCAGGATCAGAGATTGAAACAATTAGAGCCAACCTCATAGTGAATTACCTTAAGCTCATTATTATGGGTTTTCCTTTGATAAAGTGCAAAGTTTTCTTCTTCTGCAGCCACATTTTGTCTTCCAGCATTTGGCCACCAAGTGAAGTTTCCACAAAAACCTCTTCTGAGCACTTATTGCCGTATTCTTGTATAGATCCGTCAACATCTACAATCGAATCCTCCACACAAAGCAAAAGCTACATGTGAATACACCCCTAAATTTGTCACCATGTTTTTGTTGTTCCACCTGAGAGTAGCGTGATGCAGGGGCAGAGACCCTGATTCCCAGCTATGTATCACTTACTGGACTTCTTGCTGCTGCTTTAATAAAATCACTTTTATTAACTGCAGACCTACCAGTTCTCTGAATTCAGAGCTCTGTATAACCACACACCACTGATTAGCTGCCAATCAGTGGAGGGGGGTGGAGTTATACAGTGCTCATGAATATTGAGGACTACATGACAGCAGGTGTAGTAGTCCTCTTGTGATAATCACCTGCTGATAAAATAGTGACACATTGCTGGAATCAGGGTCTCTGTGTGCTACTTTCCGATTAAGTGGCAAAACCTGGTCCCTTTAAACCAGGGCTGTGGAGTCGGTAAGCCACAGTTGCGACTCCGACTCCTGGATTTTATCAGGCTCCGGCTCCGACTCCGACTCCTTCATAAATGGCCAATTCATAACAACAAATTTATTGTTGTAAAATATTAAACATCGTGCTTATTCAGTTTCTCACCATCATATAAGTAATCAGACCACTTAGAGCAAAAACTACATTTATTAGAATACAATTAGAATATAGCAAATAACTTTTATAAACTTTTCTAAACTGTAAGTAAATATGCAATAAACACTTTTATGCAGTTAATAAGAAGAAATCTATAAATTTGTCCTCAGAAAAAGTATTGCCTCTGTCAGATCCTCCTTCATGGATGCCCTCAAATCTGATCTAATTATTTTGAGAGCAGAGAACAACCTCTCTACACTAGTGTTGGTGGCAAAGCAGTAACCACTCGGGCAACATCTCTGACAATGTCAGGATACAGAGGAATCGCTTGTTGCACTGTTATTTTTGATGAACGGTCAAATTTCTCAATTTCTTTTAGTGCACATGAAAAATTCTGCTGAAATGTACTGGCTGTGTTCCTTGATGGGGATGACTCTTCTTCTATGCGGGAACGCTTTGCACGGTCCTTGTGATCCAAATATTTTTCGAAATTAAATTCTTCATCAGTTGATGATGAGGGTGAAGATGTGGCAGAACGACCAAATTCTTCTTGTTCCTCCTGACTGTTCTGCAACCCTTTCATCCTTACTGCTATTTCAAACAGAGCTTCTTTTCCTTTACTTAGCTGTTGATCATCTAGAAGAATCCAATGCATTGGGTCTACATAAACAGCTGCCAAAAGAATGTTATTTTGTAATAGTAGCTCCTCTCTCCGTTTCATTGATGTAGCAATGCCACTTGCAATTAACCCTCCTCTTTGGGACAGGCGAAACATCAGGTTCTTCCACTCCTTTAAGAAAATACCTGGAGTTAAGTCCTCTGCTTGTAATTTTTTAGTCACTGTAAATGGGTGCTCTAGCAATTTTTCCAGCTCAGTCACCTGATTCCACTGACTTTCAATTAGCGTCAGTTGAGGGTTAGCCATGTCTACAAGAAAGGTTTTCAGTTCAACCAAGCGCTGAATCATTAAGTAAGTACTGCCCCATCGTGTGGCTTGATCAATAATTGCCCCTTTTCCAGCACGTCTCTTCAAAATTGAGAGAACTTTAGGGGTTCTGGCAACAGTAGACAATTTTCTCACCTTGCCAATCAGTGCAGCAGCATGTCCTTCTTGCAGACTGTCTCTTATAGCCAGCTGTAGCGTATGCACAACACAGCGCATGTGATGAATGAAAGAACATATTGACACAGTTTCAACAAGATCATCTAAACTATCATGTTGCTGTTCATCTGAAGCAACTTCAGTTTGCTCCTCAGTTACAATACTGTGTTCCTCTATTTCAAACATTTCTGTGTCTGTGGACCCAGAATGTTCTTCTAGCTGCTGGTCACCATCATTACTCTCATTCATTAGCTTAATAGTACTTATCATATTTGAAGCATTGTCAGTTACGACAGAAAGAACTTGCTCTTTTTTAAGTTCATAGTCTTGCAGAACCTTTTCCACCAAGACCTGGAGAAACTCACTGGTGTGATGAGCTTTGGTGTCTTTTACTGCCAATGTCTTGGTAACTATTTCATTTTTGTCACAAACAAATCGGACATTGATGGCAAAATAGTTCACTCTGTGACGTGTGCAGGCATCCATTTTAAGAAACAGAAAGCGTCCCTTGAGAGTTTTTTAAGTTCTTCCTTTTGTTTAAAAGCTTCTTCGATTACTAATTTTCTAATACTCTCTCTCTCCAGAGAAACACCAAGCTTGCGGGCCATTTCCCCATTCAGACACATAAAAGCTGGTCGTGAAAATAATGAAATAGGCACACTATCCTTTACAACAAGCTCTATGATCTGTTTTTTAAATGTATCTACTGTCATTGTCACAGTAACTTTGTCACTGACAAAATATCTTGCAACTGATGGCTGCAAAGTTCTCTGCTCCTTTGTTTGGCTGGAAGAGCTGGGCACTGGTTCATTGGTTTGGATGCAGTCTTTCTCATCCACTGCTTTCAGTACTTCTGGATGAAAGCACTGTAAATGTCTCTTTAGATTAGAAGCTCTGGTAGGAGCATTTTTATCTTTGCCTGAATATGCACTCATCTTGGCTTCACAGCATTTGTTTTCGTCTGGATCATTTGTCATACACTGACAGACATAATGTTTTCTATCTTGAGTGATGGTGAAATGTTCAAATACAGCTGATTTAATGTGATGCTTCTTTGACATTCTCAGGTTTTTAATTCTGCATTCACAATCCAAATGACAATTGTTTTTCCTAAAAACAATTGTACAAAATTATTGCCAGGTCGTACAACTGATATAGTGGTCAGTAATACTGTTATTATTCCTCATGTACTCACAGTTAACTGATGCAAAGTTTGTTGAAAGGATAATACTTCTTACAGTCTTCCTCTTCTGAGTAGCAGGCAGCTGTGAGATGCTTGGAAGACGCACACTTAGTATGATCTAGTCTAGAGGAGGAGCTTTACTACTAAGAATTTGCAACACATTTTCACTTTCAGTTTCATACATTGTAAGTAGGGGGGTTGGGGCAGCATGAGGTTAACCAAGTATAAGATTAGATAAGGGCAGTGGAGAACAGTGACACACAAGAAGTAAGAAATGTCTCTATCTCCAGCAGAACTGCTTATCACTGTTGTTCATAGTTTGATAGAACATATATATTTGAGTAACATTTATAAAATTCATATGAAAGTTCAATTATGAAATATTAATACATTTTTTTTAAAGCTGGAGTCGGAGTCGGTACATTTCTACCAACTCCGACTCCAACCAAAACTAACTCCGACTCCACGACTCCGACTCCACAGCCCTGCTTTAAACCCACTTGTCAAAAGAATGCTGGTCATTGTTTTTAGGTGAAGTACACCTAAAGTGGCAAACTGTGGCATTCTATAAGCACCAATTGAATGTGCCTTAAAAAATGAAGGCTGGACTATTATTCACACCTATAATCAAGCCCCCTATGGCACACCATCTTAAAGAGAACCTGTCATCAGGATCATTCATGTTAAACTAAAGGTATGGGCAGAATGGCGCTGTCATACTGATTTATTCCATACCTTTAGTATCAATATCAGCAGCCTGGTTTTCGTTAATGATAAATTTCGGGTTCCTCGATGCTTCGGGGTGGGACTTGTGGCTCAATGAAAAGCAGATATCTCATTCTGCTCATGTGTCACCTCATTTTCATGAAGGTCGCCGGAGGTCGATCTGCGCATGCGCCAGCCCCATTTTCATGAAGACCGCCACCAGCGACAGCATCGCCTATAGCTAAGACGGCCCCAAATTTAAATGAATGCATGATGATGAATACAACAGAGATAGTGGATGGGCCGTGTCTGAGCAGAAGACTCGTCCCACCCCAAAGCACGAAGAAACTTATCATGATGATTTATCGAAAACCAAGCTGCAGATTTTTACACTAAAGGTATGTATTAAGTCAGTATGACAGCGCCATTCTGCCCATACCTTTAGTTTAACGTGGATGATCCTGACGACAGGTTCTCTTTAAATTCTGTCAGTTGCTCCCAAATAGAAAACATTTTTCATTGTTCTTTACTACATAAAACATACAAATTATAGATGGCTGCTAAAAGGAGCAACTGACCCAATTTATAATGGCACGTGGCAAATCTCACCAAGACTGAACAAACACCTTAAATTTATATCTCTACTACTTTGGTTGTACTTTGACTCGCAGACTTTTTTTTTAAAGAAGTTTCTATCAGATCCGCTAAAAGCTATGATTATGCTTTTTACTTTTTATTGCTCCTGATTTTTTTTCCCACCGTTTTCCCATTTTTTTTGACTGCAAGATGATTGTTAAAGCATTTACAGCTCTTTCATGTACTCTGATTTCTTTCACGTCTTTTGTACACACTATTGGCACAGTACAGTACGATGATGGCCATTTGTCTGATAGAAGTCAAAGTGCAATAGCAGCTGCAGAGTTGCTTCACGGCCGGCACCTGGTTGTAGGAAAACTCATTTTAATTTTTGTTTTAAAGTGTTGTGAGATGTGCACAGAGGAATGATGAGCTGAGTTGTGTCTACTACCTTTTGTCAGTGGTGCTATTCTATGTTATCTGCCCCCAGCTTTATAATGTAGTAGATAACCTAAGCCAGGTTGAGGTGAGCATATGCAAAATTGCCCATTTTACTTTTGTATGCTATTTATGTGTTCTTTTTGTACACCTGTATGTCCGGATTGTACACCCGTATGACATAATTTGCATCGGTGAATTCCTTCCTGTACCAAAGGACAGCGCCATTGCAATATTTGTGGGTTTCACGTAATCGGACGCAGAAAAGTTCATGACTAGTTTTTCAAGACACCGTCAATGTGTGTGTGTGTGTGTATATATATATATCTTGGCCCAACGTGTTGGCACCCTTGATATTGTTCTAGAACATGAGGTATTTAAGTATTTCTTCGAGAACATTATACACATTTCTTTCTTTTGTGTGTATTGGAACAACACAAAAAAACATAGAAAAAAGGCAAATTGTACACAATTTCACACAAAACCCCAAAAATGGGCCAGAGAAAATTTTTGGCACCCTTACCTTAATATTTGGTTGCACCCCCTTTGGAATAAATAACTAATCTTTCGCTTCTTATAACCATCAAGGAGTTTCCTACACCTTTCAACTGGAATTTTGGTCCACTCTTCTTTTGCAAACTGGTCCAGGTCTCTCATATTTGAAGGCTACCTTCTCCCTAACAGCAATTTTAAGATCGCTCCACAGGTTCAAGGGGATTTCGATCCGGACACATTGCTGACCACTTCAGAACTCTCCAGCATTTTGTTTTCATCCATTTCTGGGTGATTCTTGAAGCATGTTTGGGGTCATTGTCCTGCTGTCAAGGCAGGGCACCCAGTGCCAGAGGCAGCAAAACTACCCCCAAAACATATTTAAATCTCCATTATATTTGACTGTAGGTACTGTGTTACTTTCTGTGTAGGCCTGATTCTGTTTTCAGGAAACAAATTAAAAACTGAGAGTCTGAACTGAGAAAGTAAGTTAATGTGTATGCACAATGTAAGTGCATATTAACACATGACCATTAACCAGAGAACACAAAAAGCAAAAAACACAAATATCCTAAATTAAAAAATAAACTGCAAATATTTGTGTTTTTTGCTTTTTGTTTTCTCTGTTTTCAGGAAACAGTATAATGATGTGCTTTACCAAAAAGATGGTTTCCCAGAAGGATTTTTACAAACTGCCGTCTAGCTTTTTTATATCTGTGTTAGCAGTCGGGTCTTCCATGGTCTTCTGACATAGCGTTTAATTTCATTCAAATGTCGGTGGTAGTTCACTCTGACACTGATGCACTCTGAGCCTGCATGACAGCTTGAATTTTTGGGCACTTAATGAATTTTGTTTATCCACCATCCAGACATCCTGCGTTGCAACCTTTCATCAATTTCTCTCTGCCATCCACATTCAGGGAGATTAGCTACAGTGCCATGGGTTGTAAACTTCTTGATTATTTTGTGCATCGTGGACAAAGGAACATCAAGATCTCTGGAGATGGACTTGTAACCTTGATATTGTTGATATTTTTTTAACAATTTTGTCTCTTAAGTCCTCAGGCAGTATTTCCCTTTCTGTTTTTCATGCTTAGTGTGGCACACACACACAGATACACAATGTAAAGATTGAGTCAACTTCTCACCTATTTGGTTTCAAGTGTGATTTTCATATTGCCCACACCTGTTACTTGCCACAGGTGAGTTTGAATGAGCATCACATGCTTGAAACAAAGTTGTTTATCAACAATTTTGAAAAGGTGCCAACAATTTTGTCCGGCCCATTTTTGGGGGTTTCTGTGAAATTACAGTATGCTCTGTTTGCCTTTTTTTTCTTTGCTTTTTTGTGTTTCTCCAATACACACATTAAAATACAAACAAAGAAAATAAACATGTTTATAACAAAACATGTGTAATTCCAATAATTTTCTGGAACAAATATTTAATTTTCTGGAACAATTTCAAGGGTGCCAACACTTTCGGCCATGACTGTTTGTAGTTGTGACATGTAAAGGAAATGATGCATAGTTTGTAATTATTTTAAAAATATAAAACATTTTTTAACATATAAATCTGAAAATTGTCACATGCATTTGTGATCAACCCCCTGATACACCTAAATAAAATCCTGATTGACCAATTGCCTTCAGAAGTCACATAGTTAGTAACTTGAGTCCACCTGTGTGTAATTTTTTCTCAGTATAAATGCAGCTGTTCTGTGAAGGCCTCAGAGATATGTTTGAGAACATTAGGGATCAAGCAGCATCATGGAAACCAAGGAACACACCAGACAGGTCAAGAATAAAGTTGTAAAGTTGTGGAGAAGAGTAAACCTGGGTTCGGTTATAAAAAAAAAAAAAATAATAACCCAAGTTCTGATCATCTGATGGAGCACTGTTCATCATCCGAAAATGGAAGAGCATGGCACAACTGTAAACCTACCAAGACATGTTCGTCTACCTAAACTGACTTTATGTAAGAGTGGCAAGAAGAAAGCCATTTTTGAAAGCAAGCAATAAGAAGCCATGTTTGCAAAAAGAAAAAAACATGCAAGCTACACAGCTAGCATATGAGCTAAATGCAAAGCCCTATGTGTGGCGGAAAACTAACACTTCACCATTACCCTGAAAACACCATGTGCACTGTCATACATGGTGGTGGCAGTATCATGCTCTGGGGATGCTTTTCTGCAGCAGGGACAGGCAAACCGGTCATAGTTGATGGTAAGATGGATAGAGCTAAATACATGGCAATCCTGGAGGAAAGCCTGTTAGGCTAAGTCTCCAAGATGAGCTTTTATCATGTTTTTAATGCCGCCTGTTTTCTCTGCATCAAAAACACAGTTCCAGTCCCACCGAAGTGGATGGGATTTCTAGGAATCTCATACCCTCTGGGCTTCTTATTTGTGCTACATAAACTCAACTGTGATGCTTTTTTTCCAGATCTGCAGCATGTCAATTTCTCTTGCGGGTACACCGAGTTTTTTGTGCAGATTTTCTCCATACATTTACATTAGATGCAAGTTACCCAATTTAAATAATAGGTGTAGAAATTCTGCAACATCAAAAACCCACCAAAAGCTGGGAATGTAGCCTTAGAGGCTGAAAAAGACTTGCACCTGAGGTGTAGGTTCACCTTCCCATTCAGAATCTGTGACAAGACTTGAAAATTGCGGCTCACAGACGCCCAACATCCAATCTCACTGAGCTAGTTAGTTTGTAAAGCAGAATGGGCAAAAACTGCAGCTTCTAGATGTGCCAAAAGACTTGCAGCAAAAGGTGGTCCTATAAAGTATTGACTCGTGGGGGCTGAATACAAATGCACGTCCCGATTTTCATTTATATATTTTTTTAATAATTAGAAAATCATGTATAATTTCCTTTAGGCTGGTTTCACATTAGCGCTTTTTAAGCGCACGCACGGCCGGGGGTAGCTCCGCCCCCGAGCCGGCTCTCTGCCCGGCGTGCCCGCCCCTTGCTTGTAGCGCCGCCTCCTAGCGCACAGCGGCGCCTGCGATCGGCGCACCCTATCTTTAGCATAGGGTGCGCAGATCGTGCGCAGGCCGTGCGCTAGTTGCGCTTTGACCTGCGCTGCGCACTTTTGACGGTGCGCCGAGCACGCCGAAATCCGAAAAGTTTGATTTTGGCGCGCACGGCGCACCGTCAATAGTGCGCAGCGCAGGTCAAAGCGCAACTAGCGCACGGCCTGCGCACAATCTGCGCACCCTATGCTAAAGATAGGGTGCGCCGGTGCGCTAGGAGGCGGCGCTACAAGCAAGGGGCGGGCACGCCGGGCAGAGAGCCGGCTCGGGGGCGGAGCTACCCCTGGCCGTGCGTGCGCTTAAAAAGCGCTAATGTGAAACCAGCCTTACACTTCACAAATACTTACTACTGTATGTGTTTGTATACCACATAAAATTCCCCAAAAATACATAAGTTTGCAAGTGTAACGCGAAAAGACGTGGCAAAGTTCACAAGGTATGAATGTTTTTTCAAGACACGGCATGTAATGCCTCATTTCTATTGATTCCTGCTCTGTGGTCATGTAAATATATTGGGTCGGGCTCTCTTTACTGTATACAGACTACATATATCAAAGACTAATAGGATTCTACACTGTAGTCAGCATAGACAAATAAGCAGCAGCTTGTCAAGTGATACGGACTTCCCACCGGGGAAACATTTCTACAAATATACCGCAGGCTCTATTAGCCCTGCTTTGGCCTCACACATTAAACTTATTACGCATATTATATATCTCCAAAATATGAAGTCAGATGATAAAAAAACGTAGTAATTAGCTTATGCAGCCGAGCCTTTCGCAAGCCTTATATACACATACATGCCTAGCGTGTGTATATACGTGTACATGTTTTTTGTTTTCCGTAGTCTTTGCTTGTAAGGTGTTGTGAGGTTGTTAACACAAGTTATGGGTTGAGCAAGTTTTTCCTATCTGAGCGGGGTGTGGGAGGGCAGAGTCCAAGACCCTTCGCCCGGCTACTTTTGTGAGGTATACAGGTAAAACAATAAGTGCGCCTCCTCCTTGTCCTTTTCTTATCATCACAAACATCCCCTCCCTGCAGAGTCCGACCTGTGCGGCAGAATGTGGATTGGCCACTTTTGAGTGTCGGCTGTAAACTAACGCCCTGTAATGTTTACTTGCTCCGAGGGGCACTGATCCCGTGAGCTGTCCCCACCAGTTCCACCGGTGCCTACCTGAGCAATGAGCTGACATGGATTCCTTATTTCGGACCTGCTGTTTGCTTACGATTCCAGGGTTTGCTCTCCACGTGTGAGTAACTTAGTATTACAAGTTGTGCCAATTCTCAAGAATTATCATTTAATTCTGGAAGAAGTTTAACTCTTTGTATTGACCTGTCCAATAAGGCTACTTGCATAACAGCCTTTCTTCTTTAGGCCTAAGGCCGGGATCACACATGCGAGAAACACGGCCGAGACTCGCGTGTGAATACCCGGCACTCGGATTGGAGCGTGCGGCCGCATAGCAATACATGCAGCCGCACGCTCCGCTCCCGAGTGCCTGTGGCAGTGCCCGGTATTAACGTGAGGCTCTGGCGTGTTTCTCACATGTGTGGTCCCGGCCTAATTCACATTTGAGGTTGCAGAGGTTATAATGCATCGGCAATGCTGTTGTTTTTCTCGAAAATGTTCCTCCATCTGTAAACCCTAGTAAGGGCAAGTGATTTCCCAGATAAGTCAGGCAGTGGTTGGAAAAACTCTAAAATCAGCATAAGGTGTGAATGGGATCTTGTAAAATCGTCTTGACTATTGCAGCACGTCTGGCTGCCTCGGTAATGGCCTACATGTGGCTTGCAGAGGTTTTATGGCAGCTTTACACAATACATTTGCCAATATGTTCCTAAGCACGGACTGCTCAGATTATTACAGTGCCGGGCAGTAGAATCTCTGATACTATGTAGATGAATAGAAGCCCATAATTGTGAGGAATATATCATTACAGTTTTTAATAGACAGATGTGAGTCAATGCTAGTTGTGTAATAATAGATGAGAGCGGCGTATTAATAATACAATCTATAAACATCTGTACAGAGCTGTACTCCGCAGCAGAGGCGCTATATAAACTATGATTTACATACGACTATTCAGAAAGCTTAGATCTGCTTCAGAACACTCGGGCTTGGACTGGCCCGCAGGAGAACAGGAGAATGCTCCGGTGGGCCACCACCCTCTTATATGAGCAGTACTTGGCACAATACACTAGAATCACTACGTACAGATAAAGGCGGCATCTTGTTCATTTACCAATCTACCAGTTCATTTTTATATACATTTGTGATTGAGGATAATATCACATGTAGCTGAAAAGTGGGGCCCTGGAGATGGTTACTGGTGGGCCCTTGGCACCCTAGTCCGACCCTCTACTTGCATCACATTTTTTGTGATGTTCTTGATGTATCATTTCTATTATAAAAAATAGTAGTATGTATATGGATACATTTCTATTTTCATAGAGTATAATGGGAAAAAGAACGTATGTCGCGTTGGTATCCAAATTTACACATCACCATTTCTGTCCTTTTTTTTTTTTACAGGATGCAAATAACACAGTGTACTATACTTTATCATCCTATGGAAAAACTGATCCATCTTTATAACATTGCAGTCTATGGAAGATGGATGCAAATATATTGTCATACATTTGCTTGTTCTTCCTTTATTTCATGTGTTACTTTTTTTTTTCCCAGAAAACAAGTCACGTGATCTGAGATTCTACCCCATGTCATTAAAAAAAAGTATCAGTTTTTAAGAAAAACTAATAAAATTGTAGATGTTAAAAAAAATTGAGTTTTTTACATCATTGTTTATAAGCCAAAACCAGGAGAGGGACAATCAGAGGAAAAGTATAATAGAAACCCGTCACCACTTCTGTATTTTTAGAAAAAGTAACATGTAAAGAGGCAGCGAAAACTACCACTGGCCAAGAAATTCTTCAAATCTCAAAACTCCTCAAAAACTTGGACATTTCTGCTCTGAAAACGTTGCAAAAATATTCTTTGTGCACACTGCTATGTTTTTTTTTCTCCAAAATGCAGAATGCTTGAAGTATGGAGTATTCCCATCTTATTAGCTATAGGACTTGAAAAACACTAAAACAATATATGTGCTGTACCAAACGTTGCAAAATAAATAAGGGACTGAAAATACTTGTAAAACAGTCTTGTAATATTTTTTTCATGTGTTTTAAGGCCCTGAAAAAATGTTTTGTTTTTAAAATTCTTGGGTGAGCAAATGCCCCATTTATTGCATGAAATGTAAAAAGTGTGGTTTGTTGTAGCTACTAGTGATGGGCGAACGTGCTGGGATAAGGTGTTATCCGAGCATGGTCATGTGCTAACCGATTGTCTTCGGCGTGCTGAAAAAATGTATTTGAGTCCCCGCGCCTGCAGGTCTCTCGGCTGTTCGACAACCCCAGCACATGCAGGAATTACCTAACAGCCGAGAGACATGCCGGTATTACCTAACAGCCAAGAGACATGCCGGTATTACCTAACAGCCAAGAGACATTCCGGTATTACCTAACAGCCAAGAGACATGCCGGTATTACCTAACAGCCGAGAGACATGCCGGGATAACCTAACAGCCAAGAGACATGCCGGGATAACCTAACAGCCAAGAGACATGCTGGTATTACCTAACAGCCGAGAGACATGCCGGTATTACCTAACAGCCGAGAGACATGCCGGTATTACCTAACAGCCGAGAGACATGCCGGTATTACCTAACAGCCGAGAGACATGCCGGTATTACCTAACAGCCAAGAGACATGCCGGTATTACCTAACAGCCGAGAGACATGCCGGGATAACCTAACAGCCAAGAGACATGCCGGTATTACCTAACAGCCAAGAGACATGCCGGTATTACCTAACAGCCGAGAGACATGCCGGTATTACCTAACAGCCGAGAGACATGCCGGTATTACCTAACAGCCGAGAGACATGCCGGTATTACCTAACAGCCGAGAGACATGCAGGTATTACCTAACATACGAGAGACATGCCAGGATTACCTAACAGCCGAGAGACATGCCACCACAGCGACTCAAACATATTTTTCGAGCACACTGAAGACTCTTGATTAGAACACGAGCATGCTCAGATGACACCTTATCCCAGCATGTTCGCTCATCACTAGTAACCACATATAAAGTTATGAAACACTCTTTGAGAATCACAGTTGTTAGTGTTGGGGTATGTTCACACATACAATAGATTTGTTTAACAAAATATCCTATTTAGTTAAGTTGGTCAATTTCTCCCAAAACAATATCATTCACATGTGTGGAACATATATTTATGCATAGAAAGTTCTAGAACAAATCCGCCTGTGAGAACAGACCTTTAATGTGGCAAACTGCTATTGTATAAAGAAAACTGCAGCAAAAGGGTTGAAAAATCACATGTGAAAAAGACGGCTTGGAAAATGAATAATCACGTTTTTCCACTCACTTGCATTTCTCATTCCTAGCAGATTAAAATTGGATCATTTTGGTATTAATAAAGACTAGTTATTCAATCGAGAGTAAATCTCAGTATTAAAGTAGCGTTTTATGTCCTCCCTTGTCATGTAAATATTTGCAGAAAACAGTTAATATTCGTATACTGTACACATGGCTTATATCTCGCTGTCATACACAGGCTGTGGAAAACGTCATGATGGTGGAATCTGCGTCTGAATCGATTCGATCAACTCCAACCAGTCAAAACGGAGTTGGCAGTATTCCTAACCAGTCAGATGGAGGTGGAGCAAGGGAAGGCAGCGCCAGTGGGGAGACTAATGGAGAGTTGAGCACAGCAGAGCTCTTGCATTTCCAGCAGCAACAGGTAAATTTAAATAAGACAATTTTTAAAAAAAAAAAATGGATAATTTTGTGTTTTGTTTCTTTTTTGCATGGGGAAAACTGACTTACATAACTGGGGTGGAGATAGATGGAAAACAAGCAGGTGGAGGCACCGATCCAGTGCTGACAGGGTCCCTTTAAATACTCAAATCCTCCCAATTTCAGTGCTGCTCCTGTAGTGATTAAGTCACATCATTAATTCACGTGACCACTGCAGCCAATCATAGGACTCCGTAGTCACGGGCCATAAACGCCAACTAGACTGCTGCGGACAATGACTAGATGCAGTAGTCACATAAATGATGGATGTGACTTAATTGCTGGAGGATCCATGAGTCCAAGCGTTCGAATAAGTGAGCAATTCTTTATGTTACATTTTTGAATGACCTTTTGAAAAGGAGGTACTTGGAGAAATGATATATACCGATCAAATACTCCACTTGGCAATGAAACCTAATGGAATATATTTCATGTATAAGTTGGGACTTCTCCTTGAGTGCCCACTTTGGGAGGAGCAGAAGCCCTTTGTGAACCGAGGCTAAACTGCATGTTTTCCGAATACTTGTCTTCTATGTTCTTCTGTCTATCGTTCTTCCTCTAGGCTCTACAGATGGCGCGGCAGCTTTTGCTCCAGCAGGCGACGGGACTGAGCACTCCTAGCAGTACAGAGAACAAGCAACCTTCAGTGCAGGTGAGACCATAGCACAGGTGCGTGGAGAAGCAGTGTCTTTTGATAAGGGTAGAACGATCTTCTCTTTTGTGTTTCGCTACCACAGGTCCCAGTTTCAGTCGCTATGATGTCTCCGCAGATGATCACACAGCAACAGATGCAGCAGATATTGTCTCCGGCCCAACTTCAGGCTGTCATGCAACAGCAGCAAGCTCTTATGTTACAGCAGGTAAGGTAGGAAGTAGGAATTATAGCTTGATCTGCCTTATTTTTACATCAGAGGCATCTTGTTAACAGGCAGAATATATAAATAATAACATGTATGCACATAAAAGCCAGTGTAATGATCATGGTGGGAACACTACAAATGCTTGATCTTACTTTTCACTTTCGTAAGGCTACGTTCCCACCTTGCTGATTTTCTGCACCTATTATGCATTTGTACTGCATTCATAACTTTGCGGTTTTTTTGTCTCTTGTTGGTGTGACAAGCTTCAAATAAAGCTGCTTTGTTTTGGATACTTCATGGTATTTGGCTTTGACAAAACTTAACTGATAGGGCTCACTCACACTTAAAAATTGGATTGCATTCGGACCAATATCATTCAATGATTCTGTGTGGGGTCATTCCATTTACAAGACAAAAACTGAGCTAATAATGGCTACAGACTGTTCTTTGAAGACAGGCACAAAAATGAGTGAACGTATATTGTACATTACACTATTCTCAATAGATTTCAACACAGTTTGATTTTTCGAGAATACAAATTAAATGCAAAATACAGTGTTATTACTTGGTAACTTATGTTACAATACCATTACTTCATATGAGAAGTAAACTTATTGTAATGCAAGTTACTAATTGTGTTGTAACGTAAGTTACCATGGAATGACCCTGCCTGCTCATCTGCAATTTTTTTTCAGCTCTAATCGAGTTTGGATCACTGAGCCACTGTGCTGCCCTGGGAAGTGGACAATAAATATGGAGTTCCCAAAGCTATTAATATCAGCTCACAGCTGCACAATTAGCTTTTACTGGTTATTAAAATGGGGGACCCTAAAAAAATGAACACTGAAGCCAATTCCCTTAGGCTGGGTTCATATTGCGTTAGAGCAGTCCGCTCAACGCATGCGTTAAATGGACTGCGCTAAAGCAACTCCTTATTTTTGATTGCATTATGCGATTGCGCTAGTGCAGTTGCTCCATCTGCGCTAGCGGTGACAGACCCTCGAAACGCTACAGACCGCGTCTGAGGGTCCGTCACAGAATGACTGCACATCGCTAACGCATGCCAATTATGACATGCGTTAGCAATGCGATACATTATGGCAGCCTATGGGTGCGTTAACGCATCCGTTATATAGCGTTAATGCCCATATGTAACGGATGCGTTAGACGCAGCGCCATAACGCAATATGAACCCAGCCTTAGAATTGCTATTCTAGGCACAGGATTCCAGGGCCACCATTAGGCATCACAGGGATCTGTGATGCTGATGGGAGGGGGGTAGTATGACAGTGGAGGCAAAGATTTCTTCCAGGCATAGCATGCCCTGGAGCCTGGAAGAAATCATTAGCATACAGAGATAAAATACAATTTCAGGTAGGGCTAGTTTAACATTTCTACCACCTGTATGCCCATATTAATAGGTTATATACAGTACAGACCAAAAGTTTGGACACACCTTCTCATTCAAAGAGTTTTCTTTATTTTCATGACTATGAAAATTGTAGATTCACTTTGAAGGCATCAAAACAATGAATTAACACGTGTGTAATTATATAATTAACAAAAAAGTGTGACACAACTGAAAATACTGTATGTCTTATATTCTAGGTTCTTCAAAGTAGCCACTTTTGCTTTGCACTCTCTTGGCATTCTCTTGATGAGCTTCAAGAGGTAGTCACCGGAAATGGGCTTCCAACAGTCTTGAAGGAGTTCCCAGAGATGCTTAGCACTTGTTGGCCCTTTTGCCTTCACTCTGCGGTCCAGCTCACCCCAAACCATCTCAATTGGGTTCAGGTCTGGTGACTGGTGACTTTTGGTCTGTACTGTATGTACATCCCAGAGGGTGAAAGATTTCCTTTAATTGAAATAAAGACCCTGATACCTTTATTTTAATGGAAAAAAAATAGCAAATTTATACACCCCTTTATCCACTGAATAAAAATATCCCCTGTAAAAGAATAAGAATAATAAACAACCATATCCATCATCTGTCCAATGTGAAGATAATCCTGTGATGCCCCCTGTAAAAGAATTAAAATAATAAACAACCATGTTCCTCACCTGTCCAACGAGAGGGTATTTAATTTGACCCTTGACGAGTCTTGCTCTGCTACATCTACCGTAGTTGCCAGGCTGAACTCTGGCATGATGCGAGCATTCAGCTTGGCAGCCACAAGAGAAACTGAGCTGAACGTGCTAGTGCAACATCAGTGCCTCGCAGTGTCATGAGAAAGGTGAGGGGAGTTCTTAGCCAATGAACTCCGTACACATCAACGTTCTCACACCCTAGCTGTGACGTTAGAAAGGTGAACAAAGTTCATCGGCTAAGAACTCCGCTCACATTCACGTCATCGCGAGACCCCAATGCTGCTCTGTGACTTTTATTTTTCATTAAAATAAAGGTGTCAGTGTATTTATTTCAGTTAAAGGACTTTATTCAGGATGTTTTTATTTACAATATGACTGTAGGGATAGTAATGGGGGCGTCTTATAAATGCCTCTTCATTACTAACCCCTGGGCTTGATATCAGCTGCCAATACAAAGCTGCCAATAACCCCAATCTCATATCCCACTTGCCATCGCACCAGGCAAGTGGGGAGAGTGGAGGCTAAGCTCTAGAATTGGTGCATCTGATGGATGCACCATTTCTGGGATGGCTGAGAACTTATTATTTTAGTCTGTGAGGGGGCCAATATCCATGGCCTCTTCCTTGCCTGTTAATATCAGCCCGCAGTTGACTGAATAACCTTTACTGGTTATTATAGGGGGACCTTACGTTATTTTTTTATTTTTTTTAGGGTCCCCCATTTTAATGACTAGTAAAGGCTAAGTATACAGCTGATATTAATAACCTGGGAAGCGCCACATGTATTATCTCCTTCCTAGGCTATAAACATCAGCCCCCAGCTGTCCGCTTTGCCTTTGCTGGTTAGTAAAATTTCGGGGGACTACACACATTTATTTTCTTTTAATTTATTGATTTATTAATTAAAAACATGTACAGTAAGCTACTCAATTCACTGTACTAATTATATATGTCACTCACATATTTCTATCTATTGAAGAGTATTTACTTTGAAAATACATACAGCAATACAGTAATTCTCAATCTAAAAGCTCATGTTAAAATTGCATTACATACAGATTGCGTACGCATGTCAGACGGATTCTAGGTGAGAATTGTACTCGCATCCAACTTTTCTGGATCCACATCGGACCGATTTTTTTAAAACGCTAGTGTGTCTCTGGCCACATACTTAGGTGCTGTTTCATGCTATTTTGATGCGTCTCCACCACAGAAACACACTAAAAACACAAATGCGTTTTTTACCTGCGGGTTTTCCTCATTTAGTGCAAGTTTATGGCAAAAGAAATTGGCATGTTGTGGATTTGAAATATATATGGCAGGTCAGCACAGTGGGCATGAGATTTCTGTAAATCCCATCCATTTTGCTAGAATTGTAAGGCCACATGCACACGTCAGTATTATATATCAGTATATGTAAGCCAAAACCAGGAGTGGAACAGTCAGAGGAAAAGTATATGGCTGGAGTCACACTGGCGATTTTAAAATTTTGTTCTTGCAAAGTCAGACGAGTGTAATGCAAGTGTCATGCGTTTTACATGCGAGTATAATCCGATTTTTCACACCTAGTATCCAATTTACATCAGAATGCAGTGTGATTGCTATCCTACTGCAATGCAATTTTAACATGAGCTTTTACATAGAGAAATTCTCTGTCATTTACACATCGTTTTCACAGGAAATATTCTTCAAAACACACATGTATACTGTATATCCTTTGTTGGCAATGACAGGTGAAACGTTTTCTGTAAGTCTTCACAAGGTTGACACACACTGTTGGTGGTATGTTGGCCCATTCCTCCATGCAGATCTTCTCTAGAGCAGTGAGGTTTTGGGCCTGTCGCTGGACAACACAGACTTTCAAATCCCTCCAAAGGTTTTCTATGGGGTTGATATCTGGAGACTGGCTAGGCCACTCCATGACCTTCATATGCTATTTACTAAGCCACTCCATCGTTGCCCTGAAGATGTGCTTGGGATCATTATCATGCTGAAAGACCCATCCACGTTTCATCTTCAATACCCTTGCTGATGTAAGGAGGTTTGCACTCAGAATCTCACGATACATGGCTCCATTCATTCTTTCATGTACATGGATGAGTTGTCCTGGTCCCTTTGCAGAGAAACCGCCCCAAAGCATGATGTTGCCACCCCCATGCTTCACAATAGGTATGGTGTTCTTTGGATGCAACTCAGCATTGTCTCCTCCAAACATGTCAAGTTTTGTTTCTACCAAACAGTTCTACTTTGGTTTCATCAGACCATATGACATTCTCCCAATACTCTTCTGGATAATCCAAATGCTCTCTAGCAAACTTCAGACGGCCCTTGACATGTACTGGCTTAAGCAGTGGGACATGTCTGACACTTAAGGATCTGAGTCCCTGGCGGCATAGTGTGTTACTGATTGTAGCCTTTGTTACGGTGGTCCCAGCTCTTTGCAGGTCATCCCTCGATCTGGGGCTTTTGCGTGGAGCCTCAGATCGAGGGAGATTATCTGTGGTCTTGTATGTCTTCCATTTTCTTATTATTGCTCCCATAGTTGATTTCATCACACCAAGCTGCTTGCCTATTGCAGATTCAGTCTTCCCTGCCTGGTGCAAGGCTACAATTTTGTTTCTGGTGTCCTTCGACTGCTCTTTGGTCTTCACCATAGTGGGGTTTGGATTGTGACTGAGGTTGTGGACTTTTATACTGATAAGAAGTTCAAACAGGTGCCATTACTACAGGTAATGAGCGGATGACAGAGGAGCCTCTTAAAGAAGAAGTTACAGGTCTGTGAGAGCCAGAAATCTTGCATGTTTTTAGGTGAAAATCCAACATTGTGACCCACAAATATTTCACTGTCTGGATCACATAAAGATAACCACTTAGGCCTCTTTCACACGTCAGTCTTTTGGCCTCAGTCAAAATCCGCCCTTTTGAGAAAAAAACGGATCCACCTTTTTTTGCGGAATCCGTTTTTTCCCATAGACTTGCATTAGTGGCGGTTTGCGACGGACGGTCGTCCGTTGTATCCTCCTTTTGACGGATCCGTCAGAATTGTGGTGTCCGTTGTCTTGATACAACGGACCTTGGAACGTTTTTTGTCTGTGTTGAAAAGGCGGACGGTGACGGAACCGTTGCCGTCCGTCCTCTGCTAGAATGGACGTCTATGGGCGGCGGATCCGTCGCCGTCCGCCACATGACGGAATCCAGTGACGGATTTCGCTTTTTCTCTCTTCTCTCTCTCATCTGGTGCATCAGTTGTTTGCAATCTGTGACGGATCCTTTTTTTCACACTTCAACGAACTTTGACTGATGTCAAAAGACTGAAGTGTGAAAGAGGCCTTAAACAAAAATGTCCATGAAAAAAATCCAGTATTTTATTAATATGAATATATATATATATATAAACGACCCAGCTTCCCCCTTCTTTATACACGCCCCCTGAGGAACATTATACGAAACGTGCGTTGGGGTGGAGGGGATCACCGCCAGACCCCACAATAATACAGTGGTTCGCTGCTGGGACCTTCACTGCAAGATTATCACAGCTAACACCCGCCACTATGTGTCAGGGGCGGTCACGGACCGCCCCCGGCACGTTAACCCCTGGCACACTGCAATCAAACACGATCGCAGTGTACCGTGGGTTTAGGGAAGCATCGGCAGGGAGGGGTCTCCCTCCGTGCTTCCCTGAGACCCCCGCAGCAGCGCGATGTGCAGCGCTGCTGCGGGGGCCTCCTTCCCTGCAGGTCCCCGGATCCAATATGTCGGCGGGGGCCTGCAGGGAGGCTTCTTTCTCAGTGCCTGCTGAGAGCAAGCTCTGAGAAAGCCTGCAGCAGCGCCTGTCACATCGCTGATCTGACAGAGTGCTGTGCAACCTGTCAGATCAGCGATCTGACATATTACAGTGATGTCCCGCCCTGGGACAATGTAATAAAGTTAAAAAAAAAAAAAAAAGGGTAAAAATAATTTATAAAAAAATCGCTAAATAAAAAAAAAATATTCCCAAATAAATTCATTTTTTGGAAATAAAAAAACAATAAAAGTACACATATTTAGTATCGCCGCGTCTGTAACGGCCCGCCCTATAAAACTGTTCCATTAGTTAACCCCTTTAGCGAACCCCTTAAAAAGTAAAAATAAAAAACAAAGCAAAAATCAAACCTTTATTATCATACCGCCGAACAAAAAGTGCAATAACGCACGATCAAAAAGATAGATATAACTAACCATGGTACCGCTGAAAACGTCATCTTGTCCCGCAAAAAACAAGCCGCCACACAGCATCATTAACGAAAAAACAAAAAAGTTATAACTCGCAGAATAAAGTGATGCAAAAATTATTTTTTATATAAAATTGTTTTCATTGCATAAAACCGCCAAAACATAAAAAAACATAAATGAGGTATCGCTGTAATCATACTGACCCGAAGAATAAAACCGCTTTATCAATTTTACCATACGCGGAACGGTGTAAACGCACCCCCCAAAAGAAATTCATGAAACACTGGTTTTTGTTCATTCTGCGTCCCAAAAATCGGAATAAAAAGCAATCAAAAAATGTCACGTACCCGAAAATGGTACCAATAAAAACATCAACTCGTCCCGCAAAAAATAAGACCTCACATGACTCGGTGGGTCAAAATATGGAAAAATTATAGCTCTCAAAATGTGGTGATGCAAAAACTATTTTTACAATAAAAAGCGTCTTTTAGCGTATGACAGCTGCCAAATATAAAAACCCGCCATATATAGTAAATCAAACCCTCCTTTATCACCCCCTTAGTTAGGCAAAAATAATAAAAAAATTTAAAAAATGTATTTGTTTCCATTTTCCCATTAGGGCTAGGGCTGAGATTAGGGTTAAGGGTGTGTTGGGGTTAGGGTTGGAGTTAGAATTGGGGGGGTTTCCACTGTTTAGGCACATCAGGTGCTCTCCAAACACGACATGGCGTCTGATCTCAATTCCAGCGAATTCTGCGTTGAAAAAGTCAAATGGTGCTCCTTCCCTTCCAAGCTCTGCCATGCGCACAAACAGTGTTTTACCCCTACATATGGGGTATCGGCCTACTCAAGACAAATTTCAAAACAACTTTTGGGGTCCAATTTTTCCCGTTACCCTTGGCAAAATAAAAAAAATTGGGGACTAAAAGATCATGTTTGTGGAAAAAATGATTTTTTTATTTTCACGCCCGGGAGTTATAAACTTCTGTGAAGCGCTGGGGGGGTTCAAAGTGCTCACCACAAATCTAGATAAGTTCCTTGGGGGTCTAGTTTCCAAAATGGGGTCACTTGTGGGGGGTTTCCACAGTTTAGGTACATCAGGGGCTCTCCAAAGGCAACATGACACCCGCAGACCATTCCATCAAAGTCTGCATTCCAAAACGTCACTACTTCCCTTCCGAGCCCCGACGTGTGCCCAAACAGTAGTTTTCTCCCACATATGGGGTATCAGCGTACTCCGAACAAATTGCACAATAACTTTTGGGGTCATGTTACCCTTGGAAAAATAAAAATTGAGGGTGAAAAGATAATTTTTGTGTAAAAAATATGATTTTTTGTGAAGCCCTTGGGGGTTAAAAGTTCTCACCACACATCTAGATAAGTTCCTTGGGGGGTCTAGTTTCGAACGTGGTGTCATTTTTGGGGGGTTTCCACTGTTTTGGCACATCAGGGGCTTTCCAAACGCGACATGGCGACAGTGGTTCCCCCCACATATCAGGTATCAGCGTACTCAGGACAAATTGCACAATAACTTTTGCAGTCCAATTTCTCCTGTTACCCTTGGTAAAATAAAAAAAATTGGACCTGAAGTAATTTTTTTTGTGAAAAAAAAGTTAAATGTTCATTTTTTTTTTTAAGGGTATGTGCACACGGTGCGTATTCTGCTTTGGAATTTTCTGTGCAGGTTTCACTAAATCTGCAGGTCAAATGACCTGCATATCTCCTGCGTATTTAGTGCTTTATTTGCGTGGTTTCACTGCATGTTTTGTGCAGTTTTCCCCTGCGGTTTTCCACCTGCGGATTTCTAGAATGGAGCAGGTGGAAAACTGCACCAAAAGCGCGCAAAAGAAGTGACATGTGCACAGCGGATTTTGTTTTACATAGCCTATAATGCTGTACATCACATGCAGTTCTGCTGCGTATACGCAGGGCCAAATCTGCTGCGTATATGCAGTAGAAGCGCACCGTGTGCACATAGGCTAAGCATTCAAAAAATTCCTGTGAAGCACCTGAAGGGTTAATAAACTTCTTGAATGTGGTTTTGAGCACCTTGAGGGGTGCATTTGTTAGAATGGTGTCACTTTGAGGGGTCTATATAATAGAAAATACCCAAAAGTGACTTCAAATGTGATGTGGTCCGTAAAAATAAAATGGTGTTGCAAAAATGAGAAATCGCTGGTCAAATTTAACCCTTATAACTTCCTAACAAAAAAAAATTTTGGTTCCAAAATTGTGCTGATGTAAAGTAAACATGTGGAAAATGTTATTTATTAAGTTTTTTGTGTGCCGTATCTCTGTGATTTAAAAGCATAAAAATTCAAAGTTGGAAAATTGCGAAATTTTTGCCAAATTTCCGTTCTTTTCACAAATAAATGCAAGTTATTTGAATGAAATTTTACCACTAACATGAAGTACAATATGTCACGAGAAAACAATGTCAGAATCATCGGGATCCATGGAAGCGTTTCAGAGTTATGACCTCATAAAGGGACAGTGGTCAGAATTGTAAAAATTGGCCCGGTCATGAACGTGCAAACCACCCTTGGGGGTAAAGGGGTTAACTTACAAATACTCACCAAAGTGCTCAGTGTGTGCATGTGGCCTAAGACACTTCTATTTGACACTGCAAAAGCGGGGACTCCTGCTGACGTCACTGAGGCTGCAGGGAGTCCCCGTAATTTAATACAACGAATTAACCCCTACAAGTCCAAAATTTTACCCACAAGCCCTCATCTAATTAATAGTGATAGACATAACAAAAAAAACATGAAATAAAATGTATACCATATACCATATATACTATATGTAAACCATGTGTCATTTCATGTCGGGCAGGAGAATAATTATACAAAAGCCGACAAATGTTTCTGCGGCTATTCTGCTATGATGAACTGTATGAATTTGAAATATATATATATAAATGTGTCTCTATGACATGTATAAAATATATATATATATATATACACTGCGTTCCAAATTATTATGCAAATTGGATTTAAGTGTCATAAAGATGTAATTTTTTTGTTTTTCAAATAAACTCATAGAAGGTATTGTGTATCAGTTCTCTTTGGATCACTAAAATCAATCTCAAACACCTGTGATAATTAGTTTACCAGGTGAGCCCAATTAAAGGAAAACTACTTAAGAATGATGTTCCACATTATTAAGCAGGTCACAGGTTTCAAGGAATTTAGGAAAGATAAAGGATCTCTCTGCTGCTGAAAAGCATCAAATAGTGCAATACCTCGGTCAAGACATGAAAACATTAGATATTTCCCAAAAACTTAAATGTGATCATCGTACTGTTAAGAGATTTGTGGCTGATTCTGAGCACAGACATGTTTGTGCTGATAAAGGCAGAATGAGGAAGGTTTCTGCCAGGCAAGTTCATTGGATTAAGAGAGCAGCTGCTAAAAAGCCATTACAAACCAGCAAACAGATATTTAAAGCTGCTGGTGCCTCTGGAGTTCCTCGAACCTCAAGGTCTAGGATCCTGCAAAGGCTGCAGTGGTGCATAAACCTACTATTTGGCCACCCCTAAACAGTGTTCACAAGCAGAAATGGTTGCAGTGGGCCCAGACACACATGAAGACTAATTTTCAAACAGTCTTGTTTACTGATGAGTGTCGAGCAACCCTGGATGGTCCAGATGGCTGGAGTAGTGGATGGTTGGTGGATGGCCACTATGTCCCAACAAGGCTGCGACGTCTGCAAGCAGGTGGAGGAGTCATGTTTTGGGCCGGAATCATGGGGAAACAGCTGGTAAGGCTCTTTAAGATTCCCGAAGGTGTGAAAATGATCTCTGCAAAGTATATAGAGTTTCTGACTGACAGCTGTCTTCCATGGTATAAAAAGCAGAAATGTGCCTTCAGGAGCAAAATCCTCTACATGCATGACAATGCATCATCTCATGCTGCAAAGAATACCTCTGAGTCATTGACTGCTATGGGCATAAAAGGAGATAAACTCATGGTGTGGCCACCATCTTCCCCTGACCTCAACCCTATAGAGAACCTTTGGAGTATCATCAAGCAAAAGATCTATGAGGGTGGGAGGCAGTTCACATCCAAACAGCAGCTCTGGGAGGCTATTCTGACTTCATGCAAAGAAATACAAGCAGAAACTCTCCAAAAACTCACAAGTTCAATGAATGCAAGAATTGTGAAGGTGACATCAAAGAAGGTGTTAACATGTAACTGGGCCTGTTAGGATGTTTTGGAGTTAAATAGCTTTTTTGTTCAGTGAATCTGACCTCCTAATGCTGCAAATTCCACAAATGAGCATTTTCAGTTCTTTAAAACATATCAAATGTTTAGAAATTCTACTGTGCCTAATAATTTGGAACAGTGCAATTTGAGTTTTTATTCATTTTGGAGATTATACTGTTATCATTGGGAGGTTTCTTCAATAAAATTCGATGTATACTCTAACGAGTGATGACTTTTATTAGACTGACTGTCATTTGTACCGACTATTTAGGAAAATCAGAGAAAAATATCATTTGCATAATAATTTGGAACAGTGTATATATATTTGTCTAGATCTAATCATTCTTTCTTTATTTAACCGGTCAGTGTGATTTTACTGTATTGGAAGAATTGCCGGCTTTTGCTAAAGGACACCGGGTGCGATTTTATCGCAACTCACACATCGGGTCCGTTTGTAATCCCATTTTTTCTCGCCCCCATAGACTTGCATTGTCGAATCCGATCCGAAAATTGGTGACAATCGCAGCATGCTGCGATTGTCTCGGTCCGAGGATCGGATCCGATCAAAATCGGATGATGGGAGCTGCCCCATAGAATAACATTGGGACGAATGCAGTGCGATTTCTTATCGCATTGCATTCGTCCAATTTAATCGCTAGTGTGACCCCGGCCTAAGGCTTAAAACTGACAGGACTAATACCCTGCAATACTTTACTATATACACATTTTTTGGACTATAGGATACACACCAAGTTTAGACAGCAGAAAATGGTAAAATCCTATTTCCTACTACTTAAAACATCCCTGGCAGTGTAAAGAACTGGAGGGGTCAGTACCACTAATTCTAATGCACTAGGGTAGAATGGGGAGGCTACAGATCTATTAGTGTTTCTCTACAGCATGTAGCTTCCCAACACACATGCACGCTCAGCTATATATATATGTGTGTGTATATATATATATATATATATATATATTCAGCCCTTATTCACATCTTCGTAACCTGACATTTGGTAAGTTTTTATTACTAGAGGTTAGAACCGTCCCAAATAGGGTCACCGTGACGTGGTAGGATGGCTTTTACGTTTTTGCTCAAAATTACATTAACAAAGCACCCTATATAATTTTCATGCACAATTGCTATTTATTTATTTATTTACTGCAGGGTATTTGCTCACTTTGTTTTTATCTTAGGTTTTGTCTGTTTAGTGGCCAGTGTGAACATGCGTCTACTTAATATTCCAGTTCATCTCTTTAGGTTTTTGTTTCCTTATATGGCTCTGTCAGCAAACCATAAAAAAGTTCAGAATATGGCAAAAAAACATCTTTTTTTCTAAAGAAAAAATGTCTCTTATAATCAAAATAATAGTAGCAAAACTTAAAAAAATCTACATAAATGAGTTATCACTGTAATTGTACTGATCCGAAAAATAAGGGTATGTGCCCACGTTGCGGATTTGGCTGCAGATTTTTCTGTGCGGAATCTGCAGAATCCACAGGTCAAAATGGATGCGTTTTACCTGCAGATTTCTAGCGGATTTCGCCTGTGTTTTTACACCTGCGGATTCCTATAATGGAATAGGTGTAAAAATGCTGTGGAATCCGCATAAAGAATTGACATGCTGCGGGGGAAAAAAAACGCTGCGTTTCTGCGTGGATTTTTCTGCAGCATGTGCACAGCGGTTTTTGTTTTCCATAGGATAGCATGGTACTGTACATCCCATGGAAAACTGCTGCGGATCCATAGACGAATCTGCAACGTGTGCACATACCCTAAAGCAGTCATCACTTTTACTGCATGGGGAAAGGCACAAAAAACAACAATTCACGAATTGCTGGTTTTTGTTGACCCTGCAACACCTAAGGCTATGTTCCCATGATGAGCACAGTATTTGGTGAGGTTTTGATGTTTGAGTGCAGATTTTTACAAGTAGTTTTATATAGTTTTTGACATTGCAGTTTTTGTCTCTTTTTGGTATGTCATGTTTTAAATAAAGCTTCTTTGTTTTTGATACGTCCAGGTATTTACAGTAGCTTTGATATAACTTATTGATACATTCATGTGCAGACTGCATGCAGTTTCCGCAGTGGAAACACACTAAAACACATGCAATTCTATGTGAAAATCCTCAAATTAAGCATATTCGATAAATTCACACTGCCTGTTATTTTACTCTGCATGTAAAAAATAAAATAAAATACATTTAATAAAAGAACAGCGTGCTTTAGATTTCTATAAATTCCATGTACTTTGCTGTAAGTGTAATGGGCCTGTCACTCAAAGCGTTATAGCGATATTGCTAGCGATATCACTGTGTCTGATACTTACCTACAACCCGCTCCCCCGCTGGTTATCGCTGATCGCGCGAGAACGTCCCGGACTGTTTCTCGTCGTCAGCTTCCTGCAGCGCTTCCTGTGGAGAGACGAGCGACGAGCGTGGAGCCGGGCGGGAGGACGCAGGATCGCCCCGTCTGACAGGTAAGTAGCGACCCCCATCCCCAGCGATGTCGCTGGTGAGATCTGCCTGTGTGGCAGCTCACTAGCGACTACTTAGCGATGTACCAGCGATCCTGACCGGTTCATATCGCTGGTCGGGATCGCTGGTACATCGCTAAGTGTGACAGTACCTTAAGGCTGTATTCATACACTGTGTTTTTCTGTGTTTTTCATGCTTTTTTATGCAAATTTTAGCTGCATTTTACAGTACCAGCAAAGTCTATGAGATTTTAGAAATTTCATACACACAGACTGCTTGCTTTTTTGTCCTCAGTATTTTGTGAAAAACCTTGGGTTTTGCAGAATTGAGCATGTTACTTCTTGGGTGGTGCAAAGAGCTTCAAAAAAGCAGGTATGAGGTTTTTTGGCCAAAATTTGATGAAGTAGAATAATTTATTTTTGTACTAACTTCATCATCATGCACAAGAGACAAATGTATTATGAAAAAAACTCTGCAAAAAACGCACCAATAGCGCAACAAAAAAGCAAGTTTTGCTTAGTTTTTCTTGCAACAAAAATGAAGCAAAACCTGCTTTTTTGCAGAAAATTTCTTGCTGCCGAGTAAATAGGTTTAGTCTTAGGAAAAAAAACACATCAAAAACATGTGAGCATAGCCTAAAATAAGTTCAAAATACCCACCTTTCCCCCCCATTAAATATAAAGATAATAAAATTATACATGCCGTTGGTTTGGAAAGTATTCAGACCCATTTAAATTTTTCACTCTGTTTCATTGCAGCCATTTGGTAAATTCACAAAAGTTAAAAAAAAATTCTCATTAATGTACACTCTGCACCCCATCTTGACTGAAAAAAAACAGAAATGTAGAAATTTTTGCAAATTTATTAAAAAAGAAAAACTGAAATATCACATGGTCATAAGTACAGCCATGAGCTAGTACATCCATGAACCTTCTTGGGAATGATGCAACAAGTTTTTCACACCTGGATTTGGGGATCCTCTGCCATTCTTCCTTGCAGATCCTCTCCAGTTTCGTCAGGTTAGATGTGAACGTTGGTGGACAGCCATTTTCAGGTCTCTCGGAGAAGCTCAATTGGGTTTAGGTCAGAGTTGTTCTGAAGCCACTCCTTTGTTACTTTGTTATTTTAGCTGTGTTCTCAGGGTCATTGTCTTGTTGGAAGGTGAACCTATGGCCAAGTCTGAGGTCCAGAGCACTCTGGAAGAGGTTTTCATCCAGGATATCTCTGTACTTGGCCGCATTCATGTTTCCTTCAATTGCATCCAGTCGTCCTGTCTCTGCAGCTGAAAGACACCCTCATAGCATGATGCTGCCACCACCATGTTTCACTGTTGGGATTGTATTGGGCAGGTGATGAACAGTGCCTGGTTTTCTCCACACATACGCTTAGAATTATCACCAAAAAGTTCTATCTGAGTCTCATCAGACCAGAGAATCTTATTTCTCATTGTCTGGGAGTCCTTCATGTGTTTTTTAGCAAACTCTATGCGGGCTTTCATATGTCTGGCACTGAGGAGAGGCTTCAGTCGGGCCACTCTGTCATAAAAGCCTGACTGGTTGAGGGCTGCAGTGATAGTTAACTTTTTGGAATTTTCTCCAATTTCCCTACTGCATCTGTGGAGCTTGACCACAGTGATCTTGGGGTTCTTCTTTACACCTCTCACCAAGGCTCCTCTCCCACGATTGCTCAGTTTGGCTGGATGGCCAGGTCTAGGAAGACTTCTGGTGGTCCCTACTTCTTCCATTTAAGGATTATGGAGGCCACTGTGCTCTTGGGAACCTTGAGTACAGCAGAAATTCTTTTGTAACCTTGGCCAAATGTGTGCTTTGCCACAATTCTGTCTCTGAGCTCCTTGGCCAGTTCCTTTGACCTCATGATTCTCATTTCGTCTGACATGCACTGTGAGCTATGAGGTCTTATATTGACAGGTGTGTGCCTTTATAAATCAAGCCCTATCTGTTTAATTAAACACAGCTGGACTCCAGTGAAGGAGTTGAACCATCTCAAGGAGGATCACAAGGAAATGGACAGCATGTGACTTAAATATCAGTGTCTGAGCAAAGGGTCTGAAAACTTATGTTCAGAAAAGTCCAATCTATCAACATAAAATCTTTATACTCACTTCACTGTCCTGACTCTTTACTGTCACGTATCCAGGCCTCGTTGCATCTTCTGATCCCCCGCTGTTCACATTGGAATCCCTGTGCGCACAGAATGTGACGGTGCAGAATGTATGACACCGTGATCTTTCATGTGCTTGCACAGAACCCTTCTGAGCTTCAGGAAAGCTGGAAGATTTCCATCAGCGGGGGATCAGAAGAGGACCAGGCGGGTGGCGGTGAGTAGCGAAGGAAGGGGGCTGGAGAAGTAAGTATAGGGATTTTTTTAATTACAAGATTGAAAATAATATTTTTTTTCAATTTTTTTTGCCAAATTTTATGATATTTTCATGAATAAATGTGAATCCTATTGACCTAAATTTACCAAAAAAATCTGTGAATCCCTGGGATTGAGAGAAGTATTCGAGAGTGGAATGCCTCAAATTGGGAAGAGTGACAAGCTGGCATATACAGACTTATAGGCCATACAATGCTACTCTGGGAAATTAAATATGTAAATAGATTCTTCAAAGATGAAGAGGACAGGAAGTCTACTGCCACATATAGCAACCCTAAAAGTTAATGTCGACCCCTTAACAAGAATTGAAACATGACCATTTAAACCAGACACTCTGTTGCTGACATGTGTTTCGGGGTGTTTACTCCTCATCAGTGCGAAGTTGTAGATCTGGATTTGGTGGTGAGGGGTTAAATGGACAACTAGAAGTAACATCAGTGGGTTATGATTTGATTGCCAAATACATTTTAATACTTAGCGTGGGGATAAGAAGTTTCCAGTCACTGCTTCCTAGTAGTTATTCTGCTTTCTTTTTCTTTTGGCAGCTTCAGGAATATTACAAGAAGCAGCAAGAACAGCTACACCTCCAGTTAATTTCCCAGCAACAGGCAGGGAAACAGCAGCCTAAAGAGGTGAGCAGCAGCCAAGTCCTTTGTGTTCCTAATTCTCTGAGATGACAATCCTGATCTGTCTGTTATTCCGAATGACTTATTTTTCCCCAAGTACAGATGACAATAGCTGTAGCCAATCAACTGCTGCTGATGGATTACAGTGCTCAAACCTCTCCCAGTCACTCTTTCCTCGGAGGAAAGTTGCACATCTGGGGAAGGTGTACGTGCTGCAGCCCATTATCAGCCGCATAGCGAAGTCCCTTTAGCGCTGGAGACCCAACGCAGTGATCACTGTAAAAGTGTCGGAGGTATCTGTTTTATTTATTTTATTTTTTTCATGGGCATTTAAGATGTGATTGTCCAAGTCATGGACATCCCTTTTAATGCAATCCAGACACTAAAATGTGCAGTTTAATAGTCACACCATTTTGCAACTAGGAATTTACCCCTGTGCCGTCTCCACTTTGGGAGGTGTATGCGCATATCCTTAAAGGGCATGTCCAGTCTAAACTGAAAAGTTTGCAGTCACTCTGTGTGGCTGCAGATTTGTGAATACTCTAAGCGAAGGATTCCCCATTGTTCGCCCCGGAAATAGAGGTCAAGTATAAGATATGCATACTTCCGGGCAGAACTCGTCTAGTGGTCGCAGCCTCTCTCTCTCACCTGTTTTTCCATCATTCCTGGAAAACAACTTTTTTCTAAACAATTGTTTTGGGGCTGCTGGCAGTTAACAACATCCATTATTTCTTCCAAATATAAACATATTAGCACCACAGCGTTCCTATAGGCCAATAATACAGCCATGGCTCACTATCCCCTCTATACATTAGACCGTTTGATGGTCAATATTACCTATCAGCATTAACTCTTTTCCTGCTGAATGTAGAATAATATAAGGTGTCTTTACTGACTGTTGCTTCAGTAAACTCAAGGTCAATTCCTCAAAGAAAGCCAGTTAATAATCTGATCTTCACCATTCTGTGTAACGACTCCTTATAAGCACAAGCTTACAAAAGTGTCTCAAGCAACATAGTATCACCCAGGGTGACGGTGAGAAGACAAATCGTGACTATTGCCCTTCCTCAGAGATGAGGTATACACTATGGATGCATTTGGGTAAAAAGACTGCTAGTGGATTACTGCTTTTTTAACCTATTCTGGACTATCCATAGACTTTAATCATCCGGGCAGCACTCTTTAGTGACATTCTAAAATGTCACTGCATAAGATCGCAACTATACATGATCATTTAGCTATGGGAAGTTGGGTTTTGGCTGTCAGAGACAGAATTCCTACCGAGAAGGCAGAGTTAGTTTATTACCGTCTCTGCCCTTTCTTTAGCTGTATACACCATGCCAAACAAGCGCTGTATATTCAGTAACGGGAAGCGCTGACGGTGCGTCCTCCTCCATACACAGCTGTCATGTGATCGCTGTGTATAGGGAGGGAGCAAGAGCTGCAGGGTCATAGGGGACCCAGACAGATCTGCAAAAAAAAGTCCAATATATAAAAATACTGTATATGTAAGTACATTTTCAAATGTATTTTAGTGGTCCAGTGTCATGAAAAATAAGTGATTCACCCTGTATTACGCCACCAAAAAAATATGACGGTGAGCTAATTTACGGGGTTAAATGGCTTGTTCTTGAACTGGTTAAACAGATGTACTGAGTTGAACACTCCAGGAATGCTTTGGCTATCAGTCTGGTTAGCCACCTGTCATTTATTTGCAATTAACCCTTTATTCTGTTATGTTCTAAGGAGCAAAAGTGTTCACAGTGATAGGTGCTCTGTATTAATGTTCTACCACATATTCTGATGTATGGAGGCAATGGTGAGCTACTGACGCTTAGTATAAAGCAGAGGTAGTGTTCATATTTTTGCAGCATCCGTTCAATCCTTTTAGCTACAGTATATCATATGGAAAGCAAAGTGCTTTGCGTTTCCCAAACACCATGTCCATATGTCAGACTATGTGCACTGACCTTCTATGTAGATTTTGAGTCATTGTTCTATAGATCATTCTTCTGATCGTCTTCTCTGAATGTACTACGTTTAACTCAAAGGAAGCCATGAATCTCACGTATTTCTCACTGTACGAAGGACTGCCTGCTCTGTGCACAGCTCTCTGAATCCTTGCCTGTTTCCCATGTGTTGGCATAGCATTGTACTGTATAAACCCTTGTTATTGCTCATGTAATTCTTCATGAGATATCTGATTTCCAGGCACCACTGGGGAATAAACAGCTAGCATTCCAGCAACAGCTATTACAGATGCAGCAGCTACAACAGCAGCACTTGTTAAATCTACAGAGACAGAGTCTGGTAGGACTGCAGCCAGGCCAAGGACAAGTGACATTGTCAGGCCTGCCACAAGGTTAGTAGTAATACCTGGATGAATAGAAAAAATGGCTATTGTATTTGGCAGTATATTTTTACACTCTTGTGAACACAAACGCCTACAATATCCATAGCAGGAAAGGAGTATGTGTAACATCATTCACATAGCACTTGGTCAGTATGTTGGCATCGATATTTCTAAGCAAAATTAAGAGTGGATCCAAAACACAGAAGTGTGAATCTTTCCATAAGTTCAAATCCTGTTTTTAGTCTTCACATACAAGCACAAAATGCTACCATATGAAAGCGACCCAAAGATAGGAAGCCTTGGCCTTGAGTGTTTCCTAACACATGATTTTGGAATCTCCACCAGCGGTGTCTCCGTCAGATCTCCAGCAGCTGTTGAAGGAGATGAGTAACAACCAAGAGGATTCCAACAAACAAGATCCTGCCGAACTGAGCAGCACAATCTCTACCTCATTCTCAAGCAACAAGATGTCTCCTCCCATAATTCATCCTTCTCTACCTAATGGTCAAAGTGCCATGCAGAATCCACGGCGGGACAGGTAATTGCAACCTGCCAATTAAATAGCAGCTAAAGCAGTATGTCTATGGCCACTGTTTTCTGATATGTCTTTGTAAATTTTCATACGTTATGTTTATGTATAATTATTATTGTATATCTTATTCGTACCCACAGCTCTTCACAATATGAGGTGCCTCCCAGTTCACACCCACTATATGGACATGGTGAATGTCGGTGGCCCGGCTGTGAGGCCTTATGTGAAGATATGGGACAGTTTATCAAGTTAGTATGACAAGTTACTTATTTAATGAGGATTTCCTAACATTCATGCTTGATTATATTGTTAAAGGGTTATTCTCAAGTTGTGTCTTGAGCAGCACACAGCTTTCCAGTCTCCTAAATTCCTTGTTGCTGGGGTGAAGGACACTCTTCTTTTGAGTGACAGGTCTGGTTTGGTGCCGTAGCTTTGGCCTAGATTTCTTGCAATAGGATGTGCACCTATTGAAAAGCTGGATGTGCTCAGGATTGGGATACACTGTCCTCAAGTATGGCTGGTGAGCTTAATATAGAGTATGATGGGGCATACATGCCTCCAGACGCGGGATCCACCGTAGGTTTTCAATAGGTGCACATCCTATTGCAAGAAATCTAGTACAAACACGTAACTGAAGAAGGTCATCAATTGACTGAAACGTTTTGCCTTTGTACTACTATAAATCTCCTTCTGATTAGACTTAAGTTGTGTGCTAGGTTTATATTTATTATTAGAATTCAGAAGAAGCACAGACAGACTATTTGTATGTCACATTAGCATAAGCTCAGCAGTAGGTTTATACAGTGGGGCAAAAAAGTATTTAGTCAGTCAGCAATAGTGCAAGTTCCACCACTTAAAAAGATGAGAGGCGTCTGTAATTTACATCATAGGTAGACCTCAACTATGGGAGACAAACTGAGAAAAAAAAATCCAGAAAATCACATTGTCTGTTTTTTTTTCATTTTATTTGCATATTATGGTGGAAAATAAGTATTTGGTCAGAAACAAAATTTCATCTCAATACTTTGTGATATATCCTTTGTTGGCAATGACAGAGGTCAAACGTTTTCTGTAAGTCTTCACAAGGTTGCCACACACTGTTGTTGGTATGTTGGCCCATTCCTCCATGCAGATCTCCTCTAGAGCAGTGATGTTTTTGGCTTTTCGCTTGGCAACACGGACTTTCAACTCCCTCCAAAGGTTTTCTATAGGGTTGAGATCTGGAGACTGGCTAGGCCACTCCAGGACCTTGAAATGCTTCTTACGAAGCCACTCCTTCGTTGCCCTGGCGGTGTGCTTTGGATCATTGTCATGATGAAAGACCCAGCCACGTTTCTTCATCAATGCCCTTGCTGATGGAAGGAGGTTTGCACTCAAAATCTCACGATACATGGCCCCATTCATTCTTTCATGTACCCGGATCAGTCGTCCTGGCCCCTTTGCAGAGAAACAGCCCCAAAGCATGATGTTTCCACCACCATGCTTTACAGTAGGTATGGTGTTTGATGGATGCAACTCAGTATTCTTTTTCCTCCAAACACGACAAGTTGTGTTTCTACCAAACAGTTCCAGTTTGGTTTCATCAGACCATAGGACATTCTCCCAAAACTCCTCTGGATCATCCAAATGCTCTCTAGCAAACTTCAGACGGGCCCGGACATGTACAGGCTTAAGCAGTGGGACACGTCTGGCACTGCAGGATCTGAGTCCATGGTGGCGTAGTGTGTTACTTATGGTAGGCCTTGTTACATTGGTCCCAGCTCTCTGCAGTTCATTCACTAGGTCCCCCCGCGTGGTTCTGGGATTTTTGCTCACCGTTCTTGTGATCATTCTGACCCCACGGGGTGGGATTTTGCGTGGAGCACCAGATCGAAGGAGATTATCAGTGGTCTTGTATGTCTTCCATTTTCTAATTATTGCTCCCACAGTTGATTTCTTCACTCCAAGCTGGTTGGCTATTGCAGATTCAGTCTTCCCAGCCTGGTGCAGGGCTACAATTTTGTTTCTGGTGTCCTTTGACAGCTCTTTGGTCTTCACCATAGTGGAGTTTGGAGTCAGACTGTTTGAGGGTGTGCACAGGTGTCTTTTTATACTGATAACAAGTTTAAACAGGTGCCATTACTACAGGTAATGAGTGGAGGAAAGAGGAGACTCTTAAAGAAGAAGTTACAGGTCTGTGAGAGCCAGAAATCTTGATTGCTTGTTTCTGACCAAATACTTATTTTCCACCATAATATGCAAATAAAATGAAAAAAAAACAGACAATGTGATTTTCTGGATTTTTTTTTCTCAGTTTGTCTCCCATAGTTGAGGTCTACCTATGATGTAAATTACAGACGCCTCTCATCTTTTTAAGTGGTGGAACTTGCACTATTGCTGACTGACTAAATACTTTTTTGCCCCACTGTATCTATTATCCATACGATTTGGGAACCTAACTTTAGCACCACCCTCTAGTTGTGCTCACGGTGTTTTGTTTTACGTCTTCTGAATACTAGACTGTTATCACTGTATTTGCATAGAGAGGCAACAGGTGAACAAGTGCGGAATTCAAGTGAAAACTGCAGAAGGGGTGTGCATTGTGATTTTGGTTTTGCAGGACTGATAACAGGTCAGGAGATGAAAAATCGATGCACTGGAGAGAAATGACTGGGATCTCATCATGTATCTCCTCAGCCTGGAATGCAGCTACTGCCCATACGCAGCCAGGCTCTGGTGGCTGATCTCCTTTGCAACATGTACACTATATAAGATAAAAGCTTTCTTTCAGATACACATCGACATGGCATTTTTCTATGTGTAATGAAAATTCTGTAATTTGCTCCTTAGCAACAGACTACAAACATGTTGTCACCATGGACTATAACTAAGCATGTTGCAGCTTGAATTCTGTTGCTAAGGAGCAAATGAGAGAAGTAGATTCTCATTTGGGAAGTCTTGGGAACATGAAGCTACATTGTGAAATCTAAGAACATCGGTCATGTTTTCTCATCCATATTACGGCTCCAAGTCCTGTCGCAAACATGGGTTTCATTACCCAAACTATCTGTATCATAGAATTATATGATGCTGTAAGTTCAGGCCACAAAACGTGTACACAGAGTACAGGTGTGTAGTTTTAATCTTTGGCAATTGTAAACTGCATTCTGAAGTGTAAAACTTTACATTGAAGTGCACCACTTCTAATTGGCATCTCTTATGATATCATCTTTTGTGTTGTATAAAGGCATCTTAACACAGAACATGCGCTGGATGATCGCAGCACAGCCCAGTGCCGGGTACAGATGCAGGTGGTCCAGCAGCTGGAGATACAGGTAAATGGCAGAGAAATCCCAGTGTCCTCTAGTGTATCAGTTTTTTGCTCCAAGAATGTTTAACAGTCATTTTCTCTGTAGCCTTATTGTCACATTTTTTACGATTATATATCGCTTTTATGTTAGTTGGCAAAAGAGAGTGAACGATTACAAGCCATGATGACACATCTGCACATGAGACCATCAGAACCAAAGCCCTTCAATCAACCAGTAAGTCAGTCTGAACCATTGTCCCATTCCCTCTCCTCTTCTCGCAAGGTGCTCACGTCTTTAAATTTCCGATGTTTTTTTTCTAGCTCAATTTGGTCTCCAGTGCAACACACACCAAAATGTCTCCAGACAACTACCCAGATGGCTTACCTCAACCTCCAACCTCTGCAACCGCCCCCATCACTCCCATGAGAGCAGGTACTTCGGTGATCAGCTCGTCAAGTCTACCTAGCATGGGTCCTGTACGGAGAAGGATAGTGGATAAGTTCTGTACGCCAATATCTTCAGGTGAATGCCGCTTACTTGATGCCTTCACTGTCACAGTTTTTTAGCATTCACATTCCTTTTTTTTGCTCTGCATGCTCTAAGTTGTATATTGTCTGCTGTTTGTCGAGCATTCAGAAAGCTTGTTTATGTCTTCCTTATAATTAGTATATCATACTCATAGACTCATTTATGTTTGCTTTGATGTGTGAACTCTATGAACCCCCACAAAACAGCCTTCTGAATCTGCAAATAGAAGATGGAAGGTTTCATAATAATACTTAAAGCACACTTCCAACCACAAAAGCTAAGATTTCAGTTTCAATTGTAGCTGACCCCAATCTCTTACACCTCCAATACCACCTTCAGCGGACATCTATCTGTCCTGACTCCTCCATAGACAGAGCGCTCACTCTGCTCCAGTGTTCTTTATGAGACAGACGCTACTTGACTCCTCGGGCAGCGGCTTATCTCACCGAGAACAAAAGGATTTGAAGTTCAGAATTAGGCATGCGAAATCCTTCTCTCTCTGTCGGGGGGAGAGTCAAGATGACCCCACGCACATTAGACTGTTGGCCGAGCCTGCTAATATGGTTGGAATGGCCAACGTTAGTTTAATGAGTATTGAGACCCCTCAGAAGCTGAAATCTGAGCTGTTGTATGAAGGGTATTTGCATGTAAGGGCTGCTTTGTCTGTATTTGAGCCTCCCTGTTACATGGAGGGAAATAGTAGTCACCAGTGAATTTATTTCCCTGACTATAAGTGACTCTGCAGGGCTGTGTAGTTAGAAATAGACTGCTACCATTAGCTTTTATTCTTAGAGCTCCAACATCAGAGTCAGCATTTTGATAGAAATAAAATTCACTGGGACTAGCTTGTTCCATCCATGTCAGTTCTGCAGGCACAGAAACAGCTGTACAGTGTGAGGACCCCCGCATACATCTCCACATTCCACAGCATTCTGGACCCCGGTAAGTATGACATGGGTGTGGGATATGAACATTGACTACAGTTGTACTGGAATTTTAAAGAGGTTATAAAGCACCGTCCACTTCCACATTGGGAGATGAGAGGCGCTGCTGACGTGGCGACCGAGGATCGCTTGCCCCCGCTGGCCTGCTGGTGTAATTGCATTCATGCTGGGTCAGCTGATGTGGGTGGTGACTCCCACATCCTTTAAAAGGTCACCTGATGTATCAGTTGACTATCGGTGTTAGTTCATTCTACAGCGACCAAGCTGCAGGAAGGAGCTCTCTGGGTGCAGTGGTGCTTTGCTGAGTTCGCTTGTCAGGTGCCCTACTCTGCTGTGCGGTGCTTTGCAGGAGAAGGAGCTAAGTGTTGCATTTTTTGTTTACCCTGTCCCTTTTGGTGTCTGTCTGTCCTTACCTTTTGTTGGATTAGTGCAGCGATGGGACCAGTGCTCTCACCTGCCAGTTCCCTACTTAGGGTTCTTTTACACTCGCCATGTTTTTGCGACCCCAATAGATTTCTATGGGGCCGCAAAAACGGCCCGAAAAAATCATTGGAGCGCCGTATGGCCGTGAGGGCCATATATACGGCCGTGAAAAAATATTGAGCTTGCCCGATATTTTTCACGGCTTACGGACACGGCCGCAATATATTTCAATGGTACCGCAAAATCAACGGTATCTTGTTTTTGCGGTACACCGTATTTGCGGATCGCCGTATTTTTCCCCACCAATTTGTTACAACAGGGAAAAACAGCAATTTAAGAAGGTTTTTTGCGGCCCTTTTTTTGCAGGAGACCGCACAAATCACGGCAATACGGCCCGCAAAAACGGGCCACAAAAAACCCGGTAAGTATAAAAGAAGCCTTAGGGATAGGAGCGGGGCAAGTGAGGGATTAGGTATCCTACCCGGCGACGGGATGAAAGAACCTGTATAGGGACGCTAGTAGTAAGGTCAGGGCACTTCCTCGGGTGAGTGCAGGAGGTGTCCATTTCCCTGTTCCCTATCAACAGGGACCACCGTTGTTAAAGTTTCCCTGGTGTTTCCAGGTGTGTTGTGCCGTCTGGTGACCAACCAATTGTGGGGTTGTGTCACACAGCTTCGGTCACATCGTGACATTAACACCGACTGTCACATTTTTTCTGGTGAGCCATGGCCCAAATGCAGGTCTTTGCCCAACTGCTCCAGACTCTTACCAATGAGCTTAAAGAGCTATGTGGTGAGGTGGTGCAGCAGCTCCAGCAGTTGTTGGGGTTCTGGGCCTCAGCTCAGGTGCAGGCTCAACCTGAACCCAAGATATCTCTCCCTGACAGGTTCTCTGGAGGGAGAGATACATTTTTGTTTTTTCAGTAGGCCTGCAAGCAATACTTCAGGCTCCGCCTTCATTCTTCAGGGAGTGAGGAACAACGGGTGGGAATCATCGTTTCCCTTCTTAAGGGTGATCCCCAGTCCTGGGCCTTCTCCCTTCCGACCGGTTCTCCATCTCTACGGTCATTGGGCGAGTTTTTTGCGGCTCTGGCGCTGGTGTATGGTGATCCTGATGGCGTCTCCCTGGCGGAATCCCGACTCCGTAAAATCAAGCAGGGGGGCCAGCCAGCTAAGGAGTACTGCTCGGAGTTCAGGAGTGGAATGACCCTGCCCTTAGGAGCCATTTTATGCAGCGTCTGTTTCCAAGGTTGCTGGATACTCTTGTGCAGTATGCCACCCCCAGGCCGTTGGAGGCTGCCATATCCTTTGCCATCCAGGTGGATAGACGCTTGAGGTAGAGGTATACACCAAATGTGCCCCTTGTTGTCGTTGCTAGGAAGGACGACACACCTGAGCAGGCGGACGAACCCATGCAGGTGGGAGGAGTTGGTTCCCAAACGGGGTTGCCTGCGGTTCGCCGTGGTGTGGGGACATGTTTATTCTGTGGGCAGACTGGTCATTTCATCGGTGTCTGCCCAGCTCACGCCAAAATACCAGTACCAGCTAAGAAGCCGCATCCCCCTGGTCGTGTGGAGGGAGGCAACCAGGTAGTGTATATTTCCTCCATATTTTCCACTCATTGTACCTTGTCTGCTGAAGTGATGGTTGGCGGGGTAACGGAGAGTATACCGGTGCTTGTGGATAGTGGAGCAGGTGTCAATCTGGTGGGTGCTCACTTCGTCCAGGCCCATGGCCTGAAGTGTAGGACCACTAAGCGTCCAGGCCATTGACTCTGTCCCACTCAGCCAGGGGAAGATGACTCAAGTCGTATATGATATACACCTGCGTATAGGGACTCATCATGAAGAGTCCCTGTCGTGCTACGTCTTGGGGGGAATGCCAACATCCATCGTTTAGGCCTCCCTTGATTGAAAAGTCACAACCGGGTCATAGATTGGCGGTCCAGAGAAGTAGTCAGCTGGGATCAATCGTGTGAGGGCTGCTGCCCGGGAGCTACTGTCTCTGCCGTCTTTCTACAACCGTCCCTTTCTTCTTTGGTGGGGGGAAGCAGTGGTGCTGCCAGGGAGTAGGGGCAAGTCTCAAACCCCACCACAAGCTAACCCTGAGTGTCGGAGTCCTCTTAGGAGGAGGGGTCAGGGGAGGGTGGCGGTGGTTCCCTCGGAGCATTGTGGGGGTGTGAGTGTGGCGACACTGGGGGACGCCTCAAAGAGTTCACCATCTCGTGGCAAACGTGTGCGTGGCAATAAACGTTCAGGAACGGACCTGTGTGTGAACGAGTATGTATGGGTGTCTGCCAAAAACATCAGGTGGAAGTGTGGTTCTGGGACCTGGAGTTCTCGGGTGATCGGGCAGTATCGGGTGTCGGCCTTTCTGGCCTGGGGACTCTTCAGCTGGAGTTACCCCCAGTAATGCCCGTACACAACTCATTCCAGAGGTCGGCGCTCTGGAGATTTGTGGCGCCTTCGGAGCCTATGTTATTGTCATCTCCATCGTGCTGTGTTTGCCGTAAACCTGAGGGTCAGGTGACTGCAGTGGAGAACTCTGGTGAATCGAGGTGTCCTCACCATATGTCATTTTCTGGTGAGGTCCAGTGTTGAGGGTCCAGAGGCCCCTCATTGAAAGGGGGGTACGATCCATGTTTAGATTTGTGGCAGCTCTGGTTCCTCTCAGTTTAAAACTTTTTTCCTTTCAGGCCATTGGGGGTTAATGTCAGTTTTTCCCCCCTCTGGCCTGCTGGGTCAGCTGATGTGGGTGGTGACCACTTCCACATCTTAAAAAGTCACCTGATGCATCAGGTAACTGTCGGTGTTAGTTCATTCTACAGCGAGCAAGCTGCAGGAAGGAGCTCTCTGGGTGCTGGTGTGCTTTGCTGAGTTCGCTTGTCAGGTGCCTTACTCAGCTCCTTCTGCTGCAAAGCACAGCACAGCAAAGTATTGCTTTTTTGTTTACCCTGTCCCTTTTGGTGTCTGTCTGTCCTTACCTTTTGTTGGATTAGTGCAGCAGTGGGACCAGTTCTCTCACCTGCCAGTTCCCTACTTAGGGATAGGAGCAGGGCAAGTGAGGGACTAGGTATCCTGCTCGGCGACAAGGTGAAAGAACCCATATAGAGACGCTAGTGAGATCAGGGCACTTCCTCAGGTGAGTGTAGGAGGCGTCCATTCCCCCATCCCCTATCAACAGGGCCCACCGTTGTTAAAATTTCCCTGGTGTTCCCTGGTGTGTTGTGCCATCTGGTGACCGACCAATTGTGGGGTCGTGTCACACCGCTTCGGTCACATCGTGACGGCCATGTCTCATACACACCCAACAGGTATCACGCACCTCTCTTATTAATTAGAATATGGGGTGTGCGTGTATGAGACCTGGTAAGTGATCCTCGGGACACCATGTCAGCAGCGCCTCTCATCTCATGTGGACTGAGAGGTGCTCGATAACCCCTTTAAGGTTGACTGAAAATGTGCTAATAAGAAAATGATATCCGGTAGAGATCCTTTGTTGTACGTATCCTACTCCTATTATTCATTAGGAATGCTTTCAGTATCGACAGTTACAAAGGTGTTTTCCTTTTTCTTTTTAGAGCTTGCTCAGAATCATGAGTTTTATAAAAATGCTGAAGTTCGGCCACCCTTCACATATGCCTCTCTTATCCGACAGGTAAGAACATGGAAAACGTTAGTGCAGCTAACGGGGGATTTGGACGCTAACGCCTGTAAGCATACTTGAAATACTTATCTCTTCTTTCACGCTTTTTAACAGGCTATTCTAGATACACCGGACCGGCAGCTGACTTTGAATGAGATCTATAATTGGTTCACTCGCATGTTTGCCTATTTCAGAAGAAACACAGCCACGTGGAAGGTAATTGAGAAAGTCAAGCTTATATGTGTATGCATGAAGTTTATGTATAATTTATGTACATTTTTGTATATTAAACAATTGTTTGCCCCTTTTTAATAACTGCTGCTAATAAATTCTTTGCTTGTAGTTTGTGAATTGTAGTGAAATCGCATTATTGATGCAACCTCAGTATTTTTCTACAACGTACAAGAGGTCTGCCTTGTAATTATACCCTGATGTGGAAGCAACCAAAAGTTTTGTGACACAACAGCGATCTCACCAGCGAGATCACTGTGTGTGACAGCGATCAGCGACCGGCCCCCCTGCCGGTATCGCTGATCGCTGTAGGAAAGCCCTGGACTTTTCTTTGGTCGCTGGTCTCCCGCTGGCCAGCACGCATCGCTGTGTGTGACAGGCGGGAGACCAGCGATGAGCTGGTAACTAACGTACACATCGGGTATCCAAGGGACGTGCGTCCCTTAGAAACCCGATGTGTACGTTAGTTACCAGCGCGCTGATGCAGGGAGCTGGTAACTAACGAACACAGCGACGCCGCGCGCTCGACGCCGCTGTGCTGATCGCTGGTGAAGCTGTCTGTTTGACAGCTCACCAGCGATCATGTAGCGACTCACCAGCGATCCTGACGCGTTGATATCGTTGTCGGGATCGCTGGTGAATCGTTATGTGTGACGGGGCCTTTAGTTTCTACAGCTCAGAAGTGGCTGAGGCTTGTCATAGTTTTATACAGTGTCGGTCTGAGGTGCCAAGGGCCCACCAGTAACATAGACTCTGATGGCCCAATGTTCATCTACATGCAGATATTCAAATATAGCATTGGTACAGCTGCACAGGGGCCCAAAAGGTAAGGGGATCCTCTTCTAACTCAAAGCAGCAAGCAACTTCTGTTACACAGACATTATTGGACTGAAAAGTATACTGTTCTTGCACAGGGGCCTTGTTGTGTCTGTGTCCGCCCCTGCAAATTATAAATTACCCTCATTCACTTCTATCTAATATTAAGCTGACTAGTGGAATCCATAAGAAGATGCTGCCCTCAAATATATTTTGCCTTCTACTGTTCATATAGAGGGCTGAGAAGCCAACTTGTGCACAGTGGGCCACCTGGGAGTTCACCTCTTCTCCGGTGGGCCAGTCCGGGCCTGGGTGTATACGTGTTAGTGACTCTTTTGTAGCAGTGTTCTATTTTCTAGCACTAGATTTCTTCTATTGTCCTTATCTCTGCCGTGTCTTCATGTTCCTCCCTTCTCTTTCCTCCTGGTTCTCATTCTTCCTATAGCCCACTCCCTCCCGTCTGTCTGCGCTCTGGTTGCCTGACCCCTTTCTGACCTCTCAAATTGCTGTTAATGTTTTAGCCTAACGAATTAGTCTCTCATCTCCAGCCAGGGCTTAGAATGAGAGAAGGGGCGCTGCTTTGAAATTGGGGTCATATCATTTGAGTGTGGGAGTGTCAGGAAAGGGTGGTGATATGCACGTGTTGCCATCTTTGCCCTGCTATTAACTCCTTGGTAATCAGTAATGGCAGCTTATGAAACTCTTAAAAATGGACTGTGTTGATTAGAAGCAAATTAGTTTGAGCAAAAAGAAAGCAGAATCTTTCATATCTGCCACTTGCTCCATTAACCCATGGCTGCCGAGCTGTACAATCATGTCTAAGGTTTTGACTTTTTGAACAGCACACAATACATTTTTGCCGAACTTCAGGCACATGCAGATAGGATTTCTAGGATATTTTTTGTATGTCTTTTTGTGTTTGAAAAATAGTAATTATTTTGGAGCCCCATTAAGTCACATACCAATATAGCAATATTAGAATCACATGGTTGTATATCTTGTGTATAAATGACAAGTAGATGCTACATTTGTCACATTGTTTCACGTTTCTGCAGAATGCCGTTCGACACAACCTCAGCTTGCATAAGTGCTTTGTGCGTGTGGAGAACGTGAAAGGGGCCGTGTGGACCGTAGATGAGCTGGAATACCAAAAGAGGAGACCACCAAAGATGACAGGGTAAGTTATTGAAAAGCAATACAAGTTGGTAAATATGACATAAAAGGTTCTACTACAAGACTAGAGCTTGCCGATGGCCTGTGTGGCATTGCAGCCATCTAAGGAGGGCGACCTCTGGGTGAAGGGAGTTATGTGGTTTTGCTTTGATCTTACCTTTGCATTACACCTTCTTTCTGACACATATTGTAAATTATTTTCTGTGAATGTGATGGTTGTCTTAGCCATGGTGCTCACAACAAATAATACCCTGTTAGGAACGGCGGAAGCACTAAATAAAAATAATAATAAAGTGCGTTCGCCGCTCGAAGTCCACCGTGCTAAGTGGTGGCAGGCAAGCAATATGGCGGAAATGCGCACGTGGGTTAAACGTCACCCAGGTGCGCAGAGCAATCTCTGTTAAGTCACAGAGATGCCAACAAAGACAAATACAATAAGGCTGAGCCTGTTGGAGTCACAGTACTCAGAGTAAATGCACACACGGTATCTGGTCACAGGAGCAGAGCCAAAGACAGCGGAACTGCGTCCGTCTAGACCTACCGTGCGTGCGATGTAGCAACTGCGGATGAAAAGGAGGGCTGCAGCGCGGCGTAGGACACTGCCGCTAAATGACAAAGCTAGTACGCAAGCGCAATGTCGGACGCTAGCAACTGTGGATGATGTAGTGGTGCGCTGGCGCTGACTCTAAGCTTAGTCCCTGTCCACATACGTAATATCAGAGGGAAGGGGTTTCAAATGAGTCATTCACCAGAATCATACATTCATCATCATTCACACAGTAGCAACTAGAGACTATACTGGCGCATGGTGGAACGGCCATGCGCGCTTTTCATAGCAGCCTGGACCTTTCGGAAGCTTACAGATCTCTGAGATGGACCAATGAGATCTGGAGCAGGACCTGAGCACATGACTCCCGATCTCCAATGGGAAATCGTCTCATGAGCATGCTCAGTAGGAGGACAGAGGGACTTAGCCCCTGGAGAGATTTGCTGCAAGGCAATCTCCTCTGCGGTAGATAACAGCAAGAGACCGCAGAATGTAAGGGTCTGGATTCCTGCAGAGCAGACGCAGAAACCTGACGCCTAACATTACCCCCCCTCCTAGGGACCCCTCCTCCCTGAGCCTCCCGATCCACCACCTTGTGCCCATCAGGGGCATTGGCCTCAGACCCGTGCGAATGCGAGTCTGATGTCCCGGTAGGTGACAAGGAAAACCGGGACACGTGGAAGGCATCAAAGGCGGCAAGGTCGCCAGGTTTGAGAAGGGACGCATGGGAGACACCGGGGGCGCAAAATTGCCAGGAGCAGAAGCTAAAGTGGAACGCCGCAGTGTGTTGGCTGGCGTTTCCACTCTCTGTTTAAGGAAGCTATTCCGAGCACAAAAGTCGTAGGCCCGAATATACTTTTTAATGTCCCGAGCCCTGTGCGGCCACCAATACGACCCCACCAGGAGTTTTGTGATCTGCATGTAGCCACAGTGACCACCCCTCCTGGAGGCGTGTGCCCACGCAAGATCCCTCGGCCAAAGGCGGGGAGGGACAAAGGTCTTGCCCGGCGGCACAGAGTTTGGCCATTGCGGGGCACTGTTGTCCTGAGAAATAGCGTGTTGACAATGGTAACCGCAAATGGAGTTTTGTGCCGGACGCGCCTCGAGAACGGCGCGAGACACCTCCATGGGCTCTGGGAATGGAGTCTCTGGCTCGGGTGGTTCCAGAGGCTCAAAAAAGTAGGGAGCCGAGGGAACCTTCCATTTGGATTGAGCACGCTCCAGGCCGTGCTACGAAAAACGGAGATCAGTGCGGGTGGAAATGGCAATCAGCTCTTCCAAACTTGCAGGAACCTCTCTGGTAGAGAGATAATCCTTAACATGCTCCGCCAAACCTCACCAAAACACAGGGATGAGGGCTTTGTCAGACCACTCCAGCTCGGAAGCCAGTGTCCGAAAACGAACGGCATACTGACTAACTGAGAGGGATCCCTGAGTCAAAGCAAGTAGCTGAAGAGAGGTATCATGCGTGACCCGTGGTCCCAGGAAGACCTGCTTAATAGCTGTTAAAAACTGAGCAGCGGTCCGAACCTCTGGGTCACCACACTCCCATAGTGGCGTAGGCCACTCCAACTCCTTGCCCGACAGAAGGGAAACAATAAACCCCACCTTGGCCCGTTCCGTAGGGAATCGCGCAGCCAGTAACTCCAACTGGATAGAGCACTGACTGACGAAACCCCTACAGGAGGCGCCATCGCCAGAAAATTTATCTGGCAAAGGGAGGCGGGTAACTGTCAGCGCGTGGGAGGACGTGGACATACGTGAAACCGTGTATGTGATTGCCTGTACAGCAGCTTCAGTGGATTTCGCAGCTGAGATAGCACTCTTAAGAGTAGCCAACCGACCCTCCAGCTGCCGAATATACTGTAAGAGTTGCTGCTCTTCTGCCATCACTAGCCAGACCCTGGCGCTAGTATAATGTTAGGAACGGCGGAATGCACTAAATAAAAATAATAATAAAGTGCGTTCGCGCTCGGGGTCCACCGTGCAGTAGATGATATGACTGCTGCTAAGTGGTGGCAGGCAAGCAATATGGCGGAAATGCGCATGTGGGTTAAACGTCACCCTGGTGCGCAGAGCAATCTCTGTTAAGTCACAGAGATGCCAACAAAGACAAATACAATAAGGCTGAGCCTGTTGGAGTCACAGTACTCAGAGTAAATGCACACACTGTATCTGGTCACAGGAGCAGAGCCAAAGACAGCGGAACTGCGTCCGTCTAGATCTGCCGTGCGTGCGATGTCGCAACTGCGGACGCCAAGGAGAGCTGCAACTGCAGCGCGGCGTAGGACACTGCCGCTAGACGACAAAGCTAGTACGCAAGCGCAATGTCGGACGCTAGCAACTGTGGATGATGTAGTAGTGGTGCGCTGGCGCTGACTCTAAGCTTAGTCCCTGTCCACATACATAATATCAGAGGGAAGGGGTTTCAAATGAGTCATTCACCAGAATCCTACATCCATCATCATTCACACAGTAGCAACTAGAGACTATACTAGCACATGGCGGAACGGCCATGCGTGCTTTTTATAGCAGCCGGGACCTTCCGGAAGCTTCCAGATCTCCGAGATGGACCAATGAGATCTGGAGCAGGACCTGAGCACATGACTCCCAATCTCCAATGGGAAATCGTCTCATGAGCATGCTCAGTAGGAGGACAGAGAGACTTAGCCCCTGGAGAGATTTGCTGCAAGGCAATCTCCTCTGCGGTAGATTAACAGCAAGAGACCGCAAAATGTAAGGGTCTGGATTCCAGCAGAGCAGACGCAGAAACCTGACGCCTAACAATACCCAGTTGTATTCATTGCATATTTCCTTGTCTGCTACTTCAGGAAGACACACCTAAATGCTACATCTGTATCCAGTCTAAAGAGTAAATTATCTTTTCCCACAAAGAACAGTTCATTTTAATCAGTAGATCTTGGAATAATAATAACTTCCACAATTGGATGTGTTTAAATAAAATGTTCCTGTGCTGAGATAATCTTATATATGTGCCCCTGCTGTGTACTGTGTAATGGCTGTGTCTGACAGTGCAGGGACATCGTCTGATCATGCCACAGTTCCTGGTAAGGTGAGGGGGGAAAAGTATACAGATATTACAGCACAGGATCGCTAATGATTCTTTCTTTGAAGAAAAATATTGTTTAAAAACAGGCATGGAAATGTTTTATCTCACAAAAAGAATCGGCTGTGATCCCGTGCTGTAATGTCTATATACTCTCTTTTGCTTCCTCCTCTGCCCAGGAGCTGCGGTATGATCAGACTATGTTCCTGTACGGTGAAACGCGTCCATTACACAGTACACAGCAGGGGCACATTTATAAGATTATCTCAGCACAGGAACATTTACTTTAACCCCTTCACCCCCAAGGATGGTTTGCACGTTCATGACCGGGCCAATTTTTACTATTCTGACCACTGTCCCTTTATGAGGTAATAACTCTGAAACGCTTCCATGGATCACGGTGATTCTGACATTGTTTTCTCGTGACATATTGTACTTCATGTTAGTGGTAAAATTTCATTCAAATAACTTGCGTTTATTTGTGAAAAAAACGGAAATTTGGCGAAAATTTTAAAAATTTCGCAATTTTACAACTTTGAATTTTTATGCCCTTAAATCACAGAGATACGGCACACAAAAAACTTGATAAGTAACATTTCCCACATGTTTACTTTACATAAGCACAATGTTGGAACCAAAATTTTTTTTTGTTAGGAAGTTATAAGGGTTAAAAATTGACCAGCGATTTCTCATTTTTGCAGCACCATTTTATTTTTACGGACCACATCACATTTGAAGCCACTTTGAGGGGTCTATATGATAGAAAATACCCGAAAGTGACACCATTCTAAAAACTGCACCCCTTAAGGTGCTTAAAACCACATTCAAGAAGTTTATTAACCCTTTAGGTGCGTCATAGGAATTTTTTGAATATTTAAAAAAAAAATGAACATCTAACTTATTTTCACAAAAAAAATACTTCAGTTTCAATTTTTTTTATTTTACCAAGGGTAACAGGAGAAATTGGACTGCAAAGGTTATTGTGCAATTTGTCCTGAGTTACGGTGATCAGGATATGTGGGGGGGAACCACTGTTTCGGCGCATGGCAGAGCTCAGAAGGGAAGGAGCACCGTTTGACTTTTTCAATGCAAAATTGGCTGGAATTCAAATCGGACGCCATGTCACGTTTGGAGAGCCCCTGATGTACCTAAACAGTGGAAACCCCCCACAAGTGACCCCATTTTGGAAACTAGACCCCCCAAGGAACTTATCTAGATATGTGGTGAGAACTTTGAACCCACAAGGGCTTCACAGAAGTTTATAACGTACAGCGGTACAATTAAAAAATCATATTTTGTCAAAAAAAATGATCTTTTCACCCCCAATTTTTATTTTCCCAAGGGTAACAGGACCCTAAAAGTTATTGTGCAATTTGTCCTGAGTACGCTGATACCCTATATGTGGGGGTAAACCACTATTTGGGCACATGGCAGAGCTCGGAAGGGACGCAGCCCTATTTAAGGTTTTTGGCTGGAATTGAGATTTGAAACCATGTCGCGTTTGGAAAGCCCCTGATGTGCCAAAACAGTGGAAACCCCCACAAATGACACCATTTTGGAGACTAGACCCCCCCAAGGAACTTATCTAGATGTGTGGTGGGCACTTTGACCCCTCCAGTGCTTCACAGAAGTTTATAACGCCCGGGCGTGAAAATAAAAAATTCTTATTTTTTCCACAAACATGATCTTTTAGTCACCAATTTTGTTATTTTCCCAAGGGTACCAGGAGAAATTGGACCCCAAAAGTTGTTGTCCAATTTGTCCTGAGCACGCTGATACCCCCCATATGTGGGAGAAAACTACTGTATGGGCACACGTTGGGGCTCGGAAGGGAAGTAGTGACGTTTTGGAATGCAGACTTTGATGGAATGGTCTGCGGGTGTCATGTGCGTTTGGAGAGCCCCTGATGTACCTAAACAATTGAAACTCCCCACAAGTGACCCCATTTTGGACACTAGACCCCCTACGGAACTTATCTAGATGTGTGGTGAGCACTTTGAACCCCCAAGTGCTTCACAGAAGTTTATAACGCCCAAGCATGAAAATTAAAAAAATCATTTTTTTTCCACAAAAATATTTTTGCCCCCAATTTTTTATTTTCCTAGCGGTAAAAGGAGAAATTGGACCCCAAAAGTTGTTTTGCAATTTGTCCTGAGTAGGCTGATACCCTACATGTGGGGGTAAAACACTGTTTGGGCGCATGGCAGAGCTTGGAAGGGAAGGAGCACCATTTTTCTTTTTCAACTCATAATTGGCTGTAATTGAGATCAGACGCCATGATGCATTTGGAGAGCACCTGATGTGCCCAAACAGTGGAAACCCCCAATTCTGACTCCAACCCTAACGCCAACACACCCCTAAGGGGGTGATAACAGGGGGTTTGATTTACTATTTATGGCAGTTTTTATATTTGGCAGCTGTCATACGCTAAAAGACGCTTTTTATTGTAAAAATAGTTTTTGCATCACCACATATTGAGAGCTATAATTTTTCCGTATTTTGACCCACCGATTCATGTGAGGTCTTATTTTTTGCGGGACGAGTTGACATTTTTATTGGTACCATTTTCGGGCATGTGACATTTTTTGATCGCTTTTTATTCTGATTTTTGGGACACATAATGAACAAAAACCAGCGTTTCATGAATTTCTTTTGGGCGGGGTGCGTTTACACCGTTCTGCGTGCGGTAAAATTGATAAAGCGGTTTTATTCTTCGGGTCAGTACGGTTACAGCGATACCTCATTTAGGTCTTTTTTTTATGTTTTGGCGCTTTTATGCAATGAAAACTATTTTATATAAAAAATAATTATTTTTGCATCGCTTTATTCTGCGAGCTATAACTTTTTTATTTTTTCTCTGATGATGCTGTGTGGCGGCTCGTTTTTTGCGGAACAAGATGACGTTTTCAGCGGTACCATGGATATTTATATGCGTCTTTTTGATCGCGCGTTATTGCACATTATTTTTTGCTTCATTTTTTATTTTTTAAGGGGTTCTCTAAAGAGGTTAATTAATGGGACAGTTTTATAGGGCAGGTCGTTACAGATGCGGCGATACCTAATATGTGTACTTTTATTGTTTTGGGTTTTTTATTTCCAAAAAATGGATTTATTGGGGGAATATTTTTTTTTTTTTTTTTTAATTTATTTGGCGATTTATTTTTTTTAAATTATTTTAACACTTTTTTTTTTTTTCTTTACTTTATTACATAGTACCAGGTGGGACATCACTGTCCTGTGACAGATCGCTGATCTGTCACATCACAGATCACTGTGACAGATCAGCGATCTGTCACAGGCACTGCTGCAGACTTCCTCATGCCTGCGCTTTGCAGGCACTGAGGAAGCCGGCTCCCTGCAGGCCCCCGAAGGCCCCCGTCACCATCTTGGATTCGGGGGCCTGCAGGGAAGGAGCCCCCTGCAGCAGCGCTACACATTGCGCTGCCGTGGGGGGCTCAGGGAAGCACGGAGGGAGCCCCCTCCCTGCCGATGCTTCCCTTTAACCCCCGGTACACCGCGATCAAACATGATCGCGGTGTGCAAGGGGTTAACGTGTCGGGGGCGGTCCGTGACCGACCCTGACACATTGTGCCTGGTGTCAGCTGTGATAATTAGCTGACACCCGGCCGCGATCAGCGGCGCTCACCACATGGGCGCCGCTTATCTCTGAGACGTACTATCCCGTCCATGGGCATAGGGGCCTGGGTCCCATGGACGGGATAGTACGTCTGATGTCAGGAAGGGGTTAAACACCTCCAATTGTGGAACTTATTATTCCAAAATCTATTGATGAAAATTAACTTTTGTTCGTAGGAAAATCCCTTTAAGTAATTTTTTTAAAATGTTCTTGGGATTTCAATATGCTGCTGATCCGGGTCCTGAGACCTGCACCAATCAGTCACAACACTGCAATGAAGGGTACAGATCCTTGCTGGTGCACAGAGCAGTGTATGAGTTCAATAGTAAGTCTATGGGTCCAGACAGAGCTTTGTTTTGAGAGAGGTATATGGACCCATAGGCCACATTCACACAATCAGTATTTGGTGAGTATTTGAAATCAGTATGTGTAAGCCAAAACCAGGAGTGGCTGATAAATTCAGAAATGGTGACGTGTTTCTATTATACTTTTCTTCTAATTGTCCCACTCCTGGTTTTGGCTTACAAATACTGATGTAAAATACTGACCAAATACTGAACGTGTGACCGTGGCCATGGAATTACTATTGCAACCATTCAACATTCTGTACTTGTAGCTGCCCTTTTCAGGGAAGTGTTTTGATTAATTTGGTTGGTATCTCAGGACTCGGACCTCCCACTGATCAGAAGCACATGGCAGCGCCTTTAGCATATAAAAAATTTGTTGAATAGTGATTACTTTTTTAAACTTTTAGTGTGAAAAAAGTAGTTCATATATTGTAGATGGAAGAGAATATTATAGATAATACAGAAAAGAGTGGATAAGATCCACAGAACTGTGGAATTGTTTTAATCAGGCACATATAAATTCTGCTAAGTTCGAATGGTTAGAAAAATAGAAGTGTAGTTAATTTACCGTATATCAATTAACAAAATGCAAAGTGAATGAACAAAAGAAAAATCTAAATCAAACCTATATTTGATACGACTATCGTTTGTGTTTAGAACAGCATCAGTTCTTCATGGTTCACATGCACACAAAGTCTGGGATTTGGTAGAATTATAGTCAGGTTTATAAGTAGTAGTATTTATATCAAATAGGTGATAATGATCATTATTTTGATATGTAGGTTGAAACACTGTCATTAACTGAAACAGAAACTGTTGTGTAGAAGGCTTAACATTGGGGGAGGAACATACAATCTCTGCTACAAAGGAGAGGTTGTGGAGGACAGGTTGATACACCATGATAAGACTGAGCACATCAACAAGACACAAGGTTTTTACACTGCTTAAGCAAGGTCTTTCCCAATCAAAGATTTCAAAGCAGACTTGGGTTTCAAGATGGCGTGTTCAAGCTGTTGAATAAGCACAAATAAATGGACAACATTGAGGATTGTAGAAGTAGTGGTTGGCCAAGAAAACATTGGGCTGCAGATGAAAGAAACAACATGGTTACTTCCCTTCTAAATCAGAAGATGTCTAGTAATGTCATCAGCTATGAAATGGCAAGAACTGGTAGAGCCCAACTACAAGCATCTGCTATTTGGAGAAGTCTGGCTAGAGTGGTCTTCATGGAAGGACTGCTGCCAAAAAGCCATACCTTCAACATGGAAACAAGGCCAAGTGACACAACTATGCACAAAAACAAAGGAACAGAAGAATGTGTAAAAGAATGTCAGCAGGTGCTCTGAACTGAGGAGACAGAATGTGAAATATTGGTCTGGAACAGAAGACAGCTTGTTCGCTGAAGTGTTGGAGATTGGTACAATAATAAGTGTTCCAGGCTGCATTTCAGCAAATAGAGTTGGGGATTGGTCAGGTTTAAAAGTGTCTTCAATGCTGAGAAATGCAGAGAGATACATATCCATCATGCAATACCATTAGGGAGGCCTCTTGATTGGCTACACATGTATTCAACATAACTGCAAAACATACAGCCAATCTCATTAAGAACTACCTTCAGTGTATAGAACAAGGAGTCCTGGAAGTGATGATATGGCCTCGCATGCTATCTATATCAGCTCACAGTTGTCTGCGTAGCCTTTACAGGCTATTAAAAAGCGGGGACCCAAATTAAAAATGACGTGGGTCCCCCCTATTTTTTAAGACCCAGCAAAGGCTAAGCAGACAGATGTGGGCTGATATTAATAGAGTAGGAAGCTGCCATGGATATTGACTCCCAGACTTATAACACCAGCCCTCATCTGCCCCAGAAATGGCGTATCCATTAGATGCACTAATTCGGCGCTTAGTTTCAGTTCTTCCCGCTTGCCCTAACTTGTTGGCAAGTGGGGCAATAGTTTTGGGGTTGATGTCAGCTGTGTTGTGTCCAGAAACATCAAGCCCAGGGGTTAATAATGGAGAAGTGTATCGGACACCCCCATTACTAACCCCGTAGTTAATAGCAATAAATACACAGAGAAACGTCCTTTAATTGCAAAAAGAACTCTATTTGTTACCTTTAAACAATTAAATAATCCAAAGGGGTCTGCCGTAAATCAATCCCACGCATCGTGATCCAGACCGGGTTTTGAGTCCTGTCTTCCCCTTTTTTCGGTCTGATCATGCCAGGGGTTAACTTTCTCAGCCTCAGTTTGGTCTCAGGTTTTCTATTTATCTCCGCTGTGTCCTGCAGACCATTTCTGTCTACGGCGTGTGTAGCTGACTCGGTTTGCCCTGATTTGTCCTGCTGCTTGCTTACTGAACTTGTGTCTGTTTATCCCCTCTTCCCTTCCTGACTCTGTGTTCCCTTTTCGTGTATTGAATCTCTGGTTTTGGCTTGGCTTGGACCCTGACCTGTTGTTTTGTCTCTTGTGTTTGGCATATCTGTTCCTGACCGGTACTGACCCATTTGGCTTGTTGTTGACTCTGTTTGCTTATTCCTTTTGTACTGCGCTACAGTCTTATATCGACCTGGCTTGTTTTGACTATTCTGCCACCTGGCTGTGGCCTCGCCGCTGCATTGCAGGTCTGGTCTTGCTGTGTGCAGTCCTCCCTCCACTCTATTGCTATCTAGTGGAGCTTGCATTTACCTGCATTGCAGCGGCGTGACACCATGTCACACAACTATCCCCAGTTCTGCTACATCTGGATGCAATGCTGAGCAGTGAATTCAGTAATGTGACCACTCAGCACAGTTGCCGGATCACGCTTACAGTAGCGAGTGAATCTGGCTGCTCTGACGAGCGCATCTCATAGAAAATCTGACATTTCATCACTCAAGTACTGTAAATTCACAGTATACATGTATTTATATAATAAACAAAGACATGAAAAAAATGGTGTGGGTTCACCCTTATTTTTAATACCCAGCTGAGGGAAGGCAGGCAGTTTGCAGTTTTTAAATGCAGTCTTTATTATTAAGGGTAAAAGATTTCCAAAGCTATAGGCTCCTGTGTGGAAAAGTGATTGCCACCGCACCCTTTAAAGCATAAATGAACTGTGGTTTATCATATCTTTGGGAAGCTGAGTTCAAATTCCCTAGCTACACACAGGCCTGATTACTACCACACCTGTTCTCAGTTAAGAAATCACTTAAATAGGACCTGTCTGACAAAGTGAAGTAGACCAAAAGATCCGCAAACGCTATACATCATGCCACAATCCAAAGAAATTCTGGAATAAGTGAGAAACAAAGTAATTGAGATCTATCAGTCTGGAAAATGTTATAAAGTCGTTTCTCAAGCTTTAGGACTCCAACGAACCACATTGAGAGTCATTATCCACAAATAGCGAAAACATGGAACAGTGGTGAATCTTCCTAGGAGTGGCAGGCAACCAAAATTACACCAAGAGTGTGGTGACGACTCATCCAAGAGGTTACAAAAGACGCCACAGCAATATCCAAAGAATTGTAGGCCTCACTTGCAACAGTTTGTCTTTGTTAATGACGCCACCATAAGAAAGAGACTGGGCAAAAATGGCCTGAATGGCAGACTTCCAAAACGAAAACCACTGCTGAGCAATAAGAGCATAAAGGCTCCTTTCAGTTTTGCCAGCAAACATCTTGATGATCCCTAAGACTTTTGGAAGAATACTCTGTGGACTGATGAGACAAAGGTTGAATGTTTTGGAAGGTGTTTTCCCCATTACATCTGTCATAGAAGTTACAGCATATCAGAAAAGGATCATCATACCAACAGTAAAATGTGGTGGTAGTGTGATGGTCTGGGGCTGTATTGCTGCGTCATGACCTGGAACAATTGCTGAGGTAAATGGAACCATGAATTCTGCTGTCTATCAAAAATTCTGAAGAAGAATGTCTGGCCATGTGCTCATGATCTCAAGCTGAAGCCCACTTGGGTCAGTAGGAAAATGATCCAAAACACATCAGCAAGTCCACCTCTGAATGGCTTCAGAAAAACAAAATTAAACTTTGGAGTGGCTTAGTCAAGATCCTCTGATTGAGATGCTGTGGCATGTCCTTAAAATGGCGGTTCCTACTTAGAAACCCTCCAATGTGACTGAATTACAACAATTCTGCAAAGATGAGTGGGCCAAAATTCCTCCAGAGCTTTGTAAAAGACTCATTGCCAGTTTTCTGGCAATGAGTCTTTCTGGCGCTTTGCCTGACACTTCCAACTTTTATATACTATTCTAGCAGTATACAAAACATGTATGAAGATTGATAAGGACAGTCAGACTGATGTATTAATCTTAGAGATGCGCCTTTTCTGGGGCGGCTGAGAGCTGATGTTTTAACCGGGGGGGGGGAGCCAGTATCCATGGCACCTTCCTAGGCTATTAATATCAACCTGTATAGATAAATGAATTACTACTGCGCTTAAGGTACTGTCACACTTAGCGATGTACCAGCGATCCCGACCAGCGATATGATGCGGTCAGGATCGCTGGTACATCGCTAAGTGGTCGCTAGTGAGCTGCCACATAGGCAGATCTCACTAGCGACATCGCTGGGGACGGGGATCGCTACTTACCTGTCACACTAGGCGATCCTGCGTCCTCCCGCCCGGCTCCACGCGTCGCTCGTCCTCACAGCAGGAAGCGCCACAGGAAGCTGACGACGAGAAACAGTCCTGAACGTTCTCGCGCGATCAGCGATAACCAGCGGGGGAGCCGGTCGTAGGTAAGTATCAGACACAGCGATATCGCTAGCAATATCGCTATAACGTCACTAGTTATAGCGATATTGCTAGCGATATCTCTTAGTGTGACATGCCCTTTAGAGTCACTGGTATCTATTGTCTTACTCAAATGGATTTGAAGAGAAAAAAAAAAAAATCAAAGTCCAGAGCACAATAAAAGAACCAGGTTTGGACAGAAAACAACAATAAGTAACACTAAAAAAGTCATATATATCCCTTTGGATGTGCTCTGGACTTTGATTTTTTTTTTTTTTTCTCTTCAAATCCATTTGAGTAAGACAATAGATACCAGTGACTCTAAGCGCAGTAGTATTTCATTTATCTATACAGACTTTCCCTTTGACATCTATGGTGACTGGTGTCTTTCTACTTTTGCTGCTGGAGTCCCTATATATACTTGAGCGCCACTGAGGTTTTTATATTATATTAATATTAACCTGCAGCTGTCTGCATAGCCATTTTTTTTGGGATCCTCCATTTAGTAGCCAGTAAAGGCTAAGTGTACAGCTGTGAGCTGATATTAATAGCCTGGGATGCTCCATGGGTATTACCCCCTTCCTACACTATAAACATCTTTACCCCCTTCCTACACTATAAACATCTGCCCCCAGCCGTCAGCTTACCCTCTGCTGATTACGAAAATTGCGCGTGAGCCCACGCCATTTTTTTTTTTTTAAATAATCTTTTATTAACTACCTGCCTCAGAGTTCATACAGAAAGTGCTTCAATAAGTGTGTTTTAAGTGATTGCTATGTTGTTTCGCAGGTTTACTCACAAAAATCTATAGTCATTAACAAAACAAAAAAGAATCAGTCGAAAATCGGTTTTAATGATGTATCGATGCCAGCTGTGTGTGGTCCTAATTTGGGGAATACTTCCATTTAATTTACTAAAACAAATACTTCAGAGGAAATCAGCGTTAAGGTGTAGCACCAGCCATTCCCAGCAGATGGCAGTAGAGATGCATAACTTTTTCAAACTTGCACAAAGTACTAGGCTTGGGAAAGTCGCTACTGTATCACTATACCCTGGATTCTAATCTATATAGTTTATACTGATTGTCTTAGTTTTTACAACAAGCATTGTTTCTCAAATACTCATTTTGCTTTTCCTATTTTGAATAATTGCAGGAGCCCAACCCTTGTAAAGAATATGATTTCAGGCCTTGGCTATGGAGCCCTCAATGCAAGCTACCAGGTGAGATGAAACCTTTGTGATGAAGTTCCAGCTTTCTGATCCTGTTGATTTTGCAGTGATCGAAGCAGTGATTTTACCCCTTCCCTGCCACTGCTAATTTTCGTTTTTGTGCTTTTTTTCCTACGCTTATTCTACATAGTAACATAGTTTTGAAGGCTGAAGGAAGACCTTATGTCCATCTAGTTCAGCCTATTTTTAGTGCAGCTGTTCTGCATTGTTGATCCTGGGGAAGGCAAAAAACCCACAGAGTAGAAGCCAATTTTCTCCATAGGGAAAAAAATTCCTTCCCCTAAGCTGGGTCAACCATCTGCCTATAATATTAGGTTATTCGTAACCTTCTATACTGTTACTCACAAGAAAAGCATCCATTCCTTTCTTAGATTCATTCAGTGAGTTGGCCATCACCACTTCCTCAGGAAGAGAATTCCAGAGCCTCACTGCTCTTACCGTGAAGAACCCTCTTCTATGCTGGTGCAGAAATTGTCTTTCCTCCAAACGAAGAGAATGCCCCCTTGTTCTTGTCACAGTCCTTGGTACAAACAGTTCATTGGAGAGATCTCTGTATTGCCCTCTGATATACTTATACATATATATTAGGTCTCCCCTAAGTCTTCTCTTTTCTAGAGTAAATAGACCTAATTTTGATAACCTTTCTGGGTATTGTAGTGAACCAACTCCATTTATCATTTTAGTAGCCCGCCTTTGAACGCCTAAGATACCCTTATTATTCCATTGACATGACCGTATGAGGGTTTGTTGGATGAGTCGTAGGTTCAAGTGATAACCTTCACTTTACAATATAATGTTCTGAAATGCAAGGAATAAATTAATTTCAGCGAAATGGTGGAAAAAACTGATATGAATCTTCAGGTCAGCACCATTACTATGATGCCACAGTTGTGTATGTTTTTTTTTTATTCACATCGTGGTAAAAAAAAGTAATGAGAAATTTATTAAAAACATTATTTTAAAAACTTGTTTGTGTCACCATTTCCTAAAACCCGTCATTTCATTTTTCTTTTCAAGGAGCTTTACGAGGGCTTGTTTTTTTGTGTGGTATCTGACATTATTGGTGATACCATTTTATGGTACATACAATGGTTTAATTGCTTATAATTGCATTTTTTAGGGAGGTATAGCAACCAAAAAACCATCTCTCTGGTGTTTAGATTTTTTTTTCTCTTTACGGTGCTTATTTCTTACAGATTCATTAAATTTAGATTTTGATACATCAAGCGTTCACAGACTTTTTTAGCTTCTAAAATTATTAAAAAAGAGAAAAAAGTGACAACTGATTGGATATGATCATCCACCATCACGAAACACAGGCAAATGCTAAAAATCCATTACGGCCAATCACCTTGTCAGTAAATATCAGTGGTCAGCCGCATATTAATTTTAAGCTACCATCAGTTACTAGTACGGCGCATGTCACTTTTCTCCCATTGATATGGGCTCCGTCGGTGAGCTCACATCTTTCTCGAGACATGTCAGCTGTTTTGAACAGCCGACATGTGCAAGAATAGCCGCGGGTGGAATCGCGATCCACCTGCAGCTATTAACCCTTTAAATGCCACTGTCAAACTCTTGACAGCGGCATTTAACATGCGCTTCCGGCCATCGGGCCAGAAATTCGCCCACCATTGACCCCCGTCACGTGATTGCAGGTCACTGGTGGGTTGGCATGACAACTGGAGGTCTCCTGAAGATCTCTATGGTTGTCACTGCCGGCTCGCTGTGAGCGCCGCCTGGTGGTCAGCGCTCATAGCAAGTGAGTAATTCAGCTACATATAGGCGATCTGATCATCACCTAGATGTAGCAGAACGGATCAGGTTATAGGAGCTTCTAGTCTCCCATGGAATCTATTGAAGCATACCAAAAGTAAAAAAAAAAAAGTTTTTAAAAATATTTAAAAAACACAAAACTTCAAATCACCCCCCTTCGCCCCATTCAAAATAAATCAAGGAAAAAAAATGAAGCCTAGATATATATTTATTATCGCCGTGTTTAGAATCGCCCGATCTATCAATAAAAAAAGAATTAACCCGATCGCTGAACGGCGTAGCGAGAAAAAAAGTCAAAGCGCCAGAATTACGTTTTTTTAGTCGCCGTGACATTGCATTAAAATGCAATAACGGGATATTAAATGATTGTATCTGCACCAAAATAGTATCATTAAAACCGTATGGCAGGTCAGTTTTAGCATTTAGTGAACATGGTGAAAAAAAAATCCAGTGTGTGATTTCACTTTTTTGCAATTTCATTGCACTTGGAATTTTTTTCCCATTTTTGAGTACATGATGTGGTAAAACCAATTCAAAAGTACAACTTGTCCCACAAAAAAGCAAGCCCACACATGGCCATATTGACCAAAAAATAAAAAAGTTATGGCTCTGGGAAGAAAAGGAGCGAAAAACAGAAGCGCAAAAACGAAAATGGGCTCCAGCGCGAAGGGGTTAACACTCGCTCGCTTCATTCAATTTCTTTCTGTATCTTGTAATATTGTGGTATTTTTTTACATTTTAATTACAGGGAATACAAGTTTATTTTCTTTGAATTTGATTTGCTAAAACAAGTGATGAGCGAACCCGTGGATGTTCGGGTCATGTGGGTTCTGCTGAACATCTAAAAAAAAAAAGTTTGGGTACCCGTCTAGTACATGAACCAATCCCAGACACCATTCAGATATATGAGGCGCTCGCACATCCGCTGTTTGCCATGCTGTCATCTACATGACACGGGCTCTGAACGGCAGTAAGATCATTACAGCCAGCTGCGGTTCCCATGCTGTCAGATGACAGTGTGAGCCAGTAGCTGAGACCAGTGGCAGAAAGGTTACCTCCAGTCACAGAGGTGTCGGCTGATGACAGAGTACTATTCCCATAAGCCTACGCCTGCAGACACTGATAATAGCGAGAGCAGGCACCGCTGATGGAAGTATTCATCAGCTGGCGCTTTTGTTATAAATATATAAAAAAAAAAATGACTTGGGGTCTTCTCTGTTTTTCTGTAACCAGTGCAGGCAAAGTTGACAACTTTGGGCTGCAATCCTCAGCTGTCAGGTTTTAACATGGTTGGTCATCAAGAATAGAGGGGTCCCGTGCCATTTTTAAAAATTATTTAAATAACTAATTTCTAAAAACAAGCGTGGAGTCCCCCATTTTTAACAGCAAGCCAAGCTAAAGCAAACAGCTGTGCGCTGGTATTTTCAGACTGGTAATGGGCTATGGAAATTGCCCACCCCTCCCAGCCTAAAAATAGCAGCCCGCAGCCACCCCAGAAAAGGTGCATCTATTATGCCTAATGAACTGAACACCGGGGAAACACCCAATGTTCGGGCTGCTGAACCCAAACAATAACAGAAACTTCATGGAAAAGCCCATGTTTGATACTGACCACAAACTTTACTGTTCGGGTTCGCCTATCTCTACTTAAAACCTATGTTTTCAAGCACTATTACATCTCAGATAAAAAGACCAGTAAATCTGACAGTTCAGTGTGAGGACACTGGAGTATATATCAGTAAAAACCCGCCAAATGGTGAATAACATTAGAGGTACAATATGGGCTCATAACAGTCTGAGTCCCATACAATGCTGGTCAGTAATATAGCATAAACCCTAACAGCATGGCTACACAAACACAAGACTTCCAGTACTCTCTACTTCAATACTGAATATGGATGTGAACAAATAGTGTAAAAAGTCAGTTATTGTAAGCGCTGTTACATTTCTACCCGTACACATATCTGTCTTTGTTCCAACCCAGGCTGCCCTAGCAGAAAGTAGTTTCCCTCTGCTGAACAGCCCCCCACTGCACAACAGTTCAGGCAGTGGAATCCATGGTGGACATGATGACGTCACCAGCACCGGGGAACCTGGGAACAGTAATGGGAGTAGCCCGCGCCTTTCTCCTCAGTACAGGTAATTCCGCTCAGGCTGTGGTATTCCCCATCACCTTGGAATTTTAGGAAATTGTAATAGTGGTGCATCACAATTTATGTCTTACTAAATGTTTACCTTTTGCCATTGTAGTCAGTCTGTTCACGTCAAAGAAGAGCCGACTGAAGAGGATGTCAGACCGGCCTCTCTCTCTGCTACTAACCAGAACACAGTGCTACCAGAAGACCATGACTTGGAACCAGAGACAGCTATGGAAGATTTGTCCTAATAGCTTTAGTGCCCATGTGTTACCTCCCTTGCCCCAAAGTCCAGCACTTCCATCAGAGACCAAGTTGACCCTTTTTCCCCAAAAAAATTTTTCAGTTAAAACTGAATGAGACTTGAACTTGACTATTTCAAACCCCCAGGGTCTTCCTCAGTCTGGCAGCACTTCAGTGACTTATGGACAGAAGAGGGATATCCCACAATCCTTTTCTCATCAAGCAGACATGGAATGGGCACTGACACTAGATGGCCAGATTGGCCAGATATTATAACCAAGGGACACTCCTGTTTTCTTATCTCTTCTGCACATTATGGGAAGTTTGGACACCTTTTAAAAATGTCTCTGAGGAGCATGCTTGGACTTCTTTCTCCGTCCCACTGAGCATTTAGGACTGGGTGTCCTTAATCCAATTTCCCTTTCTAGCGCTTTTGTCTGGTCACTTCTAAAGGTACCAAAAACCCAGACTTTGTTATTTATTTTCTGTGCTTCTTTTGGATCAATGTTACTCCTGGCATTCTTCACACAAACATGTGAGCATATGGTACGTACACTAAAATAAGTCCAGACGCATCCAAAATACCAACAGTATGCATATCGAATTCACTTGTAGACAAATGCACATGTGGAGGACTGTCAGAGGCAGTGCTGCTTGTGCCTTTAAAGGAACATGTGCACCATAAAGTAAGATAAATGTTTCTTCTGTCTACAAAATAACTCATGAATTCCTGGACTTGCCATCTCTTCAAAACCATTTCAAATATTTTTTTATACTACTTAAACATAATTCTCCAAGATTGGTGCAAAAAGTCATAAAGGTGATTACATCACTTCTGCTGGAAAACAGCTGATAATCCTCTTTAACAATACAACCCATGGTCTCCATTCATAGGCAGCACCCGCAGCACTTAAAGGTCTACATCGCTGTCTGTGATAAGTGGAGTATGGTGCTAGTTACTTTTGTATACCGATGGTTTCTTTGTTAGCTGACTAGAAAAATGGCATTGGTGACATTTATGGCACAAAGGTATCTAGCCTCATACAGTTTGGATTGGCCTACATAGTACAGAATTCTTAAAGGGAATTTGTCACCAGGTTTTTGCCCCAAATTTGAGAGCAGCATAATATAGGAAAGAGACTCTGATCCCAACGATGTGCCCATCTGGGCTGCTTGCTGCTGTTTTGATAAAATCACTGTTCTCAGATGCAGATATACCTGTTCGCTGAATGCTGAGCTCTGTATAACCCCGCCCACACCACTGATTGGCAGCTTTCTGTGTACATGGGCAGAAAGCTGCCAATCAGTGGTGGGGTGCGGTCACACAGTGTTTAGGAATGTGGAGGACTACATGGCAGCATGTTTTCTAGTCCTCTAGTGATAAGCTCCTGTTGATAAAACAGTGATTTTATCCAAATTACAGCAAGTAGCCCCGTAAATGACACATTGCTGAAATCGGGGTCCCTGCATCTACATTATGCTGCTCTCAGATAAGGTGCCATAATCTGGTAACCGATTCCCTTTTAAATGAATATAATTGTCATGATACATTTAGGAACATCAGATGATCTATCTTCATACAAAGAAGTTTACTTTATTTGGGACCAATTCTGTTGCGTATGGTGAACCCAACTCTACTATTCATTATTTTTTTCTGTTGACTCACACATGCAGTACATGTACATATGAAATCCCTGATATTTTTCATCCCTGTCGACTTCTGAAAAAAAATTTCTTCCTTTTATGTGCATGTGGCAAAATTTCCCACAGCTCCGATATAAGCGAAGGGCTAGTTGGACCCTTCCTCATGTGTGCTGCATCCTCCTTTGCCTCCCTGACCAAAGATACCTCTTCATGCCAAATAAACCAAAACCACCTCTTACTTTGGCTTTTATGGTCCTGGTACAAGTATGGAGGTTACCCTAAGCCAAAGGTACTTGTGTATCAATAACCGATAACGAGACTGACTCTTCATCGAGCCCCCACACACCCAATGTTGGAGCCCAAGCTCACCTTGCGCTTTATGTCATCGACCTGCATTCACACATTGTGAGGCCTGGTGTCGCATTAGTTGCGGCTATCCTGCACTTTGTGCAGACATTTGTTGATTGTGGTAACATTTGTTGATTGTGTATGTTTGTAGACAGACTAGAAGAAGTACTAATTTTAATCCTATAGAAGTCATATTGTAGCTGGAATGTGTGTTACACACTGATAATGTTGTGCCCAGATACACTATGTGTGCAAGTTGTTGAATGCATTTTTTTTTTTTACATTGAAAAAGTATTTCTGTTCAGTGTTTAAAGATGTAATTGGCATTGTGTGTCCCCCGCCATGGGTGAGAGGATGTCTACACACTACAGTCCATTCCTTGTGTCCTTCCCCATGGAAGTGCCCATATATTGTGTCACTATGCTGCTGGCGGTGGGAGGAGGAAGAGGAGAGAAAAGGCAGGAATTGTTACCTCAACAGTGCAGAGGTCTCTGTATAAAGGATCCAACACTGTGCCGGCATCACGTGTGCGCCTGGTACAGAATCCTCGTGTACAATAGGTTCTAGGTGCATGAAACAAATATGTATGGACATTGGCATATAAAATGCAATAAATATAATTCTGTCACAGATCTGTTACTTGAGTGAGCAAAGAAACATGACACATTTCAAATCCTCTTGAAGTTTCTCAATGTGGCAAAGGCTTTCCACAGTCCATGAATAAACAAGGGTACATGCAAATCCACAGTCACTCAAGTCACCATATCCAAATTTAGATGACCACATGGGAAATGACAATCACTCAGATTTGTTTTTATAGCCGAGTATATTTTGGAAATCTAGCTATTTGACATTTTCAGGTTATTATTTCATTGTTTATTCACCAGTTAGCCATCACATAAAACCAGTTGCCTTGTGACCGATTGCGGCATAGATCGTTTGAGGTGTCTTAATAGTATCGAGACTATAGTAGTAGATCATTTTGATTTATAAATGTTACAAGGTTGGGCCTCCATGGATTAGACATTTTTCATCACATCTCACACTCACAAATACTCAGTTGGAATATGATCTTGGGAATTTAAAGTTCAAGTCAACACTTTTAACCAGTCTGTCCAGTTCCTCCAGATACTGCTAAACAGTTTTTGCCGTTTGGCTGAGTGCAATAGTCTGCTGAAGGAGTAATGCCATTGCCATATAGGTGTGTTCTTGGTTTGCAACAATGTGAAGGCGATACGTGTCGCTGTAACCTCTACGAGGATGCTAGCAGCCAATGTTTCTTAGGAGAACATTATCCAGAGCATCACACTGCCTCTAAGCTTGCCCTTTTCCAATAGTGTATCCTGGTGCGTTCTTTGTTCCCCAGTTGCACTCCCAGTTTAATACTGCAAAGCCAAGTTTACATAGTCAAATTTGTTGCTCCATTATTAACCACGTTTCTGAGGTTTAATTCCTAGAAAATAAAGTTATCTCCTATCCATAGGAACGGAGTAGCTTAGTAGGACACAGCATTCATTAGCATAGCATCAGCCTTAGGCTGATGGTAGGAGTGCACAGTTAGAAAAGAAGTCAGTCACAACCTCCAATAGTAGAATACAAAAAAAGCTCACCACCTCCAAACAGAAGAAAGCAAGTGTGAACAGGAATAAGCTACCATGACTGCATAACACTAACAGGTGAATACAGCTATGTTAGTGCTAAGATGTAGGCAAACATTGAATAGATTTGAGCTTCATTACTGCTATACAGAATATATTTATCTATTGCTGGTATATTACACAGTCATGGCAGCTTGCACCTGTTCACACTTCCTTTTTGTTGTTTTTATAGTTTTATGCAATCCTCCTATCAGCCTAAGACTGTCATGGCAGAAAGTCCATATAACTCTTTAAAGTGAACGTTCCCACTTATCTGTTTCTATTTCCGCCCTTTTCTGGCTCTATCAATACCCTCAATAAAAAAAACTGCTTTGAGGGCAATGCGGATATGGATATTTGTCTGTACCTGCTATGAAATAAGAAGCAAGAATAACTTCAATGGTTGCAACAGGTTTTCATTGGGTAAAAATAAGATGCATGAAAGTAAAAACCATTGCCGAGTTTCAAAACTGCTTCTTCAGGTGTATACAGTTAGGTCCAGATATAGTTGTACAGTGACACAAGTTTTGGCATTTTAGCCGTTCACCAACACATATTCAGTATACATCTATATACGGTTATCAAGTGCCGACTCTTAGGGTACCGTTACACATAGCGATGCACCAGCGATCCCGACAACGATATGGATCGCTGGTGCATCGCTAAGTGGTCGCTAGTGAGCTGCCACACAGGCAGATCTCACCAGTGACATCGCAGGGGTCGGGGGTCGCTACTTACCTGTCAGACGCGGCGATCCTGACGTCCTCCCGCCCGCGTCCACGCGTCGCTCGTCACAGCAGGAAGCTGACGACGAGAAATGGTCCAGGACCTTCTTGCGCGACCAGCGATAACCAGCGGGGGAGCCGGTCGGAGGTAAGTATCACATGTAGCGATCTCGTTAGCAATATCGCTGCTACGTCACAAAATCGGTGACTTTACAGCGATATTGCTAGCGATATCGCAGTGTGTAACGGGGGCTTTAGTTTTAATTTTAGCTGCCTCTTTTTAAAGGTACCAAAACTAATTAGACTATTATCTCAAAAGCTCTTTAACCCCCAAGGGTGGTTTGCACGTTCTTGACCAGGCCAATTTTTACAATTCTGACCACTGTCCCTTTATGAGGTAATAACTCTGAAACGCTTCCATGGATCCCAGTGATTCTGACATTGTTTTCTCGTGACATATTGTACTTCATGGTAGTGGTAAAATTTCATTCAAATAACTTGCGTTTATTTGTGAAAAAAACAGAAATTTGGCGAAAATTTTTAAAATTTCGCAATTTTCCAACTTTGAATTTTTATGCCCTTAAATCACAGAGATACGGCACACAAAAACTTAATAAGTAACATTTCCCACATATTTACATCAGCACAATTTTGGAACCAAAATTTTTTTTTATTAGGAAGTTATAAGGGTTAAAAGTTGACCAGCGATTTCTCATTTTTGCAACACCATTTTATTTTTACGGACCACATCACACTATGAGGGGTCTATATGATAGAAAATACCCAAAAGTGACACCAGTCTAAAAACTGCACCCCTTAAGGTGCTCAAAACCACATTCAAGAAGTTTATTAACCCTTCAGGTGCTTCACAGGAATTTTTTGAATATTTAAAAAAAAATGAACATTTAACTTTCTCACAAAAAAAATACTTCAGGTTCAATTTTTTTTATTTTGCCAAGTATAAAAGGAGAAATTGGACTGGAAAAGTTATTGTGCAATTTGTCCTGAGTACGGTGATACCTGATATGTGGGAGGGAACCACTGTTTCGGCGCACGGCAGAGCTCAGAAGGGAAGAGCACCGTTTGACTTTTCCAATGCAAAATTGGCTGGAATTCAGATCGGATGCCATGTCACGTATGGAGAGCCCCGATGTACCTAAACAGTGGAAACCCCCCACAAGTGACCGCATTTGGGAAACTAGACCCTCCATGGAACTTATCTAGATATGTGGTGAGAACTTTGAACCCACAAGGGCTTCACAGAAGTTAATAACGTACAGCGGTACAATTAAAAAATCATTTTTTCTACAAAAATGATCTTTTCACCCCCCAATTTTTATTTTCCCAAGGGTAACAGGACCCTAAAAGTTATTGTGCAATTTGTCTTGAGTACGCTGATACCCCATATGTGGGTGTAAATAACTATTTGGGCGCATGGCAGAGCTCGGAAGGGAAGCAGCGCCATTTGACTTTTTTGGCTGGAATTGAGATCGGACACCATGTCGCTTTTGGAAAGCCCCTGATTTACCAAAACAGTGGAAACCCCCCACAAATGACACCATTTTGGAAACTAGACCCCTCAAGGAACTTATCTAGATGTGTGGTGAGAACTTTGAACCCCCAAGGGCTTAACAGAAGTTTATAACGAACAGCCGTTCAATTAAAAAATATTTTTTCCACAAAAATGATATTTTCACCCTCAATTCATACTTTTCCAAGGGTAACAGGACCTAAAAGTTATTGTGTAATTTGTCCCGAGTACGCTGATACCCCATATGTGGATGTAAATGACTATTTGGGCGCATGGCAGGGCTCGGAAGGGAAGCAGCGCCATTTGACATTTTTGGGTGGAATTGAGATCGGACACCATGTTGCGTTTGGAAAGCCCCTGATGTACCTAAACAGTGGAATCCCCCCACAAGTGACCCCATTTTGGAAACTAGACCCCCTAGTGAACTTATCTAGATGTGTGGTGAGCACTTTGAACCCCCCAGTGCTTCACAGAAGTTTATAACGCCCAGGCATGAAAATAAAAAAATCTTTTTTTACCACAAATATGATCATTTAGTCCCCAATTTTTTTATTTTCCCAAGGGTACCAGGAGAAAACGGACCCCGAAAGTTGTCCAATTTGTCCTGAGTACACCGATACCCCATATGTGGGAGAAAACTACTGTACGGTGGCTCAGTGGTTAGCACTGCAGTCTTGCAGCGCTGGAGTCGTGGGTTCAAATCCCATCAAGGACAACATCTACAAGGAGTTTGTATGTTTTCCCCGTGTTTGCGTGTGGGTACTCCGGTTTCCTCCCACATTCCAAAAAAAGTGAATTTAGATTGTGAGCCCCATCGGGTACAGAAATGATAATGTGTACAAAACCTGTAAAGCAGAATATGTTAGCACTATATAAAAAAAGAGATTATTATTTAGATAAACCTGTACCTGAATGATAGGAAGAAGAACATAAGGAGAAGGCTTGGAGCGGGTCATAAAAGCACACCACATCCTATGATAAACATGGTGGAGGCAGTGTGATAGCATGTGCATGCATGGCTTCCAATGGCACGGGGTCACTAGTGCTTATTGATGATGTGACTGTAGACAGGTTCAGCTGGAGGAATTCTGAAGCGTACAGGATGATACTTTCTGCTCAGATTCAACCAAGTGCAGCAAGGTTGATTGGACGGCGCTTCATAGTACAGATGGACAATTACCCAAAACATACTGTGAAAGCAACTCAGGAATTTTTTAAGGCAAAGAAGTAGAATATTCAACAATGGCCGAATCAATCACTGTATCTCAACCCGAGAGAGCAGCATTTCATATACTTAAGACAAAACAAGGCAGAAAGACCTACAAACAAGCAACAACTGAAGTCAGCTGCAGTAAAGGTCTGGCAAAGCATCACAAATGAGGAAACCAGTGTTTGGTGACGTCCATGGCTTCCAGACATCAGACAGGCATTACCTTCTCTATGAAGTATTAAAAATTAACATTTTATTTCTGGTAAAATTAATTTGGCCAATTATTTTTGTGCCCCTGAAATGAGGAGGCTTTGTAGAAAAATGGTTGTAATTCCTAAACGTTTTGCTGGATATTTTTCTTCAACCTCTTCAATTAAATCTGAAAGTCTACACTGCAATTGTGTCTCTGTTGTTTCATTTTAAATCCAAAATAGTAACATGCAGATCCCAAATCACGAAAATTCAGTCACTGTCCAAATATTTCTGGACCTAACTGTATATCCATAGAGAATAATGACAGATATAGAGGAAGAAGATGGCACCAAGAAATAAGAGGAGTCAAATTAAATGTTTGTATGAACAATAGGCTCAAAAAACTTATTAATATAACCAGTTGATTGGACATCAATTTCCGATGTGATATTTCAGCATCATGGCGATTCTGGTTGTTGAACACTGGGTACAACTTTATCAGGTGAGTCACTCACCTATACCGTAATTGTTATTCCTTCCTTTATATGGGATGATGCCCTATGTGCACAGGCTTTCTTGTTCTAGACTTCTCTAGCTCTGCAAAGCCAGAGCTGTCAATGAAAGATGAAGGGGGTAAAGATAAAGGTAAAACAAATTAGTAGGTGCTCTCATAAGGACTCTGTTAGCACAAAATGACTGTTCAAACCAAGTACAGATGCTCAGTGCACCATGGTGTGGCCAAAAAGAATGGAGTCTCCTCTCCACCCCTCCATTTATTGATCATTGCAGATAAATCTAAGTACACATGTTAAGCTATTTCCATTATTCCCATAGACCTGTGATTGGAGCAGTGGTCACCTTGGTTCCATTGAAGATTGTTCCTAGAATCTACAGTCCAATCTGGTGGTTGGATCCCCAGTTATTATTAAATAATACTTTACACTATGGATAGTGGATACCTTGATATTTTGGGTGTAAAACTATATGTAAAAACCCACATGGAGGTTCTAGAGCTGGCCATGCACGTGCAACAGTTGACTTTTCCAGTTCCCCCATACAAGTGAATGCAAAGCCAGGGGTTCTTGTGTTTTGAATGGGCAGACAGGAGAAAACCACAGCAAAACAACTGTAGCAGATGGTCGGATGAAAAGTGCAGTGTTTGCAGGTGGTTGAGTAACTGGTCCATTTCATTAACTAAGTCAGCCGCCTTCTCCACAGCTGATGCCGACCATGTACGGAGCACTCCACTCCTGATGGATGGTGCACAAATAGGAACTTATCCCATGAAATATTCAAACAGAAGAATTTGTCACTCAGATATAATGCAATGTGAAGTATCTTTTATTCTATTTTATTCAATCCAAATAAAGTACATTTCAGTTACAAACGCTCAGATGTATGGATTGTGGAGGAGAGACGAGAACGCAGCTGGAGAAGAGGTCATGCTACTGGAGAAGCTGGGTAGTGTTTAATCCCTTCACCGCCTTGAGTTTTTCCAATTTTGAGTTTTAAATTTTTGCTCCCCTTCTTCCCAAAGCCATAACTTTTTTATTTTTCCATCAATATGGCCACGTGAGAGCTTGTTTTTTGCCGGACGAGTTGTAGTTTTGAATGACATCATTGTTTTTACCATATAGTGTACTAGAAAACAGGAAAAAAAATCAAAAGTGCGGTGAAATAGCAAAAAAACTGCACTTCCACAAGTGTTTTTCTGTGATCTTCTGATCGCTTGTGCTACACATAGTAGGGCTTCAGCTATGTGTAGCTAAAATGCTCTGCCATGAGCGCCGGCCACTGGGCGGCATTCATAGCCGTTCGGCAATGAAAACCACAGGGGTCTCCTACAACCCATCAGTGACCCACGGTCATGTGACATGGGTACCAATGGGCGGGGTTTTTGAAGCGCTTATGGCACAAGCATGTTTAATGCCGCTGTCAGAGATTCCATCTGTGGCTGTTAGGGACACATGACGGCTGATGAAATGAGGTGACATTTGCCGGAAAAGTTACAGGCTCATCTCCAGAGATCACATCAAACAGTGGGAGGCAACCTCTACATCAAAGGTCGTAAAGGGGGTAAAAAGAGAAGGTCAGGATTCCCCTGGGACCTGCTAAGCAAAGTAGCTTGAACAAAGTCCAGTGGAAACCCTATTAGGCCGGTTTCACATTAGCGCATTTTCAGCGCGCGCACGGCCGGGGGTAGCTCCGCCCCCGAGCCGGCTCTCTGCCCGGCGTGCCCGCCCCTTGCTTGTAGCGCCGCCTACTAGCGGACAGCGGCGCCTGCGATCGGCGCACCCTATCTTTAGCATAGGGTGCGCAGATCGTGCGCAGGCCGTGCGCTAGTTGCGCTTTGACCTGTGCTGCGCAATTTTGACGGTGCGCCGTGCGCGCCAAAATCCGAAAAGTTTGATTTTGATTTATGCTAAAGATAGGGTGCGCCGATCGCAGGCGCCGCTGTCCGCTAGTAGGCGGCGCTACAAGCAAGGGGCGGGCACGCCGGGCAGAGAGCCGGCTCGGGGGCGGAGCTACCCCCGGCCGTGCGCGCGCTGAAAATGCGCTAATGTGAAACCGGCCTTAGTAGCTGCTAGGCTTCTATGTGCAGTTACCTCTACAGTACAACTAACCCAAAAAGAAAGGCTTGCCTACAAGCAGTCAATCAAATGCAAACCCTGACCCAGTTGATTCAGAATCTTACAGATCAGATTTATCATCATAAACCGCTCATATCCAAACCACTGTAGGACATCCTCAAACCCAAGTTGGATCGTCCTGACAGTGAAAACATTTTCGCCTTCATGCTTCATTCAGATGTCAGGTTTATTTTTTTGTGTATTTAAAAAAAACAGACCAAATTTCAACAGTGATTTTTATCAGCCTTTTCTTAGAATTTCATCAAAGTTTCATCATTTTTTTGTACTAATGAGAAAAAAAAAGTTTCTCCACCTTCTATCTATCAGTGAAAAACAGACAGCACACATATGACATCCAAGTGCTGTCCTATTTTTCATGGACCCATAGACTTTCATTGATGATTTTGATTCGATAATCGGAGCAACATTGAAGATTTCTCCACAATTTTGCACACATCACTCAGTCTGCAAAAAATCACAGACATGTGAACAGCCCCATAGACTGTCATAGGTACGAGTGCTATCAATGAATAAAACGCATAGTACTAGTTTGTCAATTGTACTTCATACTCCACCCACTCAGTTCTGCAGGAAGAACCCCATCCTTTGGGCCTTTTCCCGAACTCTGATGCTCCAGAACTCTACATAGTTAATACATTTAGTACAAGACATGATAATATAGTTTCCTCCTTCAGTTTCTCTAGAATTAGCCATATCCATGGTAATCTGTCTTGTCAGGTGGCTGTTTGAACTTAGACAGGAACATACCTCTGAGGCTACGTGCACACGCTGCGGATTGGGGTGCGGATTTGGCCGCGCAGATTTTGTAAAATCCGCAGGTAAATCTGCAGGTCAAAAGACCTGCGGTTTTACCTGCGGATTGCTCTGCAGTTTTGCCCTGCGGTTTTTCATCTCCACAATGGAGGAGATGGCAAACCGCAGGGGAATCCGCAGAAAGTTGACATGTCAATTCTTTCTGCGGTTTAGAAACCGCAGCAAATCCGCACGGAAAAATCCGCACCGTCTGCACTGCAGTTTTTAATATCCATAGGATATTATGGTACTGTACACCGCAGCAAAAACCGCAGAACTCTGCTAAGAGAAGTGGAAAGGAAGAACAAAAACAACAAACTCTAAATGAAAATAGAGGCGCAAGAGAAGCCGAACACTAACTAACATGTGTCTTTACAAATTCACAGAGAATGGGAAACAAGCAAGGAGAATGGGAGCTGCTAACACAGGAAGAGAGATATGATGTCATAGGCATCACTGAAACTTGATGGGATGATACACATGCTTCTAATACAAACCTTGAAGGCTACAACTTATTTATTAGAAGCAGGATTAAAAAGAAGGGAGGAGGTGTTGCATTGTATGTTAGGAAAACATATCTCCAAAGAGATCCAAGCTTCAGAGACTGGTAGCATTGTAGAAAGTGTTTGGGTAAGAATTCAAGGAGAGAAGAACAGAAATGACACTATTGTAGGTGTTTACTATAGGCCACCTGGTCAGATTGAAGATATGGATGAACTCTTTTTACATCAGATGTCTCTGTTCTCAAAAAAGTACGTATAGTGATCATGGGAGATTTCAACTATCCAGATATTTGTTGGGAATCTCTCTCAGGTAAAAGTACTGGGTCCAGAAAATCTTTTAAAAGGTGGAAGAGAAAACAAAAGGATTTGCAATCTTGGACCTAATTTTTACCAACAGGGAGGAAATGGTTGAGGAAGTAAAGGTGGCTGGGAATTTAAGAGGCAGCAATCATGTTATCCTCGAATTTTGGATTACAAGAGGAGGAAGACCAGCGAGGACTCACACTTTAAGGTTGGGCTTCAGAAAGGCAGATTTTAATGGACTCAGAAAGAGGGTAGGAAGGGTCCAATGGCTGGATGTTCTAAAGGACAGAAATGTCCAAGAAGGATGGGAGATTTTGCTAAATGAAATTCTCACCGCACAATCTGTAACAATCCTGAAAAGAAGGAAGAATTGGAAGCATTTAAAGAGACCAGGATGGATGAACACAGAACTTAATCACTTAAAAAGGAAAAAAGAAATGTATATCAAATGGAAATAGGGAGGCATATCTAAAAAAAATATAATACTGTTGGCAGGGAATGCAGGGAAACAGTTAGAAGAGCTAAAGCCAGTAATGAAGTGAAGCTTGCAAAAGAGACCAAAAGTAGCAAAAAGCATTTTGGGGGTATGTCAAAAGCAAAAGAAAAGTCAAAGATGTTTTAGGATTTTTACAGGATGAAAAGGGTGAAGTGGTCAAAAATGATGTTGAGAAGGCCGAACTTTTAAATTCCTATTTTGCATCTGTGTTCTCTAAGAAAGCAAACACAAAATATTTTTGAGGACTGCTGTGTTTTTTCTAGTAGTGTTGCAAATAAATAACGGGCATCAGCCATCTCATTGCCATTTATAGGTCAAAGAAATAATTTTTGTGGACCGTTGTGCGTTTGTAGTAGTCTGGGAAATAAACAATTGGCATCAGCCATCTCGTTGTCATTTATAGGCCAAACTAATAATTTTACTGTGTCTATAGTAGTGTGTGTAAAAAATAATTGTACTCTGCAGCATTTTTTTGCAAATAGTATGTGTAAAAAATATTGTACCCTGCAGTTTTTTTGATAGTAGTACGTGTAAGAAATTATTGTACTCTGCATCAGTTTTTTGAGAGTAGTGTGTGTAAATAATAAGTGTACTCAGCAGCGTTTTTTTTACTAGTAGTGTGTGTAAAAAATCATTGTACTCTGCTGCATTTTTTTTTTTAGTGTGTCTAAACAAAATTCTACTCTACCATAGTGGCTGTAGCACTTGTAGCTGTGCCTAAAAAATAACTGTGCCTTTAAGCCTCTACAACTCTGCATCTGGGAATAATGTGCCATAAGCCTCTGGAAGTACTGTTCCAAAAAGCCTCTGGGAGTACTGTGCCAAAAAGAATTTTGTGTATGCTGTGCCAAAAAGCTTCTAGGAGTTCTGTGGCAAAAAGCATATCTTTGTACTCTGCAGCTGTGTCTGTGCAAGTAGTGTGCCTAAAATTTAATTACATTCTATTGCTATATCTGTAGTTGTGGGCCTAAAAAATTGTAATACTCTGCACCCGTGTCTGTGGGAGTAGTATACATAAAAACACATTTTTCCACTCTGCAACTGTGTCTGTGGGAATACTGTGCAGGAAAAACTTGAGTGTGTACGCTGTACATGTCTCTGTTGGAGTACTCTAAAAAAAAAGCTTCTGGGGGGTACTTGGCAAAATAGCCTATTTCTTTATTTTTTTTTATTTGGATAGGCCCCAAAATATTGAATATTGTGAATGGAAAATAGAATCAGCAAACTGTGGTACATTGTAACAATAGGTGGGTGCGGCTGGTATAATTCTATATTCAGTCAAATGTACTGACAAGTCCTGTCGGATACACAACGGGTTCATTTTAATAACTGTGAGCTTGCCCACGCTGGCTGTGGATAGGCTCATGTGCCTGTTTGTTATCACATCTCTGGCCATGTTAAACTCACGTTCCGACAGTACACTTTCCACAGGGCAGGCTAGCATCTCCAAGGCGTAAAAGTCAAGCTCAGGCCATGAGTTCAATTTGGAGACCCGGAAGTTATATGGGCCAGATCCATTAATCAGTATATGGAGATGTGTGGACACATACTCTTCCAACATGTTGTCTTGCTCATAGATTTGATCCCATGAGCTGGTGTTTTGTGATTGGATTTTCTTGCTGCCAGGTCAAAGGAGACACACCTTTTCTATGCGTGTTTGGGTTCTTTTTTTCTTGCTGCTGTTTGAGTAGCTTAACACAGGTGTTTTCCTTAGGTTGCAACTTTATATTCTGTCCTCCATTGGGCGTTTCCTGCTGGTGATAGATGCATTTAGATGTTCTGGCATTGTATTGATGTTTGGAGCCAGTCTATGAGCTTTGAGGTAAGGATTTTTGCCTGGTTATTTCTTTGCTATACTTTGTACCTTTCTTCTGTTTAACTTTAGTAAGTAGTAGTAACTCACTTCTCCTCTTGTAATAAATTCACACTCTGCTCTGCACTACGATTCTTTAGGAGGAACATGAAGCAACTCGTCGGCCGTTTAAGGAGTTTAGGTCCTAGTTGTCATCTTATAGTACTTTCGTTAGGGCTATCTCTGTACCCACAGGCAGGTTAAGTGGCGGCGGCCCCCTCTGCTCATCGTGCCCCATATGCCAGTAAGAGCAGTAATGCCCTGATGGCGGCCCTGCACACAGCACCATAATAGGCTAGTTTCACATTAGCGCTTGCGCTGCGTTTGATCCATATAGATACACATGCATCATGCGTACATATATTTAACATGGTGTATGCAGGGACATGCATTTGCATGCGTTCGCATGCTTTTGCGTACGCATGTGTCATTTCACGGTGTGCGGCGGTGTCCTGCAAACGCAACATGTTGCATTTTTTGAGGCGTCAAAAATCCGTCAAATATGCGCAGGCATGCAGATGAGTACATCAAAAACACATTGCTGTCTATGGGAACGCATTGGTACTCAAGGACATGTGTACGCATGCGTTCAATACGCATGCAGTCTTCAAAATGTAAATAGAAATCCCATGAGGCACGCCATTTTTGTCTGGTGTCATATCGATCGCATGCACATAAACAATGCAAAAATGTATACGAACGCATGCATACGCAGCATTTTTTTCAATCATGTGTAAGATGATGCACATAAAAAACGCTGCGCAAGCATGCGTTTTTGCATGCGTTTGCACATGCGGATGATACGCTGCGGACTCAAACGCTAATGTGAACCTAGCCTTATATATATGTATCTACACTATAAATATACATAGCATCTATATGCTATTTACACAAGTCTTCGCTATATACTTAAAGGGAACCTGTCACCTGGATTGTGCACAGTAGCCTACACGGCACCATTATACTGATTAAAATGATGCCTTGTTTGGTGAAATCCGTCTTGTGGTTAGCTAATCTTTATTTTCAGTTTTGTGTTAAGGCTCCGTCACACTTAGTGATGCACCAGCGATCCCGACAACGATATGACCCGGTCAGGATCGCTGGTGCATCGCTAAGTGGTCGCTAGTGAGCTGCCAAACAGGCAGATCTCACTAGCGATGTAGCGACGCACCAGCGGTCATTACTTACCTGTCAGACTCGGCGATGAAGACGTCCTCCCGCCCGCGTCCCCGTGTCGCTCGTCGGCGCCAGCAGGAAGCCCAGCAGGAAGCAGCCAACAAGAAACGGCCCAGGACGTTCTCGCGCGATCAGCGATAACCAGCGGGGGAGCCGGTCAGGTAAGTATCACACATAGCGATATCGCTAGCAATATCGCTGCTGCGTCACAAAATCGGTGACGCTTTAGCGATATCGCTAGCGATATTGCTTAGTGTGATGGGGCCTTAAATGATATGCTCGTGCCCCTGGGCGGACCTGTTGGGGGGGTCTTCATGTGGTGCTATGATTAGTTATTCACAATGCAGACTGCTGACAGGTCATTGATCCCTCACTGATCTGCCCTCTAGTTTACATAATGAATATAATATGTATTAAAAAAAAATAATAAAATAAAATCACATTAGGCAGGTAGACGCCAGCAGTGACGCCTGCACTGCAGCATGATCGCATATGCAATGTGTATATAATTCATTTGTTTAATGTTATCCTGAAATTCATTTAAAAAAATCCATTTGAAAATGGCGCAGTCCGCGCCTGCACACTAGCAGCTATTGGTATATATAGAGGTGATCCAATAGTTGCTACTGCGCCATCGTGGAGGAGGACATTTTTTTTTCCTCTAATTTCCAAAAATGGCGTCGCTGTATCTGCGTACCAGCAGCTGTCGGATCACCTCTATATACACCGATAACTGCTGCTGTGCAGGTGCTGCCTGCGCCATTTTCAAACAGAATTTTTTTTAATATATACCAGGACTGGGATGGGGCCAGTCACACCAGGATAAGGATGGGACCATGCATACCAGGACTAGGATGGGGCCAATCATACCAGAATAAGGATGGGAAAATTCATACCAGGAACGAGATGTGGCCAATCATACCAGAATAAGTATGGGACCAGTCATACCAGGAATGGGATGTGGCCAATCATACCAGAATAAGGATGAGGCCATGCATACCAGGACTGGGATGTGGCCAATCATACCAGAATAAGGATGGGGTCATGCATACCAGGACTGGGACGGGGCCAATCATATCAGAATAAGGATGGGACCAATCATACCAGGAACAGGATGGGGCCAATCATACCAGAATAAGGATTGGGACAATCATAACTGAATAAGGATGGGGCCATGCATACCAGGACTCGAATGGGGCCAATCATACCAGGAAAAGGATGGGGCCAATCATACCAGAATAAGTATGGGACCAATCATACCAGGAACAGGATGGGGACAATCATACCAGGATGCCAAAAAGAAATGAATATTCATTGCCCTCCATGCCCATGGGCGTGCAATGCAGTGAATATTCATTCTCTTTAGCAGCGGGTGTAGGTAACAGCAGGTTCGCAGGATGCAGTGATGAGACGCGAGACTGGTTGAACTTTGAAAAGCAAACTTATAATTTGAAGCCGCTAGGTCTATACTAAGTAACAACAGTTGTCCTCACAGGGACTCAGTACAACCAAACACACACTTGAAAAGAACATGACTAACCCGGCCGAGGCCGGTTACTATGGGGCCACGGTATGGCCGTCTACGGGTCCTTATACTCTATAATGTCACTTATCCGTCCTGACGTCCCTCAGCAGCTCTGTGGAAGCTGCGTTGCTGATGAAGCTGCTTTGGCGTCTTTGATAAGGCTGCTCTGGCATCTTTGAAAAGGCTGCTGTGGCATCTTTGATGAGGCTGCCTTGGCGTCGCAGCCGCTGGGCCCAGCTGCTGAAGGTTTGGAGTAATCTTCGGGCGTTCCAGCGCCCAGGAGGAGTTGGGGCACAACAGGCCCTGATGGTGTCCTGAGATGAAGTAACCCCCTGTCTTGAGATGAAGTAACCCCCTGTTGTAACAGCAGGGTTGCGCTTGTTAGCGAGTTCAATGGGACTCCTGTCCCCAAGCAGGGTTGTGTCGCAGTCCTCAAGAGTGGCGGTTTATTGGCCACGCGCACAGCCTGAGACTGTGTGCAGAGTGTCTCTGTTGACGAGGAACAGGCCCCAACTGCCGACTGCAGTGGGGTGAAGGTGGCTGTGAGCGGTGATAGACAGGCTGCAACCACGGGCTGAAGTGAAACGGCAGCGTCCGCAGGTGGCAGCGGGCAGGCCGCAGCCGCGGGCTGAAGGGGGATGGCAGCAGCCGGGAGAGGGAGCGGACAGGCCGCGGAGGGCTCGAGCTCAGCGGTAACGGCCGAGGATGACCGGGGGCAGATCGTAACCTGGGATTGGGGTGAAGAGGCAGTCCCCTGTCGGTAAGCTCGGCGCCTCTTTCCTGAGGGCCACTGCGTATCTACCCTCTGCTGCTGGTCTCTTCTCTCAACTGTCAGTGCCCTTCCCGTTCTCTCACGCCCCCTCCGTCTCCTGCTCTGTGTCTGACGTATCACCAACTGACTCCTCTGCGCGCTCCCTGCCCCTTTTATACTCGCCCCTCCCCTTGCTGTCCTGTCACTCTCAACAGTCCACTCTCCTCCTCTGTTCCCCGGGTACTGTTTCCTTAGGAACTCAGATGGCGGTCCCCTGGGTTCCGGCCCGGACACTCTGTGGGGGTCCTTCTCCCTACACAGGCACAGGAGTTAGCTGCAGCTGCTGGCTCCTGCCTCTGTGACCCGCTGCTCTGCCGAAACCGCTCCCCCATCTCCCCACCACAGCCAGAGAGGGCACATCCGGACTATAAGACCCCCCATTTTCCTTCACATTTTGGGAGGAAAAAAGTGCGTCTTATAGTCTGAAAACTACAGTATAATTTTTACTTTGATCTGTGGTCTTCCGCATTGCAGTGCTTGTGTACTGCAGTGCCGGAGACCTGTCAGTGACTCATTTACTCAGCCTGTTAGGCTCTGCTTATAGCAGGATCTTACAGACCACTGTACTCTGGGGTCATCAGATGACCACGGGGTACAATGGCACTCCCGATTACAATTGTGGGTGGTCAATTCTGTCAAAGTGGGTCTTTCAACCCTCTTTTAATCACTTAATTTAAGGGGTTAATCGGCCCCTATCAGAAAACCGTCCGGGACCGATACCATAGGGTGTCACATGTCAGCGGTGTGGCGCTATTTACTTATTCCTGATTTCTGTCTTAAATCAGCGATGAGGGAATAAGGCCCCTTAACGACTGCCATTTTAATGAGTATCAGCAGTTGTTATGGGGTTAAACATTTTGCATGCAGAGAACAGCTCCAACATCACTAGTAGAGCTCTCATTATCCATCTCTACACCAGCGCCTTTGCTTTCTCCCGACATACTGAAAAGAACGTGACATAACCAATTCTTACACAAAATAACATTCATTTTTTTTATTTAACATTTGGCTATCATCAGAAGGAACAAAGAGCGAGAGATATAGCCCCGGTGTAATATCCTTAGCGCTGGCCCGTTAATGGTCTTTGGATTCACAGTAACACCATCTGAGTCTGCAATGTCCGCTCACATGTCCTTCTCATGGGGGTCAAAGAGTATTGTGACAGTGAGTGATACACCCCCTTCATCTGCAGGAGCTGCTGATGTGTTCTTTGTTCTGTTTCACTGTGATTTTATCTGTTCTGAATGGTGGACAGGTGGAGAGCGATGACGATACATGGGTGACCTTCCCCAGCTTTGTCCAGAGCTTAATGTACAACCTGAGGGGGAGAGAAACATTACATTGTTACAGATACAATGAATATAACACAGAGATCAGAATGAAAAAGCGTAAAAAATAGCACAAACATCACAATTTCAACTATTGACCCAATTTTGGTGGTTTTACATCTTTAATAACTCTGGGCCTCACTCTGGTTTGGCTGACAGCTATTATTCCTATTTGGTCTTATGTAGGCAATGTAACCAATATTGGTGTACAATCTGGAAATGCTAATCTCCCTTCCAAGACATTGGGACCGATGCATGTTCTGACCAAAACTGATCACTGCCCAAAGAACAACGTGTAACTTGCAAGCACCAAACGTTCACAAAGAATTATACAGGCATTCTGCCATGGCTTTTTAAAGCAAGCACAACTGCCACATGAGGTATAAGAGATCTATTTAATAACTCCTACACTTTGCATTGTGTTCTGGTCACATATTAGCTTTATATTAAGGTATTGGCAATATACAGCATACTATAGGAAGCTCCGTTACAGCTGAGCCAGAAGGTGTGTAACATTTAATCTAGGTTTGTGGAGGAAAGAGTTGTGGGATAAGGCCGGGATCACACACAGCGAGATACGGCCGAGTCTCGCAGGTTAAAACCAAGCTCTGGCGCCGGCACTCCGGAGTGGAGCATGCAGCCGCACAGCAATACATGGAGCTGCACGCTGAGCTCCGGAGTGCCCGTGCCAGAGCTTGGTTTTAACCTGCGAGACTCGGCCGTATCTCGCTGTAGTGTGACTCCGGCCTAATATTGTGTCCGGCTTAGAATTATTGCAACTATCACAAGTCACCTGTAACTTCTAACCTTGTCTGTTGTAGTGTTCCCCAGCCTAAAGGCGAGCGCTAAACCTCACATAGAAATTGCTGTTTTGATGACTGCAAAGAAGCTGTGGATATTGGCCTCCTTGGCGGCTTTCTCCACTTCTTCACATTCCACCACATGGCTGTGAGCTCCATAGGCGATATTCTCCGCTATTCTGTAGTCACAGAACATGGACTCCTGAGACACAAGGCCCAACTGTGCCCGACGCCACCAGATTCTGATGACTCTGCAGAACATAACAGTATAAATGGCATTTCAGTAATGAGTGGGGTCCTGATGAGGTGTCCTTCTCCTGATATCCATATTTCCTCTAATACAGCAGAAACTAAGAGTCATCCATTTTTTCCCTTACCTTGAGGGTTTTCTTTCTCTTCTGTTGTTTCTGCTGCTAAAGAAAGATAAGAACTTATTAATAAAATCACCACAGAAAAAGTAGAGGAGATCATAGGACCTACAACAACTGTTCCCATCCTCCTCCACCTCTACCTCTGGAGCAATTCATGCTGAAACAGATACATAGGATCTTTCTGCTGCCACTAGAGGGAGCTCACCGCATACTGATTTATTAGACAGTTCGATGGGAGCTGTATACATCCCTATGCAGTGAGCGCCCTCTGGTGGCAGAAACAAATATGCTGAAGGTAAGCCATCAGTCACGTGTTCCTCTCCTTTTGTCTTCTCAGACATTTCGGTGTACACCATCTTTCAGCATTGTGTCCTAATAGAGAGACTAAGGCACAGTGGGTACGGAAAGTATTCAGACTCCTTTAAATTTTTCACTCTTTGTTTCATTGCAGCCATTTGGTAAATTCAAAAAAGTTCATTTTTGTCTCATTAATGTACACTCTGCACCCCATCTTGACTAAAAGAAAGTAGACATTTTTGCAAATTTATTAAAAAAGACTAAGGTACAGTGGGTACGGAAAGTATTCAGACTCCTTTAAATTTTTCACTCTTTGTTTCATTGCAGCCATTTGGTAAATTCAAAAAAGTTCATTTTTTTCTCATTAATGTACACTCTGCACCCCATCTTGACTAAAAGAAAGTAGACATTTTTGCAAATTTATTAAAAAAGAAAACCTGAACTATCACATGGTCATAAGTATTCAGACCCTTTGCTCAGACACTCATATTTAAGTCACATGCTGTCCATTTCCTTGTGATCCTCCTTGAGATAGTTCTACTCCTTCATTGGAGTCCAGTTATGTTTAATTAAAGTGATAGGACTTGATTTGTAAAGGCACACACCTGTCTATATATGACCTCACAGCTCACAGTGCATGTCAGACCAAATGAGAATCATGATTTCAAAGGAACTGGCCAAAGAGCTCAGAGACAAAATTGTGGCAATGCACACATCTGGCCAAGGTTACAATAGAATTTCTGTAGTACTCAAGGTTCCTAAGAGCACAGTGGCCTTCGTAATCCTTAAATGGAAGAAGTTTGGTACCACCAGAAGTCTTTCTAGACCTAGCTGTCCAGCCAAACTGAGCAATAGTGGGAGAAGAGCCTTGGTGAGAGAGGTAAAGAAGAACCCCAAGATCACTGTGGCTGAGCTCCACAGATGCAGTAGGGAGATGGGAGAACGTTCCACAAAGTCAACTATCACTACAGCCCTCCACCAGTCAGGACTTTATGGCAGAGTGGCCCAACGGAAGCCTCTTCTCAGTGCCAGACATATGAAAGCCCACATAGAGTTTGCTAAAAAAAAACACACGAAGGACTCCCAGACTATGAGAAATAAGATTCTCTGGTCTGATGAGACGAAGATAGAACTTTCTGCTGATAATTCTAAGCGTATGTGTGGAGAAAACCAGGTACTGCTCATCACCTGCCCAATACAATCCTAACAGTGAAACATGGTGGTGGCAGCATCATGCTATGGGGGTGTTTTTCAGCTGCAGGGACAGGACGACTGGTTGTAATTGAAGGAAACATGAATGCGGCCAAGTACAGAGATATCCTGGATGAAAACCTCTTCCAGAGTGCTCTGTACCTCAGACTTGGCCAAAGGTTCACCTCCCAACAAAACAATGACCCTAAGCACACAGCTAAAATAACAAAGGAGTGGCTTCAGAACAACTCTGTGACCATTCTTGATTTGCCCAGCCAGAGCCCTGATCTAAACCCAATTGAGCATCTCTGGACAGACCTGAAAATGGCTGTCCACCAACGTTCACCATCCAACCTGACGGAACTGGAGAGGATCTACAAGGAAGAATGGCAGAGGATCCCCAAATCCAGGTGTGAAAAACTTGTTGCATTATTCCCAAGAAGACTCATGGCTATACTAGCTCAAAAGGGTGCTTCTACTCAATACTGAGCAAAGGGTCAGAATACTTATGACCATGTGATATTTCGGTTTTTCTTTTTTAATAAATTTTCAAAAATTTCTACATTTCTGTTTTTTTTCAGTCAAGATGGGGTGCAGAGTGTACATTAATGAGAAAAAAAGGAACATTTTTGAATTTACCAAATGGCTGCAATGAAACAAAGAGTGAAAAATTTAAAGGGGTCTGAATACTTTCCAGACCCACTGTAGATAAGATTAGTGATGAGTGGCGGATGTTCCCTGGGATCAGGCTATATAATACACTGAGACTGTCATGTTCAGTGACCAATGAATGAAGCAGAAGTAAAATATGTGACCCCCTGGGCTCCAGCAGTATACAGTTGTGGCCAAAAGTATTGACACCCCTGCAATTCTGTCAGATAATACTCAGTTTCTTCCTGAAAATGATTGCAAACACAAATTCTTTGGTATTATCTTCATTTAATTTGTCTTAAATGAAAAAACACAAAAAGAATTGTCCTAAAGCCAAATTGGATATAATTCCACACCAAACATAAAAAAGAGGGTGAACAAAAGTATTGGCAGTGTTCGAAAAATCATGTGATGCTTCTCTAATTTGTGTAATTAACAGCACCTGTAACTTACCTGTGGCACCTATCAGGTGTTGGCAATAACTAATCACACTTGCAGCCAGTTGACATGGATTAAAGTTGACTCAACCTCTGTCCTGTGTCCTTGTGTGTACCACATTGAGCATGGAGAAAAGAAAGAAGACCAAAGAACTGTCTGAGGACTTGAGAAACCAAATTGTGAGGAAGCATGAGCAATCTCAAGGCTACAAGTCCATCTTCAAAGACCTGAATGTTCCTGTGTCTACCGTGCGCAGTGTCATCAAGAAGTTTAAAGCCCATGGCACTGTGGCTAACCTCCCTAGATGTGGACGGAAAAGAAAAATTGACAAGAGATTTCAACACAAGATTGTGCTGATGTTGGATAAAGAACCTCGACTAACATCCAAACAAGTTCAAGCTGTCCTGCAGTCCGAGGGTACAACAGTGTCAACCCGTACTATCCGTCGGCGTCTGAATGAAAAGGGACTGTATGGTAGGAGACCCAGGAAGACCCCACTTCTTACCCCGAGACATAGAAAAGCCAGGCTGGAGTTTGCCAAAACTTACCTGAAAAAGCCTAAAACGTTTTGGAAGAATGTTCTCTGGTCAGATGAGACAAATGTTGAGCTTTTTGGGCAAAGGCATCAACATAGAGTTTACAGGAGAAAAAAAGAGGCATTCAAAGAAAAGAACACGGCCCCTACAGTCAAACATGGCGGAGGTTCCCTGATGTTTTGGGGTTGCTTTGCTGCCTCTGGCACTGGACTGCTTGACCTTGTGCATGGCATTATGAAGTCAGAAGACTACCAACAAATTTTGCAGCATAATGTAGGGCCCAGTGTGAGAAAGCTGGGTCTCCCTCAGAGGTCATGGGTCTTCCAGCAGGACAATGACCCAAAACACACTTCAAAAAGCACTAGAAAATGGTTTGAGAGAAAGCACTGGAGACTTCTAAAGTGGCCAGCAATGAGTCCAGACCTGAATCCCATAGAACACCTGTGGAGAGATCTAAAAATGGCAGTTTGGAGAAGGCACCCTTCAAATATCAGGGACCTGGAGCAGTTTGCCAAAGAAGAATGGTCTAAAATTCCAGCAGAGCATTGTAAGAAACTCATTGATGATTACCGGAAGCGGTTGGTTGCAGTTATTTTGGCTAAAGGTTGTGCAACCAAGTATTAGGCTGAGGGTGCCAATACTTTTGTCTGGCCCATTTTTGGAGTTTTGTGTGAAATGATCAATGTTTTGCTTTTTGCTTTATTCTCTTTTGTGTTTTTTCATTTAAGACAAATTAAATGAAGATAATAATACCAAAGAATTTGTGTTTGCAATCATTTTCAGGAAGAAACTGAGTATTATCTGACAGAATTGCAGGGGTGTCAATACTTTTTGCCACAACTGTATATCCAGCCCTGTTTGTACTATATACATTCTTTCCATTGTAAAGAGTGAAATCTGTACAACTGACCTGCTGCACATGTAAAAATCTGCACCGGGGGTCAATTTGCCATCACTGTTACTTTCTGTGACGGGTTTCCATAAAGGTGCAATAAGCAACTTCTACTCTTCACAGGCTCTTCTCCACCAACTACACACAATATCTGCAAAGCATCCCACAATGATGGCTTTACAAGAAAGGGCACTTCTCAAGGATTCTCAAAATACACATGAACTGTCCAAAATAGGGTAAAAATGGAGCTGGAAATAAAGAGTATTTAGAATGAATGTACATATATGATGTTTGTATTTAACATCTTTACAGAGATGTAAGAATCTTTGTAAATGCATTGTATGGGTTACCTTGCATTGATCCTGAGTTACAGCCAATGTTATCCTCCAGAGCTGCATTCACAATTCTGCTGTTTTGGTTTTTAGAGACATCCATACAGCTTAGAAGAGCTCCTATACCAGAGGATTTTACATTTTGCTACATCCAATACTATAGAGTCTCAGATGTAAAGAAATTAGCACTTTCCAGAATACTGGCCACGAAAGAAAGTTTTGTACCCACAAATAGCCACGGTGTATATTTCAGCTCTAAAGTCTATAGAACGAATGCAGCTTGTGAGTATTATCAAGGAGCAAGTATATAAAGCTGTACGCTGTCCGAGTAAGCTGAGAATCTCAGAAATAGTCTTAACACTATTACTATTATTAAAGGCCTTATCTGGGACTTTACGAGCGTTGTGGTCCCTTTACACAGAGAGCGAGTTGGATCCCCAATGTAAGATTGATTGCCTAGCCTACAAAGAGGCAATTATATTTAAAGCGTTCCTGTAATTTCAGATAACTTTTCAGAATAAGTTGCTATATGTGTACATGAGGAATAACAAAATTTCTGGCCATTATATGTCTTGTATCCTGCATTTTTCACTCATTTTATTATCTTTGCTTTATTTTTTACATTTTGGTCAATAATCTACAGTATTGTAAAAATTGTAAAATTGCTCACCAATGAAGCCCGGCCACAGGTTCACAAACACAGATAGACATGAGGGCCTTCATCAGGATAGCGTTGCGGAAGGGCGTACCTACAGGTGATGGAATGGACTTTCTGCCTCTCCAGTATAGAACCGCCTATATGCTGCTGTCACAATTGACTGCAGTATCTAAGGGGTTAAACTGCGATGTTCACAGCCAGCTCCAATCTGAGAAGTTACAAATGGGAGTCCACTGTATAAGGATGCTTTCACATTGCGTTCTGTGTTAGGGCATACGTCCGAAATACCAGCAAAACCGGGGTCTAGTGCAATGCGCTGACGGGGCCGTAGACTGTAATGGTGACTGCAGAGTGAACGTACGACTTGCCGTGCATCATTTTCGGGAATGTGCGCCTACAGGAGGCATAGTAGACTGCGTCTGAGCCATCTATTTACACAGACAGATCATACACTACGAATTACCCAACACCAGAACAATCCCATTAAAGCCACAGACGTCATTGCGACAATCATATTAAACTTTGTCATACATTTGGCGGTGTGATAAGTCACAACAGATAATTCGCCATAAGAACCAACCTTAGATTTTCAGCTGATGTTCACCTTCTAGCAATGATGATTCATCTACATCTAACAGGGTCGTCCCATCACACAGACAATAATCTAAACGATCACATAAAAGTGTCAGATCCGCTTCCGAAAATCTCCAGCAATCAACTGATTTTGTTGGCAAGAGTTGCCCTCAGTTACTTGTTTTCCAAGCAGCGGCCACTACAGGGGAAATGTGGTGTTACATCCGGCCATTCCTATAAAAGGCACAATAAACATACTCACATTCTATAGTGATTACCTTCTTAGATAAAACCATTATGATTCACTAACATAAGGTATTTAGGTATTCATTGATAATGACATCTTTTTTGTGATTTTTGGTATCAGTATCAAAGGTTTGGCAGACAGTCTATGGGGACCCTGATAAATGTTTGTCAGGCAGAGAAGGATTCAACATGTCCAATTTTATACTGCAGATCATTTTACTCTCTAACCATAAGCCTCTGGAAATGTCGGAGCATTTCAGAGAGAAGAATGCCTGATAGGAATCGTGCAGTAAGGCTCCGAATCACAGGTTCCCTTTAAAATAAATTTGGTTCAGATGACATATTCAGAGAGCCATAATTTGTATTTTTTTATTTTTTAGTCAACAGAGTTGTGTGAAGTGAAGACTTGTGTTTTTTTTTTTCTGGTACAAGCTGCCATTTTTATTGGTAACATTTTAGACTTCATACAACTTTTTGATTTTAGTTTATTCCATAGTTTTGGGAGGTGACACAACAAAAAAACAAAACAGCAATTCTGCCACTTTGATTTTTTCCCTTTTTTGGTTTTCGCTGTATGGATTAAATATTTTTACTTTTAATTATTTAGGACTGTTACGGCAGCAAGAACTTATTTTAATTTTTAGGTTTTGCTACTTGCAAAAAAGTGGAATATTGGAGAGGGACAATTTAAACTTACATTTCTTTTTTGTTTATATTATTTTTTTTTACATTTTTTCATTGATAACAAGGAACTTGAACCTGCAGTCTCACCTGATTGTTATACAATACGCTTTTATATTAATATTACATAAATACCAGTCTTCTGTCACGTTTCCGCCAGACTTAGGGCCTGCTGTTTCGGTCGCGGCCACTAGGAGGCGCCGTACAGCCACTTTATCGTCAGACTCAGGGACGGCTGTTCCTGCCTCGGCCACTGGAAGGGGCCGTGGTTCTGTCACGTCAGGCTCAGAGCCTACTGTCCCGGCTTTAGCCTCTAGGAGGCGCCGGTCTGTCACGTCGCCGTTAAATTCTGGGTCTGCTGCTCCTGTCGTGGTCACTAGGAGGCGCTATGGCTCGCCCAGGAGTTATGGTGCTGACAGAGTAAGGGCACCTGCGCAGGCATCTGGTGGACGCAGGCTCCGCCCCTCTGTCAGTCATCAAGAGGTTACTGCATCTCCATCTGGCCTGGTCCTGGGGGCGGTACTGATGACATCATCAGTTCAGGAACCTATGAGGGGTGACCTGATCCCTGAAATACCTTGGGACTGGTCTTGCAAGCCGCCGGATATAGTCTTGGTTTCCCCCGTGTGTTAGTGTGTGAATTACTTTCTGACTGACTCTGACTTTGACCTGGACTTCTGACTCTCCTTCTGCCTAACGATTCTGTACCTCTGCTACTCTCCTGGTTTATGACTTTCGGCCTGAATCTGACTCTGCCTCTGCCTAACAATTCTGTACCTCTGCTACTCTCCTGGTTTATGACTCTCGGCCTGAATCTGACTCTGCTTCTGTCTACCGTTTTTGTACCATTGCTGTCCGACTGGTTTAGACTTGCATATCTCCACGTTTGTGTCCCGTATTGGAACACCTTTCTGGCGACCGTCCTGCTCTGGTCACTGCTCCTATTCAGACAGCGCCTCCTGGGCTCTGCTATAAATCCAGATCCCTGTATAGGGGTAAAGGGTATCAGTGTTTCTCGGGGTGTTGCCTGGCTGCAGCCCAGACCCGCAGGCAGATGTCACATTATATCCGGCCACATACAAAAAACCTGCTTCTTGTGTATATATCCACCATATACAAAAGCAGTCTCCCTGAACTTTTTTTTTTTTTTTTTTTTTCTCTCCCTTCTTCTGATTGAGCTGATTTCTGGCCTAAACACCTGGTTCAGTGCACAGCCTGAAGGAGCACTTTCATCTTCCTGCACCAGTATGCTGCAGTCTGGAGCCTTCAGAGAGAGAGCTGAGCGTCAGAGATCCATACTACTGAGACATCGGCCTCTGGGCAACTCTGGCTATGGTTGCCCAGGGGCACAGGTATTGCCCGCAGATGCGGCTAAAGTTTTATTGCCTATTGTCCTTTCTTTTGGTCAGAAATCTCAGTGTGTGAACGCATATGTGGATTGTGGATCTGAAGGGAATTTTATGGATTCTTTGGTTGCTAAAAGTCTCGGTGTACCCCTATTAAAACTTAATGCCCCTATAAAAACTACGGCTATTAATGGCACATCTATTGTCCAGGAGGGGGTTAAATTTGTTACTGACAAAATCACTATGTCGGTGGGAGCATTGCATACCGAGGTTATGTCATTTTTTGTGATTGATAATTTGTCTGCTGCAGTCATTTTGGGGATGCCATGGCTACGCCAGCATAATCCAGTCATCGACTGGCACCTAGGCGATGTTATACGCTGGAGTTCACACTGTCAGGAAAACTGCATGTCGCTAACAGTAAATCAAGTTAAAGTTAAACCCCTCCACATACCGTTTGCCTTCAGAGATTTTGAGGATGTCTTCTCTATTGCAAAATCTGAAAAGCTACCCCCTCACAGAAAGTATGATTGCCCTATAGATCTGATTCCAGATGCCCGTCTCCCAAAAGGGAGAATATTTAATCTCTCAGGTCCAGAGCGTCAGGCTATGAACGAGTACATAGCAGATAGCTTAAAAAAGGGGTTTATTAGACCGTCCATTTCACCAGTTGGAGCTGGCTTCTTCTTTGTAGAAAAGAAAGATGGTGGTCTCAGACCCTGCATTGATTACCGGGAATTGAATGCAATCACCATTAAGAACCAGTATCCGCTTCCACTCATCCCTGATCTTTTTAATCAGCTAATGGGAGCCCGTTGGTTTACTAAACTGGACCTCCGGGGGGCATACAATCTAGTCCGCATAAGAGACGGGGATGAGTGGAAAACAGCCTTTAATACCCCTCTTGGCCACTTTGAGTACCTGGTAATGCCCTTCGGACTCAGTAACGCACCTGCCGTGTTCCAGCACTTTGTAAATGACATTTTCAGGGACATTTGTGGGGTGTATGTCGTCGTGTATTTAGATGACATTTTGATTTATTCTGCTGACCCTGTGACACATGCTCAGCACGTTCGCTCCGTACTGCAGAGACTGCGAGAACACTCCCTGTTTGCTAAACTGGAGAAATGTGTTTTTTTTTGCGGAGGAGGTACAATTTTTAGGATATGTGGTTTCAAGCACAGGCTTCCGTATGGATCCTGCCAAGATCCAACCTATTAAAACTTGGGTGCAACCCAAGTCGCTAAAAGCGCTGCAGCGATTTTTAGGGTTTGCTAATTATTACCGAAAATTCATCAGGGGTTTCTCCGAAATTGCTAAACCACTCACGGATTTGACCCGAAAAGGGGCAGACGTGACCAATTGGAACCCTGAGGCAATTCAGGCTTTTGCTTTGTTAAAAGAGTGCTTTGTAGCCAACCCAGTTTTGGTTCAGCCTGATCTGGACCGCCCGTTTATTGTAGAGGTGGACGCCTCTGAGGTCGGAGTGGGAGCAGTGCTGTCGCAAGGCACTGCATCACTCACTCAGCTTCGCCCATGTGCCTTTTTCTCCCGCAAATTCTCTCCCACTGAGAAAAATTACGATATAGGTAATCGGGAGTTATTGGCGATCAAATGGGCCTTCGAGGAATGGCGCCACTTCCTCGAAGGCGCCAAACATAAGATCACTGTGATTACAGATCACAAGAATCTGACTTACCTGGAGTCAGCTAAAAGATTAAATCCTAGACAAGCGAGGTGGGCCTTGTTCTTCTCTAGGTTTGACTTCTTAATAACCTTTCGTCCTGGTACCAAAAATGTGAGGGCTGATGCTCTCTCTCGAAGTTTCTGCCCCTCACAGGCTGAGGACTCGGAGCCAGTTCCAATACTGGCCAATGGTATTGTTGTGTCGGCTGTGTCTCTGGACCTTCTGGAGGAGATCCGTAGATCCCCAGAACCAGCCCCTGACTCGACGCCCCCCCAGAAATTGTTTGTTCCAGCGCCGTTTCGCCTACAAGTTCTGAAGGAGTCGCACGACTCTGTCCTGGCAGGCCATCCTGGGGTCAATAATACCACCAGACTTGTGACTAGGAGTTTTTGGTGGCCAACGGTAGTTAAGGACTGCAAGGATTTTGTACTAGCTTGTGAAATCTGTGCTCGCGCCAAGTCCCCTCACAATCGGCCTGCCGGCTGGCTCCAGTCCTTGCCCGCTCCAGAGAGTCCATGGACCCACATCTCCATGGACTTCATTACTGACCTACCACCCTCAGAGGGGAAAACATGTATCTGGGTGGTGGTGGACAGGTTCAGTAAGCAATGTCATTTCGTTCCCCTCTCTGGATTACCTAATTCAGAAACTCTGAGTAAGTTGTTTATTGTTCATGTGATAAGGCTGCATGGCGCTCCAGAGAATATCGTGTCCGACCGAGGTACCCAGTTTGTTTCCAAATTCTGGAGGGCATTCTGCAAACGTATTGGTATTGAATTATCCTTCTCCTCCGCTTACCACCCTGAGACCAATGGTCAAACGGAGCGTACCAACCAGGCTCTAGAGCAATATCTTCGCTGCTATGTCTCGGAACATCAGTCTGATTGGGCGGAACATCTCCCATTAGCTGAGTTCGCTCTAAATAACCAATACCAGGAATCTATCAAAACCACCCCGTTCTTCTGCAATCATGGTTTGCACCCACGTTTTGGTTCCTTTTCGGCCAAGATGTCGGAGCTTCCGGGAGTAGAGAATTCCATACGTAACTTAAGGACAATCTGGTCAGAGGTGAACACAAACTTGAAAGGGTCCCAGGTCAGGCAGGCTTCGGCCGCAAATAAACGGAGGTCCACGGGGCCGCACCTAGGAGTTGGGGACAAAGTTTGGCTGTCTACCAGAAACATTAAGCTTAAGGTGCCGTCTGCCAAACTGGGGCCCAGGTTTATTGGTCCCTACGAGATATTAGAAGTAATTAACCCGGTAGCCTTTCGTTTAAAGCTCCCTCAGGCTTTTAAAATTCCTAATGTTTTCCACAAATCCCTTCTCAAGGTGTACCGCTCCCCAATTCGTCCCGTCCAATCCCCTCCTCCTCCAGTTTTGGTCAAGGGTGCCTTGGAGTACGAAGTCCAGGGCATCCTTGATTCCCGTTTAGTGAGAAAGTCTGTGCAATATTTAGTTCATTGGAAAGGCTATGGCCCAGAGGAGAGGTCCTGGGTCCCCGCTAGTGACATTCATGCCAAGGGGTTGATTAGAAGGTTTCACCTCCTTCACCCTGATAAACCGGGTTTTGAGGGTCCGGAGGCCCCTCTTGGAGGGGGGGGTACTGTCACGTTTCCGCCAGACTTAGGGCCTGCTGTTTCGGTCGCGGCCACTAGGAGGCGCCGTACAGCCACTTTATCGTCAGACTCAGGGACGGCTGTTCCTGCCTCGGCCACTGGAAGGGGCCGTGGTTCTGTCACGTCAGGCTCAGAGCCTACTGTCCCGGCTTTAGCCTCTAGGAGGCGCCGGTCTGTCACGTCGCCGTTAAATTCTGGGTCTGCTGCTCCTGTCGTGGTCACTAGGAGGCGCTATGGCTCGCCCGGGAGTTATGGTGCTGACAGAGTAAGGGCACCTGCGCAGGCATCTGGTGGACGCAGGCTCCGCCCCTCTGTCAGTCATCAAGAGGTTACTGCATCTCCATCTGGCCTGGTCCTGGGGGCGGTACTGATGACATCATCAGTTCAGGAACCTATGAGGGGTGACCTGATCCCTGAAATACCTTGGGACTGGTCTTGCAAGCCGCCGGATATATTCTTGGTTTCCCCCGTGTGTTACTGTGTGAATTACTTTCTGACTGACTCTGACTTTGACCTGGACTTCTGACTCTCCTTCTGCCTAACGATTCTGTACCTCTGCTACTCTTCTGGTTTATGACTTTCGGCCTGAATCTGACTCTGCCTCTGCCTAACGATTCTGTACCTCTGCTACTCTCCTGGTTTATGACTCTCGGCCTGAATCTGACTCTGCTTCTGTCTACCGTTTTTGTACCATTGCTGTCCGACTGGTTTAGACTTGCATATCTCCACGTTTGTGTCCCGTATTGGAACACCTTTCTGGCGACCGTCCTGCTCTGGTCACTGCTCCTATTCAGACAGCGCCTCCTGGGCTCTGCTATAAATCCAGATCCCTGTATAGGGGTAAAGGGTATCAGTGTTTCTCGGGGTGTTGCCTGGCTGCAGCCCAGACCCGCAGGCAGACGTCACATCTTCTATGAAGCCAAGGCAGAGGCTTCAGTACACTCCAATCCCAAGACCCATAACCACCCATCAGCAACCTGCACTCATTTTGTGGCTGATGGGCAATGGGAACTATCCTATGTTCCTAACTGCATAAAAGCTGCTGTCACAATTGACAGTGGCATCTAAGAGGTAAAACCACTGCAATCAGAGATAGTTCAGATCACAACAATTACACTCTGGTGCCAGTTGTATAACACAGCCAGCACCTGCACTGTATGGAGCAGGATCTGCTCCTGAGCCCGCTCCACATAGTTCACACATCTGCCGTACATGATGATCAATGTCACCAAAAGGCTAAGTCATTGTACATTACTTAGATGGTAGTCCGACACATGCCAGCTCCATCCAATGATTAGTAGCCTGCCTCGGGTACTGACATCATAATAGCTTCCTAAGAGCAGGAAAACTACCTTTGTAGGTAAAAATCCAGACTTTATTGGAGTATATTTCATATCGGGTGCATCTCTCTGAACAAGTCATGCAAACTGTGACATCAGAACATGTGAACAGAGTCTCCATCCACATGATGTGTTTCACGGAAAGGAGTCTGATCACATGACCACAACAGCCGCTGCTCTAGATACAGCTGGGAATGCAGCCTGTCCTCTGGCCCCGCACATGCGCACCACCGGTAGTGTGGAGCTGTATCGTCCAGAAGGGAAAGCTAGGGTCAAAGATGGGAGGATGAAACAGGAGAAATATTATAGCAGCTGTCTGGACTTCTAGATGAGGAGCTCAAGCAATGAAGTTAGATCATACCAGATACTGAATATCTGTGACGCCATCCTCCTACCTTCCCTCCCGTACACCCCCTACCCGCCCTTCATCAGCGTATTATAGCGTGTATTTGACTAAACCTCATTTGTCACCAGCAGACTTTTATATGATAATTTTTGGAAACTTAAGATGACACTAAATAGATTTTGTAAATCTTAAAATCGTGTAATAAAAAAATATTTTAAAAAATCCTTACTTTTTTCTTTACTTTGCCGTTTTGATGTTGAAGCAGCAAAAAAATGTTCTGAGGAGCCTAAGAGGAAGCCAAAAAATGGGTAATCAGTGTTTATACTAGAGAAGAAAGTACGAGAGGGCTAGGGAGTTTAGGAGTCGGGAACTGAAGAGGGAAATGCTTTTCTCTCACTATGGGACATATAGATAGACATCTACATATTGGTTTCTTCCATTAAAAATATACAACATAGAATAAAAATATAAAGGGAAGACACAATGTATCTCTACCCCTGATACTATGAGCCTCAGTGTCACAACACGTCACATACAATAATGGGGGACGCTTTTCCTTACTTTGATGGACGGCGCACTTTCTCCTCACTATCGCTTCTGCTGCTGGAGAAATAGAAGAAATAATAAATACCAATAGTAATCAGGAACAAATCCTGGTCCCATACGGACAATAACCATAATGTGTGACACGTCTGATATACGTCACTACATGATCTAGGTAGGTGTCACTTTCACATGCACTTGTGCGGGGACAGATCTTCTGTCTGTGTAACTAGCAGGATGGACCATTACATATTTTTGCATCTAGAAGACAACAATTAAGACATAACAGAAGAGGTTAAAGTACCTACATGGATGTGACTTTGCTCCTGCTCGTTTTTCGGAAGCATTTAGAGATCCACCATTTACCATTGTGTCTTAAAAAAATCCAAACAAGCAAATTGAGATACAGACAGTTCACAATATAATTCTGAGGAGATAAACAGCGGTAATGTCCGGTGCTTATGTCACTGTATAATGTCAGCGTTCAGAAGTCCGAGGTTCCATTAGAGTAAATGCCGCCATATTTGCTCTTATTTACTACTGCATTAGCGCTGTGTTGGCCCATGCTGAGATACGTAGGAAATATCAGAAAATATCATCTCCTAAGTGACTTAAATTGAACTTGTCAGTAGGATCAACCCTCCTAGGCCATCTATAAGGTCATGTAGGTCATAGGAAGATGAATAAAATGATACCTTCATATCTGCGACCTGACGGCTTATTCCAGAGGAATCCACATTTTTCTTAATATTTAAATTAGTTGTTAAAATCTATGGACCGGACAGAGATCTCCTGGAGAATCTGCCTCCAGAGCTTATTTTAAATAAAAGGGGCCATTACCAATGTGAGACATGTAGATGAGGACAGCAGATGGTCAGTCGTTACATGGCTCACACTGGCATTGGTCTCCTGTTCTCAGTGCCCCATGGCCACATTGGAGCAGTAGCACTGGTGAGACAAGACCAGGGGCTATAGCCCTGGTGTAGGGGACCCCCAAGTCCATAAGCCCCCAATAAATCTCTGATGGCCAGGTATATGCATATGTCCTCTCCTCCTCAGTCTCTACCCAGTGATAACAAGACGTTCATTATTAATAATAAATATCTACAATCATATGCAGCCTATAATATGTCACTGTCTCTCTACTTACAGTCTGACGTTCTCTGCGCTGTACTCTTCCTCTCTTATTCCTTCCATTTTCTCATCACCGATCACCTCTCCTTCCTCTTTATCACTACTGGACACATAACAGACTATAAGCAGTAACTCTCATAAATGACTATTCTTCTAATCGCTCTTTTATAGGGCATTTCAGAGTGGGTTCATACAATACAATCATGGTGGGTTTTCTATAGTGTTTTATTTTACAAAGCTAACATGTGTAAGACTTTTCTGCCAAATTCAGAATGTTACAGGACAGCGTACAGTACTGCACAGCTCCAGCAGATGGCGCTTTTAAGCCTAAGAATATTGTGTGTTGTGCAGTAAATAGCGATACAGGTCAGCGCAATAATGACATCACGCTGGTCTGTGTCCGCAGGCAGTAGGAATTAGGGCAGGAAACAAAGCACTACAGCAGCCTCTCCTTCTCTGGCTAAAGAGGGCTGCACACCTACAAGCCTAAGTCAGTCATCGTGGGCTTCAGGTGATTAATGGGGACATTCAGGCATGGAATAGAAATAAATGGCATAACTAAAGGGGCTATAAATGCCAAACTGGCAGACAAATCATCGCCTCCATAGGGCCCACTTCCCATTTATTATTGCCTTTTTATTGCTCTTCTGTGCCAGTTGGGTGCAGTTTTTTTCTTTGTGGAGCCATATACCCAGCCGACATTTAGATCTCTGCTGAAGAGCATACATGGTGGGGTGCAGTATTTAAAGGGTTAATTGGTAATGCCTGGCCTATGGTGAAGAAAAGGCAGATAAAGCATGCGATGGATGAAAAAAAAGAAGCCCTGAGAACCGGATGGCAGGCAGCGGGGGGCGGCCGGATAAGTGAGCGATGAGGTGACTATTAGGGTTATTTATTTGTTACCATTTGCCAGCCCTTTACAGTTCACTATAACAGTGGCCAGGCATTTTATTTTTGTGACACTTGCTAATTAAATCACAAAGTTCCAAAATAGAACTGTATATTTTGGGAAATTTGACTAACTCCATCCTCTGTGGATCGAACCGCTCATCTCTAGGGATACAATGTAGAGTTGGAAGAAAAGATGCTCTGGAATGAATAATTTATGAGATACAAAAGTATTTACTAAAACTTGTCAGGAATGGCGACCGATGCTTTTTAAGGAAACCTGCCAGCGTGTTTTTACATATGGAAGTCGTAGTACAGCTGTGTAGATGCTTGTCTGCTGATACAAATGTATTTATTTTGCTTATATAGCGCCATTATATTGCTCAGCGCTTTACAGACATCATCATCGCTGTCCCCATTGGGGCTCATAATCTAAATTCCCTATCAGTATGTGTTCAGAGTGTGGGAGGAAACCGGAGAACCGAGAGGAAACCCATCCATCCCCAAAAACAATGCAGCTTGAACAGTAAATTATTACTGCTCCCTGTATGACCCTCTGTTCATTATCCCCTTTCTCACCAATTGACATTCATTGACCCTTTTACAGGGGCAGAACTACAGCGGTGTCACCCATAGGGACGGCACAGGACGGGGGACAGCAAGTTGTCCTGAGAGGTGGGAGAGAGACCTGTTCAGGAGAGAGCTGCATGAGTCTCTTCTGCTCCGCACTGATCAGTGCTGGACGCTGGAGGGGACCTGCAAAGACCCTAATTACCTCTAGGACCCTCCATGATGTCACATGCCTGTGAGGAGTCTCCTAGAGTGGAGGGATAGAAATAGGTAACAGCTCTATAGATGGTACTGAACTACACATGTAGAAAGGATCTGACATCATTGGTCTTTTGTTTTTGGCTCCTCTGTCAGTTATCATTATGTATATGCAGCCGTCTTTTATACCAAGTGACTCAGAGCGCCATAACTATAAGTACATAATGTGGTTCCATCTATATTGCATGCACATAATCAGCCGTTATACCTGTGGTCTCGCCACTCTCCACTTACCTACTCACACTACAGTTATCACACTCCACGGCTTTTCCTTCTTCTCGATCCTCACTCCACTCTTCCACACTATTGGCCACATAAAATAAGTCATATAAATCATATATACTGTAATCTACTTTTACATCTCAGGACACAGGTTTATATGAAGACTGAGGTAGGATATGCTTTATAATTAACCCATTCTCTGTATGGAGCGGGCTCTAAAGCAGAGTATACTCTACACAGTCCTGGTGATGACTCTGTTACATAGCTAGCACCCAACAGTGACTCATGAAATTGGAGCTAGCCCCGATCGCATTAGTTTAACACTTCAAATGCTGCTGTGAAGCTTGACATCAGAATAGAAAGAGAATTTAACACGCAGCTGTCTGGCCATCGGCCCCCACGCAGTACGATTGTGGATTGCTGATTGGTTTCCATTGCAGTTTGGGGTCCACTGGAGGCCTCCCTGTCTGCCATGTGTGACCCAAAGCCCAGCCTAAATCTTCTTCAGCCTGCACCCAAAACAAGTCAGTCATCAGTTTCTATTAAACTTCTACAATGATATGCAGCCAATAATATCTGTATATCTCACTATCTCTCTATGTACAGTCTGATATTCTCCTCATTGCCATCTTCCTCTCATCACTATCACTTTATTATCAGTGTTCACTTCTACTTTCTCTTCATCCATACTCAGTAGTGTAACTACCGGTGGGGCAGAGGTCTCACAATCAGAGGGTCCAACGCGTAGCTACCGTTACTCTTAACAGTATCGGCATGCACAGCACTCCCATACAGATAAGCTCTATGGTAGAATAGGGAAACATGATCTTTCATGTCTCTTTAGGCCTGCGGTCTACAGAACAGCAGGATGATGCAGTAGCCTAGGGGACTCTAACATCCTGTGTGTGCACCGGCGCGATGAGATACAACACATTGATCTGCAGGGTTATTTTGCTTAAAACGTTTGTTGTGACTGTGGGGGCATCATAGAGTGTGGAGGAGAACTACTTAAAATGGGAAGGGGGCCCCTCATAATTGTACGGGTTATTGTGGGGGGTCCTCAAAGTGTGGGGGTCATTATACAGCATAGGAGCAAATGTGGGGGCCATCATACAATATTGGGCTAATTTGGGAGCCATCATATAGTATGGGGTATAATGTGGTGGCCATCATACAGTGTGGGGCTGATGTGGGGGTCATCATACAATATGGGGGCTAATGTGGGGGACTTCATACAGTGTGGGAGTTAATGTGATGGCCATTATAAGTTTAAACACTACTGTGGGGTGACCTCATACAGTGTGGGAGCTAGTGTGTGGGGCTTTCGTACAGTGTGGGGCTACTGTAGGTGGCATTATACAGTGTGGAATCTAATGTGAGGGCCATTATAAAGTTGGGGACTTCTGTGGGGGCCCTCATAAAATGTAGGGACTACTAAGGGGGCCATCATACAGGGTGGAGGCATTATATCGTGTGAGAGCTAATGTGAGGGCTATTATAAACTTTGAGGTCTACAAGTGGGTCATCATGCTGTGTCTTCTGGGAGTACTGAGGACATCATACATATGTATAGGGGAGTTGTGGGCTCATCATACTGTGTATAGGGGAACTGTGGGCCCAGCATACCGCGTATAGGGGAGCTGTGGTGCCATTATACTGTGTATAGGTTAGCTGTGGGCTCATCATACTGTGTTTCGAGTAGCTGTAGATCCATCATATTGTATATAGTGAAGTCATGGGACTACCATACTGTGTAAAGGAGAGCTGTGGGGGCTTTATACTGTGTGCAGGACAGCTGCTGGCCCATAGGATAGCTGTGAGCTTAAATACTGTGTATAGGGGAGCTGTACATGGGCCTGGACACACTTTTTTATGTGGGGCAATTGGGCACTCATTTAGAAATAAATGGCATATTTAAAGAAGCAATAAATGGCAAAATAGTACCAAGTTCAGTGTCTCCTTAGTGCCCACTTGCCACTCATTGTTCATTTTTTAGTGTTCTTATGTGCTATTTGGGTGCTATAGAATCAATACATTGGAAATTGGCATCCAGTGGGCACTGAACATTGTGATACTAAAGGGAAACAGGCACAGAGACATTGAATTCAGTAAACATTTTCTATTTATTGTCTCTTTTATGCCCTTCTCTTCATTACCTCCTTTCTGACCAACTGACATATAGGGACCCCTTTAGTATCTTTCCATGACAGACAAGTGCGGGGTGTGCGGCAATAATCGTGTATAGGACTCAAATGTGTTATGACACAGAAGTGCATTAAATAAGCTATGGATTAACCCTTAACTTGATATTTCTCTGCCTCTTTACTGAACAAAAAAGTGTTAGAAATTCTTTTAAGGTTAGCTTCTCACACAGATTAAAGAAATATTTATTCACTTTAGTCCTGGTCTATCAGTTTCATTATTGCAAACACAGCAATGAAGGTTCTAATAACTTACTTGACCGATTCTACGCTCGCCCAGGCTGTTTTTCGGAGTCTCATTGGCCTATAAAATATTGTAGCTTTGGTTACAGTGATACTTAAACCTACAGAAAACATCATCTATATAATGTCTCGTTAATAAAAAGCAATGACAAATGGTAGCAAATAGGAAAAAAAAGTTTTATGGTATCCGATGCCGTCATTTTTCATTTTTTTACTTGTTTAAGTAGGATTTGGACAAGTGCATGGAGGTTGGGATGACATTTACATATAGGTACAGGGAGTGCAGAGGTAGTAGTAGCATTGGGGCACCCTCATCTGCCACATATATATTTATCATTGTTACAAATGGTTTATGGCAATTGAGGGCAGGGCTGTGCAGTCAGTAACCCAAACCTCCAACTCTGAATCTGACTCCTCAATTTCCCTGACTACGACTACGACTCCACAGCACTGGTCACTACTGAGCATGTGCATAAAGTGCAGAACAGATTCATCTCAACTAAAAGCCGAGATCCTTAGATCAAGAACAGGACAGACATTTATAGAACATTTCATAACTTTCCCAAATTCTTATGAAAAAATGTACCTAATTTATTATATATTTAAGTACACCTCTGATTGCATTTATGTCTCTTAGGGAAAAATAACTGAGGATTTCAAACACTGAAAGTCGTGTACCATGATGACCCCAATTACTTACGGCGGGGACCCTTCACTGGCCCATGCAATCATTACATCATATCCAGAGCGCCTGAAATAAAAACATATAGCTCTGGTAAGAAGAATTGAGGCTTAGGAATCCTACGGATAAAGATATCTGACTATATGCAGCTGCTATATATATATATATATATATATATATATATATATATATATATGTGTAACTTTATTGCGGAGACTCGGATGTTCTGGGAGTGATGGTGAGTACATTATAATCTCACTATCTCACTACTTACAATCTGATGTACTTATTGCTGTCGTCTGTTCTGATGTCTATCAAATACATATCATCATCCTCTTCCTCGTCTTCCTCACTATTGGACATATAATATAGACTCTATTTAGCAATTCTCATAAACTACCATTATTATCATCACTAATTTTATAAGAAAAATGTATCCAAAAAATTCCAAATTTTTATCCATCATCATTGTTGTCCTCCAGTTGCCAATAATTAGCAGAATGAAGGATGCATTTGGGTCGCCCTCCCAGGGCTGTGGGGTACTCGGTACCGGGCCGGTCTCTCAGATGGGAACGTCACAGCAGCGGTGACCCGGTCTGTGTCCCTGGGCGCCCATGTGAAGGGATTGAATAAAGTTTCTAAAGGAATGATTCGTGACACCACATATGGTGTTCGGCAAGGGAGGTGTTAAGCCGACGCTGCAGACAGATCCTCTGGGACTGATGGTGTAGTGCAGCTATGATGTTGTAGCCCTCCACAGGCAGAGCTGTAGTCCCAGGGCAGTGTAGATAAAGGGGTTAGGAAGAAGGTGCAGTGTTTGGCACAAAGATGTAGCAGTGCGAAGGATGTTGCGGGAAGGAGGCAAGGACACAACAGGGTGCAGTTTCTTTACCTTTACTTGGCAAAAACAGTCCAGGGTCCTTCTTACAGATGGCACAGGAGCAGGCTAGCCTGGAAGCAACTCGGGTATCTCTCTATCAGATGGGTTGTGTAGTCTCCTTCCTAGCGCTGGCTTGAGGTACATCCAGTACTGTGTTACACTGAAGTTCCTCCTTCTTATCTTCTCTTAGAACTACCTCGTATGCCAGACAGCTGTAGCCCTCTATCTCTCTTGGCTCACCGGTCACTGTTGTGCCTCCGAGTCTTAGTTGGGAATAGAGCATTTACAGCTTCCTATTCCTCTGGTTTCTGTTGCAGGACCTTCAGTATCCATACAACCGTGGAGACCAGGCTCCAGATCATGTGCTCACACTGGGAGGGAGCTCTGTCCTCAGCTCAACCTCCAGCTTCTCCCCACGCGTCTACACTCGTTGCCCTCCTCACACTAACTATTTCCCCTCCTGGCCCTCAGAGCGCGCTCCTCCCCCAATCCTGGTTCAGAGCTCCCTCTGCTGGCCTGGAGTGGGAACTGTGTTGCATGTAAATGATTAACTGCTAGAGAGACCCTTCCTTGCTTCCAAGCATGACATCACCCTCCCTGGAGGAAGGCAATGCCACTGTGGCGACCATACTCCTGGGGGAGCCACACATTTATGGTGGACTGTGTGTGGAAGACATAAATGGTTTCATAAAAATCCCAGACATGATCCATGAAAACTCTAAGGCTACATTCATACATTCAGTTTTTGGTCAGTATTTTACATCAGTATTTTTAAGCCAAATCTAAGACTGGTTAAAAAATACAGAAGTGGTGACGTGTTTCTATTACACTTTTCCTGAATTTGGCTTACAAATAGTGATGTAAAATACTGACCAAATACTGAACGTGTGAATGTAGCCAAAGAAAAAGTCTCGGTGTTACTCACAGCAACCAATTAGGTCATCTCTCTCATTTTAAAGGAATCTGAGATTGTGAAATCTGGATTCTGATTGGCTGTGAAGGGTCACTCTGATACTTTATCTTAGAAGAGTTTTTATACATGAGTGCCCGTGTCTGCTGATCGTGGCACAGTGACATTTTGAGTTTGTGAAATGCTCATGAATTTCCTACTCTTATATTACCCTTACACCTACTTACTCAATTCTCTCCAGAAATGGGAAGCGGGACACTTCTCTAAATTTATGATCCCTGTAATAGAACATACAGCTCTGATTAACACCTTGGCTAATATGAAGCCTATAGAAATCTATATAACCTGTCTGTCAGATAACAGCATGGACATCACCTCCGGAATCTATATAGATCTATGTTCTCATAGATTGTACTGCACAGTATGATTATGCTATAATCTAGGGCTCCAAGGCAATATTGGGTTGATCAGGAGTCCGGGTAAATTTGCAGCATTACCATAATTCGCTCATGATCTCAATGTTATCCTATGAAGGAAAGGGATGAGCCACAGTATGAAGAATTCAGCGAGGTCTACATTCTCTATTAATGGAAGCAATCTTATCCTCCATATGAAAACAATCCATGACTGAAAGCGGTAATGCCATGATGCCATCATTATGGAGTCCTCCCCTTGTTGATACACATACTACTCCTATATGAATGTGGTAGGAAGATGTCATAAGATAAATACCGGAATACGTGCTTCGCCTTCTTCACTCTCTGTAGCCATCTATTAAAGAAAAAGCCAAAGAAATACTCTTATATTGTACCTACATGGGTCGCCCTCCCAGGGCAGCGGAGTACTCGGAACCGGGCCCGTTGGTTTCAATGGGAGATTTCACGGCGGCAGTGACCCGGTCCGTGACCCTGGGCGTCCATTATAAAAGGGGAATGTTGAGCGTGTGGATGATGATTAAAGTTTATAAGTGGATGATTCGTGACGCCACCTGTGGTGTTCGGCAATGAAGATGTTAAGCCAACACTGCAGACAGATCCTCTGGGACAGATGGTGTGGTGCAGCAATGATGTTGTGGCCCTCCACAGGTAGGGCTGTAGTCCCAGGGCAGTGTAGATGGAGAGGTAGTGAGGAGAGGAGAATGGTGTAGTGTTAAGCACAGAGATGTAGCAGTGCTGAGTGGGTTGGCGCAGGAATAAGCGGAGGACACCAGGGCATGTAGTTCCAAAGCTTTACTCAGTCTGTTGTGCATACAGGTGCCCGCATCCGTGCCGTGTCCTCCAGGTCAGGGGCTCAGTCAACCTCCAGGCAAGATGAAGTACTCCGTTCCAACACTCCGTCAACATATGCCTTTCCTGAACGTCTCCCTTCTAGCGCCTATTTGAAGTACTCACAGTACTGAGTTACACTGGAGTTCCTCCTTTCAGATGTTCTTAGAACTCTACTTGTACGGCAGACAGCTGTAGTCTGCTTCGGGGACTCCTTGCTACTAAGTCCCGGCTCACTCACGTTGCTGTTGTGCCCCCAAGTCTGGTGTGGGAATAAAGTGGTGACAACTTCTATTCCTCCGGTGTCTACTGCAGGACCATTAGTATCCATACAACCTCGGGGACCGGACCCCGGCCATGCGCTGAGAACTTGAGGAAGGGCTCTAACCCTAATCCTTAGTTCCCTTCTTCTCCTTACGTTCCGTACAAAACTATCTTTCTTATGGAGAATTAGGCTTTCTGAATATCTTTCCTGTGCCAGCAGACCCAGGTCACTGGGGTCTGCTGCAGCGCTTCCTTCAATCCATCCCACTCCAGGGATCTTCTCTCACAGACTGACCTAGTCCCAAGCATCACCCGCTCTCTTGTGCAGACTAAGCTCCACCCACCTCCCAGCACTCTTCGTGTTCCAAGCAGGGAGCCACCAAAGGTGCTTTGCTACACTACTATGTTGTATGGGATGCAGGTGTTGGAGTGTGGTCAGGTGTCTCCACCTTACCTGAATGGTGGGGCACCACACCCCAGGAGGAGGTGCAGTACCAATGTGGCGACTGAACCCTCAGGGGCGCCACATACCCATTTACCAAAATGATAGGAAGATAAATGATACTATGGCGCCTTAATATAACTAGTGCAGACATCTCTGTGTATTAGGGGGAATATGGCAGAATCAATAATCCCAGTTATATCAGATACATACTTCTCATCTGAATATTCCTCCTCCTCGCCTGCTAACTTCATCCTATTAACGAGTAAGGAAGACAATGAGAATTGATTTACCTGCTCCATAGCTGATAACAGAAGATCATCAATGGTCACTAGACAGTTTATATGATCAGATATAGACAGTAGTTATAGAACAGACCCCAATTTATTACATACTTATCAATATTACAGTAGACATAAGTGGGACACTTAATCCAGTAATGTCTCCCCACACATCAGCATGGCAAGCTCTCAAGCATGACCACAAGCTCTCACTTTTGAGTGCAGTTTGCCCCCCTTATGTCTCTTTCTGTTGAAAATTATAACTATTTTGGTTTAATCTCACGTGGCCCCGCATCTCAGCTAGGCCGTAGCCATGTTTTTAAAAAGAGTCATTACTCGTGTAAAAAAGCCAAGTGTGGAAACACTATTAGGAACTTTGCATTACATAAAAATGCACAAGTTTTATATGTCAGAAAACTGGGAGAGTGTAAGATGAATTTTCCCCTACGGCTGAATATCTAATCCAATTTGGATGAGGTTACAGTCACACATCTGTGGGAATATACTCGTATGTATGTGAGGCTGTTGTGCTCGGGTCAGGAGACCCGCAGACGTTCCGTGCATCGAGGTCCGTACTTGTACAGTGATACACGGTTGTGTCAATGTAGCCTAACAGAGAAAACAGAAGACACCACACAATGGTTTTATCTAAGCTGGGCTCGGAGCTCTATGTTGTGTTCAGATATAGCAGTAATTCTGGGCTGTAGATGTCGCTGCAATTCAGTAGATGAATTTGCTGTTACTATAAATCTGCCACATCTCAGCTTGGCCTTAGGCTAAGGCTCGATGGTAACACGGAGTCACCGGCCATTCTCCTTACTCACATGGAGCTTCAATGTTTCCCTATGAGAAGAGAAGTTGCAGGAGTTTATGGGGGACATGTGGGTCTCCCTCACACCCAGGGCTGTGGGGTACTCGGTACCGGGCCCGATAAGCCTCAATGGGAGATGTCACTGCAGAGGTGGCCCGGCTCGTGGCCCTGGGCGCCCATTATAAAGGGGGTTGTTTCAGTGTGCTTGTGGTAGTGAAAGTTTATCAGTGATTCGTGACGCCACCTGTGGTGTTCGGCAATGGGGATGTAAGCCGACGCTGCAGACAGATCCTCTGGGACAGATGGTGTGGTGCAGCAATGATATTATAGCCCTCCACAGGCAGGGCTGTAGTCCCAGGGCAGTGTAGGTGAGGTGACACGCAGATGGTGTAGTGTCAGGCGCAGAGGATGCAGCAGTGTTGGGCAGGTTCTCGCAGGAATGAGTGGAGGACACCAGGGCATGTAGTTCCAAAGCTTTACTCACTGTCTGTTGTACAAACAGGTGCCTGCCTCCGTGCCGTGTCCTCCCAGTCAGGGTCTCAGTCAACCTCCAGGCCAGATGGAATAGTCCTTTCCAACACTCCGCCAATATGTGCCTTTCTGAACGTCTCCTCTTATAGCGCCTTTAAGTGAAGTACTCCTAGTACTGAGTTACACTGGAGTTCCTCCTGTCCGATGTTCCTATGAACTCTACTTGTACGGCAGACAGCTGTAGCCTGCTTCGGGGACTCCTTGCTACTAAGTCCCGGCTCACAATCCAGTTGCTGTTGTGCCCCCAAGTCTTGTGTGGGAATAAAGTGGTCACTACTTCTATTCCTCCGATGTCTGCTGCAGGACCATTAGTATCCATACAACCTCGGGGACCGGGCCCCGGCCTTGCGCTTAGAACTTCTAGGAAGGGTGCTCTTCTAACCCACGTCCTCTGTTCTCTCTTACTCCTCATGTTCCGTACTAATCTTTCCTTCTATGGAGAATCAGGCTTTCAGGCTACGTTGCTCTTTCTCTTCCTCTCCCGTGCCAGCAGACCCAGGTCACTGGGATCTGCTGCAGCACCTCCATCCATCCATCCCTCTCTCCGGGGATCTTCTCCTCTCCAACTCTCTAACCAACTGACCTCTTATCCTAAACTCTTCCCGCACCTTGTAATGTAAATTAACTCCACCCACCTCCCATCACGTTTCGTATTCCAAGCAGGGAGCCACCAATGGGTGCTTTGCTACAGTGTGCTCCAAGCAGGGAGCCGCCGAACGTGCTTTGCTACACTACTTTGTGGTGTGGGGTGCAGGTGTTGGAGTGTGGTCAGGAGTCTCCACCTTACCTGGATGGTGGGATACTACACCTCAGGAGGAGGTGCAGTACCTCTGTGGCGACTGAGCCTCAGGGGCGCCACACATGGAAGGTGACTCTCCACCATCTCCACCATCAAGTGACCCCAGTCTATCAGAGAAATTGTAGATTTAGGAGAAGGTGAATTTACCTTATTTTTCTCATCACGAACTCGCTCACCAACAACAAAACCCTAAAATAAAAAAAGAATTACGGCAAACATTGTATTTCTAGATCAGGAAATAAATTTCCTGTTTTGATATTTCTGAAGAACTGAAAGGGGTAAGGGTCAGTTATAGATAAAGGAGAAACTATCAGAACATAATCACGGATTTAAAAAGTCACCAGTAGATAGTTTAGTTTTACTTAAATTGGTGATAGGTAAAGATTTATGGCACTTATTTCCATATTACGAATTATACCTAATTCATACATTACATTGTATTGTACTCAACTATGAATGGATGTAATGGAAAAAGGTTAGATAGATAAATAGATAGAAAGCTAGATAAATAGATAAAGAGATAGATAGATAAACAGATAGAAATAAATAGATATGAGATAGATGATAGATAGATATGTGATGCAATAGATAGATCGATAATAGATAGATAGATATAGATAGATGATAGAGAAATAGATAGAGATAGATGATAGATAGAGATAAAAAGATATATAGATAGATAGATAGATCCGTCCAGAGTAAAGATTACATTTGGTTTCCTAGCCCATTATCTAGAGCAGGGGTGCGGAATCTTTTTTTCTGCCATGACCATTTGGAATTTTATAATAGCGTTCGGGGGCCGTATAAAATTATTAGCTTAAACATTAGCCAACTATATTTATTCAAACATTTAAATAATTCCCACCTAATGTGATGGCTGGAATGACTTGTGGAACAGACAAAAAAATAAAACCCAAACATTTCACAATAGATGGTGCTTATGAAAACACAGGAGACCTTAGGACAATATAAGAAATAATAGCAGTGCTGGAGCAGCAGTGATCTATGATGTTGCCGGAGGATTCGCTGCCATACAATGGATAGCATAGTGACAGGGTGGATAAATGTGTATGTCCCACACTGAGAATAAGTCCGGCTTCACACTAGCGAGGAATATGGACGAGTGCTATGCGATAAAACATCGCATAGCACTCGAACAGCTGTTTTTCTATGGGGCAGCTCCCATCACCGTTTTTTTTCTCAGCCGTATTATATGCGCAAGTGAAATCGCAACATGCTGCGTATATCAGCCGAGACTCGACAATGAAAGTCTATGGGTGCGAGAAAAAAATCGCACACCACACGGACCATCCATGTGACTTGCAAGAAATACGCACCGGTGTCCTTTGAAAAGCCGGCTATTCGTGTGCAGTGTACCATAAAATCACACTGACAAGTTTGAAAAGAATAGATGTATACACATAGAATATATACAGTATGTGTGTATATATATATATATATATATATATATATATATAGATAGATAGATAGATAGATAGATTATAGATGTAAGTGACACACACACATTTATAATTAATAGCCAGCAATGGCTATGCAGACAGCTGAGGGCTGATGTTAATAGTCTAAAAAGGGGCCATGGATAGTGACCCCCCCGGCTAATAACATCAGCTATCAGCTGCCCCAGAAAAGGAGCATCTCTAAGATGCGCCAATTCGGGCACATAGCCTTGCTCGTCCCACTGCCCTGTAGCGGTGGCATATGGGGTAATAGTTGGGGGGTTGATGTCACCTTTCAGGCGATGTCACCTTTCAGGTGACATCAAGCCCCTATTACTAACCTCATAGTCAAATTATAAAGAAAACACAGACACCCAGTAAAAAATCATTTAATTGAAATAAAGACTCCTTTATCATTCTTAATTAAACCATAGTTACAAATACACCTAATCCATGTGAAGTACTCGTTCTCCTGTAATAAAAATAAAATAAAAAAGCAACAATATACCATACCTGTCCGTCGTTGTGTCCCATGCCGTAAGCCATATCTGGAGGATATACATTTTTCAATCTGGACGGTGCTAAGATGCTACTGCCCTGGCTGAAAAACACTGGTGAATGAGGAGATGTTGCCAATGCAGTCTCAGTGACTACCGCTGACGTGACTGAGTCTGTGCTCCCTCACAGCCTGAACTGAGATGACTTCTGTACAGTGGGAAAATGCCAGTGAAGAGGGCATCGCAGTTCATGCTCTGTATTCACAGCTGATCACTGTGAGAATTTCTCACGGTGGTCTGCTATGAAGACACTGAGCTTGAACTGCCGTGACCTCATCACTGACATTTTCTCATGGTCCTGAGGTCACAACTGTTCAGCCCGGCTGCGAGAACAGCTTCAGTTCAGAATAGCGGTAATGTCACTGATGCTGTGCTCCCTCACAGCCTGACCCGTGCTGAACTCTGGAGTGTGGGAAAATTCCAGTTCATTTTCCCATGCTCCAGAGTTCAGCACGGGTCAGGCTGTGAGGTTGCGCAGCATCAGTGATGTTGGATTGCATACCGATGTTATGCTTTTCCTCTGACCGTTCCAATCCTGATTTTGGCTTACAAATACTGGGGTAAAAAATTCACCAACTACTGAATGTGTGCATGTGGCCTACGGAGAACACTCCTGCGATTCTCGGCCGAGAAAATTGGACCGATTTTTCATACAGCAAGTGTGACGCCGGCCTAAGAAGTAGGCAGGTAATAAAGCAGGCAGGCGTGGGCGCAGAGGTAACCTTCACCATCAGATCCACTCTCTGCAAGCCAGCCGCCATCATTTCCACATCACTACCATTTACTTTACTTGGATCTTAATAGGTTTTTGATTATTATAAAAAAACATATATAACATTGTTATAAAAAAATATACAAAAAAAATAGGTGAAATCTAGAGCAAAAATCAGAGATCAATCAGCTTTAGGTGGTGGCTCTCTAGCTTAAGAGCCCCAATTAACCATTTACTCCCCTAGCCCACCAGGGCAAATAAAAATCACAATAAAAGTTTTATAGTTTCTATAGTCTCCCCGTGTTATGGGGTGGAGGGTGGGTGGGGGGTCTTTTATGCACACATTCCTCCCACCTCAATAATAAAAAAAATATTGAAAGGTTAAAAAAGAAATATATAATTGTCTGCAGTGTTCGTGCAACATGGTGGCATATGTTGGCGCTATAGGAATATGTAGGGGTACAATGCACACATAGATGGGGGCAACATGCAGCACGGCCAAAAATTGGCCACCTTATTCACAAACCTGGAGTTGTTCAGAGTCTGACGGAACAGATCGTTCTGTAGGATGTTGGGGGAGTGGGGAAAGCCTCGTGAAAATGAGACAGGACGGTGTTGCAGAACTGGCGGAGAGTATCAAACTGCATTTTCCTCTGTAGAGTCACTGCCTGGCTACAAAGTGGCTGCTGATACAAATGGCACCCAGAGTGGACATGCCAGACAGGCTCTGCCGGCTTCCCCCCGGACACTGACATCTGTGTAGGAGAGAGCGGCGGCCGGGGAGGAACCGGATCAGCATTATTCTCTTCTGGCAGCTGACTAGAAGACTGCGCGTCGTCGCCGCGGTGTCAGGACTCAGGCCGCACAGACTGGCAGCAGCGCAGAGCAGGATTGGCTACCCCAGCACAAGTGTGAAGCTGAGAGGCACAAGTGTGATGCCTAGCGCCGGCGCGTCCTCCACTTATATTCCTCCACACAATGCCGTGCGCACCTCTGAAGAATTAAAGGGTCTGCGGCCACAAAATTGGCAAACTGGCTGTTGGCCGCACCAGATGATATCTGCCCACGAGCCGAACTTTCCCCATCCCTGATCTAGAGGATTGTTGGTGCCCCCATAGTACATTTCCCACCAGCTCTCTTGACCTCCCTTTTAGGGCTCTTGCAAACAGTAGAGTATCGCTAATGGTGCCAGACCACACAGTTGCCATGGGGTCCGTCAATCGGGAGGGCCCAACACAGTTGAAAGCAATGATGGTAGAGGAAGTCATCAGCTGCCCATCTGCGTCAGAAGTAACGTCTCAGAACAGAGGACGTGATGCATAGCGCACACTCTGTGCTGAGCAGTGCCAAGAAAATGCTGAGGAAACCGGAGCAGGGAGAGGTGAGCATTGAATTATTTTTTTGTGTGTGTGGAACATTATATATGGCCCATCATACTGTTATGAGCAATATATGGGGTCCATGATACTGTATGACGCACCACATGGGGCTCATTATACTGTGTGAAGCAATATATGGGGATCATTATACTGTATGGAGCAATATATGGGGCCCATTGTACTGTATGAAGCAATATATAGGGCCCATTATATTGTATGGAGCACTATATGGGCCAATTATACTATTTGGAGCAATATGGTGGTCCCATTATACTTTATGAGGCAATATAAGAAGCACATTATACTGAATAGGCAAATAAAGGGTGCCCATTATATTGTACCTTGTGCCAGTCCTTACACTGGCTACGCATCCACTCCAGAATCCAGTACAAACTTATTGCCCTCACCCACAAAGCACTCCATGGCTCAGCACCACCCTACATCTCCTCCCTTGTTTCAGTCTACCACCCTACCCGTGCCCTCCATTCTGCTGATGACCTGAGGTTAGCATCCTCGATAATCAGAACCTCCCACTCCCGTCTCCAAGACTATACACGTGCTGCGCCAATTCTTTGGAATGCACTTCCCAGGTCAATACGAGTAGTTCCCAATCCCTACAATTTTAAGCGTGCCCTGAGAACTCATTTATTCAGACTGGCCTACCGCCTCAACACATTAACCTAACTATCCCTGTGTGGCACAGTCAAAAATTTTACCATAACCATGTTCCCCGTATCATGTTCCCACATGCTTTATGCATCTATTAGCCCTCTGTGTCCATACTGTTACACACTTAACATTATGGCTGGTCCAAACAATCAGGGCAATTGTTACCACCCACCTTTCGTGTCTCCCCTTTTTCCCTCATAGATTGTAAGCTTGCGAGCAGGGCCCTCATTCCTCTTGGTATCTGTTATGATCTATGTGATTATTGTTATGCTGTAATGTCTATCGTCTGTACAAGTCCCCTCTGAAATGTAAAGTGCTGCGGAATATGTCGGCGCTATAGAAATAAAATTTATTATTATTATTATTATTGTATAGAGCAATATATGGGGCCCATTATACTGTGAGAGGCAATATATTGGGCCCATTATACTGAATAGGACCATATATGAGGCCCATTATATTGCATGGAGCAATTAAGGGGTCTATTATACTGCATGGAGTAATATATGGGGCCCATTATACAGTACAGAGTACTATATGGGGCTAAGTATATCATATGGAGCAATATATAGGGCCTATTATACTGAATGAAGCAATATAATGGGCTCATAATATTGTATGGAAGACTATGTGATGCCCATAAATCTGCATGGAGAACTGAGTGTGGCCCATTTTACTGTATGGAGCAATATATGTGGCCCATTATACTGTGAGAGGCAATATAATGGGCCCATTATACTGAATAGGAAAATATATGGGGCCCATTTTATTGCATGGAGCAATATAGGGTCACATTATACTGTATGGAGCAATATAAGGGGTCTATTATACTGTTTGGAGTAATATATGGGGCCCATTATACAGTACAATGTACTATATGGGGCCAAGAATATTATATGGATCAATATATAGGGCCTATTATACTGAATGGAGCAATATAATGGGCCCATATTATTGTATGGAGGACTATGTGATGCCCATAAATCTGCATGGAGAACTGTGTGTGGCCCATTTTACTGTATGGAGTAATATATGTGGCTCATAATATTGTGTGGAGGACTATGTGATACCTCCAATAGTACATGGAGGACTTTGTGGTGCCCATAATACTGTAAGGAGGCCTATATAGGAGCAAAATTGCTTTGTAAAGGCTACAAGCATGTGAGATATGCTCCACTGTGACTTCGCCGAATATTAAGGTATATTTTTTTTTGGTGGGGGCCCAAGTAGAACTTCTGCTATGGGGCCCCATGATTTCTATGTACGCCCCTGCATGCAGACAACTGTATCTTCTCTTGACGTAACTATCTCCCCTGCTTTCCTAATATCTTAAAACACAGATCACATCCTTCCAACCTTTCGTCTTATACGGTATTTGGAGCACAGATTTTGAATGAAACCAAATCAGATATAATAGTTAGGCCTCTTTCACACTTCAGTTTTTTGCATCAGTTATAATCCGCCAAAAAGAGAGAGAGAGAGAGAGAGAGAGAGAGAGAGAGAGAGAGAGAGAATTTTTTTTTTTTTGTCCGGCACCCAGAAAGAAATTCGGGTTAAATCAGTGTCTGGAGGATCCGCCAGAGAAAAAAACGTTACAAGCTCCGTTTTGAAATTTTTGAGGATGGTGACGGACAGCAACTTTTGGCGGATCCTCACAAAAACGGATGCAACGGACAGCAATCCGTCACAATCCGCCATTAATGCAAGTCAATGGGAAAAAAACGGATCCTCAAAAAAAAATTGAGGATCCGTTTTTTTTCAAAACCTGGCGGATTGTGACTGATTGTAAAAAACGGAAGTGTGAAAGAGGCCTTAGCTGCAAGCTGTAATATCAGACCTACAAGCTCTAAAGTCATTGGTGTGGTTTGTTTCCATAAGAATGTATCTGGTTTGTGTCACGACGTGTTCTGTATTACATCCTGTATCAATGTTATCGATATATGTTGAAAATCTTCAATAAAACAGATAAAACATAAATCAGGAGCTAATATAAGGTTACTCACACTCCACTGCTAACTGTAACCCTCAGAGGAGTTCCGTTTGACAGTTGCTTATGTCACTGTGATGAACATTCCGTGACCTCACAACCGGCAGTCACCTGCATCCAATGCAGTATACATGGAATGGGCTTTAAAATCCATCATGGACAGAACTGGTTTTGGCCTTAAAGGGAACTTGTCACCAGAAAAAAACAATATTAACCTGCAGACATGGGCTTAATCTGCAGGTTAATAATGTAGCTTACCTGCCCGATGCCCTGCAGGTTGCTGAACATTGCTGGCAGAAAATAAACATCTTATCTTCTATAGTTTTGTGTCATCAGCAAAGACTAACAATTTACTCACAATCCCATCCACAAGGTCAATAATAATAGAGATGAAAAAGAATTGGTCCTAACACAGATCCTTGTTGTCCACATTATTCTCAGTACAGATCCATGTGGTCCCCACTCAGAAGCGTTGCTACCGGGAGAAAGGGGTAGAGGGTGTAGGTGTATCAAGGTGGCATGGGGTGGTAGTCTTGGGCGAGTCCACTAAGTCACAGTCAGTGACTGGCCCAGCCAGAGCCCTAACTTAGATTGAATTGAGCATCTCTGGACAGACCTGAAAATGGCTGTCCACCAACACTCACCATCCAACCTGACAGAACTGGAGAGGATCTGCAAGGAAGAATGGCAGAGGATCCCCAAATCCAGATGTGAAAAACTTGTTGCATCATTCCCAAGAAGACTCATGGCTGTACTAGCTCAAAAGGCTGCTTCCACTCAATACTGAGCAAAGGGTATGAATATTTATGAGCAAGTGATATTTCAGTTTTTCTTTTTTAATAAATTTGCAAAAATTTCTACATTTCTGGGTTTTTTTCAGTCAAGATGGGGTGCAGAGTGTACATTAATGAGAAAAAAAATGAATTTTTTTGAATTTACCAAATGGCTGCAATGAAATAAAGAGTGAAAAAGTTAAAGGGGTCTGAATACTTTCCATACGCACTGCATAATGTGCCCCATCAAGGTCCACTTCCTGGGATAATGTGCCCAATTCTGGTATAATGTTCCATATCCTAAGCCCCTTCCTGCTTTAATGTTCCCAGTCCTGGGGTAGTGTGCCCCATCTTGGTCCCCTTCCTGGGATAAGGTGCCTTTTTTCGATGTTAGTGTTCCCTATTCTGGGCCCCTTTTTTTGAGTAATGTGCCCCTTTCAGGGGTAGTGTGCCCCTTTATGGGGTAGAGTGCTTCATTTTGGGCCCCTTCCTGGGGTAATGTGCCCATTCATGAGGATAATGTCCCTCGCCCTTGGCCCCTTCTTTGAATAATGTACCTTTTCTGATTTTCTGAGGGATAATATACCTCATCCTGGACCCTTTCTGGGGTAATGTGACCCATCCTTGGCCCCTGAGGCACTGATTTTACGCACCTTTTAAATAGTGCAAAAAGTTTGTTACTTTAAGTGTTTTCAAGGTATTTTCACCCAGCTCCGCCAAAATGGGCATGATACCGATGCTTCTTTAATTCCTGATGAGCTGCGGCGTACCTTCTGCCATAAATCTGACTCTAGATTTCTGGCAGAAGGTACGCCACAGGTTTGCACATTTTAATGAAGAAGATGCAGCTGACTCCAGCACAACCTCTAATCAAGACTGGCAAAAAGAACACTTGTCTTGATTAATTGAGGCCTTCCAATCTAACAATGTCCCAGTGGCCAGTGTGAAAATTGCAAGATTACTAATTTGCCAGCAGGGTTTTGCAATGTAATCTGACAGCAGCATGAGGTAGGGACAAAGAGCCTGATTCCAGTGATGTATTACTTAGTTTACTGGGTGCAGCCGTTATAACAGAGTCACTGTTTTCTTAGTTGCATATTTATCAGAGGTCAGATGTTGAGTCCTGCGTAACCCTACCCCCACGACTGATTACCAGCTTCCTGAGTACAAAATATATCTGTAAGGAAGTGGAAAAGCTGACAACACCCTCTCTTGAAGAACCTATGGTTATATAATGCATTGCCAATTTTAACCCTTTCGTGACCAGAGGCATTTTCGGTTTTGCTTTTTTGCTTTTCGCTCCCCTTCTTCCCAGAGCCATAACTTTTTACTTTTCCATCAATATGGCCATGTGGGGGCTTATTTTTTGCAGAAGGAGTTGTACTTTCGATAGACACCATTGTTTTTAACATATTGTGTACTTGAAAACAGGAAAAAAAATTCCAAGTGTGGTGAAATTGCAAAAAAGTACAATACCACACTTGTTTTTTGTTTGGCTTTTTTTGCTAGGTTCACTAAATGCTAAAACTGACCTGCCATTATAATTCTCCAGGTCATTATGCGTTCATGGACGCTAAACATGCCTAGGTTCTTTTTTATTTAAGTGGCAAAAAAAATTCCACACTTTGTTAAAGAAAAAAAAAAATTTCTGATACCCGTAGCGTCTCCATTTTTCGTGATCTCGGGTTGGTTGAGGGCTTATTTTTTGCGTAAAAAATGAAAGGAAACGTTCCAGCTCCATGAAGTAAAAAATTTGTTCTTGTTTATTCCATAATAGTTAAAACATGTACAGCTTCTCGGACATCACAAGGCACTGGAGGACAAGCGACGCGTTTCGACCGCTGTTGCAGTCTTTATCAAAGCTAGATACCACATACACTCCCTGCATTAAATGGGTATCAAACAGCAATAGAATTGCGCAAATTTAACATGTGATCAAAAGGTCCTAACATCACCACATAAATATAATAGCGCACAATTAAAAACAATGTAATAGAATGCAGAAAAAACAGACAATATTAAATAACAATTATCACTTGGATAATGAAAAGACTTTGATTAATAGTGAAACATTATTTCGTTTTTCTTGTTCAGTCCAACCGGAAATCTCGTTCCAAGATTAAAGATCCACTACGCCTCACGGGTGAGCAAGGTTCTCCTGATATCACCGCCACGCAAGGGTCTTTTAACTTTTTCAAGACCTGTCACTTTTAAAGTTGCAATACTGCGTGAATGGTTGTCAATAAAATGTCTGGCTGCTGATGATATATTGCGATTACCACCTTAAAACATTAGAGATATCATAAAGGTGCTCATTAATACGCGTTTTTAGTTTTCTAGTGGTGCACCCAATATAGGATATTTTACATGCATCACAGTCAATTTTGTAAATTACACATTTGCTATTGCAGTTAATAAAATCTTTTATAAAAATGTGTTGGAATTATTGTAATCATTAAACACTTTACAATTAACCATTTGTTTGCAGCCCACCACACCACATTTATAACTGCCTTTGCAGTTTACCCATGTTGTTCTTGGATGGTTGGAATGAAAGAGGCTAGGAGATAGCATATTTCCCAAAGTGGGAGCCCTCCTTGCCACAACGTTTACAGCCCTGGTTTAAGATTGTAGCCAAAATCGGGTCCTCATGCAAAATTGGCAGAAATATATTTATAATAATCTTAATTTTATAGAATTGGGGACTAAATTGCAAACATTCAAAGGGTTTATTCTGAGAAGTAAATTTGGCATTTTTTTGATTATTATGAGAGTAGATCAAATCAATCGTTTTTTTTGAGGACACCATATTTAGCGTTCTATTGAGCATCCAATTAGGGTATCCTCTTTTTTTCAATCTCTTGCCAGAAAAAATCAAATCATCCTGTAAAAAAATATTGTTATTACAATTTCTTTTTAGTCTAGTAAATTCTCCTACTGGAATTGATTTTACCGTATGCCTGGGATGGCTGCTGTGGGCATGTAAAATTGTATTGCCTGATAGTGGCTCAGAATAAGTTCTAGTGGAAATCAGCTGATTTGAGATCCCTGTTAATTCCAGATCTAAAAAAGAAATTTTGTGGTTATGAAAAACATGTGTAATTTGAATATTGAAATTATTACCATTAATATACTCAATAAACTCAAGTATGGCAGATACATCGCCCCTCCAGATGATCAAGGTGTCATCGATGTATCTGCCATACCATTCAATAAAAGAAGAAAATGGATTGTTTTCTGAAAATAAAAATTTGTACTCCCAAAAAGCCATAGTTAAATTAGCTAATGAAGGTGAAAATTTGGCCCCCATTGCCACTCCGCTGCACTGTAAATAAAATTCACCGTTAAAAGAATTTTTTTGTGTGCTGAGCTGACATTTTTTATGATACCATTTTGGTGCGGATACGATCTTTTGATCACCCATTATTGCATTTTAATGCAATGTCGCGGCGACAAAAAAAGGAATTCTGACATTTTGACTTTTTTTCTCGCTATGCTATTTAGCGATCAGGTTAAGCCTTTTTTATTGATAGATCGGGTGATTCTGAACGCGGCGATACCTAATATGTGTACAGACATATGTTAAAGTTTGGGCACCCTTATTAATGTTAACCTTTTTTCTTTATAACAATTTTGGTTTTTGCAACAGCTATTTCAGTTTCATATATCTACTAACTGATGGACTTAGTTATATTTCTGGATTCAAATGAGGTTTATTGTACTAACAGAAAATGTGCAATATGCATTTAAACAAAATTTGACCGGTGCAAAAGTATGGGCACCCTTATCATTTTCTTGATTTGAACACTCCTAACTACTTTTTACTGACTTCCTGAAGCACTAAATTGGTTTTGTAACCTCATTGAGCTTTGAACTTCATAGCCAGGTGTATCAAATCATGAGAAAAGGTATTTAAGGTGGCCACTTGCAAGTAGTTCTCCTATTTGATTCTCCTATGAAGAGTGGCATCATGGGCTCCTCAAAACAACTCTCAAATGATCTGAAAACAAAGATTATTCAACATAGCTTTTCAGGGAAAGGATGCAAAAAGTTGTCTCAGAGATTTAACCTGTCAGTTTCCACTGTGAGGAACATAGTAAGGAAATGGAAGAACACAGGGACAGTTCTTGTTAAGCCCAGAAGTGGCAGGCCAAGAAAAATATCAGAAAGGCAGAGAAGAAGAATGGTGAGAACAGTCAAGGACAATCCACAGACCACCTCCAAAGACCTGCAGCATCATCTTGCTGCAGATGGTGTCACTGTGCATCGGTCAACAATACAGCACACTTTGCACAAGGAGAAGCTGTTTGGGAGAGTGATGCGAAAGAAGCCGTTTCTGCAAGCACTCCACAAACAGAGTCGCCTGAGGTATGCAAAAGCACATTTGGACAAGCCAGTTACATTTTGGAAGAAGGTCCTGTGGACTGATGAAGCAAAGATTGAGTTGTTTGGTCATACAAAAAGGTGTTATGCATGGAGGCTAAAAAACACAGCATTCCAAGAAAAACACTTGCTACCCACAGTAAAATTTGGTGGAGGTTCCATCATGCTTTGGGGCTGTGTGGCCAATGCCGGCACCGGGAATCTTGTTAAAGTTGAGGGTCGCATGGATTCAACTCAGTATCAGCAGATTCTTGACAGTAATGTGCAAGAATCAGTGACGAAGTTGAAGTTACGCAGGGGATGGATATTTCAGCAAGACAATGATCCAAAACACCACTCCAAATCTACTCAGGCATTCATGCAGAGGAACAATTACAATGTTCTGGAATGGCCATCCCAGTCCCCAGACCTGAATATCATTGAACATCTGTGGGATGATTTGAAGCAGGCTGTCCATGCTCGGCAACCATCAAACGTAACTGAACTGGAATTGTTTTGTAAACAGGAATGGTCACAAATACCTTCATCCAGGATCCAGGAACTCATTAATAGCTACAGGAAGCGACTAGAGGCTGTTATTTTTGCAAAAGGAGGATCTACGAAATATTAATGTCACTTTTATGTTGAGGTGCCCATACTTTTGCACTGGTCAAATTTTGTTTAAATGCAGATTGCACATTTTCTGTTAGTACAATAAATCTCATTTGAATCCAGAAATATAACTGAGTCCATCAGTTATTAGATATATGAAACTGAAATAGCTGTTGCAAAAACCAAAATTGTTATAAAGAAAAAAGGTTAACATTAATAGGGGTGCCCAAACTTTAACATATGACTGTATGTGTGATTTTTTTATTGTTTTATTTTGAATGGGGCAAATGGAGGGTGATTTTAACTTTTATATTTTTTTATATTTTAAAAAACATTTTTTTTTTCACTTTTGACATGCTTCAATAGTCTCCATAGAAGACTAGAAGCCACCAAAACCCGATCGGCTCTGCTACATACAGGTGATGATCAGTTCGCCTGTATGTAGCAGAATGCCTCACTTGCTATGAGCACCGACCACCGGGCAGCGCACATAGCAATCCAGCAGTGACAACCATAGAGGTCTCCAGGAGACCTCTGATTTTCATGCCAACCTGTCCAAATCAACTGACATGTGCAGGAAAAGATCTGGGCTCACCGCCGGAGCCCACATCAAGGGGAGGGTGTCCGACATTGGCGTACTATTATGCCCGATGTCAGAAAGGGGTTAAATGTTGTTTTATCTGGTTGGTTGCTGCTGTTAGGGTTAACGTTTAGACCCAACCCATGAAGAAAGGTGTTAAGTGGTTATAGGAAACAAGGAATAAGTGGCAGAAGGATTCGTTATCTCAGGCAAGTGGGGGCCTACAGTAAACATTATCTATACTAGATAATAAGTGTAAGTATAGGCCAGACCTGAGGCTCATAGAGGGGAAGATGGCCAGGGTGGGACACGTGTTCTCTTACAAGGAACTGAAGATGCCATGGTACACCAAAGAGCGTGTGTTCCTCATCAATTGCACTTTGACAATAGTTGAAATGAGTTGTAGCTACACAGCTTAGCCAGTGAGGTCCTTACATGAATGGAAGACGGAGATTCCTATAGTGGTTTGCTGATAAAATGTACCATGTAGCGAAAGTAATGTATCACCACATGTAACCGAGAAGTTCCTGCCTCTGGATTGAACAGAAGTATTCTTTAAGTGTTGTGCATACTATCTGATGAATTTACTTCTCATCGGTTTGTTCAGTAAAGAAAGCTAGTAATCAATTCTGGTGAAGGGGTTGGACTAGGAGGCACGAGGACAGTTGTTCTGTAGTGAAAATATGCTTACATAACATTGATTGTATTGAAGCAATAAAATACAGCCCAGTGAGTGATAGATCACTGAAATCAGGGTCTCTTCCCCTACATCATAGTGCTCTCAGATTAGATAGCAAAAACCTCATGATACTGCCATTTTTTTCCAAAATACTATACATGAATCACAAAAGCATAATTTAACAATAGGTGTTTGGCTGAGAAAGGTGTATAGCAATTTGGAGGAGAGGGGGACTTCTCACAGGAAAATAAATGTGATTCTGTTATGCAGCATGTCATGTGCACTTTTGTCACTGATTTTTGAGTTAAGTCTACATCCTACGCAAAAAATCAATCACTGAAATTTATCAGCTAGCTCCTTTTAGACTTTTACAGAGTCTCTCAGAGAAAAATGCATTAAAAAATATTTCCGAAAACTTGAAAAAACAAATACAGAGTTGGTAGCAATTAAGTCATGTGACTGTGTGCAGGACGAGGAACAAAGACGGGTTTTGTGAAAACCTCACGTAGCCTGGATACAGTCTAAACTCCAGATCTGCAAGCCGAGGAGGAGGCACCGAAGGTAATGATGAATCCAATAACCTGCATCTGTGTAGTATAAAACTAAAAAAGGCACAAAACAGCAGCTTGAAAACATCACTGGCTTAAATAAGGGTGCAGAATACCAAGAAGTATGCAGGTAATTTAGTTATAGCTACTGAGACATTACGTCTAGTGATGAGTGAGTATACTCGTTGCTCGGGTTTTCCTGAGCATGCTCGGGTGTCCTCCGAGTATTTCGGCGTGCTCGGAGATTTAGTTTTTGTCAATGCAGCTGCATGATTTGTGGCTGCTAGACAGCCTGAATACATGTGGGGATTGCTTGTTAGGGAATCCCAACATGTATTCAGGCTGTCTAGCAGCCACAAATCATGCAGCCGCGCCGACAAAAACTAAATCTCTGAGCACGCCAAAATACTCGAAGGATACCCAAGCATGCTCGGGAAAACCTGAGCAACAATTAAGGTACTGTCACACTTACCGATGCACCAGCGATCCCGACCAGCGATTTGACGTGGTCAGGATCACTGGTGCATCGCTAAGTGGTCACTAGTAAGCTGCCACACAGGCAGATCTCACCAGCGACATCGCAGGGGTCGGGGGTCGCTACTTACCTGTCAGACGAGGCGATCCTGACGTCTTCCCGCCCGCGTCCACGCATCGCTCGTCCTCACAGCAGGAAGCTGACGACGAGAAACAGTCCAGGACGTTCTCGCGTGATTAGCGATAACCAGCGGGGGAGCCGTCAGAGGTAAGTATCAGACATAGCGATATCGCTAGCAATATTGCTGCTGCGTCACAAAAACCAATGACGTTATAGCGATATTGCTAGCGATATTGCTTAGTGCGACCGGCCCTTTAAACTCGCTCATCACTAATTACGTCCTCTGTAACAGAGAAAGAACTAACTTGAGAAAAAAGCATCACTGCTTGTCATCAGGAGTTTTTTGTACGCATTAAATACAATTTAACTTGGGGTAGATTTATGAGAACTGTCTGTGGTGCACAGGACCAGTCACAGTCCTACTTTAGTTTTTTAAACTGATCTGGTAAAATGACTACTGTGCTGTGATTGGTGGCTAAGGACATCCAAGTTCTATTTCTGAACCCCCATTGTGTGTCTTTCTACCCGAGCTAAGTCTGAAAGAAGAAATGATGGGGAAGTGCTGCCATGCAGAGGATTTGTGTGGCACCAGGCAAATTTGAGAGGTCCAGTTTATTTCAGGAACCTCTCAAATATTCCGGAACAGTTGGAAAGTGTTACGGTCTTGTATTTGATATGCTGGTAGGTGACAGCAGAGAACCTCTGTTATAGCATTATTTAGGTATAATATACATTTAGGCCCATGTAAGCCTTCAATACTTTGGCCAAAAGCTATCTTTTTAGTTTACATCCTAGAGTAACCATTAAAAGACCTTGGGCACAATTAGTTAAGACAGGCGTTGTGCACACTATTTTTAGAGACGCACTCACATCAAAATTTTTATCCTCTTAAAATATTCCAGTCATCTACTATTTAGTACTGTGTACTTACAATTGCTCATTTTGCCTTTCTACCCAGTGATTAAACACTGACAAGCTGAATCCTTCTAAGCTCTATGTAGAAACAGGAGATCAATTTTCCACATGAGTCATGAGGCACCGTAAAAGTCCATGGCAGGGAAGGAGGGAGAAGGTGGGTCAGGAGTTGAAGAGGGGAATGATAAATACATAGAGCAGAGAAAAGAGCAGAATTAGCTGAGTAAAAAGGCAAAATGAGCAATTGTAAGTACACAGTGCTATATAATATGATGATTGCAATATATTACGAGGATAAAACCTTAATGGGAGGAAAAGTGCTTCTTTATTGAAGGTACCTAATTCATTAAGAGGCGCATGTTATAACTGTTGTGCATCTCCACAGTAAATGTTACTCTAGTCAGGGACTAAAATGGCATACATTTTGATGACACTACGTCCTTCCCAAATTCTAACCACTTTTGGAAAGATGGCCAAGACTGGCATTAAAATGCCAAAAGTAGTAACATTTTTGTGCAAATTCTATTTTTGCAAAAACTTGGTGACATTTCAGAAAAACGGCAAAAGCTCTTTGAATTTGGTCCATTTTTCTTTCTATTATTGACAATCATTTTTCAGACTGAATAAATAACCTGCTTCCCTCATTGCCAGGAAAATGCATGTTTGGCTGATAAGTGAAGAAAATGAAAAAATTGTGCACTACTCTGTCCATTAATTTCAGTATATACAGTTAGTACTCTTGATCATTTTACATATTGTACCTAAGAGGTTATGTGTGATGAGTGCTATGACTTTTGTCATATTCAAATTCCCAGCAGAGCATTGCATTGTTTATAGGTCTCTTTACCCCAACTTGGTACTATCTTCAAGGTTGAACTTTACCCCTTAAGCCACCTGACCTCTCACCAATCCAAATCAGATCTTTTGCTTTGCATTGATGAGTGGCAAAGACCCAGAAACATTTGTTTGCAAGTGGAGTTCCTGATTTGGCTTCTAGTCCTAAATCCAATGTCAAAGCAAATTAAAGGGTTGATATTGACTTTCAAGACTGCTACAACCAATAGGTGGTGCTAGAATTGCTGTCCTCTTTCTCTTTGAAAAGGCTATTTGCATAGCCAGTCATATACTCTCCAACTATCCTTAATCTAAAACTTTGTGTCCTTTAGGTTTTTTTCTGCTCATTTTCCAATAATACAATTTTTTTAAGATCCATATGAAATCCGTCTCGTGAAATAAGACTGTGTTCGTAAAACGAGTTTGTACATTTTAAGTGACAAAATTTACATACAGGATGAAAATCACATTTGCATTGGATTTATAAATTCTGACTTTTTAGAGAAAGATGAATGTGTTCTCATAAAATAACTGAAAAATTCTTGCTTAGTGCAAGGGAATTAAAATAGCACCTTACTTTTGTGAATACAGGCGTGTATTTATGGACCTTGTTTGCAGAACCTGCTTATTAAGGTCACACAAACTCCCACATTGTCCCCAGAGAGGAAACTCACTGACCGACTCCAGTGAGACTTCCAAAACCAAGTAAAGAGAGAGAGCGAGAGAGTACGCAGTAAACGTAAGTAGATGTCTCATGAGTACAGAGGTCCATAGAAGAGGAAAAAGGCTCCAACGTTTCTGAATGAAGAACCAAGAGAAGTGAAGGTATGTAGAAACGCAGTAAATGAGAATTGGAACTCAGAGAAGCAGGATGGGGGGAAGGATGAAGATCATGCAGACCGGCCCAGGGAGGGGGTACTCGTCAGGAATGAGAGGATACGAATAACAGTATTAACATGCTGAGCAAAATGTGGAAAATGGGCAGAAGAATATACAGAGATGGCTAAATAGGAATTTAGACCTCAGTAAAAGGAGCCAGAAATGACATAGAAGAGCGCAATGTAAGGATCTAAAACCAAATAGGTGAGTGATGGCATAAGCATAAAACGAGTGCTGCCCATATAATGAGTGCCATATGTATGGAGACTCGGAAGAATTTCACTTTGGAAGTATGAAAATTAAATACACTACTGAGCATTACTATTCTCAGTTACTGTGCCACTTCTGAATATTCTGAACCGGAATCTTCGGTATAGATCTTACTTCTTTGCATAATATATTTGTGCCTATAAACCGCATAATCAAAACTTGCATGTTACTGTGATTTGCAGTCGTTTGTAGTTTATACAGGTGAGATACGTACAGTAAATGGGTATTACTTTTACAAAACACATGGCTGGAAACCACATTTTCAAGCCACAACAATACGTGGTGAAATCAGATGAATTTTAATACTGTTTTTAATGTGTTTTCAACCTTCCTGGTCAAAAAAGTAGTGTAACAAATGTCCATGTAGCTACATGTAACCATAGTGTTTTTTTCAGGGGCAACAAATCTACAAACTTGATCATCATTTTCTGCTAATGGTTAAAGTGAACCTGCCATTGGATTCACCCTGCCCGAACCACAGGCAGTATGAATCTGAGCCAATACGCATAATTTCAGAGAAAATACCGTTTGAAGAGCCAAGAAGGTGACTAGTGTGAGAGATAGTGAGAGTCATGACTGGTCTAGAGCAGTCCTCATCTGGCTTCTTCCTGCCCTACTACAGTTGATTAACAGGTCCCTCCTTATGTACTCATATGCACTCGCTGTCAATTAACTAGTTCGGGGTGAGGAGTAGAAAGCTAAGGGCCATGCCGGGCAAGACAGGTTCAGCTTTTAATAGTATATTTTCTTTGAAACACAACAGTATTTCAGAGTTAGGCCATTTTTAGACATCAGTGATAATCGGCCCGATCTCAGATCACAATGGACGGACTGGACGCACGACCCAAAAGTTATAGCTTCATATATTTGTATGATGCTTTTATGCTGGTTTCGGGAGACGCATGGTCAGTCCATGCACTGCAATCCAAGATCGGATAGATGATCACGGATGTTTGAACGAGACCTAACTCCTACCTCACCGCAGTGACATCTCCAGGCTCTGGTCCATGCTGCCCAGGTTTAAGGTAGTATGAATCTAGCAACAGGTTTCCTTTCAGACTTCATATAACATAAGCTACAACCAGGCAACTAATGAGTCTACAGACAAGGTACTTACAGCACCATAGGGATCAAAAGTTTACTATATACATACTTTGAGTTAGGTCTTAGTTTTAACATTTCTAAAGGGGTTGACCAAGAATACAAACAAACAAGTAGGGAATTGAGAATTCGCAGTAAAACAGTTTGGCTGTGATGCTGCTTCTGATGTACATTATACTTTGTGGTGAAAAATGACTTGTGTACATGTACCCATACCTTACAATTTTACTGTTGCTTCATCTAACCACATTACTTTCATGGTCAGCAAATTTGCAGACTTTGGTCCCATTTAGAAGGGTATATTATACCATAGTTTAAGATTTCCTATTCCACATGTAACTATGGGACCATTAACAGTTCCACTAAACTGCACTATCAAGAACATAGGTATCAATTTATACAAACCCTACTGATTAAATAAGGTCATTTGAGTCCTGCTCCCCAGGACTACACCAGGGCCTCCTAAATGTGGTGAGAACAGCTACTTTTAGGTAGGTCTGGGAGATGCCCCAAAATTACTGGAATTATTTCCATAAAATTAAGACTGTTCCAGCAAATTGACTACTGCTGGCAGCTACACTAATAGTATGCTGCATTCACTGTAACCAAGAGGACTGGTTTAGCACTGAAACAAACAGTCAGACATCCGACATCTCGCACAGCACTGGTCATGTACTAACACAGGACATGCTATCCACTGCCAAACATAAGACCGGAAGCAAAGTTGCCAGGATCCAAGGTGAATTGGCCACCTGAGGATTGGTGCCAAGTTGTAGTTTCGAATGACACCGTTCATCACTTTACAACTGTAAATGTAATATACTGAAATATGAGAAAAGAGTGGTGTGATATGGTGAAAAAAACGCAATTCTGTCCTTGGGGTTTCGTGTTCAAGTTACCTTGCAATATGATTCTACATATCTTTATGGTGATACCAAACATATATTTTTTTTTATAATTTATTGTTTTTAAAAAATTCATAACTTTGTAAAAAAAGTTGGACTGTGTCTCCTTTTTCTGCAAACCTTAACTTTTGTACATTTCAGTCGATTTAGTAGTATGAAAGCTGGTTATTTGTGTGGTGAACTGTAGTTTTTCTTGGTAGAATTTTCAAATTTTGTGGTCTAGACTACATTTTATTCCCATTTTATAGCAAATTTTATGGTGAAGGAGTGACCAATAACAGGGCAATTTTGGAATATTATTTTATGCTCCTTAAGGCAATCATCATGTGGGTTAAATATTTTTTCATTTTTAGAGATCAGACTTTAACCCTGTAACACCAAAGCCAATCTTCGCCTCCATGTTCAGGACAAATTTTTCTAATCTGATATATCAGTTTATTTGAGCATGGACTGTGATGACGGACTATACTGATGGGAGATACAAAAGCTATGGGCCTACCAAAAGATGGGAGACAGTGCGTATCGCCTGGTACAGGGGCAATGGAGCTACCAGCCTTGAGTTGGGATCTTGAGAACTGGTTGGCATTGCACTGTGACTACCTGTCCCGAATTGCTGTAAGACCATGGACGTAATAACTAAAAGAATAGTTGTATCATTAACCTACCTTTTTGATTATTACAACCCACAACCTCAGATCTTCACAGCCTGCGACCAGAGAGAGGCACTGAGAATACAGAGAGCAGAGAGGAGCACTAAACAGATGGCCTGAGAGCAGGCTGGAGCACTGAGGAGATGGCCTGAGAGCAAGAGGAGTGCTGAGGAGATGACCTGAGCACTTAGAGGAGCAGTGAAAAGAACGTCTAAGGGCGTAGAGAAGCAGTGAGGAGAAGGTCTGAGGTCACCTCCTAATAGAAAACAAAGAGAAGGCTGCAGAAACAAACTGAAAACAGAAACTAAGGCTAGCAGAACCAGAGGTCCCAGAACTGCACTAATTAAACACACAGAAGGCAAAGCAAGGCTCCAGGCCAGACTTCAAGCGGATTAACACTGTTGTCCAGCAAGGAATGGGAGACAGGTGCAGGTTAATAAAGGGTGCTACAATAATCTGACCCAAGACAAACCCAGCACCAGAGGAAAAAGACCAGCAGCCAGAACACTAAAAGAAAATGGTGGATAGTCACAAACTGAACAGATTCTAACAGTACCTCCCCTTTAATGAGGCTCCCCCAGATCCTCTAGGCCGGGCCTTATTTGGAAATCTCTTGTGAAAAGCCTTAATTATTCTTGAGGTTGAAACGTCCACAGCTTTCACCCAGGAATTGTCCTCAGGACCGAAACCCTTCCAGGACACGAGATACTGTAAGCCTCCTTTGTGCCACCTGGAATCAGGAATGCGTGAAATATCAAACTCACAGTCCTCATCAATTGGAGGAGCAGACCGCATAGCCACCTTTTCAGGCGTGTCAACTTTTTTTCAGCAAAGATACATGGAAAACTGAATTAATTTTCCAGGACGAAGGAATGTCCAATTTGACCGCTGCCGAGTTGACAATCTGAACCACTTTGAAGGGTCCTACAAACTTAAGCCTCAATTTTTTAGAAGGGATCTTTAAACTCAGATTCCTAGAGGACAACCAAACCATGTCCCCAACAACAAACCTCGCCTCCCTTCTCTTGTCAAAATATTTCTTAGACCTCCTATTAGCCTGATTCAGATTATGGCGCACACTGGTCCAAACCCTTTCCAAATTTCCAGAAAAACTCTCCTCCTCAGGCACCGCCGCAACAATCCTAGAAAAAGGACCAAAAGATGGATGCTTCCCAGGGATGCTTCCCAGTACAACAATAAAAAGGAGAACATCCAGCCGAAGAAGACGTATGATTATTGAGATCAAACTCAGCTAATGGTAGATATTCTGACCACATCTCCTGATTGCTACAAAACATCTCAAAAACTGCTCAATGTCCTGGTTCTTCCTCTCGGTCTGTCCATTGGATAACCCGACGAAAATGACAAATGAACCTCAAGTCTGTCATAAAAAGCACACCAAAATCGAGCCACAAACTGTGGTCCCCTATCGGAGACAATGTCCGTGGGAACACCATGGAGTCTGACAATCTCTTTCACAAATGCCCTGGCAAGTGTCTTAGCGCAGGGTAATTTATTGAATGGGACCAGATGACACATCATACTAAACCGGTCCACTACAACCCAGATGACAGAAAAACCCTCAGAGACCGGCAGGTCGGTGATAAAAATCCATTACAAGATGCATCCATGGGGAACTAGGAACCTCTAACGGGCACAGCAACCCTGCTGCTGGAGCATGAGAAGCCTTAGACCTAACGCACATGGTACACTGACGCACCCACTTGGCAATTTCTCTTAGCCACCCCGGCCACCAGAAACTCCGACCGATCGACTTTCTAGTTTCGGCAATGCCTGGATGACCCGCCAAACGAGACTCATGACATTCAGTAAACAAAGCTCTCCTCAGGGCTTTAGGCACAAATAATTTCCCATACGGAGAGTTAGTTGGTGCCTCATCCTGGGCTTTAAGAATGCTATTTTCCAACTCAGAACCTAATGCTGCCACGACCACCCCTTTCTGCAGAATAGATTCCTCCTTTTCAGTATTAACTGCTGGGGAGAAACTTCGAGACAAAGCATCAGCTTTAACATTCTTTGTCCCAGGGATATATGTCACAGAGAAATGGAACCGGGCAAAAAACAATGCCCAGCTAGCTTGACGAGCATTCAAACGTTTAGCAGCATCCAGATAGATTAGATTCTCATGATCAGTAAAGATTTATATAGGATGTCTAGTGCCCTCCAAAAAAGTCGCCAATGCTCAAACGCAAGCTTAATAGCCAGCAATTCTCGGTTCCCAACATCGTAGTTGAGCCCCGCCTCCAAAAATTTCTTAGAAAAGAACGCACAGGGATGTACCCCATCCTCTCCCTCCTGTGACAGAACGGCCCCCACTCCTACTGATGAGGCATCCACCTCTACCAGATAGGGCTTAGTCTGATCTGTCAGGATCAAAACAGGAGCAGAGCTAAACTTCTCCTTGAGATGCTCAAAGGCCTTAACAGCCTCAGGCGACCATTGGACAGTATTGGAACCCTTCTTAGTCAAATCAGTAAGGGGTTTGGCGATAACAGAAAAATTCTTTATCAATTTTCTGTAATAATTAGTAAACCCCAAGAATCTCTAAATTGACTTCAAGCATTCAGGTCTAGGCCACTCCAATACCGCCTGAACCTTCACCGGGTCCATCTCAAACCCATCACTGGAAACAATGTACCCAAAAAGCTAATTTCCTGTACCGCAAACTCGCAGTTCTCCAGTTTAGCAAAGAGTGTGTTTTCTCTCAGAATCTGCAGAACCTTGCGGACTCTCTGCCAATGCGACTCCAGATCGGGCGAGTAGATCAAAATATTATCCAAATAAACAATAACACTCCTACCGAGCAAAGGCCTCAGAATGTCTGATGAAATTTTGAAAGAACGCCGGAGCATTTGTAAGGCCGAAAGGCATTACTAGACACTCAAAATGACCTTCTGGGGTATTAAAGGCTGTCTTCCATTCATCGCCTTCTTTAATCCGCCGCAAATTATATGCCCCACGAAGATCAATCTTAGAGAACCACTTCCGGAATTAGCGGCAAGGGGTAAGGATTGCACACAGTGATCTTATTAATCTCCCTGAAATCCAGACATGGCCTAAGACCCCCATGGGAGGAAAAACAGCAGACAAGAACATGCAGTAGAAGGACAAACTTATCAAGGATACTAGATGTGGTACAGAGGACCCAAGACAGGGTACTCAGAAGGAAGCTAAGATAAAGGAAGCAAAACTTCTTTCCTGCATGCTGACCAATGCAAGGGGCCTGACCAATAAGATTGAAGATCTGGAGTTGGTAATGTATGAGGAAAAATACGGCATAGTAGGAATAACTGAGACATGGTTAGACGACAGCTATGACTGGCGCACATTATTAAGTAGTTCTTTTTTTCTCTTTTTGACATAATCTTCATGTTTAACTACTTTATGTAGCACCAAGATTGATTACACTGGGGAACGCAATTTTTTAGGAGTTAGGTCAGACAACTGTTCTTAATTAATTTTTGGATGCTGAATCCAGAAATGATCTCAGTTTTTCTCTATCACGTCAAGTTTTTGAACTATAGGATTTTTGTCTTCTCAAAAATATGTAAACTACTGTACCTAAAAAGTTTTTTTTTTTTTTTTTAAATAGTACAAATATGAACAAAAAATGAAATATATAAGAAATAGGCATGACAAATATGTTTTTCAACACTATCATGTTTTTTACAAAGGATATATATATATATATATATATATATATGCAAGTATTTAAGGTAAAAATGTACATTTATAGCTTTTTCTGGAGTGTTTAACTTGAGGACAATCACGTTTGATGCTCCAGCAATAGTCATCCCATCTACCCTGGTAACGGTCTTGCATAACCTTCAAATCTTGGTGAAATCGTTCACCTTGCTCATCGCTAACAGCACCAAGATTTTCCGGAAAGTTGGCAAGATGGCAATGCAGAAAATGTAGTTTAATACTCATGTTGCAACCAAGCGCTTTGTAGCTCTCCAATAGTTTCTGAACAATTTCTTTGTAATTACTTGCACATGTATTTCCAAGAAAGTTCTTGACGACGTCTTTGAATGATAACCAAGCATTCTTCTCAAGATCTGACATAGTCCCGGTGAAATGTTCATCTTTGATGAGCCGTCGAATTTGTGGACCATCAAACACACCAGCCTTGATTTTTTTCAATGGACAGTCCAGGAAGTGCCAACATGATGTACTTAAAACAGTCACCGTCAGTTGGCAATGCTTTTACAAATTGCTTCATGAGACCTAGTTTTATGTGCAGAGGTGGGCATAGTATATTCTTCCTGTCCTGTAATGCCTTCTGCCCCTTTCATTAGCAGGCTGAGGATGCAGGAGAGGTTTTCTTCTGATGACTCTTCCATGAAGGCCATATTTTTGCAGGTGTTTCTGAGCAGTAGAGCAATGTACCACAATTCCAGAGTCTGTTAAATCTTTTTGAAGATCTTTTGCAGTGAAGCATGGGTTCTGATTTGCCTCTCTAGCAATGCTGCGAGTAGGTCTCAGTGAAATTTGTTTGGACTTCCAGATAGGAATGAGTGAGTACTGTAGTATTCGGACTCGCTGTACTCGTTACGAGTACCTCCTAATACTCAGGTACTCGTCAAGAGTACCAAGTCCAATGTAAGTCTATGGGAAATGCGATTAATGGTCGGGGACTGTGATGGACTGGACGGGGACTGTGCGAAGACTGTGCCAGGCTATGCGGGACTGTGCTGTGTGGGGACTGTGCCGGGTTGTGCGAGACTGTGCTGGCCTGTGCAAAGACTGTGACGTGCTGTGTGGGACTGTGCAGGGCTTTGCAGGTACTGTGCGGGACTGTGCTGGGCTGTATGGGACTGTGGGGGGCCTTGCTGGGCTGTGCGGGGACTGTGCCGTGCTGTGCGGGACTGTGCAGGGCTGTGCGGGGACTTGTGGGGACTGTGCGGGCTGTTGCGAATATTGCGAGGCGAGTAGTGAAATACTCGCGAGGATTCGAGTACCGCGAGTACCGCATTACTCACCGAGTACCGAATCCTCACAAGTATGCTCGCTCATCCCTACTTCCAGACCTTATCTTGACCTCCACTGTTCCTGTTAACTGCCATTTCTTAATTACATTTAAAACTAAAGAAAGGCAACTTGAAAACGCTTCTTATTGCCTTATCCCGCTTTGTGGTCCTCCAAAATTTTCATTTTCAGAGTACTAAGCAGCTGCTTTGAAGAACCCATGGCTGTCGTTTTTTGCAACAAGGTTAAAGGAGGCTGGGTTTCCTAACGATAATAGTGAATAAGCCATAACCCTATCAGAATAATTAAAGTCTGAAAATTTGGTCAAATTTATCTGAGAACACAAATCTCCAAGGGTGCCGAAACTTTTGCCTCAGCCCATTTTCTTTTTTGTAATTTTTAAAATGTAAAAGATGACAATTTATTTTTTTTTACCTAGAATACAAAGGAAATATGTCATCTTTAACTTTAGTCCTTTTAAAGATCATTTCATCTTAAACTTGTTTAACTGTTCACAATAACAGTTATTTTGACCAGGGGTGGCCAAACTTTAACAAGCCACTGAAACTAGCCATGTCGAAACCAAATACCGTATATGAAAACAAGGCCAGCATCAGAAGGTTGGGATTAGATAAGGAGGTTAGCAGATTTCAAGTCCAGGATATTAGGCATAGATGGCAGGCTAAAAAAAAGGTCACACAATCGAGGGTCAAGTCCAAATAATCCAAAAATAGAAAAAGTGGCTTATTTAATATTGTCCCTCACCTATAACGGCCATCAACTGGCTATACTCCATACAAAACAGAAAACAGCACAAGTTGTTTTTCCTCAAAATTTGTCCAAGATTATTTCATCCAGTATGTATTTACAAGTATTAGAAATAATTTTGCAGTGGATTCACTACTGTATACACCTCTTCAAGCACCATCTACTTTAATTCTGAAAGCATCTGTGTATATTCCCAAAAATGTCTTGTTACTGTCGTTTCACCAAATTTTTTATTTTCGATTGCTTTTATTTTTTCCTCATTATTTTTATTTGTTCTCTTTTTTTCACCATAAATTCTAATCACAGACAGACAGTAAGTCGCACCTTTATACTGCGTGACGTTTGGCCCACATATCCCAATCCACATGGGCATTTTAAAAAAATATACCAATTACATGTAGAAAACATTTTATAGGTATTTTTGTGCCCATTGTGGGGTGGGACATGTGGTCGCCTTTAAATATGGAGCTACAATTCTGACATTTCATACATGAGTTGGGTACCTTTGTTACTCAAAACACTTGTTTTTGCAATTTCAGATTATTTATATCTGATCGCACCAGACTGTTAGACAGCATTTTTCCTTTTCGATAAATGAAGTTAGGGGGATGTTTAAAAAGTCTACCAAATTTACGATCATGCTTCAACAAACTCCAACATTTATTGATGGATCTTTTAATCAGAACAGAATCCTCAGGTATGGAGATAAATGTACACCTGTTCCCAACTAATTTTTCTTTCTTTTTTCTCACTTTTCTTGTTTTCATGGCGATCTCATCACTAGCCATAGTCACCGTTCTCAATTATATCCTTTTTTCCCACAAATTTATTAATAAAAATGTGTTTCTTATCCTGATAATTCCTATCGCCAGAGCATATCCTACATAACCGTATGAAATTTTCCTTGAGTTAAATACCAGAGGAGCATGATGACTATGTCTACTTAATAGGCCATTTTATCAGTTTCCTTAGTATAAATACTTGTTACCAAAGAACCATCCATAATCATAAAATTACAAATTTGAGGAAATACAGGCTTTGGAGGGATACATTAACTATTAACAAATTGGGGAGAACCACAAATAAACCCTCACTAGAAAGCCTAAAAATTAACTTTTATTAATTATATTAAAATTTAGCTACTGTCATGTTGCAGACCAGGTTTTGAGTCCTGTCTTTCCATGTTCCCGGTCTGGTCATTTCAGGAGTTAACTTTTCTTGGCCTCAGTCTGGTTTCAGGTTTGCTATTTAGCTCCGCTGCATCCTGCAGGCGGTGTCAGCTATAGTTCTGCCTTCAGCGTGTGTATCTGACTCTGGTATATCCTGATTTGTCCTGCTGTTATCCCTGACTTGCCCCGTGTCTGTTTATTCCCTCTATCTGTCCTGACTCAGTGTTTCCCTGTAAGTTTGTTGACCCCCTGGTTTTGACTTGGCTTTCATTCGGACCTGCTTCTGTCTTTTGTCTTTGTCTTATCTGCTTCCGACCGTTGCTGATACCCTGGTTTGTTTCTGACCACGTGTACTGCTGTGACCTCTGGTACTTCTGCTCCTATTTCTGACTTGGCTCGTTTGACCACTCTTTCGCCACCTGGTGGTGCTTGTGCTGCTGCTCAGTGTTGCTACGCTGTGTGTGCAACCTCTCTTCCCTCACCAGCACCCCCTGGGGCAGGTTGCGCTATGCTGCACTGCAGTAGCATGCCAGCTAGGGTATAAAAATAGTATGTCCCTAATCTGCCTAGATTACTTTAAATTAGTGTAGTATAGCTCACTGCTATCTTTTTGTGCACATTCGGTAGCACCCCAGGGTGCTAACCCCTATCTGGCAGAACAGGACATAGAGTTAGCACACTAGTTATCCCAACATGTTTCACTGCATCTGCGGCGTCATCAGGGGATGGCACAGGCTGCCAGCTAGATAATCCATCTATTTATAGCCTCTGTGTAACTTGAGAGCCAATGAGTGGAAGATCTCACTCATTGCAGGAAGTGACAACAATCACATTAGATAAATCAGCATTCTTGGAACAATTGGTCAATATGGATCAGACTATGCTTTTTTGAAAAACCCTTAGTGATTGGACATAGATAAGCAGTGTCCTACGTCATCGTTACGGTCATGATCCCATTGCAGGTTTTTGAGCTGCACGTCAGGGGTTAATGTCTGGAGCTCAGTGCAGGTTTTGACCTGCACACCTGGGGTTAATGATTGTGGCCTCTCCATGGTTCTGGGAGAGCTTCTTAAACCCCTGGGAAGCTCCAATCCCTGTCAGTTATACTTTTGCCTTTGGCCGAGTGTGGTGACCTCTGTGTGCCTGTGCCTGTTCGTTGTTATAGCTTGTTTATATGGTTCTGACCCGGTTCTGTTCCCCGTTGTGAGTTTGCCTGTTGATTCTGTACTTCGCTACTCTCCCTGTGTATGACTCATTGCCTGTGATCTGACTACTCTCTGCTCGCCCCGCTTGTACCTTGCAGCTATCTCTGTGTTTGACTCATTGGCTACGTCCTGACTATCCTCCCTGTCTATGCCCCTTGGTAACTTTGTCTCGCAGTTACCCTGCTAGGAATTCTCGTGCAGCTCCTAGCTCTCTGGAGTTTAGGCCACGCCCCCAGCAATCACGTGCTTCAGGTCCTGCTGTTCTGAAGTACGCACCTACTCGGCTGCTGCCCGCTCCACAGGTATCTTTGAGCACAGTTTGCTTTACTCAGGACACGCACACTAGCTCAGTGAGCAAGTGCAGTGCGGTGTTCTTGACAGTTACCATGGAAATCGATAACCAATAGGGGAATCCATTTACCCACCTGCTCCAATCGATGTCCGACTTTAATATAGGATTGTCATACTGACGTAACATTTACTATTTGGAGCAGTCGGCGGATGCGTCATACTCGTGACCAGAGCGTCATTGGGCAATGGGCCGATCACGTCTAATTATTCATATGCATGAGTAATAGTGATGTGATAAACTGTAATTGGCTGGCAAATGCGCTGCATCACGCAGACAGCCCCCTTTATGACTGGAGTATTTTCAAGTCAAATCTGAATGTTAAGTAGCACTTCTTTACAATTTAGTGCAGTAGTAGTACCCCTGAACCAATGAGCCTCCCAGGGGGAGCCTTCAAATTTTCATGTATTTTAGGTAACAAATATAATAATGGTTTCCTGGTATTCTCATTAGTTAACCATTTTTGAATTTTTTATGCTGATAACATCATTATCAACACCCTCTTGTAGAATAGAGTCTCTATTGTAGAATATTGTAGAATAGAGGCAGTGGGGTCACCAGTAAGCAATTTATACACTTTATTATCAGCAACTTGCTTATCCGCTTCTTTAATATAGCTTATTTTATCCTGCAATACTATTCCACCCCCTTTGTCTGCTTTTTTTTATTATAATTGATTCATTTGTTTTCTCAATCCCTGTAAAGCAATTTTTCATCATTTGTCAAATTGAAATAAAATTTAAAAATTGTCACAACTATTCCATTTACCTTTTACTTAACTTATCACTGAAAGGACTGCACTTTATTAAAGGATCAAAGGAACTACTTTGCTTTATCCTTATTGATATATCTTCTCTTTATTTCTTGATTGTTATTTTTCTTTAAAAAATTTTTTTAGCCTTCAACCCCTGATAAAATCTATGGAAATCTGTCACAAAATCAAACAATTCATTAGAATGAGTAGGCACAAAATGTAGTCCTTTGGTAATCGCTGACCTCTCAGATTTAGCAAGTTCAGTACGCAAAATGCTTCTTGTTGTTTGCTGTTCAAATAAGCAATAAGGGATTAAGCAGTAAAAAATTTGTTAGACGATCATATAGAACAGTGGTAGATGAGTACATCAATCAGCATTACCTGAACTTGGACTGGATAGCTTTAAGTAGAACACCATGCCCTTCCACTGGCCACTGAACACAATTCTGCAGTTGGTCAAAGAGATGGTCCTGTTGACTTGGGGTAGGGCTTGGGGGGGTGGCAAGCGTGCATCACCAGCCAGAAGATAAGAGTGCTCACTTAGTGAGATGACGAGCTCTACCTCTTGCTTCCCTGGTCAGCAATATTCGATAAGTGGCAGTCCCTAACAGTAGAAGCATTTGATGCTAGGGTTTGGCAAGGTGAGTATGTAATAGACACACATCTAAGAAATGCCTGCTCAGAAAATTATTGCAAAAAATTGAGAAATTTCCACAGTCACTAATTAGTTGATTGGTATTTCCCATCATTTTCTGTATGTCGAGACTGGACCAGGAAGTAAAGCCCAGTGAAGACTCATTAAATGCTAGAAGGGGAGCAGTGGGGATTATGAATTACAGCTTTTTACATTTTTAGTTTTTTTTCTGCCAAAAAATGTTATTTGATGTGCAACCCTTTTAATGTTAAAAATTACCACTGAATACGTAGTGCCTTGAAAAAGTTTTCATCTCCTGTGAATTTTTCCACATTTTTTCACATTACACTCACAAACTTAAATGTTTTATATTTGGATTTTACGTGATATATCAGCACAAAGTAGCAAATATTTGTGAAGTGTAAAAGAAATGATACATGGTTTTTAAATACTTAAAAAATATATAAATCTGAAAATTGTAACGTGTATTTGTATTCAGCCCCCCTGAGTCAATACTTTGTAGGACCACCTTTTGCTACAAGTCTTTTTGGGGTATGTCTCTACCAGCTTTGCACAGCTGAAAATTTTGCCCGTTCTTCTTTGCAAACTACCTCTAGGTTAGTGAGATTGAATGGAGGCATCTGTGAACAACAATTTTCAATTCTTGCCACAGATTCTAAATGGGATTTCAGTCTGGACTGTGACTGGGCCATTTAAACACATGAATATGCTTTTATCTAAACCATTCCATTGTAGCTCTGGCAGTAGGTTTAGTGTTGTTGTCCTGCTGGAAGGTGAACCTACGTGCCAGTCTCGTCTTTTGCAGCCTCTAACAGGTTTTCCTCCCGGATTGACCTGTATTTACCTCCATCCATCTTCCCTTCAACTCTGACCAGCTTCCATGTCCTTGCTTAAAAAAGCTTCCCCACAGCATGATGTTGCCACCACCATGCTTGACAATGGGGATTTCAGAGTAATGAACAGTGTTAATTTTCCACCACACACAAAGTTTTGCATTTAGTCCAAAAAGTTCTACTTAGTCTCACCTGCCCAGAGCATCTTCTTCCACATACTAGCTGTGTCCCCTACATGGCTTTTTGCAAACTGCAAATGGCACTTCTTATGGCTTTCAAAAGTGATTTTTTTCTAACCATTCTTCCATAAAGGCCAGATTTGCGGAGTATACAACTAAGGCTGAGTTCACACGTCGCGTTTTTTTCGCATTTTCGTGGCGGTTTTGCCGCGAAAAAGCAAAAAATAAGCATCCCATGCAATCCTATGGGATTCCGCAATGCTGTGCTAATTCTACGTTTTTTTCGGTGGCGGAATCGCTTCACGGTAAAAAACGCAGCATGCTCATTAATTTAGCAGAATCGCGGTGATCCCGCACCCATAGGATTGCATTGTTCCGCTTACTTCCCGCATGTGGCTGTGCTCACCATGCGAAAAGTAAGCAGAACATTTGCGGATGGTACCCACAGTCCGGAGGTGAGGAGACTGTCCTCCGGGCTTTTGGTACCATATTCCTGTAAAAAAAATAGAATTAAAATAAAAACATTGTTATTCTCACCTTCCGGCATCCCACACAGCCTTCTCGCCTCTCTCCAAGCTTCCAGTCCCAGTAATCCTTTGCGAGAATGACCGCGATGACGTTGAGATCTCGCGGGAGCGCAACGTCTCGCGGTCATTCACGATGACGTCGCAGGAGCGCGACGTCTCGCGGTCATTCACGTAAAGGATTACTGGGACTGGGAGCGTGGAGAGAGGCGGGAAGGCTGCGCGGGACGCCGGAAGGTGAGAATAACAATATTTTTTATTTTTTTTTACATTTTATCTTTTACTACTGATGCTGCATAGGCAGCATCAGTAGTACAAAGTTGGTCACACTTGTAAAACACTATGTTTGACGAGTGTGACCAACCTGTCAATCAGTTCTCCAAGCGATGCTCCAGATCGCTTGGAAAACACTAGTATTCTGCAACCTAATTACGCTTGCAAATCGCTAGTTTTTCCGTGGGAAAATCGCGGGAATTTAAAATGCGATTTTCCCACGGAATGGAATTCCGGAATTCTCGCTGTGACTTCCGCGAGAGTTCCGCTACATGTGAACATAGCCTAATAGTTGTCCTGTGGACAGATTCTCCCACGTAAGGCCTGTTTCACATTTCCATATTTTGACAGCCGGCTAAATCCGCCAGAGCCGTTAAATACGGATCCATCTCCGTCGTGTGGCAAACGTATGTCACCGGATCCGTGTATTTGACGGATCCGCTGGAGTCGGCATGCAGGGAAAAGTTAAAAGAAGAGAGAGATTTTCGCCGCTCCCGGTACAGCATTTCATGGTTATAATGCTTCCCGAGGTAAAGCTTCCGGGCATGCGCACTTCAAAATAGCGGACCGTTAAAGGAAAAAAACGTTGCAGGGTCCGTCTCATCCGCCCGGGAGACGCTAAAATCTTGGCGGATCCGTCAAAAAACGGGTGGGACGGACGACCGTCAGTCAAGATCAGCCACTAATGTAAGTCTATGGGGGAAAAAAACGGATCCGTCCCTTTTTTGGCGGATCTGTTTTTTTCAAAAATTGGTGGATTTTGACTGACGTCAAAAAACGGAAGTGTGAAACAGGCCTAAGCTGTGGATCTCTGCAGCTACTCCAGAGTCATCATGGACCTTTTCTGTAATTAGGCTCTCCTTGCTTTGGATGTCAGTTTATATGGACAGCCATGTCTTAGTAGGTTTTGGATTGTGCTATAATCTTTCCATGTTTGGATGATGAATTGAACAGTGTTCTCTGAGATGTTCAGAGCTTGGCTATTTTTCTTTATAACCTAACTATGCTTTACTTTTCTCCATAACTTTATCTCTGAAATGTCTGATATGTTCCTTGGCTTTCCCAATAAAATACATTTAGGTTTATGAGTGTAATGTGAAAAAATGTGGAAAGTTCACAGGGTCTGAATACTTTTTCAAGAGACTGTATGTGCATACTGCTATATTATGTGTCACATTTTAAAAGGTAAATGTCTACTAACATTTATAAAATGTGTCTATGTAGCCTACATGTGCCACTATTAAATGGAGCAAAAAAATAATGATAATGGCAAAACAGTTTATTTTAAAGACCTATAAATTGATTTATTTAATATGCTTCACTCTTCTATATGTTGTTGAACTTATTTTAGGCATTTATGGATTAATGAAGGCACATGTGCCACCTGTAGACCTGTGTGCGTCCAGCTTTGATTCAGATGAGACTGCATTTCAGTATTCTGTAGTTAAAACCTTAAGACTATGTTCCCAAGTGTGAAAGCGCTTTGTTTTCCACATTTTCTGCAGTTGTCCACACCAAAATACGTAGGTGCAATCTGCTCTGTTTATTGGGTCGTTGTTTTTTATGGGTGTGTTTTCACTTTTGCTGCCCCTCTACAGTGTTAGGCTGGCGGAACGCACCAAATAATAAAATGATAATGAGGTGCGTTCGCAGCCTGGGGTCCACCGTGCAGAGATGGAATACTGCAGCTAAGTAATGGCAGATACTATATAGCTGTATAATAAATGAACGCACGTGGGTTAACGTCACCCGGTGTGTACATGGCGGACTCTGTTGCCTCACAGAGCCGCACTACCGCCGAATATAATTGCCGAAGCCTGTTAAACTCACAGAGCTCGGCGAAGTGAGCACTGGTGTAAAGTCACAGGACTCTGGCCCTAGACACAGGGTCGTAGTCCCTCTAGACTCACCAGCACTCGGTGCCGCCGTAAATGCGGTACTTATGTGTCTTGCGCTGGATGGCACAATATGGAGCTACGGGAGGTACTGACCTGGAGCACTGTGGCCTAAAGCCTAGCCACTGACAGGCGCTGACTCTAACCACTAAAACCTAACAACAGGCACAACCAAGGGTAGGGGTTTCAAATGAGTCAGTCACCAGATACATGCATCCATTATCATACACGCCTTTAGCATAAGAGTCTATACTAGCGCATAGCCGAGTGGCCATTCGACTCTTTTATAGTGGCATCCTTCTGGGACCTTCCCAGTGGTGGACCAATCCGAGCAGGAGCGGGACCTGCGCATGTGACCTCCAACCTCCAATGAGAGGTCGTCCTACTGGCATGCTCAGTAGGCAAAATACATGACTTAGTCCCTGGAGCGTCTGCTTGCTGCTGATTCAAGCATGGTGTTACAGCAGAGCGTGAAGGAGCAATCAGACACCTAGCACTAGCCTGGGCAAGATGTCTGGATCGACACCTCTGCTGAGCAGGAATCTCTGCGGCCACAGAGGAATGCGAGACCGGAGAGGACATGGCTTGAGATTCCCCCTGTGCAGTAGGGGAAACTCGACACCTAACATACAGTTCAGAAAAATGGTGGTCAGCTAACTGCTGTTTTGTTGAATTTCTACGAAGATAATTGCAAATATACTGTGTTCTGGAGAAAGCAAATTTTTGTAAAATTTAAGGAGAACTCAATTTCTCTTGAATAAATTCACTTATCTGTATTTGTGAAAATAAAAAATTTACAAAAATTCAGCTTATCTGTTCTTTAAAAAAATACCTGAGTAGACTAATATTTAGTCTAGTCAACATAGTTAACTAAACATATCATTGCTACAAAATGAATAGAAAATAAATTTTTTGCCTGCAAAATAAATGCCTTTTGTTTAGAGATGGGCAGATCGATCCATGGAAAATTATGTTTAGGTTGAATGTCCTGAAATTCGGTTTCACACAAATTCAAGCACTTTAAGATTTATTTCACAGATCACAAACAAAAAAACTTGCCACACTGCTGAAACATCAGAAAGCAGTTTAACATCATTTTGTGCTGCTTAGTGGGCCCATCATATTGCCATCACACATAAGCAGTTTCCAGAGGAGCACAGTTTGTACAGCAGAGTCGCTTTTCCTTCTTCAGAATCCTGTGGGGTGTAAGCGTTTATGGTCAGCAGCCTCTTCTCTTTCTTTTTCTTGTAGAATGTAAGCTCTTAATGCCAGCAGGGTCCTTCTCTTTCTCTTGTAGAGTGTAAGCTCTTTTGCTCAGCATGGTCCTCTCTCTTTCTCCTGTGGAGTGTGATCTCTCATAGTCAGCAGGGTCCTTTCTCTTTCTCCCGTAGAGTATCATCTCTCATGGTCAGCAGAGTCCTTTTTCTTTCTCCTGTAGAGTGTGATCTCTGATGGTCAACAGGGTCTTGTCTCTTTCAAATGTAGAGTGTGATCTCTTATAGTCAGCAGGGTAATTTCTCTTTCTCCGGTAGAGTTTGATCTCTCATGGTCAGCAGGATCTTCTCTCTTCCTGCTTTAGAGTGGGATCTCTCATGGTCAGCAGGGTCACCTTTCTTCTCCTGTAGAGTGTGATCTCTTATAGTCAACAGGGTCTCCTCTCTTCCTGCTGTAGAGTGTGATCTCTAATGGTCAGCAGGGTCCATTCTCCTTTTTCTATAGTGTGCAAGCTCTTATGGTCAGCAGTGTCATCTCTCTCTCATTTGTAAAGTGTAAATTCTTGTGTATTTCCAGAGCAATTACAAACTATAGAGTATTGAGATTCAAGCAAATTTATACACCGCAAATTGATTTTTTGGTAAAAATTCAGCAACGTCGGTGCATTTAAATTTTAAAAGATCTTCTTATTTTAAATTCTGTTATTTGTGGAGATTTAATCTTGTCTTTTTTATAGCAGTGTTAAATCAATAACACAAGAATATAACAATATCTGAATGCTGTACATGTTCTGTTCCTTGTCTTTTTAGAAACCTTCAGGACAATCCATGGATTAAAAATGGATCAAGTAAAAGAATCAATAAATGTGAAATCCGAGTCAATGGAATTTGTGGAGCCCCTCCAATTATCAGGTATGATAATTTTTTTACAGCAACACTTTATTTATAATGCCAAACTATAGGAAGGGCAAGAGAATAAGCTACTCAAGAGCTTCTACTACCTACAGGCTACCACTTTCCAGTAATATCCAGCTCGTCGTAGATATAAGACTTTTATAATAAGCCTTTTTAGTGTATCTCCATAAATAAAGACCCCCTTTTACAATGGGGGGTGGCTTCTGGGTTTCAATGCACAAAGCAAAATGTTACTTCTTGGAATGTTGTACTCTAAAGGTGAAAACATTTTTTTGATTTCTTAGTGTAGCCCAACATTTTCTCTTTCTTTTCCTTGCAGGACATTTGCCCAAAATGTAATCATGACACACAGGATGCATAATATTGTAATATGCATGGATATTTCAAATTTTCATTGTATTATTTTTTATTTTAATTTATTTACTTGTATTGCATATTGGAAAATATGATAGTAGAGAGTGCAAATTTATTGTCTTAGTGAGAGGTGGAAAAGTGACTGACAGACTCCTCTCACACTGCTTTTGCCCTAATTGAACAAAATTTAAACCCCAAAATGCCTAATCCTTATTTTTGGCTTATGTAGTTGGCAGTCAAGGCTATGAAAGGGGAGACAGAAGAGGTTTACTAGCTGAGTGCAAAGTATGGGAACAGGGAGGATACGGCGGTGGAGCATCACTTTGGCCAGAGAATCTGTTGCTTAATAAAGCCATAGCATGGTTCCTAATGGCTTTGTCTGGCCTTTGGCTTGAGCAATTGATAAACACTACAGAACTGGTGTTAAAACATATAGAAATATTTAAATGTATAATTGCACATGAAGTGCTAATGGACAGACATTAGTCTTGTTAAATTCTTTCAGGACTACAAGGGTCTACACTTGGCCTACACACCATGTAGATCTAATTTGTACACTTCACCTACACACCATGTAGATCTACGGTAGTTTGTACTTTCTTTCAGCCTTTTTGCTTTATGCTCTTGGGCAGAACTGGCTGAGATTGCAGTTGTTTGGATCTCCACCTGTAGATGGAATGATGCAATTGTTTAGCATTCTTTTTAAAGCTAGCTAACAGTCATGAACATACCTAAGCACATCCTCTTCGATTTCTATGGTTTTTATGTCGTAGGACTGGACATATTTAAAAAATGTGGTCCTTAGAAGGTCTAAAATGAGGTAAAAACAACCTTAGATGAACAACAAATGACAAATATCACTGTGTCGTTATACAGAAGCATTGTGTGAAAAATTAAGTAGACATCATGTAGCAATAGTTTATAGAACAACCTTTTCAAGATAATAACTGGAAGTGACTTTATCAATCTTTCTTGTCGTTCAGGAGGAATTTTTTCCAGTCTTTCCAACTGTTTAAATTCACTAAGACTTGTGGGCATTCAATTATGCACGGCTCCTAAGGAGCTGGGTGGAGATCTCTACTTTGATTGGGTGTTGTTAATAGATTCTCTTTTTCAGCCATTTTGGTGTAGATTTCCTGGTATGCCTAGAATCATTACCCTGTTGGATAACCCAGTTTTGGCCAAGGTTTAGCTTTTGGATTGATGACCTCCCATATGACTCTAGAATACTTTGGAATAGAGAGGTGTTCTTGGTCACCTCAATGATGGCAAGGTACCAAGGCACTGTTTCTGCAAAAATAACCAAAATTATCACCCCTCTACCACTTTGCTGGACAGTTGGTGTAAGGTGCTTGTGCTGACAATATGTGTTTGGTTTTCGCCAAATGTGGCAGAGGGCAATAAGATGAAACATCTCCACTTTGTTGCTCAGAAGACTTTGCTTCAAAAGTCTTGCAATTTATTCAGATGCAACTTAGCAAAATTTTACTGAGCTGTCATATGATATTTAGAAACAAGAGACTTTCTCCTGACAACCCTGTAAGGAGATGGAAATGCTGCCCATGCTCCCGCTTGCAGAATATGTGTATTGTCGATGTGTTATGTGAACTGTGAAATGTAAAATGTGTTATGGTGTTGGTATTGTATTCTGCCCAGCAATAGGTAGTTGACAAGGACAGTGAGAATTAATGTTTGGGACAAGCACAGAGTGGAAGGGTCAAGCTGAAGGGAGGCAGAAAGATACAGAGTGTTTAATAAGAAGACCTAAGGTCCAGTGGGAATAGCTCTGCATGACGTGGGTGTCTTTAATGAGAGATGAGACTAGGAGAGAGATAGCATGATCGGGGCACAACCAAGGAAGAGTGACTGAGGGAGAGTGATTTATCAGAGACGGGTCCTGGGAAATTACGCCTAACAGTAAGGCCCAGTGTTTATAACTTCTAGAGGTAATGGGTCAAGACAGGACTGAATATACTAGATGAATAGAGTGCCTGAGCAGGAGTTCCAGAGCATCTGCATCAGAGAAGATATGTACCAGCTATACTGGCAACATAGCTCCCCTAAGGGGAAAGATGACGCAGAACAGCGGGTTGAGTAAAAGACTTGCTAACATGACCTGTAGTGTCATGCTTGGTTGTAGTGAAGTAGTGAGAAACAGGGAATACAGAGGATGAGTAAAGAGGAAGGAATTGAAACTGTGTGGAAAATTCTTTGAATAGTGAAGGAAACTTCCATAAGGTTGCGTACCCGCTATTTCCTGTATATATACCCTACCTAAGTTCCTGTTCAGTAAAAAGTTTAATTTCAAATGGTGGTCTCCCTCACTGAACTATAAAACATCTGGTCTTGGCAAACCGGCATCATCAGTTACATGTGGCATGCAGTAGCGAAGTGCTCTCACAGCACAAGTCCACACACACACAGCCAGGCCCCCCACCTTCATGTAACGTGCCAGGGTGCAAGAGACGAGGACCTTACCCATGGCTTCCACCCTCACCACGTTACAACCCTACCAAACAAGCCATACCTGTTCAGTCTTTTTCTAATTGTAACACCATGAACTTGAGCATTTAACATGTTGGTCTTTGTGCAATTTGAGTCGAAAGAATTGGGACGCCCACACATAGGGGATTTGTCAACTTTCTAGAATGTTATCACCTTGATATATTCTTAAATATACTCACTGTAGAATGATAGACTCCAAATTGTTAGAAATATCCTTATCCCAAATTGAAGGGCATGAATGAATGCCCTAGATCAGCAAACTGCAAAATATTCTGCTTTTATAGAGGTGATCACACTCCTGATCATTGTGTATACATCAATTGAGAAGGCAGAGATGGTAAGAAACCATGTTTTCCTTTTAAGTGGGGAGTTTGGCCATGTCTGATATCTTTGGGCTGTCTGGAACTAGTTAAACATAAGGTGTATTCCTGGTTGAGCAAGGTGAAGTTGGCAGAAATAGACATGAAATGAAAAAGCACCGCTAGGTTATGGTATGGCTGCTTAGGTCATCCCTTTCCAGAAGCTTTTTTCAATCTAGGAATTGTGAGGATACCATACATTTCAGTAACAGAGAGAACCAACTAAATGTATGAGGTTAAAATAAGAACGCTTCCTCTGAGATTCTATCTAATCACGTTCTAATATTTTTATTTCGGATTTCGTGGAACTAATTCTACCTTTAGGTCCTTAACCCCTTAAGGACTAGGTCTTAATGACAAAAAAATCTTATTTGTTTTTTTATCATCACATTCCAAGAGCGATATCTCTGTTCTTAGGCTGGTTTCACATTAGCGCTTTTTAAGCGCACGCACGGCCGGGGGTAGCTCCGCCCCCGAGCCGGCTCTCTGCCCGGCGTGCCCGCCCCTTGCTTGTAGCGCCGCCTCCTAGCGGACAGCGGCGCCTGCGATCGGCGCACCCTATCTTTAGCATAGGGTGCGCAGATCGTGCGCAGGCCGTGCGCTAGTTGCGCTTTGACCTGCGCTGCGCACTTTTGACGGTGCGCCGTGCACGCCAAAATCGAACTTTTTGGATTTTGGCGAGCACGGCGCACCGTCAAAAGTGCGCAGCGCAGGTCAAAGCGCAACTAGCGCACGGCCTGCGCACCCTATGCTAAAGATAGGGTGCGCCGATCGCAGGCGCCGCTGTCCGCTAGGAGGCGGCGCTACAAGCAAGGGGCGGGCACGCCGGGCAGAGAGCCGGCTCGGGGGCGGAGCTACCCCCGGCCATGCGTGCGCTTAAAAAGCGCTAATGTGAAACCAGCCTTATTTGTCATCAACATCACTATATTAGGGCTTATTTTTTGTTAAAGGAGTTGTATTTGTCACCGACACATATAATTTATTACCTTACTTATATTAAGAAATACAAAAAAAATGAAATTTTGCTGTTTTTTACATTTTCAATATTACCCTATTTAGGTGCTTTTAGATGACTTTTTGATGCACTCTTTGAAAGGCAATTCTATATTTAATTTATGTTTACACTGTTAAAAATTAGGCATAATTAACATATTGGGCCATCATTGCATTTTGTCAGTTTTTCCACATGAATACCAAAAACTAGTGACTTTTTGAGTTACAACAAATTCATCAAATGGTTTGCCTTTTTTTAAATTGTCTTTTGTTATTTACCGTAATTTATTTTCTGATTCTTACTTTTAGGCTACTTTCACGCATCAGGTTTTCGGCGTCAGGCGCGATCCGGCAAATGTTTCGTAAAACCGGATGTGACGGATCCGGTTTTCTGCCGGATCCGTCTTTTTCTTGACAGACAAAACCGGATCCGTCTCATCCGGTTCATCCGTTTATCTATCCGTTTTTCGACGGATTACGCCGGATCCGGTTTTTAAAATTGACCCTTGTGGCCTTCCGAACGGGATTGGCTACTGGAAAACTATATATAGCATGTTCCTACAGCCCTTCTTTGACAGGTTGTAGAGGAGAAAGTGCAGGTTGGAGAGAAGAGCAAGTTACTGGCGAAGATGGATGTTGTCATTGGAAATATTTTGAAGAATTTGGCGGATTTTATAGCGGAGGCAAATCGTTTGAGGGTGATTGTTCTGGAGAAGGAGAGAGCGAGACAGCAGCACATCAGGCATCGTAGACGACGTTTGTGGATCCACCCCATCACAGCCAAGAGAATGACGCGTGGGGTCTATTCTACACTCTGCATGGACCTTCGACGAAACCCGGATAAATTTTTTGGATATGTTAGGATGAAAATGGAGAATTTTGATTACTTGGTGGAGCGCATTGCACACCTCATAAGAAAAGCGGACACCTATTGCCGCTTCTCTGTTTCACCCGCAGAGCGTCTGATGGTGACTTTAAGGTAAGCCACATTTATTGGATATGCTCGCATCAGAGCACACTTTCACTGCAATCTTGTTGGTGGTAGTTTGTATCTCCAAGTGTTATAGGTCAGTTTTGGTATGTAATGCTGTGATTTAAAACTAATTTATTGTTTTTTAATTCCCCACAGATTTCTTGCAACTGGAGAATCCCTTTCGTCACTGCATTTCCAGTACAGACTCGGGATTTCCACCATATCTGGAATTGTGAAGTACACATGCCGTGCACTGTGGGACTCCTTAGCTGAAGAGTTTTTACCAGAGCCCACAACAGAGAGGTGGATTGAAATTGCTGACAAGTTTCAACAGATATGTCAGTTTCCAAACTGCTTGGGCGCTGTGGACGGGAAACATATCCGCATTGTAAAGCCAGCTGGATCGGGATCGGAATATTTCAATTACAAGAAATATTTTTCAATTGTCCTCATGGCCATCGCTGACGCGGAATACAAATTTATTGCGGTTGATATTGGGGCCTATGGCCGCTCCAATGACTCTCAAGTTTTCAAACTGTCTGCCATGGGGCGTAAACTGTATGGAAACACCTTCCAGTTCCCACCACCTAGACTGCTGCCGCAAACATCTGGTCCACCTATGCCATTTGTCTGTGTAGGGGATGAAGCCTTCCAGCTGTCAGAGCACCTTTTGAAACCGTACTCTAGCAGAGGATTGACAAGACCAAAACGCATTTTTAATTACCGCCTCACAAGAGCAAGAAGAATGGTTGAATGTACCTTTGGTATTCTGACAGCCAAATGGCGGGTCCTATTGACTGCGATCAACCTCAAGACAGAAACTGTGGACGAGGTGATCAAAGCGTGCGTGGTACTCCACAATTTTGTTATCTGCAAGGAACCCATTTCCATTGAGGACACCTCTGAAGAAACCACCTTGCAAGATTACCATGACATTACCACTAGAAGTTCTGTGACGGTTTCAGTAATGAGGGACAATTTTGCACTATACTTTATGTCACCTCAAGGCAGAGTACACTGGCAGGATGACAGAGTGTGAAAGATTTGTGCCCAACCAAACTTGTGTACCTTCTGTACCAACAGTATATACCTTTGCCAACCAAAGTTGGCTATCTTGTCATGGTCTCTATTTTTAGCTTTAGGCCACAGGTGTGTACCTGGTTGTGTTTTATGCAAAGTATTTCACCTTTTAACAAAAGTTGTGTACATTGTTAGGAAATCACCAACAATAAACACAACTTTTTAGGTGAAATACTTTGCTTCAAACACAACCAGGAACACAACTGTGGCAAAAAGCTAAAATTTACCCACAGTTATATACCTAGTTTTGAATACCATTTCACCTTTTAAATACCCTGTATTTAACCTTTTTCGCCGCAGAAAGAAATGACAGACAACCAGTGTAAAATAATTTAACTTTTATTGAAAAATGTTTTTTTTAGCAAACTTTTTTAAAATTTTAATAAACTTGTTTAATAAAGCTTTGAAACTATAAAACTGAAACCATAAAACTGGTCATTTTTATTTAAATACACACATTATAAATCTGTGTAGTGTGTGGTGGAAATACTGCTGTAGGGGCTGCGGGACACTTCGACACTGGGAGTGTGGAGAGAGGACTGGGATCGTGGTGGGGAAGGAACAGTTAGAGGTGAAGGTGTGGAAAAAACTACAGAATGGGTGGACATGTGGGAAGCAGAAGAGGTGGTGGGTGGTGAAGTGGAGGGTTGGGCAGGGACTGTAGGAGCAGATGATGTTGATGGCAAGTTGTATGGGGAAGGAGTTTGGTACGGGGCAGGTTGCTGGAAGTGGGGAGATGTCTGGTACGGGGCAGGTTGCTGGAAGTGGGGAGATGTCTGGTACGGGGCAGGTTGCTGGAAGTGGGGAGATGTCTGGTACTGGGGAGGTTGCTGGTACTGGGGAGTTTGCAGGTACTGGGGAGGTTGCTGGTACTGGGGAGGTTGCTGGTACTGGGGAGGTTGCTGGTACTGGGGAGGTTGCTGGTACTGGGGAGGTTGCTGGTGCTGGGGAGGTTGCTGGTGCTGGGGAGGTTGCTGGTGCTGGGGAGGTGGATGGTGCTGGGGAGGTGGATGGTATGTAATAGGAGGGGGAGGATGGAAAGTGGCTGGAGGGGGTGTAGATGTAATAGGAGGGGGAGGATGGAAAGTGGCTGTAGGGGGTGTAGATGTAATAGGAGGGGGAGGATGGAAAGTGGCTGGAGGGGGTGCAGGTAGAGGAACTACTGTGGTGGGAGGAGGAGGTTGGGAGGTAACTTGCTGGAGAGCAGCGTGGCATGAATGCATTACATGCATCTGCTGGGCAGGAGAGAGCGTTTCCATGCGCTCCACAACAGACCTGAAAAAGGTGTGGTTTGGCGAAGATCTTGCTTCTGAATGCATGGTTTGCAGAAGTGTCTTCACCTCCAGAATGCTGGAGTTGATCTGCTGATAGCCTGCGGAGATTTGCTCTGACAAGACTTTTAGACAGTTCTGGAAAGATGCATTCAGATGCAAGAACTCTGGAGCATAAGTCTTTTCCTGACCCCTCTGCCGCTGCCGCCCAGTACCCGCAGGTGTACTAGAGGTGGCAGGGGCAGAAGGGTGGGGTAAAGGGAAAGCGATCTCCTCACCAGCAGCAGTTTCATGTAATGTAGGCGGCCACGATGCTCCTGTGCTGGTGGATGGGACAGATGGGTCGAATGTGTGGGAAGGCTGGGAAGGTGCAGATGTACCGGGGCGGTCGAAGTGTCCCTCGGTGCCGGTCTCCTCAGGGATCGCCTCAGAAGGGTCCAATCGTGCAGGCTCCCGAGTGCTGCTCACCGTGCTGTGGAATAAAGAGAAAAAAAAACAATTAAAATACTGACATGGTATGGCCCTGGCTGAAAAAAAAAATTTACATCTAACATTTTTTTTCACCTGTGGTGTGTAATATTTACCTTCTAGTGACCATTGTTTCCCGGAGGAACGACAGGGCTTCTGCGTACTTGTACTTGCTCCTGCGTCCTCCAGATCCACTCGGGGCCCGCATCTCTTTATTGAACTCCTTCTTGAAACGATCCCTCACAGACCGCCACCGATTCACAATTCTGTTCCCTGAAACGAGAAAGGACAAAGTGGTTAGTATACAACATCAGTGTTTCCCAAACTCCAGTCCTCATGGTCCCCAGGGGTCATGTTTTCAGGATTTCCATAGTAAATAGAAGTCCTGAACACATGATCCGTGGGGACCACGAGGACTGGAGTTCGGGAAACACTGGTTTACATCAAGCAACCGGTACTGTATATACTTACGCTCTTTAATCTGGGCCCGAACATCGAGGTCCTCCCAGCGGCCCACAAGGAGCGAACAGATTTCCTCCCAGAGTCGTCGGGTAACGATAAGGTCAGCGTGGCGGCGGTCAGCCATATTCCAGAGCGGCTCCCTTTCTCTGACGAGATCGATGAGGTGGTCCACATCGAGTCCTCCATCCTCACCGTCAGAGTCGGGAGCACGCTGTGAAGGCTGTTAAAGAAAAAGACAAAAATAACATAATTAGCCTCCACAAAAGAAATGAAATAAAAAGTGCAAAAAAACAAAGCAAAAATATTTATACTTACACGCTGGTGACCGCCGCGTTGCTGTCGCCGACGACCCTGGGAGGCACTGCGAGGACCTCTTGGCCGAGCACCAGATTGGGAAGACTAGAGAAGAAAACAAAAAATGTTATGTCTTTGGATGTAGGCATTTGTTTGCTGTGTGTGGTCTGCAGAACATTGTTTTCTATGTGTTGTGTGTAGTGTGATGTTGTGTTTCTGCGTTTGATGCAAAAAACCTACCAATTGTGAGCCCACTCCAGGTGTCTGTCCACCCCTTCCTTCTTCTGGGAGCTCCTCTTCATCTTGTGAATCCTGTTTTGAAATAAAAGGCAATGAATAGACATATATTACAGAGATGATGGATTTTGGAAATAAAAACTTACCGTCAAACGCTGACGATGCGAGGGAGGGCTCCCAGAAGATGATGTGCTGTCTTCCTGGTGGCCACACTCCATGCCTGTGGGTGGTGTTCCAGCTGCTGCCATTGCTGCTGCTGCTGCATCTATTGGGCGGCTGTTGAATAAAGAGAAACAAAGGGCCAATGAATATCTTGATATTCAATAGCCCTAGTTTGGAGGAATGGGGGATTTGATAATTACCGTCTCTCATCTGCTGCTGGCCTCCCCTCCTCAGCATGTTCCATTTGCTGCTCCATTTGGGGTGGTGGTGGTGCTGATGGTGCTGCAGTGGTCTCCTGCCTTCTCCTGCTTCGCTTGGTTGCTTTCTTGGGTGGCATGTTGGGTGTGGCTGTGGGTCCCACTGTCTTGCTTTTATATATGTCTTGTGGGCAGAGCTACTGAGCATGCTCAGACCAAAAAAACCGGATCCGGCTTTCGCCGGATCAGGCGCATTGCGGCGCTCATAGGCTTTCATTGTGTGAAAAAGCCGGACGTGCCGGATCCGGCGAGTCAGGCTTTTTCGCCGGAGACAAAAAAACGTTACAGTAGCCGTTTTTTCCAGACGCCGGATCGCGACACATTGCCGGATCCGGCGAAAACCGGATGAAACGCATGGCCATACGGCACGATCCGGCGCAAATGCAAGTCAATGGGGGGGAAACCGGATCCGGCATTGCATTTCGCCGGATCCGGTTTCTGTCAAAAGCGCCGGATCGCGCCTGACGGCGAAAACCTGATGTGTGAAAGAGGCCTAATGTGGTTTTTCCAGAGGTTTCAACAAATGCAAACATGTACTCCCCCGGAGTGATTTTATACACACCTATATGTTGGTATAATTATTGTGCCATTAGCAAAACGTGACTTTTTGCTCTAAACAGTGACAAAACAATTCATAGACAAAAAAAACCCAAAAACAAAAACAATAGAGTATTTTTGATGTTGTGCAAACTTCATGAAGGCTGTGAGCCATTTTGACACGAAAACGCCAATGAAAACCACAAAACAAAAAAGAGTAGTGACTTGAAAAAAGTACAAATGTTGAATCAGAGACTCTTTCTTTATTCTGTAGGCAAATACAATTATGATGAAACCAATTTATGTATGTTTTGCTATCTTTGCACGAAAAATTAAATTTAAGAAAAGTATTTTTTTTAGTTGCTATATTCTGATACTGATTTATAGAAATTTTTTTAATTTTCTGTACACACAGCAGAAAGAGGATGTGTCACACCAGAATTCACAGTATCAACTGAGTACATTGAAAATGTTAGAATTGCTGGATAATCCTTTTTGAAGGTTTGAGTCCAGCAAGGGAGTGAAAGAGCATGAGCTAAAGCGTATTTAATGCATATTTTTTTGTAAAAACCTTTTTTTGATAGGAGGGATGAACAAAACACGATAAATCTTAAATTATTTTTATTTTATTTTTATGTGGTTTAATATGATTATGATGATCAATTTGTATTGTTTTTTTTATTGCCTACTTTTGCAAACTGCTTTACTACTTTACACAAGAATTTTTTTTATTGTTGTCATATTTTGAGAGTCCTCCCTTTTATGTTTGGAGAGCTGTGTGATGATGACATTTTCATGACTTAATTTTTTTGGCTACTTTTTTTTTCTTAATGAGTTTTGCTTTTACCGATACCTTTTAAATATATATACAACTTTTTAATCCTTTTTTATTTTAATACAGGTGACATGAACAAAATATTATTTTTCACATTGTTTTAATAAGGTTCACTGTGCTTGATAATTAATTAAATACTTTCATTGTAAATTTATTACTAATGCGATGATACCAAATATGTATTTTTGCAGATTGTTTTTCACAAAACTATTTTTTGATTATTTAAAATTAGGATTTTGGAGTATGTTTTTTTTCCATTTTTTTTAATCCATTTAAAAACATTTTTTTACTTACAATACTTGCTATTCCCAGGGACTTGAACATGCAATCCTTTGAACACTTTGTCCAGCTTGTCAGGTTAACTGTAAGGGCTTGTTCACATGCTGCATTTTGCAGCACATTTTCCAAGGGCAAACAATTCTGTACTTTATAGTACCAGAAAAATGATATTTCTGATTCTGCATGCACATGCTGCTCATTTTTCCTTGTGGTTTTAAACAATAGAGCTTTTTTCAAATACAACACAAGAAGAAATAGGTCATGACACCCACAGAGTAAATGATCCTTAAAATATCATTTATTGAAAATACTTTTAAAATTAGAAACAACAATAAAACAGAGAAGCTGCTGAGCTTGAATGCAGGGAAAGCACACACTCAGGAAATAAAGTGCACAGTGCAGCATAATAACCCAACTTGATTGACTACACTTATGGAGGCCTATCTCAATATAGTAACCGGTTAGAATCCAAATAGTTTGAACTACAGATGGCCAAAGTGTAAGAAAAGGTACTATAAAGTGAAGAAATATATGTTTGAAATGTCCCTACAGCAGCAGGCTAAAAGGCATGGAGGCAGGAAAGATCACTCATTTAGTATAAAATGCAACATGCAACGTGAAAAATATTGAGCCTGCAACAAAAGACCTAACCTAATAGTGCAGAATTGATGAAATATCCTAATAGTCTGGACATAGGTGGCCAGAAGCAGGAAAAGTACTTAGATGTGGTTATTTGGAGTGTCCCCACCTCCCCAACGCACGTTTGGTCACAAACTTCATCAGGAGAAAGACTTCACAGAATTATTGTATACATTTGTAGTGGCAAAAAGGGAACAACTTCAAATTAATGTCTGTTTTTTGGCTGCCTAAAAAAATCTAAGTGTGATGGTCAGGTGTTCACTATTGGCCATATTGTGTATGTTTTTTTTAACAAAACTATAGATACATACAGTGTTGAACTGGGGTGTCACTGCCAAGGGCCCACCAGTAACAATGACTTTGGGGGCCCACTTTGCACCTGCACACAAATATCAAAACTTTACCTATATCTCTATATAATATTAACTAGGTAGTTTGGTTAATGAATGATGAGATGCTGTTTTTTCTGTACTGAGTAAAGAATGTGAATTATGTCAAGAATGATCCATATAGTGGGGGTTGGGGGCCCGTGTCTGCACAGGGGCTCATCGAGAAATTCCCCTGTTCCCCTATGGGCCATTCCGAGCTTGGATACATAAATAGATACTAGTAATTGTAACTGATATATTTGAACTTGCAGTGAATTTGTTGCCATTCCCTTGCAGGTCAATCTTCTCTGTCTCTTCCTGTGACCCAAGCTCCACATATCACCAATGGGTTACAGGGTATTCTTTATGCCGAATCCGTTTTTACTCAGCACTCCAAGCCAACTATTGAGAAACAGATCTGTCAAACAAATAATGAAGGCAGTGAGTCTCCATACTTTCCTCCTGGTGATCAAGAGGGTATGTTGAGTCTGTATGTAACCAAGTATATTCTGCACTAAGAATCAAATTTAAAAAACATTATTGGTTATATTGGTTATTTTATTAAGCAACACTTAAAATTTTATCAATTTATGTCCCCCTACAAAAATAAACGACCTTAGCAATGCTTCTACAGCTCCCATTATGCCTGCAGACCTCAGACATTATGGAAATGGAAATGAGCATGCCTTTATCTTAAAGAGGTTGTCCACTACTTTTCCATTGATGACCTATCCTTAGGCTAGGTCATCAATATCTAATCGGCCGTGGTCCAATATCCGGCATCACTGCCCATCAGATATTCTCAGTGTTGGCGGCGGCACGCCCGAACTGCTCGATTGCGGAGCTGCTCTGTCTTCTGATAGTGGACCCGGCAGGGTACAACACATCCGCCTCCTATTGATTTGGCCGCGGCCACTATCAGAAGGCAAAGCAGCTCAACAATTGAGCAGTTCCTGCAGAACCACCGTCATCGAGAACAGCTGATGGGCGGGGATACCAGATGTCGGACCCTGATCAATCAGACAATGATGACCCATCCTGAGGATAGATCATCAATGAAAAAGTAGTGGACAACTTCTATAATATTCTGATTGAATGAAGATGATATACTGATATACAATGTGACTAAAAATACAAGTATATACTCTGTACTCAACTTGTTGACCTCAAATGTGGTACAGTCACAAGACAGTTTGTGGAATTTTTGATTTGCTAAAATAAATCTGCCCTGATCATCTGTAATTGCTATCATATGGTAGTGGAAGTTTTCAGGAATAAGAACTTCTGATCCTCAAAGCAAGAGACCATACTATCTCACAGAGCTAATTCACCAAGGTAAGAAGTGTATGGCACATAACAATTGCATCTCCTGTTCCAGGGCTGGCTTCAGGTTTTTGTGGGTCCCAGGAAAAAGTGTCTCAGTGGGCCCCTTTAACACATACCATGATTCATGATGCACTGATAAGAAATATAGGTATAGCACAATGCCAAAGAGTTCACTTCTTGCATTACATGAATGATATCTATTGTAAATTTTACAATAGCTCAGAAGCTGCTGAAACCACGCCACGCAAAGTGAAGAGTGACTGCAGACTTTTCATTTTAGATTGGACAATGTAGTCCTCCATACAGCATTATAGGCACCACATAGTCCTCCACACAGTATAATGGGCACCACATTGTTCTCCATACAGTATTATGGGCACCACATAGTCCTGCACACAGTATAATGGGCCCCATATATTGCTCTATACAGTAGAATGGACCCATATATTTCTCCATACAGTATAATGGCCCCATATAGTTTTCCATACAGCATAATGGGCCCCATATATTGCTCCATACAGTAGAATGGCCCCATATATTGCTCCATACAGTAGAATGGACTAATATATTGATATATTGCTTCATACAGTATAATGGCCCCATATATTTTCCATACAGTATAATGGGCCCCATATAATGCTCCATACAGTACAATGGCCCCATATATTGCTCCATACAGTATAATGGCCCCATACATTTCTACATACAGTATAATGGGTACCATCTAATATGCCATAAGGCATAATGGCTCCAAATATTGCTCCTTGCACTATATAAGGGCCCCATATATTGCTCCATACAGTATATAATGGCCCCAAATACTGCTCCATACAGTATATCATAGCCCCATATATTGCTCCATACTATATAATGGCCTCATATATTGCTCCATACAGTATATAATGGTATCATCTAGTGCTCCATACAGTATATAATGGCCCCATAATTTGATCCATACAGTATAATGGCCCCACCATATATTGTTCCATACAGTATAATGACCCCATATATTGCTCCATAAAGTATATAATAACCCCATATAGTGCTCCATAACGTTTAATGGATCCCATATAATGCTCCCTACATAAATAAATACAAAAATAAATAAATAATCAAATGGCCACCTCTCCCGTTCCCCGCTCTTCCAATCTCCGCCGCTACTGGTCTCTTCTGCCTCTTCTGACTCTCTGCACTGCTCAGCATATAGGGTGCGCTGTAGTGATGTCATCACACCCTCTGCGATGAGACATCACAGAGTCAGAAGACGCTGAAGAGAGAGGAGCAGCGGAGACCAAAGCAGCAGGGAATGGGAGAAGCGTGTATTTGAGGGGGAGGTGCCAGCGTTGGCATTGGGCTCCCCCAACTCACAGGCCCCATAGTGTGACTGTGTCCCTGATGGCGAGTGATGGGCCCCACCATTCATCCAAGGCTCCAGCACTCGCTGGTTGGTGACCCCGGCCCTGTCCTGTTCTATAGTTTCAAGCCGTGACATCAGCACAAGGCCTGTGCACTAGGAGCTGTATGAAATAATTTCTATGTCCAAAAACTGGACATACTATGTCTAAGATTTCCATATGTGATTACAAGTATTTTCAGGAGCATGGTAAAACACTTTGCTTCTAGGGTTTTGATGGATTAAAACCATAATTGGAGTGAACAAGTCAAATTTCATTATTTGGCATTGTTATGGACAAATCTGAGTTTTGTGGGTGACTACAGATTGCTACCTACCACAATGCATATTAAAGTGTGATAATGATATAAGGCTGCTTTCCAGGGTTTTGGCTACATGTAATTTCTTCCAAAGCCAGTCAGGGACCATAGGAAGAGATCTGACAAGTAAGATGATGTCCCTAGCTACGTTCTTTGCATCCCACTCCAGTTGATTGACAGATCTCTCCCTATGTAGACACATGAGAGAGATCTGTTAATCTACTGGGATGAGGCGAGGAGAAGCCACGTCATCTGACTAGTCAGTGTGTATATATATATACAGCATGTTCCTCCTGAAGCTAAGAAATAGAAATTAGCAGTGCTTCTTTTATTAATGATCATGGTGCGCAGTAAGCAATGCACTTCAGGAATGAACCGTGCCCCTGATCAGGTGTTTTTTTATCTGAAGAATGGGACGGTGAGTTTTGTCTCTAAAACATATTGTTTACTGCTCACCTTGATTACCGTACTTATATAAAAAAAAGAAAAGAAGCACCACTGATTTCCATTTCTTGGCTTCAGTAGAATTGGGCTGGCCGATATCCTTCACATTTTATTCTCTATGTTACACGGGGACTAGTCAGGTTTCTTCTTATGGTCGTCAGTCGACTTTTCAAAGTATCTTTTCTCTGAAAAGCTGAAGGTTTTCAGAGTGAACATCTGGGTACAAACACGCAGCCAGACTGTGTTTCATGTTACCCCACATTCAAGCAACATGAAGCTAATGACAGGTTCCCATTAACTGTCATGTTAATGCTGCATCATACAAAGACAGTTTAGACCAGTGCTTCCCAAACTCCAGTCCTCGCGGCCCCAAAAGGTCATGTTTTCAGGATTTCCATAGTATTGCATAGGTGAGATAATTCCCGATGCCTTGATAATACTTCCATCATCTGTGCAATACTAAGGAAAGGAGTTTGGGAAACACTGGTTTGGACAATTACAGTCTTTTATTAATTCTTCCAAATTAATGCTCATGGATTTTGGCTGTCCAACAAGCTCATCTGCACATTCTTTAAATGTTGATAGATAGATAGTCCAAGGTCAGATTCCCCGCTTTGATGAGGGCTCCAGAGGTGAGCCCACATCAAAGCCGAGACATGTCAGCTGTTTTGAGATAGATAGATAGATAGATAGATATGAGATATATAATTAGTGCTTTGCGTGTGTAATGTACTGTACTTGTATTAAGCTCTTAAATAAATAAAAAAACAAAGTGGGGTCCATACTATTTTTGATAACCTGAAAGGATAAAGCAGACAGATATGGGCTTATATTATCAGGCTGAGTAGGTCCATGGATATTGGCCCCTTCCCAGCCTAAAAATACCAGCCCGCAGCCCCCCAGAAGTGGTGCATTACATTAGATTAGCTAAATGTGGCACTTTGCCTCATTCTTCCATGATGCGGTGGCAATTGTGGTAATGGTAGTTGGAGTTGACATCATCTGTGATTGGTCAAAATTCACAACTGACATCAAACCCTGGGGTTAGACATTAGTAAATGTCACTGATTTACAGTACAGTATTTGAACTTGCAGTAAATTAGCTTGTCTTTACCTCACAGATCAATCTTCTCTGCCACCTCCTGTGACCCAAGATCAACATTTCACCAATGGGACACAATGTAATCATGACCCAGAAGCAGATTTCACTCACATCCCCAAGAGCAGTTCTAAGAAAAAGGCATCTTCTCAGCCAACTCTTGAGAAACAGACTAGTCGAACAAGTAATGAAGGAAGTGAACCTCCATATCTTCCTCCTGGTGCTCAAGAGGGTATGTTCAGTCTTCATACAAACGAGCTGTATCTGATATTGACGACCTACATTTTCAATAACTATTATCAGCCCTGGATGAGCTATGCTGCAGTTCTGAGCAGTGGCCACTACACAGTGAACAGCGCGCTCTTGACTGTTTCCATCCAGCCTCAGCAAAAACAGCTGATAAATGGAGGTGGCGGGTGTCGGACCCCCACCAGTCTAGTGCTGATCACCCTTTCTGAGGAAAGGTCATCAATACCAATAGCCTTGACAACCGCTTTAAAATAAACCCCTTCCTATCATGCCTAATTTCCATTTTTGCATTTTAGATTTTTTCTTCCCTTCATTCTAGGACCATAACATCTTTATTTTTCCATTCAAATAAAAAGTAACAGGGCTTTTTTTTGCAGGACGAATTGTACTTTTGAATGACATCATTAAATTTACAACTGGAAAATGAGAAAAATGTTACAAGCGCGGTGAAATTGCAAATAACCCTCAAAATTCTTACATTTATTTTTTTTTCATTGTTTTTATAACATATGTTGGGTAGTATAAATGACCTAGCAATTTATTTTACTCATTTATATAGCGCCAGCATATTCCACAGCGCTTTACAGATATTATATGCACTGTCACTGATGGGGCTCACAATCTACTGTGAATTCCCTATCAGTATGTCTTTGGAATGTGGGAGGAAACCAAAGTAAACCCACACAAACACGGGGAGAACATACAAACACCTTGCAGATGCAGTCCTAGGTGGGATTTGAACCCAGGACCCCAGCACTGCAAGGCTGCAGTGCTAACCACTGAGCCACCGTGCATTGTGAGTCTTCTCATTACTCATTATGGCAATACCAAACTTGTCCATTTTTTTAAATTATTTTAGTGGTGAAAAAAATTGTAAATTTGTAAAAAAAAAAAAAAAAAAATTGGGGGAATGTGTAAGTTTGGGTGAAACTCATAATGTTTTCATTCATTAGTTCATGGAACTGTGTGATGGCTTATTCTTTGCAGAGCGACAAGATTTTTTTACTGATACGATTTTGGGATAGAAATGACAATTTGATCGCTATTTACAGCATTTTTTGTGGTATTGGCATTTTTAATTTTCTTCTGTTTACAGTTTCTACTCATAGGGTTAATTATTTTTATATTTTGACAAATCAGACTTTTATAGACACGCCAACATTTATTTTTAATAAGGGAAAATGGTGGTGATTCAAAATGTAATGTTTTTTTATTTTTTGTAGTATTTTTTAGACCTTCTTTTTCTTTTATTTTGCTTGCTAGTCCCTTAGGGGTCTTGAACTGGTGATTGTCTGATTGCTTGTGCTATAAACAGCAAAATTACAGTATTGCTGCATACAGTAAAAATCAGTGTCTCCTTTGACCCCGGCCAAAAGCTGGACTTCAAAGAAGCTTTGTGATGACAGACATGAAGGTCATCATGAGACCCAATGCTGTCATAGCAACTTATGGGGGCACCAAGATTGCGTCATTGGGAAACTGGTGGGCGCATGGAATAACACGCCCCCATATCCCTATGCTGTTTATGTATTTAGCAGATGAACAGTCAAGGGCTTGATGTTAGAGGTATGTCTTGGCTGTGTGTCACAGTCATTATCTGACAGATATAGGTCATTATCCACCAGAATTCTGTGAGCCCACTCCATAGACCCGCTACCGACTTGTGCAGTACATGTATGGCGGTTGCTGGTAAGGGGCTAAACCCATGATAACCTTAACAAATGCTGATAAGCCTTTTATCGGCAGCAGTTAAGGGTAGTTATGTCTCAGTGCCGCTTTTTAACGGCGCTGAGAAATAAGTGTATAGCGCCTCCCAGAGTCGGGTTTTACCGACCCCAGTGTTGCGATCGCTGCTATTAACGGTATTTTCCATTTAATTTCTCTTTCCTTTGATGTGATCGCACATCAGACGAGAGAGAAATGGGGTCCCCCCAGTACCTCTGATTTCCCTGCAACCCCCGTTCAAGTACCCAGGCCACCGGCATCTTCTTCCAGTAGAAAATGGTGGGTGCGTGCGCAATGCAACAATAGGAAATTTTTTTGAGGTGGTCCCTAAAAATGTTGTTGGAAAAATGAGATATCGCTGGTTATCTTTTAACCCTTATAACGGCCTAACAAAAAAATTAGATTTCTTAGGTTTCCAAAATGTAAAGTAGACATGTGGGAAATGTTATTTATTAACTGTTTTGTGTGACACCACTCTCCGATTTAACTGTACAAAAATTAAAAGTATGAAAATTGCAAAATTTTCAAAATTTATGCCAAATTTCCATTCTTTTCATAAATAAACGCACGTCATATCGTAGAAGTTTTACCACTAACATGAAGTACAATATGTCACGAAAAAAAGATTTCAGAATCAGTAGGATACATTGAAGCATTCCAGAGCTATAACCTCATAAAGTGACAGTGGTCAGAATTGTAAAAATTGGCTTGGTCATTAAATACCAAATTGGCTCTGTCACTAAGGGGTTAAAATTATAATACAATACTTCCGTAGCAATCCAATATTATGCAATATTATGGTGAGTATAGTATTCAAATAAATAGCTAGTGCAACTGTGCTGTAGTATCATTATTATCAAGTCTCTGCATATATCATAAAAATCAAAAAGGAATTAGATCCTACTGGTATGGATGATGATCCGGGATTAAAACGTATCTGGTGAACTGCAGGTGACGTATCCACTAAATGTGATGATGCACAAGTTCCATGGCACTAGAACTGGATTTCATGGAGTACATGATAAGAAGTCTGGGGATAATCAATATAGTCTGACTAGAGATCCTCCTTCAATCTAACTTCTGACAATCCATGTGAAACATCTTTCTATAAAGGGGGCTTACAAATTTCAAAAACTGACCGTCACATCCAAACAAAAACATTGTGTGAATGGGTGCTTAACCTAAAGTCACCAACTCATATACATTCAAGCAAAAAAGGAAGCACACAGTAGTGCCATAACATGCAAATATGAAAAATGAAAAATGAATTGCATTGCTGCATTAGAAATACAAACAATTGAGAAAGTTTAGCGCATAAAATGGCCAAGGTATGTGTACCTGGAAGCCACGTTAAGGCATTTCTTGTTTTCCAGGTCCCTATTCTATGCCAATCCTCACTAAAGACTCATTCACACGTCAGTATTTTGCATCAGTGTTTGTATGCCAAAGCCAGGAATGGAACTTACCAAGAAAAAAATATAAATGAAAGACTGATGTCTGTTCTTTGTTTTGGAGACACTCCTGGTTTTGGCATACAAATACTGATGAAATGCTGATCAAAAATACTGATGTGTGAAAGAGGCCCAAGACTGTAGTCTCCATCTGAATGGGAACCTATGAAAAATCCTCTGTTTAGACTGAAGTCTATATCTCTGTGGAGGGGAAGTGGCCCTGCTTTGATTAAAAACGCCTGCGGCTAACAGGTGGAGTGCTCAGTCAGAAGGTAAATGAATACAAATTTCAAAAACTGACCATCACATCCAAGCATAAACATTGTGTGAACAGGTGCTTAACCTAGAGTCACCAACTCATATACATTCAAGCAAAAAAGAAAGCGCACTGTAGCGCCATAACATGCAAATATAAAAAATTGAAAATGAATTGCATTACTGCATTAGAAATATGAAAAATTGAGAAAGTTTAGCGCATAAAATGGCCAAGCTATGTGTGCCTGGAAGCCACGTTAAGGCATTTCTCGTTTTCCAGGTCCCTGTCTAAAGGGGGCTTCACACATAGCGATATCGCTAGCAATATCACTTAAGTGTCACCGATTTTGTGACACAGCAGCGATATTGATAGCGATATCGCTATATGTGACACTTACCTCCGACCGGCTCCCCCGCTGGCTATCGCTGATCGCACGAGAACGTCCTGGGCCGTTTCTCATCGCCGTTTCTTCCTGCAGGGCTTCCTGCTGGCGCCGACTAGCGACGCGTGGACACGGGCGGAGGACTTCATCACCGCCGCATCTGACAGGTAAGTAGCGACCGCTGCTGCATCGCTGTGAGATCTGCCTGTGTGGCAGCTCACTAGCGACCATTTAGCGATGCACCAGCGATCCTGACCGAGTCGTATCGTTGTCGGGATCGCTGGTGCATCGCTAAATGTAACAGGGCCCTAAGTCTCTAAGTTGTTCCCTGCAGAGCTTTGGCCAGTAGCACTGCGGTCAGCTGATTGCAGGTAAGCGAACTAGCAGCCGAATATTTTCTAAATAAAAATAGAAATCAGCAAATGCCAAGAAAACATTTTGATTTTATTAAGGATGCTATTACTTTTGTGTCAATACACTACTATTTTAAATATGAGGGTGAATTTTAGTTATAGAGGTGGGGTACAGCAATGGGACTAGATCCGCACCCAGTTTCACTAATCTTTATGTTGTCCTGTGAAAAGATGCCAAATATTTTTTTAGATGGCGAGCTATATCTATCTCTATATCTATCTTTCTATCTCTATATCTATCTATTTATCTATCTATCTATCTATATATCCATCTATCCATAGAGCTATCTATTTATCCCATATCTATCTATCTAACGATCTATCTATCTAGTATCTATCTATCTAGCTATATATAGCATTATACCCTATGAGGGGGACAGCATTATACCCTATGAGGGGGACAGCATTATACCCTATGAGGGGGTCCGGCATTATACCCTATGAGGAGGGCAGCATTATTCCCTATGAGGGGGTGTATTATACCCTATCAGGGGGCGGAATTATATTCTATGAGAGGGTTCATTATACCCTATGAGGGGGAAGCATTATACCCTATGAGAGGGCAGCATTATACCTTATGAGGGGGCAGCATTATACCCTATGAGGGGGTGCATTATACCCTATGAGTGGGTGCACTATACCCTATGAGTGGGCAGCATTATACCCTATGAGAGGGCAGCATTATACCCTATGAGGGGGTGCATTATACCCTATGAGGGGGCAGCATTATAACCTATGGGGGACAGCATACCCCATGAAGGGACAGCATTATACCCCATGAAGGGACAGCATTATACCCTATGAGGGGGCAGCATTATACCCTATGAGGGGGCAGCATTATACCCTATGAGGGGGTGCATTATACCCTATGAGGGGGGCAGCATTATACCCTATGAGGGGGCAGCATTATACCCTATGAGGGAGGCCGGCATTATACCCTATGAGGAGGGCAGCATTATACCCTATGAGGGGGGCAGCATTATACCCTATGAGGGGGCAGCATTATACCCTATGAGGGAGGCCGGCATTATACCCTATGAGGAGGGCAGCATTATACCCTATGAGGGGGGCAGCATTATACCCTATGAGGGGGGCAGCATTATACCCTATGAGGGGGCAGCATTATACCCTATGAGGGGGCAGCATTATACCCTATGAGGGAGGCCGGCATTATACCCTATGAGGAGGGCAGCATTATACCCTATGAGGGGGGCAGCATTATATTCTGTGAGGGGGCAGCATTATACCCTATAAGGGGGCAGCATTATACCCTATGAGGGGGCAGCATTATACCCTATGAGGGGGCAGCATTATACCCTATGAGGGGGGCAGCATTATACCCTATCAGGGGATACATTATACCCTATGACAGGGCATTATACCCTTTGAAGGGGCAGCTTTATACCCTATGAAGGGGTGCATTTTATCCTATGAGGGGGTAGCATTATACCCTATGAAGGGGCAGCATTGAACCCTATGAGGGGGTGCATTATACCCTATGAGGGGGTGCATTATAACCTATGAGGGGGGCAGCATTACACCCTATGAGGGGGCAGCATTATACCCTATGAGGGGGGAAGCATTATACCCTATGAGGGGGTGCATTATACCCTATGAGGGGGTGCATTATACCCTATGAGGAGGCAGCATTATACCCTATGAGGGGGCAGCGTTATACCCTATGAGGAGGTGCATTATACCCTATGAGGGGGTGCATTATACCCTATGAGGGGGCAGCATTATACCCTATGAGGGGGGCAGCATTATACCCTATGAGGGGGCAACGTTATACCCTATGAGGAGGTGCATTATACCCTATGAGGGGGTGCATTATACCCTATGAGGGGGTGCATTATACCCTATGAGGGGGTGCATTATACCCTATGAGGGGGTGCATTATACCCTATGAGGGGGCAGCATTATACCCTATGAGGGGGGCAGCATTATACCCTATGAGGGGGCTACATTATATTCTATGAGATGGCTGCATTATATTCTATGAGGGGGCTGCTTTATATTCTATGAGGGAGGCTACCCCAACTCCTGCTACATAATTAAGACGCGTACTACCTTATATTATACCCTGATATTAGTGTGTTTTACCACACAATTGGTGGTCTTGCATTTATTTCTATGTAGCTACATAGTGGGCCCCAAGAAAGATTTTCTCTGGTGGGCCCAAAGTGTTCCAGTCGGATCCTTCTCGTACATTATATTTATGTCACCGGAACTGCATGATTTGCGGCTGCTAGACAGCCTGAATACATGAGAGGATTTCCTAACAAACAGGCAATCCCTGCATGTGTTCAGGTTGTCTAACAGCCACAAATCATGCTGCTGCGGTGACATAAACATAATCTACGAGCACGCCCAAGATACTTGGAGAACACCCGAGCACGCTCGAAAACCCGAGTAATGAGCACAATTGCTCATCACTAATAGCGAATCAAAAAACTATACTACATTTTGGAGTTATTTGCTAATATTATTATTATTACTATTACACCTGCTACATATTGGGATTAGATCTTGGAGATGGGGATACCCCTTTAAGTGCTACTCTTTTGATAAATTCTATGTGGGATGTAGAAAAAAGGGAATTGCAGGTCACATTAAAAGAACATGCTAACAATATTAAAAAATAAACAATTCAAAGGCCATCCCTTATCCATACATTAAAAGGAGATAGACAAAAATAAGATGGATGACACTTCTTTTGGGCTTTTAGAATTAGTCATATAGCATTAAAGGGGTGGAAATTATTTGCATCAGATGTCCAGAGTTGATAGTCGCTGCATATTCCAAATTACTACTCTAATGCCACCAGGACTTATAGTGAAATACAGCTCTTTGCTTTTATTATTTGAATTTGGGACTAGTGGGCATGGCACACTCAGGGTTAATTAGTTAATATAATTAATTACAAACCTGACCGAACTTATCCATACAGTTGAAGCCAGGAGTTTACATACACTATATAAAAAGACACATATGCATGTTCTTCTCAGTATTGGACATGAAATCAGAATACACCTTTCCCATTTTAGTTCAATTAGGATTACCATAATTATTGACATTTGCCAAAGGCGAGAATAATGAGAGAGAGAGAATGTTTTAAGGCATTTTTACTACTTACTGCAAAGTCAAAAGTTTACATACACTAAGATTACTATACCTTTAAACAATTCTGGACTGCCCACATGATGATGCAACATCTGAGTTAATTAGAGACATACCTGTGGATGTATTTTAATGCACACCTGAAACACACTGCTTCTTTGTGTAGCATCATGGGAAAGTCTAAAGAAATCAGCCAAGATATCAGAAAGAGAATTGTGGATTTGCACAAGTCTGACTCATCCTTGGGTACAATTTCAAGATACATGAAGGTGCCTCATTCATCTGTACAAACAACTATGCGCAAGTACAAACAAGATGGGAATGTCCAGCCCTCATATCGATCAGGAAGGATACGGGTTCTGTGTCCCAGAGATGAACGTGCTTTAGTCCGACATGTGCATATCAAACCAAGGACGAAAGCAAAAGACCTTGTGAAGATGATGGCGGAAGCTGGTAACATTGTGTCAATATCCACAGTGAAACGAGTACTGTATCAACATGGGCTGAAAGGCTACTCTGCCAAGAAGAAGCCATTACTCCGAAAGAAACATAAAAAATCCAGATTAATGTTTGCAAATGCACACAGGAACAAAGACCTTAATTTTTGGAGACTTGTCCTTTGGTCTGATAAAACTAAAATGGAACTTTTTGGGCATAATGACCATCGATACGTTTGGAGAAAAAGGGAGAAGCTTTGAAGCCAATGAAGACCATCCTAACTGTGAAGCCCGGGGGTGGCAGCGTCATGTTGTGGGGTTGTTTTGCTGCAGGAGGGACTGGTACACTTCACAAAATAGATGGCATCATGAGAAAAGAAGATAATGTGGCAATACTGAAGCAATATCTGAAGACATCAGCCAGGAAAATAAAGCTTGGGCGGAAATGGGTCTTACAAATGGACAATGACATGAAGTATACTGCCAAAATGGTTACAAAGTGGCTTAAGGATAACAAAGTCAATGTTTTGGAGTAGTCATCACAAGGTCCTCATCTCAATCCTATTGAAAATTTATGGGCAAAGCTGAAAAGGCCCGAGCGAGCAAGGCGACTTACAAACCTGGATCAGTTACACCAGTTTTGTCAGGAGGAATGGGCCCAAATTCTGACCAACTATTGTGAGAAGCTTGTGGAAGGATATCCCACACGTATGACCCACGTCATTCAGTTTAACAGCAATGGTGCCAAATACTTATGAAATGTATGTAAACTTTTCACTTTGCAGTAAGTAATGAAAATTCCTTAAACATTATCTCATTATTCTGGTATGTGTCAAATATTAATAATAATGGTAATCCTATTTGACCTAAAACGGGAAAGATTTATTCTGATTTCATGTTAGATATTGACAAAAACATGCAGATGGGTCTTTTTATTCTTTAACAGATTTAATCACACACTGGCTGCTCCTGCCCCTGCATACCATTCACACCTCTCTGCTACAATAACCTCACCCCCTGCTGCAACTTGTCAACTGAGCCAGGGTCTGTTCTTCACAAGTACCCAGGTTGCAAAAGAACTGAATAAGATCAAAGTTTTGAAGGCTGCAGGTCCTGACGGCATCAGTGCAAGACTAATCAAAACCTGCGGGCACCAACTGAGTGAGATCATTACATATCTGTTCAATATGAGCCTGAGAATGGGTATAGTACCACAACTGTGGAAATTATCGTGTGTGGTACCGGTTCCGAAGAAACCTTATCCGAAAGACCTTAATGACTATAGACCTGTAGCATTGACATCACACCTGATGAAGGTATTAGAGAGATTGGTTCTCACACGTCTCTGTCCTCTAGTGAGCTCGGATATGGACCCTATCCAGTTTGCCAACAGGCCGGGCATTGGTGTGGATGATGCCATTATCCACCTTCTAGATAGGACTCTCTCTCACCTGGAGAAACCTGGGAACACTGTGAGAATAATGTTCTTCGATTTCTCTAGTGCCTTTAACACCATACAGCCAGGTCTACTGAGAGACAAGCTGGGCCTTGTTGGTGTGGACCTCCAACTCTCCACCTGGATCCTTAACTACCTCACGAACTGACCTCAATTTGTAAAGGATCGGGACAGTGTGTCAGACACGGTGATCTGCAATACAGGGGCACCTCAAGGTACAGTTCTTGCCCCTTTTCTCTTCACACTGTACACTGCGGATTTTAGATGCAACTCATCTAGCTGCTACTTGCAGAAGTATTCTGATGACTCTGCAATAGTAGGCCTCATCACAGGAGGTGATGAAAGAGAGTACAGAGACACTAACCAAGCTTTTGTGGAGTGGTGTCAGAGGAACCACCTTAGGATTAATTCCAGGAAGACCAAGGAATTGGTGGTGGACTTTCGCAAGGGCAAAAATCCACCAGTAGTGGTGAACATTCAGGGAAATGACATTGAGAGAGTCGACACCTATAAGTACCTTGGTGTGATCCTCAATAATAAGCTTGACTGGGCCCATCACTTGCATGCAGTGTACAGGAAGAGCCAAAGCAGGCTTTATCTGCTCAGAAGGCTGAGAGCCTTCGGAGTTAGAGGGGCACTCCTTGCATCCTTCTTCAACTCTGTTGTGGCATCAGTCATCTTCTTTGGTGTGGCGTGCTGGGGTAGTGGCATATCAACCAGGGATAGGAATAGGCTGGACAAACTGATTAGAAGGGCCAGCTCTGTCCTGGGATGCCCCCTTGACCCAGTTCAGGAAGTAGGCGACAGGAGGATACTGGCCAAGGTGAGCTACATGGTGCAGAATGATTCCCATCCCATGCATGAGACCGTGACAAAGATGTGCAGTACTGTCAGTGACCGGCTACTTCATCCTAAATGTGAGAGGGAGCGCTATCGAAAATCCTTCCTTCCTGCTGCAGTTAGGCTGTATAACCAGCACTGTCCAAAACGGAGAACGACCCAAACAGTGAACTGATAGATCCAAAGTTGTGACAGTCCGGTTACATTTTTTTTTTTTTTTTATGTACCTACCTACTGTCAATGTAATGCCTTTATGCATCTGTATCTGTACTTGTTCCTGCCTTGCTGCTGTAATGCTCTGAATTTCCCCATGGTGGGACGATTAAAGGATTATCTTATCTTTTATATAGTGTATGCAAACTTCTGGTTTCCACTGTATATACTCAATGTTAGGTTCAGAACGCGTAGGATCAGCCACTCCCCTTCTTTTGCTTCCTCATTAGCCAAGTGACGTCACAGTGCACAGATTAGTTTGCATACCTGCAATCAGATGACCATGGCGCTACCGGACTGAATGCTGCAAGGAAAGACTTCGAGACACTGCAAATCTTTCACATGCATCGTCAGAAGTTAAGGATCTCTAGTCAGATTCTATTAATTATACTCTGGACTTCTCATCCTGTGCTCCATGAAATTCGCTACCAGTTACATGGAAGTTGTACAACATTACATTTAGTGGATACATGACCTGCAGTTTCGGATGTCCAGATATGTTTTAATCCTGGATCATCATCCATCATAGTAGGAACATACAATGGCTCAGTGGCTAGCACTGTTGCTTTGCAGCGCTGGGTTCCTGGGTTAAAATCCCACCAAGGACATCATCTGCAAGGAGTTTGTGTGGGTTTCCTCCGGGTAGTTCGGTTTCCTCCTGCTTTCCAAAGACATACTGATAGGGAATTTAGATTGTGAGTCCCATCGGGGACAGCGATGATGCCTGTAAAGGGCTGCGGAATTAATCGCGCTATATAAATGAGTAAAATATATAATTCCTTTCTGATATAAGCAGAGACTTGTTAATAGTGACATAGTTTCCATTAGCTATTTATTTCTATTATTCCATTTTAGGCTAAGTTTAGCAGATACCGCGATGCTTACTGCAGCAATTGTGCACTTGGTGGATATTATGTCTGAGCATAATATCCAGCCATTGCAACTAAAATTATACATTATATGGCTTTGGCATGATTTTGATATTCATGTTTTTGCATATTTGTGGAGAAGGTTTTTAGCAAGCAGACTAGACATATCGTAAGTAAGTCAACAACTTGTACGTCTGCTGAGGTTTTATGTATCACTTTGTGTTTGCGTGGAATTTTATGTTGAAAACATTGTCTGTGACTTTTTTTTTTACTTTTACAGAAGATTCAAAATTCAAACTTGTATTGTTTCATGTAAAATTCTTTGCTTTCTCAAGGATTAAACTTGCGTAGACCTAACATAAAGTCTAGGTGTTTCCCATATATGCTTCGCAAGTCGTTTCCTTTGCTTTTCTGCCATTAAATATACACTATATGGACAAAAATATTGAGACACACCTATTGAGCTTTCATCAGATTTTTTCTAACTAATCTGAGAGCAGCATAATTTAGGAGCAGACACTCTGATTCCAGCAACATGTCACTTAATAGGCAGCTTCTTGTAGTTTCAATAAAATCAGTGTTTTATCAACAGGAGGGTATCACTAGAGGACTAGTTGTCTGAGGCAATGTAGTCCTGCTGCTATGTGAAACCATGCCCCCAGCATTGCACACAGAAAGCTGACAGTCTGTGGTGTGGGTAGCTCAGCAGTCAGAGAACTGCAGCAGAAAAACAGGAATTTTATCAAAATAACAGGATGTAGCTAGCAACTGATGTATTACTGAAATCAAGGACTCTGTCCCTTCTTCGTAATGCTCTCAGATTAAAATGCAAAAACCTGCTGATAGATTCCCTTTAAATTCAAGTTTTGCTTTCAGTCCTGTTGCCCAAGTAGTAAACAATCAAGCACTTTGCTATGAAGTCCGCCTTTAGAACAATCCAATTTTTTACAAATGTTTGAGCACAGCACTTTGCTGAGTTGCTGTGGGTCCTAAACGCTTCCAGATTTTTTTAAAGGGAATTTGTCAGCACGTTTTTGCTATGTAATGTGAGGACAGCATGAGGTAGCAGCTGAGACACTGAATTCAGGGATGTGTCACTTATTAAGCGGTGTATTGTTATTTCCATAAAATGAAGGTTTTATTACCAGATTATCACTGCCTGGACTTCAGGGCACGTTAGCCCAAGTCCAACTACGCCCTCTCCTCTGATAAGCAGCTTACTATCAATAGACACTGTACCCAGAAAGCTGTGGTGTGGGCTGGGTCAACTAACTGAGCTCTACTAAATTCTATATCTAAAAACTCTGGTCAGAATCCCTACACCCAGTTAATTGAGTGATACATCGCTGGATTCAGGGTCTCTTTACTACATTATCTCACTCTCAGATCAGATAGCAAAAACCTGGTGGCAGATTCCCTTTCATAGTAACAACACCAGTAGGTGTAATGTGAAGGCTGGATTTGTAGACGCATTGACATTTTTTTCCGATTCATAGTTTAGGCTTACGATTCAGTTTAGATTGGATTACAGTGTGTCAGCCAGTAGAGATGTGCCCCAAATTGACAGATTGCATACATATTTATAGAATTTTTGTGAAAATGAATTGTTGCAAAATAGATCTCATTTAATTGCGTTGACTTTAAATGTCCAGGGTCTCACTTTTCCTTCGATTTCTCTTTCCCAGATTGCTGCGTGCACTGCACCCTGGCCCTGCTGTTCTGCCAGTTTTTCTCCCTATGTAACTTGCTGCTGGACGTCCTGACGTGCGGTTCCTGTTCTGCTGACTCCGCCGGGTTCTGCTGCTCCTGCTGCTCCGTGGGTGGCTGTCCAGACTGTGGCGACTCCTGCAGCACAGACTGTGGCATTGTAGATGCCTGCTGTGAATCGGCAGATTGCTTGGAGATTTGCATGGAATGTTGCGGTTTATGTTTCTCCTCTTAAACTGAGACGATAACGACATTTATAAATGGGACCTTGAAATGCGAGAAAAGTGTCGTGGGCTGAAGACGCAGTAAAGATGTTTGCAAACATTCACTCACCTATTGTATTCAATGTATAATATATACCACGGAATGGAACATTTATAGCAAGAAAAGGAAATCTGAGCCATGTAAACCTCCTACTGCCTGAGCCGTCAGTTGTGTCTTCAATATAAAGACAGAATGTACCCTTAAATCCTGATCCTAAGTCTCTTCATCAGCCGCAGGCGGAAACTTTCCAAATGAATCTGGTCTCTCCAATCTTGCATGGATGCTATGGAGAACGGCTGAAAACAGCTTGTGGTGGTCCCGGTTGTCCCACTCTCACTGATCTGATATTGGTGACATCCTAGGGATCTGATATCGGTGACATCCTAGGAATCTGATATCGGTGACATCCTAGGGATCTGATATCGGTGACAACCTAGGGATCTGATATCGGTGAAATCCTAGGGATCTGATATCGGTGACAACCTAGGGATCTGATATCGGTGACAACCTAGGGATCTGATATCGGTGACATCCTAGGGATTTGATATCGGTGACAACCTAGGGATCTGATATTGGTGACATCCTAGGGATCTGATATCGGTGACATCCTAGGGATTTGATATCGGTGACAACCTAGGGATCTGATATCTGTGACATCCTAGGGATCTGATACTGGTGACATCCTAGGGATCTGATATTGGTGAAAACCTAGGGATCTGATATCGGTGACATCCTAGGGATCTGATACTGGTGACATCCTAGGGATCTGATATTTCTGATATTGGTGTCATCCTAGATATCTGATATTGGTGACATCCTAGGTATCTAATATTGGGGACAGTGTGCTTCCTTTTTTGCTTGAATGTATATGAGTTGGTGACTCTAAGTTAAGCACCTGTTCACACTATGCTTATGCTTGGATGTGACGGTCATTTTTTGAAATTTGTATTCATTTACCTTCTGACTGAGCACTCCACCTGTTATCAAACCAGGGCCATTTCCCCTCCAAAGAGATATAGACTTCAGTCCTAACAGAGGATTTTTCATAGGCTCCCATTCAGATGGAGACTACAGTCTTAGTGAGGATTGGCATAGAATAGGGACCTGGAAAACAGGAAATGCCTTGGCGTGGCTTCCAGGTACACATAACTTGGCCATTTTATGCGCTAAACTTTCTCAATTTTTCATACTTCTAATGCAGTAATGCAAATCAATATTCATTTTTCATGATTGCATGGTTTGGCGCTAAAAAAGTGTGCTTCCTTTTTTGCTTGAATGTATATGAGTTGGTGACTCTAGGTTAAGCACCTGTTCACACTATGCTTATGCTTGGATGTGACGGTGAGTTTTTGAAATTAATATTGGGGACAACCTATGGATCTGATATTGGTGACATCCTATGGATCTGATATTGATGACAACCTAGGGATCTGATATTGGTGACATCAAAGGGATCTGATACTGGTGACATCCTTGGGATCTGATATTGGTGAAAACCTAGGGATCTGATATTGGTGACATCCTAGGGATCTGATACTGGTGACATCCTAGGGATCTGATATTTCTGATATTGGTGACATCCTATGGATCTGATATTGGTGACATCCTAGATATCTGATATTGGTTGTTAGCTCAGCGCTGGACAAGGCGGAGTTCCCGGAGTGGACCCTCTGGACCGTGGCACCGAGGGGACCCAGGACGAGCTACCAGGTGGTGCCGACCCCTATACAGGGATCGTTAGGAGCAGGTCCAGGGGTTCAAATGCCACGGCAGCCGGAACCAAGAGGGGCGGCTCGGAATGGAGTAATGGGACTAACACGGGAAAGCAGAGCTGGAGTAGGACTGCCGGAGCAGACACGAGTAGGCAGGACTGGAGTAGGACAGCAGGTACAGACACGTGTAGGCAGGACTGGAGCAGGACTGCAGATACGGACACAGACAGGCAGGGCCGGAGCGGGACTGCAGATACAGACATGGGTAGGCAGGACTGTAGCAGGACTGCAGGTACGGACACGGACAGACAGGACCGGAGTAGGACTGGAGCAGGACTGCAAAGAAGCACAAAGCAATAAGAGGGTGGAAGCCGAATGCAAGACAAACCACAGGACCTAGAGTGCTGCTAAAACAACAATGATCAGGCGCCTCCATTATGGGAGGGCGGCCTGATATACACGCAGATGTGCCCCCATTGGTCCGGTGGTGCTACCGGGGCAGGGCACCGCAGGAGGATAAGATGAGAGACGGTGAGCCGGCCGTGGCCTATGGCGCATGAGCAGGGCTCGCAATGATGTCACAGGCCATGGGCCGGTCAGTGGAGGACGCGTCGCCGGAGCAAGAGGGAGCGAGGCTGCGGCGCAGGGTAAGTATGAGCACGCGCAATGGGGGGCCTGGCAAGGTGCGCAACAGAAGGCATGGGGACCATGACATTGGTGACATCCTAGGTATCTAATATTGGGGACAACCTAGGGATCTGATATTGGTGACAACCTAGGGATCTGATATTGGTGACATCCTAGGGGGATCTGATATTGGTGACATCCTAGGAATCTGATATTGGTGACAACCTAGGGATCTGATATTGGTGACATCCTATGGATCCGATATTGGTGACAACCAAGGCATCTGATATTGGTGACATCCTAGGAATCTGATATTGGTGACAACCTAGGGATCTGATATTGGTGACATCCTATGGATCCGATATTGGTGACAACCAAGGCATCTGATATTGGTGACATCCTAAGAATCTGATATTGGTGACAACCTAGGGGGATCTGATATTGGTGACAACCTAGGGATCTGATATTGGTGACAACCTAGGGATCTGATATTGGTGACATCCTAGGGATCTGATATTGGTGACAACCTAGGGATCTGATATTGGTGACAACCTATGGATCTGATATTGGTGACATCGTAGGGATCTGATATTGGTGACTTCCTAGGCTATATAGTTGGCTAGCTTAGTACTTAAAGAGGAATTGTCAACAGAGTCTACACCTGTATGCACTGAAAATGTTAGAACGGTTGCATAATCCTTTAAGAAAGTTTGACAGAGTGAAAGAGCATGAGCCCAAGAGTATTTAGAGCTTATCTAAAAGACTAATCATCATTTTATTTTATTCATGAATCAAAAGTACACATATAAATAAGAAATGTAATATATCTTAATAGAAGAATCAACTTCCTTCTCTTCCTGAACTGATTATTAAATTTGAAAATTCTCAATTCAAAAGTAAAAACCTGTCTTCAGTGATTACAGATTTCCCCATCACTGAGATAGAACTTTATGAGCAGCACCTGCCATCTCCTAACTGTCGTTTATAAGGCCTGTTTCACACATCTGTTTGTGTCCATCAGTCAAAATCCGCCGTTTTGCAAAAAAAAACGGATCCGCCATTTTTCTTGGCGGATCTGTTTTTTTCCCCCATTGAGTTGCATTACCGGCGGATGTTGACGGATGGCCATCCGTTGGATCCGTTTTTTTGCAGATTCACCAAAATTTTGACGTCCGCCGACATGCCCAAACGGACCATGCAACGTTTTCTCGGGCGGCAGGATCCGCATTTCTCACTGCGCATGCCCGAAAGACTTCACTCAGCCGCAAATTTAAGCCTAAATTCTGGCGGCTGAAAAATTCTCTCTCTCTCTCAGGTAGCGGTTCCTTTAAAATTCTTCCTTTAACGTATCCGCTAAAATAACGGTCCGGTACCAAACGTTGTGGTCAGTACAGGAACGGATCCGCTATCCGCCATTTTAGTGCATTTTGACTGACCAAAAAAGACTGATGTGTGAAACAGGCCTAAGGAGAACTTGCTGCTGAAAGTCTGTGTCTGCCTTCAGCTCCTCTCCCATCTGCATAGAATCTTATAAGCACCAACTGTCATCTCCTATCTCAAGAAAGAGAAAATCTGCCTTCACTGAATACAGATTTTCAATTTATGGGCACAGTTAAACATCAGTCCAGGAGAAAGAAGCAGAATTACAGTTTTGCTTATTTTCATGTGTACTATTCATTTATGAAATAAAAAATCCACACCTTTTTCAACAAAAATTGAAGATTTAAAAATCTTCACCACCACGTATCAATTTCCATGTGAACAATGACGAAGCATTTGTATAAGATTTTTATATCTCATCTGCATGGCCGGATGGAATTTCCATCCATGTTACTTTGGGAGGGATTCTTCAGTTGTAGACCAAAATGCCAAAAATATTAGCTATTCTATCCATAGGAAAAAAAGAGGTACATGAAAATACTGTTCATGTATCTGGCATATTAGCATATGCATTTAGTATGTACTATACATGAACACAAGTATTAAAAAAAACACAAAAACTTTTAGACACTGTCGTGGCCAAACATTTAGAGATTGACACACATTTAGGTTTTCACAAACTTTGCTGCTTCAGTGTGTATAGATATCTTTTAGTCAGATGTTTCTATGGCTACTAAAGTATTATTATAAGTATTTCTTAAGTATTTAAAGGGAATCCGTCACCAGGTTTTGTTATGCAATCTGAGAGCAGCATAATGTAGGGAAAGAGCTCCTGATTCCAGCAATGTATCACTTACTGAGCTGCTTGCTGTCATTTTGATAAAATCACAATTTTCTCTGCTGCAGATCTATCAGTTCTCTGATTGTTCAGCTCTGTATAACCCGGCCCCCACACCACTGATTGGCAGCAGTGTCTACTGAGCACAGACACAAAGTTGGTAATTAGCGGTAACGCAGGTTATATAGAGCAGAAGACTACATGGTAGAAGACAATTAGTGGTAATCTCCCACTGATAAAAATTTTTTTTATTGAAACCAAAATACACCGCCAGCACATAGTAAAACATAAAGTAAACAGTTTATACAATGGGTTTGCCCACTTGGCTTAGAATGCAGTTTCCTAGTCCTTTTGCAAAGCCACACAATCTAGGAGGTCCACACACCTCCATACACAGCATCATGTGTCAGATAAACAGGTTCCATTTTACAATGTGAACCACACCCGGGGGTGGAGATATGGTGAGCAGCCTACCTGCCCTAACTCTTCACTGCTCACAGTTAGAGCTGGACTTAAAGGGAATCTGTCACGCCTTTTTTGAGATATCATATAATGATATCATTCAATTGTGTGTCACATAAGGATTCTCTTAGTACTTTTGCTTCCCCCTGACCCCGCACCTTTCATGCATAAATACCTTTTTTATATCGGTTCAGATGTATGTAAATTGCCGTGGTCTGGTCCGATGGGCGGGGCATATTCGGCTGCTCCCCCCTCCCTGTCTTGCTCTACGTATTTCTTCTTTCTTCTTCCTGCGTTCACATAGTGTTTCAGTGCTTGCGCATTGCAAAGGCCTTCGGCGCTTGCGCAGTATGCTTTGCCAAACTGTGGGCAAAGCATATAATCGTTACTGCGCGTGCGCCGGTGTTTTTCAACACGGTTTAAGTTTGGCTTCCTCAGCTTCCGGGGTACGCAGGGCTTTACTAGGCAGCCGACGTCCAGGATGTGCGTTCTGCATGTGAAGACTTCCGGGGCATAGACAGTGCTGAAAAAGCAGTTGGGCAAAGCATACTGCGCAAGCACCGGCTGCCTTTTCAATGCGCAAGCGCTGAAAAACAACGGCATCTGTGATATTCACAGATGAATTTACGTTCAGCAAGCCTAGGAGGGGGGTGGAAGAAGGTGAATAAGCCCCGCCTATTGGACCGGACCGCGGCAATTTACATACGTCTGAACCGATATAAAAAGGGTATTTATACATGAAAGGTGCGGGACAGGGGGAAGCAAAAGTACTAAGAGAATCCTTATTTGGCACACAATTGAATGATATCATTATATGATATCTCAAAAAAGGGGTGACAGATTCCCTTTAAGATGGCCGATTAACCCCTGTTATTACTATATGTACTAGAGCATTACTGTAGGTTTATGTCACAGAGGCAGTAGCGTAGCTACTGGAGGGCAGAAGGGGCGGTCGCCCCAGGCCCCATGCTCAGGGGGACCCACCACAGAGTGCCCACCCTGAGCTATCCTACCCGTAACTATATTGGAGTGCGCATTATGCCGACATAGTTAGGGCCAGGGCTGCACAGCATGCCGCTCGTTGCCAGCTCCCTTTTCCCTGTGCTCAGATTTATTCACGTCTCTTAGGCATTAGGACAGCTGAGCAACACTGCAGCGCTGGGAGGTAGGTGAGCACTCGTCATCTCCCCACCCCAACGTGCAGTGGAGTAAAGAGGTCGCACAGTTTACCTCATCACTCTTCTGCTGTAGAGGCAGCAAGGACATGTCATGCTTGCATATTATGGGGCAGTGGGGTAAATTGTGAGAGGGACAGTGTGGGAGTAGGTGGACCATATGGAGTAGTGTTGGGACAGTATAGAGAGAAGGAAGCATGGAAACAATATGGTGGAGTGGGGGACCATTTGGAGAACTGGGGGTCATTATGCAAAAGTGGGGGACAGTATGGAATAATGGGAACGTGGGGGACCATATGGAGAAGTGTGTGTTCATTATGAAGAAGTGAGGGGACTGTATGGAGAGGTGGAACCATGAGGGATAATATGGGGCAAGAGAATGGGGACGTTGGAGTGTGAGGGATTGTATGTAGAAGTGGGAGCACAGTATGGAGAAGTGGGAGTGTGGGAGACAATATGAAAGTAGGCAGGACCATGTGGAGAAGTGAGGGACATTATGGAGAGGTGTAAGTGTGGTGGGTGGACCGTAGGGAGAAATGGGTGTACAATATGAAGTTGGGGCACAATATGGAGAGATGGTAGCTTAGGGGACAATATGGAGAAATGGGGAATGTATGGGGAACAGATTGTAGAGATGGGAACTTGAGGGGACAGTATGAAGTGAGAGCTTTGGGAACAATATGGAGAATTAGGGGCACTGTATGGTGAATTTGGTTTCATGCATTGACAGTGGATCTGATAATGGATTTATGTACTGACTGTGGTCCTGATCACGTACAAATATAGCAATCCATAATTGATCAGAGGTCTTCATCCAACTGAGGCGGTCACCTTTCTGCCACTGGTTCCCTGAGTGTAACAACCCTGCTGGCATCACTACATGGCCTCCCATCCCCTGCACACCAACTTACTCACTGCTCTGGGTCATGCTGTGAATTCTGTTTGCTGCCAGTCCTATGCTATGTGCTCTGCTCTCCTGCATGCTTCCTGGATATGTGTATATAGGGGGGCGATGCCAGAACTCTCTGCTTCCTATGCAGTCAGGGTGCACCTGTCTAATCTGTCACTGACAAATTACCTAGAGCCCTCGACGATTTAGGTCCGCCACACCCACTGGAACATTGCCTGTGCAATGTCTAAACTCAGTGTTATGCTGCTGAGGAAGCCAGGCCCTGTTCTGTGTATATCCTTCTCTGTAGGAATACTCTTAGCCTTGCTTTGTGTTCTTTGTCTGCCCTCCAGGAGGCTGCATATCTTGTTCTCAGTGTCTTGGTCATAGCTTTGTGTTTGCTTGTCCTTCTGCCCTGCCAGGAGGCAGAATATCCTGGTCCTTGAGTCTTGGTCCCTGTACCTTGTCTGAACTCTGTCCTTCCCCTGCCTCCTTGTCTTTGGCTTCCTTCCTCTTCTGTTCCTTTCCCTGTGTCCTCTCCCTCCTTGCTCTGCACCCTTGCAGCTCTGCCTGCTCTGCTCCTGCTGCTGCAGAACCTCTTGCTGCAGCTTCTTTCCACAGACCTTGTGGTTCAGCTTGCTCTGCTGCTGCAGAACCTCTTGCTGCAGCTTCTCTCCACAGACCTTGTGGTTCAGCTTTGCTCTGCTGCTGAACCTATTACTGCAGCTTCTCTCCACAGACTTTGTGGTTCAGCTTTGCTCCGCTCCTGCTGCCACTGCAGAACCTCTTGCTGCAGCTTCTCTCCGCAGACCTTGTGGTTCAGCTTTACTCCTGCGGCTCCGCCTAATCCGCACTCCTGCGGCTCCGCCTACTCCGCATTCCTCCGGCTCCACACTCCTCCTGCCTGTATCCATACCTACACCTCCTGTGTGAACAGGTCCAAAACCTGTTCCTTCACATTCCGCTCCTTCCTGCCTGTATCCGAACCTTCATCCGCTGTGTGAACAGGTTCAAACCTGTTCCTTCATGTGCCACTCCTTCCTGTCTATACCGATACCTTCACCTGCTGTGTGAACAGGTCCCAACCTGTTTCTTCTCATACCACGCCAGCCCACCCTGTGTCTCAAGCCGTGCCCGCCTGCTCTGTGTCTCAAGCCGTGCCCGCTTGCCCTGTGTCTCCAAGCCATGCCTGCTTGCCCTGTGTCTCCAAGCCGTGCCTGCTCGCCCTGTGTTTCCAAGCCGTGCCTGCTTGCCCTGTGTCTCAGCCTACCTGTCACTTGCACCTGACCAGGTGTCCTGTCCCCAAGTGGGATCAGCAGTCACAGCCAGACACCACCCTGGAGTGGCACCTGGCAGCTGCCTGCCGCACAACCCTGACCTCACCATTGGAGGCTCCAGAGAAGACCAAGGCAGCTGTCTTAGTCACGCACTTTCCAGAGTAGTCTGATCTGTGGCACAGTGGGGCCATAACCGCCTGGCTTGCGGAAACCAGCCTAGGAACGAGCGTGACAGTTTGCATAGGCCATGTTCCCCGCTGAGTCTCATGTCCTTCCGCTCGCAGAGCATCATGAACTTATGTCCTGCCAGTATGAGCATCTGGAAGAATTTGTTCCGCCCTGCGTGGTTCCGATTGTTGAGACTTCTGAACCCATCATTGTCTCCAATGCCCTCTACAATGAGGTCCTGGCCTATGAAGAGCAGGACACAGCAGACCAGTCTAGATTCTATGGGGATCCTAAAGAGTGCCAAGGGTTCCTGAAAAAGTGCTTGCGATACATCCTGCAGAGTGCAGCTTGTTTCCCCTCTGACCGGGTCAAGGTGGGAAAAATCATGTCCTACCTGGCTGGTAATGCATTAATATGGATCTGTCCCCTCTGGGAAGCAGGGGATCCTGTGATCATGAGCCTGGGGGCCTTCCTGGTGTTCTTCCATAAAGTCTATGACATGCCTCGACCAGCTGCTCCTAAAAAGTCTTCCCCTCCAAGCTTCCAGAGACAGATCATTCAAGAGGAACCTGTGGGTGAATCGTCTCTTCCATCTATGACCGTCCATCACTCAACTATTTCACAGTCTGCCAATGCGGCCTCCCGTGCAAGATCCAAGAGGTCTAATAAAAAGAGGATGGCAAAGTTGCAGCCAGAATCTGGTCTGGTGAAGGAACATCCTGACGGTCTCTGTCCTTTGAAGTCAATGACTGTTTCTATGCCGTCAGGGAGCTTTGGTGTGTATAAACCACCAACTATACGGAAGTCAGTGTGTGGTCTCTGTCATACAGCTCCCGAAGCCGATGTGGGCATTGTCTCGAGGCGGTCGAGCCCTAGTGGAGAAGTCTAGTCCTGCAAGGACAACTACAGCTCCAGGTTGGAGCTTTATACATGAAGAAGTTCATCTTCCACTTGTTGACTGGTATGCCCATGGGTCATTCTGAACCCAAGATCCTTGTGCCCATTTATGTCTGGAAACCTAGCAGGGTACCGTGCTTGAAACAATCAAGTGACAAGAGGTGTCTGGTTCCCTTGCATCGGATTCAGTCAGCAAGGTCGTCTTCTTCATCTGGTCTGCTAGTCGTCGAGTCAAGGGGTGATGACGTCTCTGAACAAGGGGAAGCGGTGTCAGTCTCCTCACATGTCTCCAGCGACTATACCAGTGATCTGCTCCAAGGAGCATCCCTGTCTCTTGATTGTCATCCCCTGAATTACGGGCTGAGGATGGGTCCTAAGTATATGCCTTCAACCTCCGTGTGGCCAGTGAGTGAAGATACTGAGACAGAAGTTTACTCACCCACGAACCTTGAAGAAGAGGACCAGTTTTCGCAGGTTAACAGGTGGAAGCTGCTTCCTGAATGTATACCTTCTGCGTCCAGGTGGCCGGTTGGTGAAGATGCCAAGACAAAGGGTTGCTCATCCTCTAGCCTGAAAGAGGTGGCCCAGTTTTTTCTGAGTAACAAGCTGAAGCGGCTCCCTGCATGTATGCCTTCATCTTCCACATGGCCGACTGGTGAAGATCTCAAATTTGAAGTCTGCTCTTCTTTGCTTTCCACCAGTCTAGAGGAGGAGGGCCAGGTCTTTGTGGAGGTTGACTCTGTCGGGCACCAAGAAACTTGGCACTCTGTGATTCCGGATGGCACGCCTACTTCATCTCACCTGAAGGATGCCCTGTCAGCCTGGACTGTGTGTGCTCCTATCCTTCTTCTGCAATTCACTCTGGCTGGCTTGAGGAAGAGGGGACGTAAAGGGGGGTACTGTAACAACCCTGCTGGCATCACTGCATGGCCTCCCATCCCCTGCACACCAACTTACTCACTGCTCCGGGTCACGCTGTGAATTCTGTTTGCTGCCAGTCCTATGCTCTGTTCCTCTGCTCTCCTGCATGCTTCCTGGACATGTGTGTATAGGGGGGCGGTGCCAGAACTCTCTGGTTCCTATGCAGTCAGGGTGCACCTGTCTAATCTGTCCCTGACAAATTACCTAGAGCCCTCGACGATTTAGGTCCATCACACCCACTGGAACATTGCCTGTGCAATATCTAAACTCAGTGTTTTGCTGCTGAGGAAGCCAGGCCCTGTTATGTGTATCTCCTTCTCTGTAGGAATACTCTTAGCCTTGCTTTGTGTTCTTTGTCTGCCCTCCAGGAGACTGCATATCCTGGTCTCAGTGTCTTGGTCCTAGCTTTGTGTTTACTTGTCCTTCCGCCTGCCAGGAGGCAGAATATCCTGGTCCTTGAGTCTTGGTCCCTTGTACCTTGTCTGAACTCTGTCCTTCCCCTGCCTCCTTGTCTTTGGCTTCCTTCCCTGCTGTTCCTTTCCCTGTGTCATCCCCATCCTTGCTCTGCACCCTTGCAGCTCTGCCTGCTCTGCTCCTGCTGCTGCACATCCTCTTGCTGCAGCTTCTTTCCACAGACCTTGTGGTTCAGCTTGCTCTGCTGCTGCAGAACCTCTTGCTGCAGCTTCTATCCACTGACCGTGTGGTTCAGCTTAGCTCCACTCCTGCTGCTGCAGAACCTCTTGCTGCAGCTTCTCTCCACAGATCTTGTGGTTCAGCTTTGCTCCGCTCCTGCTGCCGCTGCAGAACCTCTTGCTGCAGCTTCTCTCCGCAGACCTTGTGGTTCAGTTTTACTCCTGCGTCTCCGCCTATTCTGCACTCCTGTGGCTCCGGCTACTCCACACTCCTGCGGCTCCGCCTACTCCGCACTACTGCGGCTCCGCACTCCTGCCTGTATCCATACCTACACCTCCTGTGTGAACAGGTCCAAAACCTGTTCCTTCACATTCCACTCCTTCCTGCCTGTATCCATACCTGCACCCGCTGTGTGAACAGGTACAAACCTGTTCCTTCATGTTCCACTCCTTCCTGTCTATACCCATACCTGCACTTGCTGTGTGAACAGGTCCCTACCTGCTTCTCATACCAAGTCAGCCCACCCTGTTCTCAAACCGTGCCCGCCTGCTCTGTCTCAAGCCGTGCCCACCTGTCCTGTGTCCCAAGCCGTGCCCGCCTGTCCTGTTTCTCAAGCAGTGCCCGCCAGTGGCGGATTAAGTGGACTATGGGCCCGGGGCTGTTCATAAAACCTGGGCCCCTGTACCCCCCTTCCCACCTGAGCGCTGCGGTCCCCGTGCGGGAATTGACAGCCGTACGGACCGCAGCACTTGGTTTGCTGCGGGTCCATACGGAAAACCCGCCACCATTCCACCACGTGTGGACATGGCCTAAAAAGACGTTGCACATAAGCTGTAGGCCTACGGCCAATACGCACAAAATCGCCCAACGTGATCCTGGCCATAGGGGATCCACTTTAATGTCCCCACTTTAATTTGAAGTCCCCTTACTTCATCCATTGCAGTCCCCTATCACCCACTCACTTCATCTGCAGTGCCGCTTCATCATTTGCAGCCCCTTAGCCCCCCTTCCATTTTATCATGTGCAGTCCCCTTCCCCCCCAACTTCATGTGCAGCCCCACTACCCCATCATCATGTGCAGTTAATTTTACCCCCACATCATGTGCAGTCCCCCTTACCCCCAATTCATCATGTGCAGCCCCACTCACCCCCCCTTCATCATGTGCAGCCCCACTCACCCCCCTTCATCATGTGAAGCCCCCACTCATCCCCCCTTCATCCTGTGAAGCCCCCACTCACCCCCTTCATCCTGTACAACCCCAGTCACCCCCCCTTCATCATATACAGGCCCCAGTCACCCCCCCTTCATCATATACAGGCCCCAGTCACCCCCCTTCATCATATAAAGCCCCCAGTCACCCCCCTTCATCATATACAGGCCCCAGTCACCCCTCCATCATATACAGGCCCCAGTCACCCCCCCTTCATTGTGTACAGCCCCCACTCACCCCCTCCCCCATTTAATTCATTTTATAAATAAAAAAAAAATAAAAAAAGTTGCCCATACTTACCTCACAGCCGGCTCGCTCCCCAGCAGCGCCTCTGCTTTCAGCATCCTCCGGGACATGTCGGCGCGTGCACGATGACGTCATCGCGCACGCCCGACATCTGACCCGGAAGTACAGCCGGAGCTGAGCAGCCGTCAAGGTGACGGCCGTGCACAGCTCCCGGCCCCTCATAGAATGTGACGCGGGTGGCTGTCTGCTGCCGGCGGCGTCACAGCACAGGGCACGGCCGTCCCTGTACAGGTGCTGGGGGAGTGGTCCGGGGGGCATTTGCCTCTCTGCCACCCGGCCCAGCCCGCCCCTGCCCCTGGGCCCCCAAAAAACCTTGGGCCCGGGGCGACTGCCCCATCCGCCCCTACTAAGATCCGCCATTGGTGCCCGCCTGTCCTGTGTCTCCAAGCCGTGCCTGCTTGCCCTGTGTTTCCAAGCCGAGCCTGCTTGCTCTGTGTCTCGGCCTACCTGTCACTTGCACCTGACCAGGTGTCCTGTTCCCAAGTGGGAACAGAAGTCACAGCTAGACACCACCCTGGAGTGGCACCTGGCAGCTACCTGCCGCACAACCCTGACCTCACCATTGGAGGCTCCAGAGAAGACCAAGGCAGCGGTCTTAGTCACGCCCCTTTCAGGGTAGTCTGATCTATGGCACAGTGGGGCCACAACCCCCCGGCTCGCGCCAACCAGCCTAGGCGCGAGCGTGACACTGTGTCGCCCTACTGCAGAAGTGGGAAAGGTAAGCACCTTATAGAGCCGAAGGTTATAGATACTTTTATTGTGTATGAGGGATGTTAATGTAAAGGCACAGTATCACATGGACAATATGCAGAGGAGCAAAAGTGTGGTTCTAGTTCTGTATTTATCTACTGACGATGTTTCTGGCACTGCATTCATTTAACAATAGTGGTTCTGCTGCTGCATTCATGTACTGACCATGGTTTGTGTTTAGGGGAGCTGTGGGAACATCATACTATGTATAAGGCTGTATTTCACATTTGCGCATCTCAGCGCAGCGCTTCATCTGCATAGATCCACATGTATCATGCGTACATATCTTTAACATGATGTACGCAGGGACATGCGTTTGCATGCATTCGCTTGTGGATGCATACTCATGCATCGTTTGGCGGTGTGCGGCGAACGCAACATGTTGCATTTTTTGAGGCGTCAAATATGCGCAGCCATACACATGCGGATGAGTGCGGATGAAGTGCGTCAAAACAACGCATTACTGTCTATAGGAACACATTGGTACGCAAGGATGTGCGTACTCATGTGTTCGATACGCATGCGTACTTCAGAATGAGCAGGTCCAGAAACTGGATTCAGCCACTCCCAAAACAAAGCTGTATAGTCCTGCAGCATGCCAGTCTGAAGCCACCATGATGCCGAGTCCTGCAACACTCCAGTCTGAAGCCACCACAATAGTGAGTCCTGCAGCACACCAGCCTGAAGCCACCACTCCCACACACCGAAGGAAAAAAAGCAGGAAACAGATGCCCAGTACCAGCTCTACTCAGCACCGCCAGAAGAGGAAGACTAGGAGCGCCAAATGTCACCCCAAAACTGTCTAACCACCTCCACCTTCACCTTCCAATGTGTCTCTGTTATCTAATTTGTCTCTCCTTTCCAATGTGTCTCTCCCTTCCAATGTGTTTCTCCATTCCCACGATTCCACTCCTAATGTGTCTACTCCCATCCATGACCTCCCAGACCCCATGCATTTTATAGGCCCTTCGCCTGGAACCCCTTCATCATCCACTCATGGTAGCCACTCATCCCAGCTCCACACCCCCAACATCCACAATATCTCACCCTCCTACATACCCCAAAGCTAATTACTGATTTTATTGTTCAATAAAAATTTGCTTTTGTTTACACAATCACTGTGTTTTCTTTGTCTCTTTATGCGCTGCAAACACACACGTGTGTATTTTATTGTTGAGGCAACTTGTAACGGGTGTTTCACTAGAGGTGTTTTATTATTAAAGTCAGCAAACATTACAGGTACATAACATTACAGGTACATTTTAACATTACAGGTACATTATAACGGCTTAAACCATTTCGTCTTGCCATGCCACACGTCCAATATCTGAAACAAAATAGGCAGCAAATGTATCCTTCATATGGGCAACTTCCACTGTAATCCTCAGAGGGTGATCTTGGTAATCTTGCAATGTGGTAGCAACAGGTTCATCAAGTTCTAAGTTGGGTCACTCTTTTGCCAGGATGTAATTGTGCATAACACACGCTTTCACAACCTCATCAATTGTCTCAATTTTTAGATTGATGGCTGTTCCCAAAATGCGCCATTTAGATGCCAGCAAACCAAAGGCACACTTCACAGTTCTTCGTGCCCTTGTCAGTCGGTAGTTGTAAATCCGTTTGGTGTGATTCAAGTCACGACTTGAGTATGGTTTTATGAGGTTGGCACACATTTGAAACGCTTCATCCCCAACCACAACAAATGGCATTGGCGGTCCTTCAGTGTTTAGAAGAGGTCGTGGCTATGGAAAATTTAAAATATTCCCATACAAACGTAGGCCCATGTCAGAGGTTTTGAAAGTCTGTGAGTCATTGTCTCGTCCAAATGAGCCAACATCAATGGCGACAAATCGACAGTCAGCATCTGAAATCGCCTTGAGAACAAATAGAAAAATATTTTTTTGTAATTGAAATACTCAGATGCACTTCCAGCAGGTTTCCTAATCCGAATGTGTTTGCCATCCACAGCCCTCAAACAGTTAGGAAAATTACAATTGTCCTGGAATTTTGCAGCAAAATTACAAATGTCCTGGAATTTTGCAGCATTTTCCAGCCAGAGTTCAGTTGTGGGTTGGGGGAGGAATTCCTCACGCAGCACGTCACATAAATCACGGCAGGTGTCTCCAACAATTCCAGAAAGGGTGGACACTCCAATGCGGAATTGAAATTGTAGAGATGATAAGATCTCTCCAGTAGCCAGGAATCTGCGGAACAGAAAATGGGAAAACAAAAAATCAGTACATGGCTTTTATAACATTAATAATATTAATGACAGGTGTTTCTTTTTCAAAATTACGTACCTTAGGGTCACCAACAGATGTTCCCCAGCAGGAATTGCTCGATGTAGTTGTGTGTCCTGCCTGGTGATGGATCCTCGGACACGTAGCAGCAAGTTATTGAAGCTCTGTTCTGACATCCTCATGTAGTCGATAAACTTCTGAGGGTTTGCACGCAGCTCGGTGCACGAGTGGTAGGATCCACGGCTCTCTCGGACTTCAATGATGGGGTGCTGCCAGGTCCAAATCCAGACTATGACAGAAGCTCTCCATGCCAAGATCCATCTTGCAGCTGGATACAGCAGCAAAAGTTGAGAATTTCATCTGTACAAGGGTCTATATACAGAATTTCCATGAGACACGCCTATTGGACGTGGCTTGTGTCAAGGAAATTCTCCTGGAAAAGCATTGTCCTATTGAATGCATGTGCATAAATAATGCAAACGCAAGCCAAAACGCATGCAAACGCAGCGTTTTTTGGCATCATGCGTAAGCTGATGCGGATAAAAAAACGTTGCGTTAGCATGCATTTGCATGCGTTTCGGCATGCAGATGATACGCTGCTCACATATACGCAAATGTGAACTTAGCCTAAGGGAGCTTTAGGTCCAATATACTGTATGTAGAGGACCCGTATAATGGGGGACCCAGTGGACATTATTAAATGTTAAGTGGCCACTTAAGAAGCATTATTGTTATGGGGCAATCAGAGTATTGTAACCAACAAAGGGGTAAAATGTGGACACTGTTCTAGGACATTAACATAGGGCATTAACCTTTTCAAGGGAGCAATTTTAAGATCTAGAGGGCAAAAATGAGACATTTTAACTAGTAAGGGGCACAGTGGTGGCATTATCATGTGGAGCACTAAGAGGAGCCCTATATTTGTACCACATAACAGGTGCAGTGATAGGGACGCATATGGCAGCAGCGGCTCAATATTGGGGTTTCAGCAGGATGAGACGTTTGTGCAGGTTGGATATAGATGGGGATGGAGCAGGAAATGTAAGAAGTTAAATGTGTTTTGTTGTAATTTCTGCAGACAAGTCGTGACTGGAAGAAGTTGTCATGTCAGTCTGGGCAAATGAGGAAAAATGACGGGAAAATGAGCTACTCCACCAGAAAGAACATCAGCTGTAAGTTACTATATATAACTGTACTGTAATTACTTGCATGATCTGCAGGACTGTTATCTACCACTATATGGTCACCATATGGTAATATCAGTGCTGGTGTTTGTGTAGAGATTTATTTTCAGTAACAATGGTCATCTGCTGAAGTTCCTTTATATCCATGATCTATGTCCTGCAGCCATCGTACAGGTCTTACGGACATAGACTCTGGTGTCTGCTTGGGAACATTGCAGCTCCTTCAGGGCTACCTTTGGTCTCTGTGCTGCCTCTATGATTATTGCCCTCCTTGCCCGGGATGAGAGTTTTGGTGGGTAGCCCTATCTTGGCAGGTTGTTTGTGTACCGTGTTCTTTCCATTTGATGATAATGGATTTAATGGTGCTCTGGGGGATCATCAGAGATTGTGAATTTTTTTTTTTTTTTTTATAACCCAACCCTGACTTGTACTTCTCAACAACTTTGTCCCTGACTTGTTTCGAGATCTCCTTTGTTTTCATGGTCTTGTTTGGTTAGTGGTGCCTCTTGTTAATGGTGTTGTTGCAGTCTCTGTGACCTTTCAGAAAAGGTGTATATATTGACAGACCATGTGACACTTAGATTGCACACAGGTGGACTTTTTTTCACTAAGCATGTGTCTTATGAAGGTAATTTCTTGCACAAGAAATTTTTAGGAACTTCATTGCAAAATGGGTGAATACATATGGACATGCCAGTTTTTAGTTATTTGATTCCATAAATTTAAATTATGCCCACAGTATATTTTCTCACTTCACCAATTTAGACTATTTAATGGTGATGCATCACACACAAATCAGATTACAAACATTTTTTAAACACAAGCTGTGATGTAATAAAATGTATAAAAAGCCAAGGGGGTGACTACTTTTGCAAGCCACTGTATACTGCAGGATGGTGCTGCATACAGGGGCTCAGATTAGTTGAGCTTTGTTTGTAGCCTGCCGTTGGGAGACTAGTGATGAGAAACTGCAAATGTCACTCTATTTTTGCATATGACAGATGAATGTCTTCTGCTGTATGCATCAATGAAACAGAACTTGAACTTGCAGTTTCACATAATTGCTCAGTCTGTAGCAAGCAACAAACTAAATTCGAAACTGTCAGTGTAGAGGATGATAATTGAGCTCTGCTAGAACAAGCAATGATGTAAAACTCATATACATAATACAATTTAAATCAACATCTGCAATAATAGCTAACCAGGTGAGAACTAACTAAGCAGGCTAATATGGGACAGGAATTAGATGCAGGAAGCATAAATACATACCAGCAATGCTATCACAAGGGGAGAAGAGAAATGAGATGCTTCCTGAATACAGGCAGAAGAAAAATGGAGAAATGGAGGGAAATGGAGGCTGAACTAACCATAATCCTTTGCAAAGGCTACCAGGATGCATTGCAACCTTACCAGAATGAATTGCAAAGGCTTATCAGAATGCACTGCAACGGAGGGAAAAGTACAAGCAAAGTGAAAGTAAAACACAGTAACACTGCGGTTAAGACTCTGGTCACTAGAGGGAGCCAGAAACAATGAAATCATTAACAAGTAGATAATCAAAGGTTATGAATTAGATGTTGGAGACAGAACACTCCCCGCCTGACATCAAACGGATGTCACTATCCTTTTCTCCGAAGACAACAATAGGACCACTTCAGTTACTGGTCTTAAGAATGTCTTAAGTTCATTCACTTTGGCCATCCACAGTTCAACTTTGCGGTGTTGCCATCCTTACTCGGGAATGTTGCGGTCACTAGACCAAGTGGCCACTGGTTTTGGAGGACTTGACAATCTTTCACAAGGACGTGGTCACCAATCCTCCGATTAGGCCAAGTAGATTGCCACTTCATCCGTGGCTGCAGGGTAGACAAATATTGTTTGCGCCACCTGTCCCAGAATGTGTTTGAAAGACTTTGTACCTGTCTCCATTGGCGCTTGTAGAGGCCCTTAACATTGAATCCTCCTGGAGGGGCACTGGATCTTCCTGTTATCTGGGTAGGAGAGTAGCTGGAGTCAATGTATGAAGTGTAGACACCTGAGGGCAGATTTCAGCATCTGAGTCCTCTCTCACTAGTTCAAAGGAGCCTGGAAAATATTCCTCAGTGTACAATAGTTTTGATCCTGAGAGCCATGTTGTGCTCCCTAGTCGACTTGCGTCAACTGCTCTAGTTGCATGATCTGCAGGATTTTGGTCCGTGGGAATGTAAAGCCACTGTTTTAGATGAACTGATCTCCTAATTCCTCCTAATGGTGTGGGGTCTGACCCCAGGTCCAGGTCTCCGAGACCGTTACACAAGTCCTGTGAAGGGAATGCTTTCTTGAGTTCTTGACTGTTTGAGGCTATTTTGTGAAGCTTGAGGTTAGAGCAAACAAGGATCTCTTGGGCTCTCCTGAGAAGACTGATGGCAGTCTCATTTGAAGGCATGGCTTTCAGACAGTCATCAACATAAAAGTCCTTTTATATGAACTATCTGACATCTGTTCTGTATTCTGTTTCTCCTTCTTGAGCTGACCTTTTGAGTCCATAAATGGCGACTGCAGGTGAAGGACTATTGCCAAAGATGTGCACTCTCATGTGATAATCTGTGACCTCTTTAGTAGGATCATTGTCTCTGTACCAGAAGAATCTTAAGAAGTTCCTGTCTCTCTCTCTCACAAGGAAACAATGGAACATTTGCTGGATGTCAGCAATGAAAGCAATGGAATCCTTACGGAAGCGCATAAGTACTCCCAGCAGTTTGTTATTGAGGTCTGGTCCTGTCAGTAGAACATCATTCAGGGAGACATCATTAAACTTAGCACTGGAGTCAAACACCACTCTAATCTGGCCCGGTTTCTTAGGGTGGTATACTCCAAACACGGGTAGAAACCAGCATTCTTCAGAGTCTTTGAAAGTGGGAGCTAGTTCTGCATGGCAGTTTCCAAAAATCTTTGACATGAAGGAGAAAAAGTGATCTTTCATCTCCGGTTTCCTTTGCAGATTATGTTTGAGAGAAGAGAATTGTTTTAATGCTTGATTTATGTTGTTCGGTAGACGTGGTCTGTGGGTTCTGAAGGGAAGAGGTGCGACTCAGCTGTTGGTCTCATCTTTTACAAGTCCCTTGTCCATTACCTCTAAGAACAACTTGCCACTTGGTTGTCTTGCTTAGTTCTCTGGAATACTGTGCATCCCAATTGATTCTCATAGCTTCCTGACACCATACCGCTGTCATGAGTAAAGTCTATTAAATGATTGGATAGTTGGATGCTGTGTGGTAGTTCCTTGACATGGAAGTCGTTGTTGCAAGGTTGAAACAGAGATGGGAGTCCTTTCTCCAATGTATTTCTTAGCATACTAGTCACAGAAGATGGGTCGTGCATATGTCCCAAGCATACGTTTCCTATTATGACCCATCCTGGATCTAGCTTTTCGGCATAGGGAGCATTGTGGAGTCCATTGATATGATTTCTCACTTTATGAATCTGTAAGATATCTCTTCCCAACAGCAGTATTATCTGTGCCTAATGGTCGAGTTCCGGTATAAGGTGTGCTATGCGTTTCAAGTGAGCGTGTTGGATTGCCATATCCGGCATAGGTATTTCAGTCAGATCTGTTGTCTGGGATCTGATTACACTTGATGATTGTAGGTAGTGGTAGGTAGAATCGTTCATCTAAGGACTTAATTTGGTAGTCAGTAGCTTTCCTACCTGCTGTTGTTACAGTACCTGCACATGTCTTTAATGAGTAGGGGGCGCTTGGCCCTTTGATGTTGAATAGGTCAAAGAATGTTGATCTAGCCAAGGATCGATTACTTTGATCATCCAAGATAGCATACAGTCTTACAGCTTTGTCTCTATGTCCCTTTGGGTACACTCTGACGAGGCATATTTTTGAACAGGACCTACTGTCTATTGTTCTTTTACAGAATTCAGTGCATTGTGAAGTGAACTCTGGCATAGCTGCATTGGTGTTCCTTTTCTCCCCGGCATGCTCACTGTCAGCTGGTGTGTTTTGTGAACTCCATGGAGCTGGACCAGGGTGTAGAGCAGTGTTATGATCTGTGGTGCCACACTCTGAACATTTTACAATGACCTTGCAATCCTTGGTGAGATGAGTGGTGGATGAGCAGCATTTGTAGCAGATACCGTTCTCTTTCAGGAAGCTTCTGTGATCTGGCATAGATTTTCCTCTGAAGGCTCTGCATTTCAGGAGAGGATGAGGTTTCTGATGGAGCGGGCACTGCTTGTTAGGGTCCTGCACCTTAATCTCTGATTGGGAGCAGCCAGCAGACCTGTAATTGGAACTTGGAGAAGAAACATAAGTCTTGTGCACTGCCACAGATGTTCTGCATGGGTTTGCAGCTGGTGACGGTGTGGCATATGACATTGCAAAATCAAAGCTGGGATCATTTCTGATTGTCGCTTGTTCGTGTATAAAGTCTACAAAAACGGAGAAGGGAGGGGATGGAACACTGTGTTTGTATTTGTACGTGGAACCATGTGTGTGATGAAGGAGTTAACTGTTCCTACCCCCCCAGGGCCTTTAAGCATATTGAAGAAAACAGGATTTAGTGCTCCAATGTTGAATAGCAAGGTCTTTTAGTATGTTAATGAGATAAGGCCCAAAACAGAACTTCAAAGCTTAAGTAGGAGCCACGTCAGCATGGGGCAGGAAGGCGCCTGGGGGCTTCAATTAGAATATAACTGTCAGCTAGACACAGAAATACACATCCATTGTCTCTCCCAGCCGCCCCGACTACATCCTAGGATCATGGATTATGAGCACATCTGTCGAGTTATGGACTCTTGAAAAATATCAGAGTGACCCTGAGGAAATCGCACATCTGGCAATGCGACTCCTGAGTTGGTGAGGGTTCTGGGACCTGAGATACATAGATTGGCCCTCCACAGCGACCCAATGGGGCCATGTTTGCTCTCCACACGACAGGCAAAACAAACCGCATTCACTGGTACCTCTCATGTCCTGATCCGATCATGCTGTTGAAAGTTACCCCCTTAGATATTGGGAATAAGTTCTGCAGGGAGCAAAAGGGTGGAGATTATTAGCCCACCCTCTGACACAGGGGGAGGGACCTAGCGTGCTTAAGAACTAGCAGCCCATGGCAGAGAGTCACTCTCACTGAAGAATCAGATGATGATGATCTAAAAAGGAACTGGGGACAGATCTGCCAAGGGGAGCAGCGGCCCATGCTTTAGGGTCTGTCCGGCAACTAAGATTCTTGTACCTGTGGACTGCAGAGCTCCCGGCACCCACATGCAACCTACAATCTGGTAAATTGACATCCAGCTTAATATCTCTAATTCTTGTACCCTTATTGTTCTATTTTACTCTGACTGCAAATCCACTGTAATTCCATTGGATAGCTTACTGTATATTTCTGTAATTATCTAGTGCTCCCTTAAGGCAATTAAACCATAAAATTAATCTTGGGCTGATGCTTTTACTCTGATTACGAATCTTAGAATACCCAGTGGGTAACAGGACATCCTCCCTGGCGGCCATTTGCTCTAGGTGCAGTTCCCTTACTGACCTGAGACAAAGGGGGCGCCGGAGAGCTGTGCCCGTGTAGTTACGTCACATTGGTGACGTGGGAGGAAACGGGTCCTGTTTCCTCCACAATGTGTGAGCCACCTCTCCTGTAGATTGTAGGGCAACTTTTGGATTATAAGGTTAACACCTTTGGCTGTGTCAAGGAATGCAAGTTCTTGTAGGTCACCTTCACATTTGGCAACTAGGACTTCCTTCAGCAGGTTCTCTAAGTTTCTGGAGACCTTTGCTAGATATTTTAGGATAGTCATTGATTCTTCTGAACAAGGCTCTATTTTTTTACCTCCGCTGAGCCGTAACACTCATCTAGCCTCTTCCAGATCTCTTTGAGGCCGATCTCAGGGTGATTTATATTAATGTCTCTGATCCTTACTGCGTGTTTGACTGACTCTTCTCCTAGGTATTTGACTAAGAGGTCTCTCTCTTCCCTGTGATGTAGCCCCATGTCTCTAGTGACATTTTGGAAGGAAGCTTTCCGAACTCTGTAATCTTCAGCGTGGTCAGTGAATTTCATGAGTCCCTTGGCAACCAGTTCACATCGTGTGAAGAACTTAGCAAATTCTGTTGTGAACCGGTTGTCAGCAGAGTATACTGGTGATGAGTCACCCTGATAGTGATGTCAGGTGCGTTCATACCTGTTAGTATCCTCAGGGTGGCGCCAGCCGGTGTCATATTGCTTCAGTCTGTCGTGCGGTGTGTCAGCAAGGTGATTCATGTTGGTTACCTGGTGAGGGGCAAGGTAGTCATTAGCAGAATTGTTTTGCTTCACGTTTTCCTGGAGCTGAGCCTCATGATGACTCTCATTCGCTTCACTGGATGTGTCGTGTTCTTGGTTATAATTTGGATCAGGAAGTTCATTAACATACTGAGATGTTCATTGTGGCGAATCTTGCAGTGGCAACTTCAGACTTAACGTACTGCTTCGGCTATGCAGCTCAGGGTTGTGTGCGGCTTCTAGCGATTCTGCTTCAGCTTGGGCTGCATTAGTTTCTCTATTTGCTGCTAGGCTCTCTAAGGCGGCATCCACACGTGCCTTCTCTAACTGTGCCTTTCTCTCTTGATCGGCTCTCTCATCATCTATGCGTCCCTCATCTAACTTAAGTCGCATTTCTTCTTCAGCAAAGCTTGCTCGCATTTTGGCAGCTTCGGCATTTGCATGGGCAATGGCGTCCGCGCTGCTAATGGATACTGTCTTTGAGGAGACGGAAGTAGCAGATTTTGACCCGTGACAGTTGTAGGACATGATGTTTTGGAGGAATGCTGTGCAGAGATTGCTGTAGCTGTATTTAGTCTCTGTGTAGCCGGTAACTTAAACCTCACTAGGTGGATGGCTGCAGTTTCACTAGTTCCTGCAAGCTGGATGGAAGGCTGTCTTTTCCCTGAATTGGCTGGCCGCTGTTTCACTGGCCCCTGCAGGATGCAAGCCTGTCCTTTCTCTGAGTTCCCAATAGCTGGATGGCCGCTGTTTCACTGGCCCCTGAAGGATGGAAGGCTGTCTCTTCTCTGAATTCCCACTAGCTGGATGGCCGCTGCTTCACTGGCCTCTGCAGGGTGGAAGGCTGTCCTTTCTCTGAGTTCCCACTAGCTGGATGGATGCTGTTTCACTGTTCTGTCCTCACTAAATAAAGCAGAATTCATGTAGCCATACAGCCAGCTAAATCGCTATACTGGGGTCTAATAAGGAGACTGTAGGTTGAATCTGTGCTTTATTGAACGTGATGGTATATCTGCGGGGTGAAACTACAAGTAAAACATTTATATACACTCAGTCAATACAGGATACTTCAGAAATTCTTATATACATAATACAATATAAATCAACATCTGCAATAATAGCTAACCAGGGGAGAACTAAGCAGGCTAATATGGGACAAGAATTAGATGCAGGAAGCATAAATACATACCAGCGATGCTATCACAAGGGGAGAAGAGAAATGAGATGCTTCCTGAATGCAGGCAGAAGGAAAATGGAGAACTGGAGGGAAATGGAGGCGGAACTAACCATAATCCTTTGCAAAGGTCACTAGGATGCATTGCAACCCTACCAGAATGCACTGCAAAGGCTTACCAGAATCCACTGCAATGGAGGGAAAAGTACAAGCAAAGTGAAAGTAAAACACAATAACACTGCGGTTATGACTCTGGTCACTAGAGGGAGCCAGAAACAATGAAAACATTAACAAACAGATAATCAAAAGTTATGAATTAGATGTTGGAGACAGAACAATTATGTTTGGCTTAGTCTGTATATTAAGAATAAGCATGCTGTGTTTTGTGAAAATTAATATTATTCTGGGAAAAAAATCCTTAAAACTTTTATTAACAAACAAAATCAACTTTATGCAAAGACAAAATATTTACAGCCTTCGCTCTTATTTTTCAAAACTTATGCAATTTCCCATGGCATGCTTAATATCAGTTTTTGGGTCAAAATTCCAGAACTAATGGAGCTAAGGCATAAGTTCCAATTTAATTTTACTCTTTGGCATTTGATTCAAGAATGGTAGTAATTTACTACATTACTGCCCATTTTAAACTACTAAAAGTTGTCAGTGAGTCTGGTTGTTGTCGTAAGGTGTTGCCAACTGTTCAGTGATATTGGATTTTTATTTATCTAATCCATAACCTCTCTATAAGAGTGGTTGGTGAATCTTATATTATATACTGTAGCAAGCCGTGGTTGGTGAGGGTTAAATCCTAGCGCTGCAGGCCTTGATTAGAATGCACCTGCAGTGTTTTATATAGAACCAGGAAGTGTGTTGTTACTGACGAAAACTGAGTAAGGAGCAATGTCTGCATGTGGAGGTGAAAAGCCCTGAGATATGTTGCTCAGTCTCTGCCAGAGGCTGTTGGAGCAAGATCGACAGTTAAAGGGGTGAGCTCGTACCTTTTGTGGGATTTTTTATTTTGTGTTGGACCTTTTCACCTGAGGGAAAGACTGTTTTACTTTCTGCTGGAATTTTATGGACTCAAACTTCCTTTTTGCACAAGAAGAATGTCTCAAGTGGGGTACCACAAGGCTCTGTCCTGGGCCCTGTATTGTTCAACATCTTTATCAACGATTTAGATGAAGTAATTGAGGGTAAACTGATTAAATTTGCTGATGACACAAAGCTAGGAGGGATAGCTAATACTAGAGAAGAGAGAGAGAGAGGATTCAAAAAGATATAAATAAACTGGAGCAGTGGGCAGCAACTAACAGAATGGTTTTTAACTGGGAAAAATGCAAAGTACTACATCTGGGCAATAAAAATGAAAAAAGCATATACAGAATGGGAGGAATAGGGCTAAGCAACAGCACATGTGAAAAAGACTTGGGTATACTAATAGATCACAGACTGAATATGAGTCAACAGTGTGATGCAGCAGCAAAAAAGGCAAATGCAATTCTAGGATGTATTAACAGAAGCATACAGTCTAGATCACATGAAGTCATTATTGCCCTCTACTCCTCTTTGGTCAGACCCCATCTGGAATATTGTGTCCAGTTTTGGGCACCACATTTTAAAAAAGACATCAACAAACTGGAGCAAGTTCAGAAAAGAGCGACCAGAATGGTGACCGGTCTGCAAACCCTGTCTTATGAGGAAAGGCTGCAGGATTTGGGAATGTTTAGTTAGCAAAAGAGAAGACTGAGAGGAGACTTAATAGCTGTCTACAAATATCTAAAGGGCTGTCACATTGTAGAAGGATCATCTTTAGTCTCATTTGCACAAGGAAAGACTAGAAGCAATGGGATGAAACTGAATGGGAGGAGACACAGATTAGATATTAGAAAAAACTTTTTGACAGTTAGAGTGATCAATGAGTGGAACAGGCTCCCATGAAAAGTGGCGAGTTCTCCTTCAATGGAAGTCTTCAAACAGAGGCTGGACAGACATCTGACTTGGATGATTTAGCGAACCCTGCTTTGAGCAGGGGGTTGGACCAGATGGCCCAGGAGGTCCCTTCCATCTCTACGATTCTATGATTCTAAGAAACTGCATGCCTGTGTGAACAATGCCAACTGCCAAAGAGCCAAATCCCTACAAATTGGTGTTTTGAATGTAGTCACAGAATCCCAAGAAGCACAGGAGATTGTTGGATAAAGTCTGTATGTCCTGGGTTAATGCAGCATCAGCATTGTAAACACGGTAAGAGAGTATGGAGGAGCTAGTGCAGCAATTAGTCCAGGTGCAGCAGCAGCATCAGGTCCAGCAGCAAATGACTTTATTGGTCAAAACTGTCCGAGTCAGGGAGACTGCACTCTCCAACAGTCAAAGGGATGGTATCCGTGTGAGGCGAACAGTACGGGAGGGCTTTGCAGAAAATTACTCTGGATGATGACGTTGAAGCTTTCCTGACTGTATTTGACAGGCTGACAGACAGGGAGTAACTTCCCCTAAAGTAATGGGTGGAGGTCATGGCAATATATCTTACTGGGGAACCACAGAAGGCGTATTATGATCTTGCCCACAGGATGCTAAGAAGTATGATAAGCTGAAGGCTGAGATTATGGCACGTTTGGGTGTAGCCCTGGTAGCATGGGCACAGTGGGTGCACCTCTGGCACTACTAATAGGACAAGCCTCCCTGATGCAAGATGTTCGACCGGTTACATGTGGTGCAAAAATGGCTGCAGCCTGAGACCTGTTCTCCAGCACAGATAGTGGAAAGTGTGGTAGTGACCAATTTATCCACTCACTACTTAAATCCACGCAAAGCTGGGTTGCCCAAGGAGATCCCCAGAATGCAGATGCCCTGGTGAGTCTGGAGGATACTTGGCTGCAGAGAACTCCAAGAGCAGTCAATGGAGCATGAGTTCAAAAGTCAGAAGTGGTCCACGATAACTTGTGAGGGGCACACAAGGTCCCAGCAAGGATGAGAGCGGGGTTCAAGGTGTGCACCTCATCACATTGTCTGTTGGAGGCATCGTTCACTAGGTTATATATAAGCCGATTGTCACTTGACCTTGGAGCTGATGGACTTCAGCATGGACTGGCGCTGTTCCTCCTCCTGGCAAAGGGTCTCAGGTGTGTCAAATAACTGAACAAGATGAAAGTGACTGCTCTCCTGAACTCTGGAAGCTTGGTGAACCTGGTAAAGGCCACACTCAGACATGTGCCACTCCCTGGGAAGGAGCTCGATATCCAGTTTATCCATGGAGACGCCAAGAAATTTCCTGTGGGTCGGGTCAACATTGATACAGACTGGTTCAGTGACTTTCAAAGTGGGAATAGTCAAAAACTTGTTGTATTCTGTAATTGTCAGTCGTGATTTTCCACTGTTTTGGGATTTGTGGGGGAAAGCTGATAACTCAGCTGATACGTTATCATACATGAAGACTAATTTTCAAACAGTCTTGTTTACTGATGAGTGTCGAGCAACCCTGGATGGTCCAGATGGATGGAGTAGTGGATGGTTGGTGGATGGCCACCATGTCACAACAAGGCTACGACGTCAGCAAGGAGGTGGAGGAGTCACGTTTTGGGTCAGAATCATGGGGAAACAGCTGGTAGGGCCCTTTAAGGTTCCTGAAGGTGTGAAAATGATCTCTGCAAAGTATATAGAGTTTCTGACTGACAACTTTCTTCCATAGAATAAAAAGCAGAAACGTGCCTTCAGGGGCAAAATCATCTTCATGCATGACAATGCATCATCTCATGCTGCAAAAAATACCTGAGTCATTGGCTGCTATGGGCATAAAAGGAGATAAACTCATGGTGTTGCCACCATCTTCCCCTGACCTCAACCCTATAGCGAACCTTTGGAGTATCATCAAGCAAAATATCTATGAGGGGGGAGGCAGTTCACATCAAAACAGCAGCTTTGAGAGGATATTCTGACTTCATGCAAAGAAATACAAGCAGAAACTCCCCAAAAACTCACAAGTTCAATGGATGCAAGAATTGTGAAGGTGATATCAAAGAAGGGTTCCTATGTTAACATGTAACTTGGCCTGTTAGGATGTTTTGGAGTTAATTTGCTTTTTGTTCAGTGAATGTGACCTCCTAATGCTGCAAATTCCACAAATGAGCATTTTCAGTTCTTTAAAATATATCAAATGTTTAGAAATTCTACTGTGCCTAATAATTTGGAACAGTGCAATTTGAGTTTTGATTCATTTTGGAGATTATACGGTTATTATTGGGAGGTTTCTTCAATAAAATTCGATGTATACTGTAACGCAGTGATCCCCAACCTTTCTGCCTTGAGAGCCACATTAAAGCTTTGAGAGACGGTCACGAGCCACATTTAGGTCCAAGAGAGAGTCATGAGCCACATCCAGCTCTCGCCCACCTCACAATAGCGAGACACATTTCCCCTATTACTGGTATAACGACAGCCAAAGTTTTTTCACTGAAATTACACAAAGGCAGTATACCAAGAGCAAGAGGTACCCACATTACACTCACTCAATATTCTCGCATCAACCACCCCCACCACACTGTCGCATCCATCTTTAAGCATCTCCTCTTGACAATTCACATCATCCGGTCTCCACTTTACCATACTTAAATTATTTCCACACCACCAAGGCCAGAATATGCACATTCAGATCTGCTCTTCTGTACTGGGCTACTCCCAAAATTCACCATCTGGAAAACTGCACTTCATAATTATTTGCTAGACCTGATGCTAATGCACCAAGCTGGCAGCCAGTCATGAGCCACATCATGGGCCCAAGAGCCACATGTGGCTCCCGAGCCACAGGTTAGGGACCCCTGCTCTTAACGGGTGATGACTTTTATTAGACTGACTGTCATTTGCACTGACCATTTAGGCCTGTTTCACACTTCCGTTTTTGACCATCAGTCAAAATCCGCCGTTTTTTAAAAAAAACGGATCCGTTTTTTCCCCATTGAGATGCATTACCGGCGGATCTTGACGGATGGCCATCCGTTGGATCCGTTTTTGTGCGGATCCGCCAAATTTTTTGCGTCCGCCGACATGCCCAGACGGACCATGCAATGTTTTTTTTCCTGCAGGATCCGCATTATAGAGTGCGCATGCCCGGAGGAAGGAAGTTAGCCGGAAATTTAACCCTGAAATCATTTCGGACAGACGGAAAAATTCTCTCTCTCTCCCCCCCCGGGCTACAGTTCCTTTAATTCTTCATATCAGAGAAAAATATCAGTTGCATAATAATTTGGAACATGGTATATATACCAGGATGGGCAACATATATAACCGGATGAGCATGATACAGTGCCTTGCGAAAATATTCGGCCCCCTGGAACTTTTCAACCTTTTCCCATATATATCATGCTTCAAACAAAGATACCAAATGTAAATTTTTGGTGAAGAATCAACAACAAGTGGAACACAATTGTGAAGTTGAACAAAATTTATTGGTTACTAGCTGAAGAGCCCGGCGTTGCCTGGGCATAGTAACCAAACACGGGGTTAAAATTTCGCCTCACAACATAGCCTATGACACTCTCGGGGTCCAGACGTGTGACTGTGCAAAATTTTGTGGCTGTAGCTACGACGGTGCAGATGCCAATACATGCACTTTTTCCCCCATTATGTAGATAGGGGTAAAATTGTTTGGTGAATTGGAATGCGCGGGTGTTATGAATGAGTCACCAAGGAGGAGAAACAAAAACAAGCTAAGCCACAGAAAACCAGAGAGGTTGGTAACCAAGCGGATTGCAGACCCCTGATCCTATCCACACAACTAGCAGTAGCCATGGAGCGTACCTACGATGATCCTAGACGCCTCGTCACAGCCGGAGAACTAAAGCCTAAAACAAGAAAAGGGGAAATCTAAACTGCCCCAGAGCAGACCCAAAAGCAATAGACAGCCCCCAAACATGTATTGTCGGTGAGACAAGATGAAAACACAAACACAGATAGAAAAATAGGCTGAGCAAACAATGGGGGCCCACACTAACTAGAAAGGACAGGAAAGGAAAGATGCTGTCTGCAATCACGCACAAAACCCTGCCAAAAAATGTCCAACACTTTGTGATAACAAAAACCCTGAAGTCGCTAGACTTCAATTCCCTATATCTCGCACTCTGGTATATTCTGAAGACAGAGCAAAAGAGACCAATCTAATCAGGGACAAAAGTAAACTGGCATAAACAGACATATAAGAATGGAAATTCAGCACAGCCTCAGCAGGGGCTGGCTGACCACAAAAACTGAGTAAACCAGAGAATCTCATGTGAAAAAATAGCAGAGCACACTTAGCTTGAGAAGGCAGGAACAGGACTGGAACCAGAACCTCAGGGCAGGAAAATCACCAGCACAAAATTAGGGAGTCGGCTGTCTTAAATCCAGTCAGAGACTCCTGATGTCCACTCACAGTCCTCCTCCTCAGGTGGCAGATCTCTGCCATTTAGATCAGCTTCATTACCTACTGTCACCACTAGAGGGAGCCCAGATGGAGAACTCACGACTCCTCTGTCAACACAGCCAGCTCCACCACCCTCACCAGAAGCCAGAGGTAAACCAGAAAATGAGTTCACAACATGTAGGGTTAAAATTTCTCCTCACAACATAGCCTATGACGCTCTCAGGGTCCAGATGTGTGACTGTACCAAATTTTGTGGCTGTAGCTGTGACGGTGCGGATGCCAATCCCGGACATACATACATACACACCCACATTGAGCTTTATATATTAGATTTTAAATTTTTGTGGAAATGCAAAAACTGAAAAGTGTGGCGTGCAATATTATTCGGCCCCTTTACTTTCAGTGCAGCAAACTCACTCCAGGAGTTCATTGTGGATCTCTGAATGATCCAATGTTGTCCTAAATGGCTAATGATAAATATAATCCACCTGTGTGTAATCAAGTCTCCGTATAAATGCACCTGCTCTGTGAGATAGTCTCAGGGCTCTGTTTGAAGCACAGAGAGCATCATGAAGACCAAGGAACACAACAGGCAGGTCCGTGATACTGTTGTGGAGAAGTTTAAAGCCAGATTTGGTTAAAAAATGATTTCCAAAACTTAAAACATCCCAAGGAGCACTGTGCAAGTGATCATATTGAAATGGAAGGAGTATCATACCTCTGCAAATCTACCTAGACCTGGCCATCCCTCTAAACTTTCATCTCAAACAAGGAGAAGATTGATCAGAGATGCAGCCAAGAGGCCCATGATCACTCAGGATGAACTGCAGCTGAGGTGGGACAGTCTGTCCATAAGACAACAATCAGTAGTACACTGCACAAATCTGGCCTTTATGGAAGAGTGGCAAGAAGAAAGCCATTTCTCAAAGATATCCATAAAAAGTTTTGTTTAAAGTTTGCAACAAGCCACCTGGGAGACACACCAAACATGTGGAAGAAGGTGCTCTGTGGTCAGATGAAACTAAAATCGAACTTTTTGGCAACAATGCCAAAAGATATGTTTGGCGTAAAGGCAACACAGCTCATCACCCTGAACACACCATCCCCACTGTCAAACATGGTGATGGAAGTATCCTAGTTTGGGCCTGCTTTTATTCTGCAGGGACAGGGAAGATAATTAAAATTGAGGGGAAGATGGATGGAGCCAAATACAGAACCATTCTTGAAGAAAACCTGTTGAAGTCTGCAAAAGACCTGTGGAAAGAGCTGAAAACTGCTGTTCACAAACGATCCCCATCAAACCTCACTGAGCTTGAGCTGTTTGTCAAAGAAGAATGGGCAAGAATTTCAGTCTCTCAATGTACAAAACTGATAGAGACATACCCCAAGCGACTTGCAGCTGTAGTCGCAGCAAAAGGTGGCGCAAAAGAGTATTAAGTTAAAGGGGCCGAATAATATTGCGCGCCCCACTTTTCAGTTTTTGAATTTCCACAAAAATTTAAAAGAACCAATAGATTTCGTTCAACTTCACAATTGTGTCCCACTTGTTGATTCTTCTTTAAACTTTACACTAGGTATTTTTAGGTTTGAAGCATGATATGTGGTAAAATGTTGAAAAGTTCCAGGGGGCCGAATACTTTCGCAAGGGAGTGTATATACCAGGATGGGGAATATATAAACCAAGATGTATGTATACCAGGAAGAGGTGCAGGATGGGGGACATTACTATCTACATAATGGAGGAGTGGTGGGGCAACAAGTTTGTCCTTATATGATTTAAAATGCTACAAGGGCCCATACATCTGACTAACATGCAGGAGGAGGGCCCATTGGACTATATTTACACCATTGTTAGGAGCTTTGAGCAGTCTTTGCTTTTCCACATTGAAATGCAGAGCAAGACATGTGCAGAAGGTTGTACTGGGGCAATCAGAATTTTCTTTTGTCACTTCATACTACAGAAACACATGGTGGTCCACAATACGGAATATAATGTATGGAATAAAAGGCATAAAGGGGTACGAGAGTCCCATGGAAATCTATGGTGCCTGTAGCTGTATTCTGGCCACATGCATGAGCATTTAGAGTGCGATACCACTACACCATTACACACGTATATAACGAGTGTTATGGATCCCAATAGTAACCCTTTGTTCCACTCCATTTCGTCTAGTAAAAACTACTCCACCGTAGCTGGACGGCAACACCATAGCTCAGCGTGTTGCATCAATACGGCTTGTAAGGACTAAAAACTGGCAACAGATTTCATTACACTAATTACTAATTAGTGTTAAGCACCCTGCTAATTATGTTATGCCAAGTAATTAAGCAGCTAATTAGCTTAGTGTAAGCTGTGAATTCATTAGCATCCCCTATGAAGCCAGAAAATGTAATGTTGCGTACATGTGGGGCTGGCTGACACCGATGCAGTGAAATATCCAGTAAATGCCGCCATACGAGAGGTACCAGCGATCTCATTGTACACGTTACTGGGCCATAATGCTATTTACTCACCATGCCATGCGCTCGCTCCAGAATACTTGCATAATAGACAGTATGTGAAAGCCTGGCAGCAAATATTCTGTTTCATAATCATATTAAGTCAAATTTGATTTAACCTCTAATAATTCCAACATTGTAAACATTCTTGAAAGCATTTTACTTTACTCTAATAATTAAGCCCATTAATTTATTTTTTCAAGTGTTGGAAATTAAATGGAGATAATCTAAATCGAGATAACAGGTGGAATTCTGCTTTTCCCAAACCAATCAGATACATAAACCACCGAGGACTAAGACGCAGCGGCCGATTAGAAGATTTTAATTAATTTGTCTCCTAATAAAATATTCCATATCATCCTCTGGCCCAGAAAAATTTTGTGCATTTACTGACCTTTAAAATCTCACCGTCTATTATGGGGCCGAGAGCTAATAAAATCTCAAAGGAACCCGAGGCGTAAATATTGCCATTCTGAGGCATCGGCCTGTCTCTGGAGGACCAAAACAAATTAAGATATCGAAACACAGTTTCATCTTCTACAGTATAGGCTTAATTGCATATCTTAAAGCGGTGGCATGAGATTAGAAAAAAAAAAAAAAGGAAACCGGTTTCCCAAAAAACAGCACCACTCTTTCGTATAGGCGGAAAATGGTATTGCGGGCACAAGATGGAGCCGACGTACAAGAACCAAGCTGTTTCCTATTTTCTAACCTCATACAACTACATTAGGCTAGTTTCACACTAGCGTTTATTCGACGCAGCGCACGGCGCCGCTAAGCCCCGCCCCCTGCCGGCTCCCTGCCCGCCCCATCCGGTCATCGCCGCCTACTATCGCACATGGACGCTTGCGATCTGCGCACCCTATCTTTAGCATAGGGTGCGCAGATCGTGCACTGGCCGTGCGCTAGAATTTTGGCGTGCGCTGCGCACTTTTGAAGGTGACCGGATGGGGCGGGCAGGGAGCCGGCAGGGGGCGGGGCTTAGCGGCGCCGTGTCGAATAAACGCTAGTGTGAAACTAGCCTTAGACAGACATTTTTCCTAATGGAAAACTAAACACTGATTTTCTTTCTCCCCTAAACACCTATTCAATTATTCATTTGTACTGGGCAAATGGAGCGCAAACAGTTTGGTTTTTTCTTTTTTTTCATAGCTTAAATAGTATACATGAAACTAAGCAACTTTGTAATATGTCATAGAGGAGGAATCCTCGTAGAACAATCTTTCACACGCAATTCACTGTATTCAGTAAGATTTTCCCATTAATAATCCACAAAAGAAAAAAGGTAGCACTCGAGTTGTAGAAACTTCATCCATTTATTGACATATAAATCACATGTCGGGCCGGGGGAGTGACATAAGGAGTGCAGAAAGGCTGACAACGGCCGTTTCGCGCTACACGAGCGCTTCAACGGGTCCAACGGAGCCAGACTCGTGCAAGTCCACAATTCTCCACCTTACATCTTGGCTGATTTCTTTAGACTTTCCCATGATGCTACACAAAGTGTGCTTCAGATGTGCATTAAAATACATACACAGATGTGTCTCTAATGCAGATGTTGCAAAAAAACACAACCTATCAGAAGCTTCCAAACACATGACATTATCGTATGGGCAGTCCAGAATTGTTTAACCCCTTAAGGACCAAGAAAGTTTGTAGGTTTAATGACCAGGCCTTAATTTTGAAATCGGACCGTCACTTTATGTGGTTATAACCCTGGAATGCTTCAAAGTATCCCACTGATTCCGAGACTGTTTTTTCGTGACATATTACACTTTATAAAAGTAGTAAAATGTCTTCAAAATGTCTTGCGTTTGTGAAAAAAGTGTAAATTTGGCAAAAATTTAGAAAATTTTCACAATTTTGAAACTTGTATTTTTTATGCCCCTAAATCAGAGCGTTATGTCACACAAAATAGTTAATAAATAGCATTTCCCCACATGTCTACTTTACATCAGCACAATTTTTGAAACTTTTTTTTGTTAGGAAGTTAAAGGTTTAAGGGTTAAAAGTTGACCAGCATTTCTTTTTTCAACAAAATTTACAAAACCATTTTTTATTAGGGACCACCTCACATTTTAAGTCACTTTGGGAGGTCAATATGACAGAAAATACCCAGAAGTGACACCATTCTAAAAACTGCACCCCTCAGAGTGTTCAAACCCGCATTCAAAAAGTTTATTAACCCTTCAAGTGCTTCACAAGAATTGAAGCAATGTGGAAGGTAAAAAATTGAACATTTAATTTTCACAAAAATTTTACTTCAGACAATTTTTTTTATTTTGTCAAGGGTATCAGGAGAAAACAAACCACAATATTTGTTGTGCAATTTCTCCTGAGTACACCGATACCCCATGTGTGGAGGACCACTCTTTAGGCGCATGGTAAGGCTCGGAAGCAGGGCTGTGGAGTTGGTAAGCCAAACCTGCGACTCCGACTCCTCAATTTCCCTTACACCAACTCCGACATATATTGCTTATATTTAAGTGAAAAATTTTTTGTAGTACAATGTGAACATCAGACATTTAATCATTATGATACAATAATCAAGATATTTAGATGGAACATAATATATATTTACTGGAACACAAAAAACTAATACATTGTAAATATGTAATAAACTATGTAAATGTCGAATATATATATATATACACACACATACATATACACACACACAGTATATATAACACTATGTAATAAACTATGTAAGTGGCAAAAAACAGTTTTCAACAAAAACATACTAAATAACAATTGTGCAGTCTATGAATTTGTTCTAAGAAATAGAATTGACTCCATCAGATCCTCCTTCATAGATGACCTCAAATCTGACCTAATAATTTTAAGGCTAGAGAACAACCTCTCTACACTAACTTGGGTTGGAGGCAAAGCCGTAACCACATGGGCAACATCTCTAACAATTTCCGGGTATAAAGGAATTGCCTCATGCACAGTCAGTTTTGATGAACGGTTGAATTTTTCTATTTCTTTGAGAGCAAGTGAAACATTTTGCTGAAATATGGTCAATCTGCTTGCTATAGGAGACGGAGTGAAATCTTTTTCCTTGCGGCAATACTTTGCTTGCTCCATGTCATCCAAATACTTGTCAAAGTCAAACTCCTCATCTGATGAGGATAAAGATATGGCAGCAGTAGCACTGGCAGCACCCAAGTCCTCTTGTGGCTGGCAGTCCTCCTGTAGGCCACTCATCCTAACTGCTACCTCAGTCAGAGCTTCTTTTCTTTTAGTAAGCTGTTGATCATCAGGCAGTATACGATGACTTGGGTCCACATAAAAAACTGCCAGAAAAAAATTATTTTCCAAAAGCTGTGTCTCTCTCCATTTCATTGTTAATTATGCAAATTGTCTCTTCAGAGGGGAAGAGGACTAGAACTCTAGTGCCACCTATTGGAAGTAGCAATCCTAAAGGTCAATGTCGACCTTTTAACGAGCCTTGTTACATGTCTCTTCCTCTCTGAAGAGACAATTTGCATAATTAGCATATTTCCCAGAGGAGCATTGCGGCTTTAAGTCTCCTCATCTTGACATGCTTAGTAGGTCATTCTCCGCAAGGAGAGATGATACTTCTTGGATATCGGTCAGACGCCTCTCACAGCCAAACCAGATCTCACACTTTGCACTGACGAGGGCAGTACCTCGAAACAGTGTCTGCAAATTGAGATTCAGGATTGGTTTTTATCCTAAGTCATGTAACAAGGCTCGTTAAAGGGTCGACATTGACTTTTAGGATTGCTACTTCCAATAGGTGGCACTAGAGTTCTAGTCCTCTTCCTCTCTGAAGAGACAATTTACATAATTAGCATATTTCCCTGAGGAGCATTGCGGCTTTGAGTCTCCTCATCTCGACATGCTTAGCATGTCATTCTCCGCAAGGTAAAATGATACTTCTCCGTTTCATTGAAGCAGAAATGCCATCTGCGATTAAACCTCCTCTTTGGACAGGCAAAATAGCAAGTTCTTCCACTCCCTTATGAAAGTGCCAGGAGTTAAATCCTCAGCTTGTAATTTTTTAGTCGCTGTAAATGGGTGATTAAGCAATTCCTTCAATTCAGCCACCGGTGTCCATTGACCTTCATTTAGGGTTACCTGAGGGTTCGTCATATCTATAAGAAACGGTTTTAGTTCAAGCAATTGCTTAATCATTAAATAAGTGCTGCCCCACCGAGTGGCTTGATCGACAATTACCCCTTTCCCAGCACGTCTCATCAAGATGGAATCAATTTTAGGGGTTCTGGCGGCAATAACCAATTTCCTCACTTTTCCAATCAGATTTCCAGCATGTCCCTGTTGCAGACTCTCTCTTATTGCCAGCTGCAGCGTGTGCACAAGACAGCGCATGTGATGAATATGAAAGTGTTTTGAAGCACCTTCAACAAGATCATCTATTTCTAAAGTATAATTTGGCTGTTCTTCTGTTGTAATATCTGTTTGTTCCTCAGTTACATGAACAGCACTGTGGCCTTCCATCTCCAACATACTGAATCCTAAATTTTCTTCTAGCTGTTGTTCATTACCCTCATTCATCAGTTTAATTGTACTTGTCATGTTTGAAGCATTGTCCGTTACAATAGCAAGAACCTGTTCTTACGTGAATGTAGCCTAAGATCAGCCATTTATAGGACATTTCATAACTTTCCCAAATTCCTATGAAATAATATTCAGCATTGAACTACTGTACCCAATTATATATTTTAGGAGTCGGTCCATTTTATACAGACTCCGACTCCACCAAAATGAGCACCAACTCCGACTCCACAGCCCTGCTCGGAAGGGAAGGAGCACCATTTGAGGTTTTGAATGTAAAATTGGATGGAATAGAGAGCAGGGGCCATGTTGCGTTTGCAGAGCCCCTGATGTGCCTAAACAGTGGAAACCCTCCATAAGTGACCCCATTTTGGAAACTAGACCCCCAAGGTACTTATCTAGAGGTGTGGTGAGCACTTTGAACCCCCAAGTGCTTCGTAGGAGTTAGCGTAGAGCCATGAAAATAATCTTTTTCTCCCCAAAAAAATCTTTTTGCCCCAAATTTTTTATGTTCAAGGGTAATATGACAAATTGCACAACTTTGGGGTCCAATTCCCCCCCCCCCCCGAGTACGCTGATACCCCATATGTAGGGGTAAACTGTGATCTTTGGGAGGCAGAATGAACAAATCCACAAAAGGTGACTAATTGGTTTTATATTTTACACTGTTCCTCTTTCAGTATAAGTGATTAGGCGACTTTATTCTTCGGGTCGGTGCGATTACAGATTTAACCTTTTTTTATGTTTAACTTCTGTCACACACGAAAATACGTTTTTTTGTAACAAGTTTTTGCATAGTCATTTTGAGAGCTATAATTTTCCATATTTCAGCCCACAATCATGTGAGGTTTTGTTTTTTGCGGGACAAGCTGACGTTTTTATTGGTACCATTTTCGGGCATATGACATTTTTGTTCGCCTTCTATTCGATTTTTGTGGAGGCAGAATGAACAAATACCAGCAAGTCAGGATTTTTTTTTCTCCGTTCTGCGTGTGGTAAAATTGGTAAGGCAGCTTAATTCTTCGGGTCAGTATGATTACAGAGATACCTCATTTATATTGTTTTATGTTTTGGCGCTTTTACACAATAAAAACTTTTATAGAAAAAATTATTTTAGCATTGCTTTATTCTGAGAGCTATAACGTTTTTTATTTTTCCGCTGATGGAGCTGTATGGTGGCTTGTTTTTTGCAGGACAAGATGGCGTTTTTATTGATACTACTTTTATTTATAGTCATCTTTTTGATCGCGTTTTATTCCACTTTTTCCAAGTGGTATGAGGATAAAGTATAATTTGCTACTTTGTGTGTTTTGTTTTTTTTACAGCGTTCACTGAAGGAGTTAACTAGTGTGACACTTATAGATTGGATTTTTCCGGACGCGGTGATACCAAACGTGTACTTTTTGTTTAGTTTTTTTTTTTTTTTTACATAAAAATGTATTAGTGGATTTTTTATTATGTAATTTTCTTTTACATATTTTTTTCTCTTTTTTACCTAGTCCCTTTATGGGACTTTCACTTTAATTGCAGGTATAATACATTGCAATGCACTAGCTTTGCAGTGCATTATACGTATGCTGAAAGCTTCTGACACCAAGCTGAGCATGGTCTCAGAGGCTTTCCGTACCTTGATGACCCGGGGGATGTCATGACGACCCGGGGGTTGTCATGATGACCCCGGGTCACCATGGCAACGATCGGCCCCTGCAATGACGTTGCGGGGACACCGATCTGAAAACAAAGGGCGATCCCTTCCCTCTACCCTCCCCCCTGAGTGCTGCGATCATGCTCAATTGCAGCAATTAGGGGGTTAATAGCCAGGGATGGCATGGACGCTGCTCTTGGCTGCTAGTGTAGAAGCTCAGCCACTGCATCATGCAGTTATCGGTCATGCTGTTATCGGTCAGTCAGATTGACTGACCAATCACAGCTATCTGGGTGCGGGGACCGACGGCAAGGGCCTGGAGTTGGAACTTACACCCGGCCATGACGGACTGTGTCCCTCATTGGACGCCAAGAGGTTAAAGGCATAGTAATCTTAGTGTAGGTAAACTTTTGACTTTGCAGTAAGTAATAAAAATGCCAGAAAACATTCTCTCTCTCTAATTATTCTGACAATTGGCAAATAATTATGGTAACCCTAATTTACCTAAAAAAATGGGAAAGGTTTATTCTGATTTCATGTCAGATATTGAGAAAAACATGCATGTATGTCTTTATATAGTGTATGAAAACTTCGTGTTTCTACTCTACCTATAGCACTGAAATACATACGGTCATGTTTACACAGAATAAATAAGCCAATGTGCTTTCTTCAGTATTTCTTTAATACAAGCAGCACCCTCTGGTGGCTTTTGATAAAAAGGTAATGGGAAAAAAATTACAAGATTAAAACAGATTATAAAGCGGCATTATGAATAGATGCACACAACCAGCAGCAGTGTGAATAGAGGCACAAACAGTTTTACAGTGCAGAATATCCAGGAAACGCAACCCTCGGTCAAGGAGTAGGAGCACTCTAATAAAGATCAATTCCATCACCAACAGTGGGCACCAAGATGATGACCATAAAGTCTGGAAGACTGCCTTCCCTGTGATTTGCCAGGTGGATTAAAAGTATTAATGTATTTAACACTATATTGCATTTATTGACCAAGAGCACAAATCCAATGCTGCAGAAGGGCAGGTGCTGGCAGAGGACACTACCATTCACCTGTACATGGACTCCATCTACAGTGGGTAAGAATCAGGCAAAACCATACTAACGAGTCCAGAGGAAAATTTTTTTTTAGTAAAATAACTTGACACAGCTAAAGTAAAACCATATAGGATTGCACCCTAGACACCAGAGATTGTGATAAATTGCATTGTAAGAAGGCCCACCATAAAATGATGAGGCGGCAGTGGTAAGGACTAACTACTATGTTCTCCGATAGTGCAGATCCAGAAAAGCCCGATTCCCTTATCTTAGGTGACCATTCCCTCCAGATGTCAAAGATACAGTTTGTTGGCCAAAATGAGTTTCTGATTCTGCAACATCTAAACGAGAAGAAACGCTTATGGCATCATAAGCATAAATCAAAGTTTTGATCCAGTGGCTGAATCTGCCCTCAGCATGCGAGGCAGTCATTTTCTCGTTTTCTTCAGAGATGACCAGTTATGTACATACAGGCAGTGTTTCATTATCTCTATGTTATAAAAAAAAACCCACAACAAACAAGTGTCCAAACACAGTGTTTGTCTGACAGCTACTCCCCCCAACTTCACGATCTTATAAGAAGCCATGCTCGGACATCACTTGTGGCAGCTTCTATCCATTGAGAACAAGAGTGGGACGCTGAAGTCCTGTATGGCCACCAATATGGCAAACACTAAGAGGCTGGCCTCCCACTTGGATGCCTTGGAGAAAAATAATTTAGCAAAACACCCGTGAAGGCAAATGTCCTGAGAGTATTGCGGTCAGGCAGAAACATGAAGGCACCTGTAACCTGAGCAGTTCACAATCCTAGCAGATCGTAATGAGCTAGTAATAATACAAAAGTGTCCAAGAAAAAGGCCATTCATGATAAAAGGCTCCATATAATAAGTCACTATAGACCCTGGCAAAAGAAAGATTTTAGTGGTCTAGTGGACAAGCAAAGACCGGGCACACACACATGCACACTTCCATTCTCATGGTGACCTATACAGCATAACATAACTGTAATCGCTGTTCTCTCCCCAATCACAAACCAAGCCAAATAGTTAAAGGGAATCTCATCAGTCTTTTGCCACCTATGCTAAAAGTAGTATAATGTAGAGCCAGAGACCCCAATTCCAGCGATGTGTCACTTACTTGGCTGCTGGCTGTAGTTTTGTCAGCAGGAGATTATCACTAGAGGACTAGTTGGCCTGCTGTCAAGTATAAATCATGAGGTCTCTATAACCCCACCATTGATTGACAGCTGGCTCTGTGTACACTATACATGGGTTAAAGCTGCCAATCATTGATGTGGGTGGGGGTTATACAGAGCTCAGTATTCAGAGAACTGCTAGATCTGCAGCAGATAAAAGCAATGATTTTGCTTTTTTTTTTTTGTTTAAAGGACAGCAAGCAGCCAGGTAAGGCTAGTTTCACACTAGCGTATGGAGGAGCTGCGGACTTCCTCCTCCGCTCAGCATGCGTACCCCATCTTTAGCATTAGGTACGCAGGCCGTGCCGATGTATGCGGATGCCTCCGCATGTGTCGTTTTGACGGTGCGGAAACGTGTTGCATTTTGGTGCGGTCGCCGCACCGTCAAAACGACACATGCGGAGGCATCCGCATACATCGGCACGGCCTGTGTACCTAATGCTAAAGATAGGGTACGCAGGCCACATGCAGACAGAGGCGGAGCTGACCTGAGGAGGTGGGGCCATGGGCGGAGCTTCACAGAGGAAGTCCGCATCCCTCCGCAGCTCCTCCATACGCTAGTGTGAAACTAGCATAAGTGATACATCACTACAATCCGGGTCTGTTCCTACAGCATGCTGCTCTCAGATGGGATAGCAAACACCTGGTGAGAGACTCCCTTTAATTTAGAAATTACAAACCCATTTTTACACTAATCTCATAACCACTCTCATTCCGATCAACATCTAAGCACACGGGTCCTCCTCCGGCCGACATGTAAAAGGCACTTTGGTTTCTTGGCAAATATTTCTTGCATATATCTCAGAAAAAACAGAGGCAGGGATATATCCTTGGCATCTGTAAAATAATTCACTTTGATACGCGCTGATGGACATGATCAATATGGCATTGGGTACTTCTTAGGTAGTCAGGCGACATCATGAAGATGTATACAGAGGCCAATGCGGGTTCTCCAAATAATTCAACTATGAGGAATCCATCAAGGCCAACATTTTTGTATGATTACGAGCACAGTTTGAGTATATCTGCACCAAATGGCCATGCATATCATTTAGCAGTTGTGACTTTCTGGCTAAAAACTGTCCCATAAATAAGGCAGTGTGATTTCAGAAAATTGTGTTTAGGTTGAGTTAAGTTACAGTCCATTTACGCTACAGGGTAGCATAGGTTATTCATTCCTAGATTACAATGTCACAGGCCATCCACCTCATCAATGCTGAAGCTGCTTCTTCGGCTACTGGCCTTTGACGTGCCAGGAGAAAGGGTTGAGAGGAGAGGGTCACAAGTCATCATGGGATCAGAACTTAACATAGTGTCCTCCATTAGCATGAGGTCTAGCTCTGTCCTCGAGAGAGCAGGAAAAGAAGTATCTGGACAGGCATTGTCTTGGAAACCAAGCCCTGACGAAAAATCCATTTGCTGTTGGTATGGTCCCTGCTGTGGGACTGTAAGTTGGTGCTGAACAGGCGGCATTGCTTCGGGTTCCTGCTTGACTGCCTCAGTGGTGTTCATTCTTTGAGGGGAAATCGTTGGAATGCCGTGTGCTTGTGCCTGTAATTCAAGTTCCTGAAAGACAGAGGAAATTTTAATAAGAGACACTTTCGCCTGGTACACAAGCCGAATATGGCAAGAAGCCAGTGCATAGCCTGTCTATGGCAGAAAACGTCACCTGGACCCGAAGCCACAGCTGCTTGTTTGTTTGTTCCAGGTGTTTTGAGTGGGTTTCCAGTTCACGGCTCCGATGTTGCTCTTTCTGCATGTGTTTGATGTAGTCCACTGATGCCTTGAGGATGGTGCCTTTATTCCAGCGGGTATCACTGCTGAGAACAAGAGAACGGGTATGTAAACGTTGCCTTCTTCAAAACAAACTCATTACAAGAATGTGTTTAAGCTGGACATAGCATCTTGAATATGTTTTGGTTTACAAAAGCACAAAGGCTTTACAATACAAGATCATCGCACTGCAGGGAGCTGCGTAAAAGGAGATCACTGCACTGCAGGGAGCTGTGTAAAAAATCACCGCACCGCAGAGCGCTGCGTAAAAGATCACCGCACCGCAGGGAGCTGCGTAAAAGATCACCGCACCGCAGGGAGCTGCGTAAAGAGCACTGCAGGGAACTTCTTGGGGCAAAAATCTTTCTATAAAGCTATATCTATATGGTGACCAAGGTTCACTCAGGTGTTTTTGCTACATCATAGAGAAATACAAATAAATGGCGTCGCTTCACAACCCTGAGGGAACCACGACTGCGTCTAACAAGAAAAGAAAAAAAAAAAAAAAAAACTGGGGAAGTTGGACTTCTTGGGATTTGCTTGTTGTAGCACCCTTTGGGTTGCAGTATGACCCTATTCACTTGTATTGTCCTTTTTTCTGGCTGCAGCACAGTGATGAATTTGCTAGTGTAGCCACTGTTGCCAAGAAGCCCTGGCCTTATGGATGTAAGTATTAATGAAACTGCGTTTTGTTTTTGTTTTTTTAAATCAAGATGCTCCTTACAATGCAGTAATCTTCCTTTGACTCTGGACGTCATGAGACTAGTCTTCCAGGTGGCGATGTGCAGAGCTGAACCTTAGTACATTTTTGCTTGTTGTGTATACAGCACTGAATTGCATGAGCGGTCTTTAAAATTTGAACTTTTGCACTCAACAGAAGGAAGGTCAGCTAACACTAAAGGCCCCTTTACATTTAGCGATGCACCAGCGATCCCGACCACGATATGACCCGGTCAGGATCGCTGGTGCATCGCTAAATGTCGCTAGTGAGCTGCTAAACAGGCAGATGTCACTAGCGATGCAGCAGCGCTCGCTCTTACCTTTCAGACGCGTCAAGGGTGTCAGTTTTCCGCCTGCGTCCATGGCTCGCTCGTCGGCACCAGCAGGAAGCCAACGACGAGAAATGGACCAGGCCGATCTCGCGCGATCAGCGATAACCAGTGGGGGGAGCTGGTCAGAGGTAAGTATCACATGTAGCGATATCGCTGCTGCGTCACAAAATCGGTGACGCTTTAGGCCTGTTTCACATTTCCGTTAGTCTCCATCAGTCACAATCTGCCGTTTTTTTTCCCATTGACTTGCATTATCGGCAGATCTTGACGAATGGTCATCCGTTGGTTCCGTTTTTTTATGGATCCGCTAAAATGTTGGCGTCCGCTGACATGACTGGACGGACAATGCAACGTTTTTTTCCCTGGCCAGATACATTGTGCATGCCCGGAAGAAATGCCTTTGCTGGAAATGTAACCCTATATCCCGTTCTCTCTCTCTCTCTCTCTCTCTGGATCCCTAAAACCAAACGGTCCGGTGGCACACGTTGATGTCAGTACGGAGACGGATCCGTTTTCCACCATTTTCGCGGATTACAACTGACATAAAAAAACATATGTGGGAAACAGGCTTTAGTGATATTGCTAGCAATATCGCTATGTGTAAAGCCCCCTTAAGTGGAGTTCTCCAGCAACAAATGCATCAACTCTTTCACCTTTATGCACGTGATCGTATTATGGCTCCATTTTGTACTGGAACGCAACAGTGCACCCTAGAATCAGATGGGAAAATTATAAAAGTCTTATTTCCTCTGGAGCCTTTTTGGGCACAAGGATAGAGACAGTTGGGTTATTATAAAGCTGGGAAATTTGCATCATCTGGTCTTTCCTAACGATGATAGTGAACAAGCTTAACCCCAACAGGATAATTAAGGTCTGAAACCTTGGTCAAAGTATCTGAGCACACAAATCTCCAACGGTGCCCAAACTTTTTCATCAGCCCATTTTCCTTTGTGTACTTTTTAAATTGTTAAAGATAAAATATATTTTCTTGCTTAATACACAAAAGATATGTGTCCTCCTTAACTTTAGGCCTTTTAGAGATTATTTCATCTTCAACTTGCTTAACTGTTCACTATAACAGTAATATTTACATGCCACTGTATGTAGTTCTGATCAACATTATTGGCTATCTTAACAGAATTACTTTAAGTAAATATATACAGAAATAAGTGGATAACTAGCAACTCTGTCTCTAGAATAATATTTTAATTCTTTAGTGGTATCTGCCGTACATTTCCAGTGGATGGAACAGGCTCAGGAGCTGAGCCCGCTGCATACATCGCAAGTGCGGTTTGCTAGCTCCAATTGCAACATTTTAACCTATTCAATGTCGTCTGATGATTGACAGTGGCATTTGATATAAGAATGGGCTTGGGAAGGAGTTAAAGATCGCTTCTGACACCTCTCACAGTTGCAGCATGCTGATAGCTGTCATGACAATCTAACGTCCAAATAAAAAGGCCCCATGTGTCCACTCTTTTAGGAGACCGATAATACAGTGGACTACAAAATTAAAGTGGTTGCGGGATGACTGAGAAATGTAAACTACAAGATGAATATTAACACCTTTATGACCGGGCTATTTTCCATTTTTGTTTTTAACTGCCTTTCTTCTAAAAGCCATAACTTTTTTTTTTTTTCAGGACAAGTTGTACTTTTGAATGACACCATTTATTTTTATCATGTGATGCACTGGAAAGTGGGGAAAAAATTCCAAGAGAGTCAAAGTTGACCAAACAAAAGTGCAATTCCACAATTGTGTGTTTTATTTTTTTTTAAATTATGATCACAATATGATAAAACGGAGCTGGCAATATGATTCTGCAGTAAGTGGTGAAACATGCTCAAAAATTTGTATTAAAAAAAAAAAAATTCTAATGATCCAATTTTATGGTTTCATTCTTATGGGGCAAAAAGGGTGGCCTTTTGAACTTTTGTATTTTTTTCTTCCCATTTTTTCTGTAAGCCGTGTGGTCCTCCCTGGCCTCGTTTTGTTAAGCACGTGGAATGGGTTGAACTCTGCCTGAAGATCTCGGGGTGTTGTGTTTTTATGCGACATTTCACGCCAAGTTTCATAGGGTTCTCTTTCAACCACACCGTGGAAGGTTCTCTACCGTTCAACGAGCAGAAAAGGTCTTTCTGTTGAAGCTTAGAATGCTAATGATTTTGGAGTCTTCCACCATTTAGACTGCTTGTGCTTCATGAGGAGAGCACGGAGCAGAAAACAAAATTGGCTTTTTAAGCAAAGTCATCATTCAAAGGCGAATTAAAATAACATGACAAGGTGGGGATAGGAGGGTCTAATTTCAAATTAATCACAGGTCATTCTTATTTAGTTTGTCATCTGTATCAAACTGAACAAAGGGTGCCATCTGCACAATTTCTTTGTTTCAGTTCTAAAACACTTTTTTGGGTCTTGTGTAATTAATTTAAGGTGCCAAAAATGTTGACAACAACTTAAGGTTTTAAAATGACCTTGCAATTGTTCTTTTAAAGAAATGAAATCATTCCGCAGGAAAACTGCTGTAGAAAAGGCTGAAAGGATGTTACAGTTTCAGAAAATGATAGCCTATGGTGAGCTTTGGGACTTTACTGAACTTGAGAGTTAAGTGGCCTCAAGCCAAGTTCAGCACCAAGTTGCCATCACTGTTATCTTACTGTTCAGAAGTCCCCCTCTACATGGCTGTTCAGGGAATTACAGCACTGTCCAATCTATATAAATGGGGCTGGGGGCAGTTCCCTACATGGCATGGAGTATTGTTGAGCAGGCAAAAAAATCAGAAGGGGATGCAGCACTATATTAGCAGTGTGTAGTTGTCTCAGGAGTCTTCAGAACTAGAGGTCGATCCACACTGATCAAAAAGTGATGGCATATCATAGAAGTACAAGACAGGTAGCACAATCCCATATCCAATATATGTCCAGAGACACACCAAAAATCCAAGTAAAAGAAGACCCTAGCAGCACATGTCAGTGGCCTTTGTTTAGCAGGTCTTCATTATAGGCAATTGCTTTATAGATTTTTCTTTTTAAAAAAGGGGTTTTCCTATACATCATAAACATTGCTGTACGCCCCAATCTCTACAAATATAAAGACCTTCTTAACCTCTTAAGCAGGTTACGATAGGCAAATATTTATCTACATTGCAACTGGTTTTAGTTTTATTAAGCAACGTACAGGTCAGTCGTCTTTGGGATTAAAGTTCCAAGCTCCTTTATCCGATCATTGATGTTAAAGCGTCGTCTTCTTTCAACTGAAAACAGACAAAAAGTGATTCAGTAATTATTAAAGCTTTTCATCCATCTTTATTTAAAAACAGTTACAAAGGGTTGTCCACTACTACCAGAAAACCCCTTCTAATTCCTCATGTTTGGTCCTGTTAAAATAAAAACACTTACTCACCCTCCAGTGCTGAAGTCAGCACTTGTGTTCTCAGGACTCGCGTGCGGTTATGATATGTGATCCCTGCTCCCAATTAGCGCTGACGCCACTGTCTCCGCCTTCAGACAAACATCAAGAGGAAGTCAGAGCAACTGCAGCCCTGGCTTCCTGCTGATATTCAATATGTCCAAAGGCGGGGATAGGGAAGCCAGTGCGGACTGGGCACAGGACTCGTGTGACGTAACAACCTCACGCGAGTCCCGGGAACGCGAGCGCTGACACCGGTGGAATAGCGTCAGCTGCGAGTATAGGTGTTTTATTTTAAGGGGGCCAAACCTGAGAAATGAGAAGTGTTGTCTAAGTAGTGGACAACCCCTTTAAAACTGCAGTCAATAGCAGTCTAAATGCTCATCAATTGGCATGCAGTAAAAGCTAGGGTATGACATACTCATGTTATGCGTGTCCTTCTTTTGACGTTCACGGACGAGGGCGCGCTTGTCAGCATCTGTAAGCATAACAAACAAGTTAGCCAAGACAATACTGCGGGTCTAATGGTTTGTTATGTCTAGGTTAAAGGGATACAGATTGTTAATAGTTTGTTTTTAAACATCGTGTTGTAAACTGATGTTCATGTAAATTTAAGTGCCTGCCAGGGAGTGGGCTGCTGCACTCTTTACTAGCAGACAGCATTTCAGATTCTGGCTTAATAGCTGAAAATAAATAAATATATATCTATATCTATTGAGGCAAGAAATTTAAGGTGCTAATAGGTAACAGTTCTAAAACACATTACAGTAAATTTACATGAATCTGCCAATATTGCCAGGAAAGCTCAAACACCTGATGTGAACTGCGACTCCTAAATCTTGCCCAAAGCTTCACGTCAGGGGAGAAAAGGAGAGCAATTTGAATTTAAATGCCTGATCCTTTGGTTCCTCCTGGAGAGAAGCTGCCACTGGAGATGTCTCACAGCAGTTTACATCCTCTCCTTATACAGGGCCCACGAATGATGAAACATGTTTAGTGTGTGTGTGTGAATTGGGGAAAATGACTGCTAGCTAATGTGTGACCCACTTAATGCCAACCTGTAGATCCAGGTGACTTAACAGAATACTGTATGAAGTTTGTGTACATGAAAGAACACCATTTCGTGCCATTACATAACTTGAATACACATTTTTAATGTGATTTCACCTTTGTATGCTCCAATTCTAATTTTCAGGTGTCTCCAAGCCAATGGGGAGAGATTTAGCTGCTATGTGGTCTCCAATACACAGTGTACAGAGAAGTGGAGACATGAGGAATTCCTGCTCACCCATCTCTGTGTAGCATATGTGAAGAAATGGAGGACACTATACAGCAGTACAGAGCAGTGTAGCTGTAAATCCAGCACTGGGGGAGGGAGATAAACACTTGCAAGAAAGCTGCAGCACCGTCTCTTCCACTCACTCTGTGCACTTCTACATAGTCTTGCTTGAATTAAAGGAGTTTTCCCCACAGTTGCAATCACATAAATAGATTCTCCGTCTCTTCTCTCAATGTTCTATCGAGAGAAGCAGGTTAGAATCTTGTTGTCACATACCCGCAACTATGTAAATCGCAAACATGCAGTCTTGGTATTGCCCACTCACGCTATAAATACAGAATATTACACAATGTCACAATTCAGCAGTCCGCGGTAACAGAGTGCCTGCAGACTAACCCAGAAACCCACCTTTTTAATTCTTAACTGAAAATTTTCAAATTTAAGGACATTTACAAAAAAAAAAAATAAAAAAAATTTGTAAATGTCCTTAAATTTGAACATTCAATTTTCAAAATTTTACAACTGTGCGGAAAACTCCTTTAATTCAAGCAAGACTATGGAGAAGGGCACTGAGTGAGTGGAAGAGACAGTGCTACAAAAACAGCCCTCCCCCCTTCCGACAGTATAACAGGTCATATCAAAGAAAGTGCAAAAGATGAACCACAGTTCGATAAAAAGGAGAAAATATTGTTGGTTACTGTTAATTTGTTAGGAGAGACTAAATACAGGAAATACCAACATGCTGGAAATAACAAAGAAATACAATGCATCTTGAATTAATGTACTACACAGGCCCAGTGTTTAACCCTCTTGATGTCAACCCGAATCCATCAATCCATGGGGCCCAAACCTTGTAATAACATTCCTTTTTACATAAAGGCCCTTTTCCAAATTCAGTAACCAGTTGATTTTATTTATAAGCTCTGGGAGTGAAGGGACATGATCCATTAGCCAATATTCAGTCATTCATTTCCTAGCCATGAACATAGCCATCTTACCAGATCCATCGGTAGTCAAGTCGTCAACATACCCCAGTAAACACACCAGAAAAACCCTTCACTTTTGTTTTGGCCAACAAATTTTAGATTAAAAAAAAAAAAAAAAAATTAAAACATGGATTTTTGTGATAACTCACCGTAAAATCATTTTCTCCGAGACGCTCATTGGGGGACACAGGTACTGTGGGTGTATGCTACTGCCGCTTGGAGGCTGACACTAAGTGAAAAAAAAAGAGGTTAGCCCCTCCTCCGCCGCCGTATACACCCTCGCCCCGATTGAAGGCGGAAACCAGTTTGGTGCAAAAGCAGTAGGAGATCAAACAAAAATCAGACAACATCAACCTTAATACAGGTAACATGCCTAGAAAATAGCCACCCTAGTATCATACCAAAATTATATTAATTAAATAAACAGAAGCCACTTGGCTAAAAGGGTGGGTGCTGTGTCCCCCAATGAGCGTCTCGGAGAAAAGGATTTTACGGTGAGTTATCACAAAAATCCATGTTTCTCCTTCACCTCATTGGGTGACACAGGTACTGTGGGACGTCCTAAAGCAGTCCCTGGGTGGGAAGTTGACTCACCGATCCAAGCTACATGCACCTCTTGTCTAAAGGTGCACCACTGCTGCTTGGAGAATCATTCTACCCAGGCTCGCATCCGCCGAAGCCTGAGTATGAACATTGTAATGTTTAGTAAACGTTTGCAGGCTGGACCAGGTTGCTGCCTTGCAAACCTGTTCCACCGAAGCCTGATGTCGAAGCGCCCAAGAGGCGCCCACTGCCCGAGTAGAGTGTGCTCTGATCCCTGCTGGAATCGGCGCTCCCCTGACGCGGTAGGATTTCTGAATAACCGAACGAATCCATCTGGCTATGGTCAATTTTGAGGCCACGAGTCCCTTCCTGCGACCCTCAGGGAGCACGAACAGCGCGTCTGACTGACGAAAGGGTGCCGTCCGCGACACGTACCTCCTGAGAGCCCTCACCAGGTCCAAAGTATGAAGAGCCTTTTCCACACGGTGCACCGGTGATCGACAGAAAGAGGGCAAGACAATATCCTCATTAATATGAAACGACCTTTGGTAAAAAAGGGGGAGCTGGTCTAAGAACCACCTTGTCTTTGTAGGTCAGGAACGGGGCCCGGCAAGATAACGCTGCCAGCTCCGAGACCCTCCTGATCAATGTTATGGCTACCTGAAACACCACCTTCCAGGAAAGGTATGACAAAGAAATCCTGCAGCGGCTCAAAAGGAGCTTCCTGCAGAACACTTAGGACCAGGTTAAGGTCCCAGGCGTCCAAAGGTGCCTTATAGGGAGGTACCAAGTGGGAGACCCCCTGGATGAAAGTCAACCTGCAAGTTGGTAGCAATCCTGCGCTGAACGAGGACGAATAAAGCTGATATCTGTCTTCTGAGAGAACTGGGAGACAGGCCTGAGAATTTCAGTGGCGAACAACCGTTGCCCCGGCAGCATGCAAAGAAAACCTTCCAGGTGTGGTGGTAAACTCGTGCCGAGGTAGGCTTTCGGGCGCTAACCATCGTAGCAACCACCTTGCGCCCGAACCCCGCCTGTGTCAGAATCCAGGATTCAACGGCCAAGCCGTCAAACACAGGGCCCCCCGTGTTCGGGTGGCAGATCGGGCCCCGGGAACGTGTAGATCTGGACGCTCTGGCAGGCGCCATGGCACGTCGACGAGCAGCTGCACTAGATCTGTGTACCACGCCTGACGAGGCCAGTCTGGGGCCAGCAGAATCACTGGCACCCCCTCTGCCTTGATTTTCTTGATGAGCCTCGAAAGCAGAGGCAGCGGGGGAAACAGGTATGGGAGGCGAAACTGATTCCATGGCAGAACCAGCGCATCCACGGCGATTGCCTGCGGGTCCTGGGACCGCGCGACGAACATGGACACCTTGGCGTTCACCCTGGACGCCATCAGATCCACATCCGGAGTTCCCCACCGTTGGCAAATCTGCTGAAAAACCTCTGAGTGAAGTGACCATTCTCCGGAAGCAAGCCCCTGCCTGCTGAAAGTCTGCCGCCCAGTTCTCTACCCCCGGGATGTGGACCGCCGATATCAGCGAGCGGTTCCTCTCGGCCCAGCGAAGCACGTGCCCTACTTCGCGCATGGTTTCCCTGCTGCGGGTGCCCCCCTGGTGATTTATGTTAGCCACCGCCGTGGCGTTGTCCGACTGAATCCGGACGGGGCGGCCTGCTAGAAGGTGATGGAATCGATGCAGAGTCAGCCGGATCGCCCGTATCGCCAACAAGTTGATCGGAAGGGTTGCCTCCTGCGGAGACCACCGTCCCTGGGTCATGTGGTGGCGAAAAACCGCTCCCCAGCCGAAAAGGCTGGCGTCGGTTGTGACCACCAGCCACTGATCGGGGGGGGGGGGGGAAGGGTTTCCCTTGAAGCAGGGAGGAACTGATAGGTCAGGCAGTCACTAGAGTGGTGGCCAGAGAGGACAACCAGCACTGATGATCGAGCGTGAATGGGTTCTTGTCCCAGGCTGACAAGAGGGTGTGCTGCAGGGGACGAAGATGAAACTGGGCGAACATGATCGCTTCCATCGCTGCCACCATTTTCCCCAGAATCCTCATGCCGAAACGGATGGTGTGCGGGACTAGTTCACGCAGTACTTGCACCCCTTGCCGGAGGGCTAGGGCCTCGTCTCGAGGGAGACTTACCAACCATCGACAAGTGTTGAAGGTCATCCCTAAAAAGGAAATTCTCTGAGCTAGAACAAGGGATGACTTCTTCACATTGACTAACCACCCTAAGCGGGCAAGAGTATCTAGCGTAATGCTGACACTTTCCTCGCATGCCTGCCTTGAAGGGGCTTTGACTAAGAGGTCGTCTAAGTAGGGGAATACTACTATGCCCCAGGAGTGCAGGATGGCCATGGGGACTGCCATGACCTTTGTGAACACTCTGGGGGCCGTGGCTAGCCCGAAGGGCAGCGCTGCAAACTGAAAATGTAGACAGTTGATGACGAAACGTAGAAACCTTTGATGCGGAGGGAAAATGGGGATATGCAGATAGGCGTCCTGGATATTGATAGAGGCCAAATACTCTCCCTGCCTCATTGCCGCTATGACTGAACGGAGAGATTCCATCCGAAAATGTCTGATCCTGATAAATCTGTTCAGGAACTTTAGATCCAAAACGAGCCTGGCCGTCCCGTCCTTTTTGGGAACTGCGAACAGGTTGGAATAGAAGCCCTGCGCCTTTTCGTTTTCCGGTACTGGAATGATAATTCCGTTGCGAGAGAGCGAATCGATGGCTTCTAGTAGAGCCCTTGCCCGGTATCCACTTTGGGAAGCTGGGAAAGAAAAAAAAAAAAAAAAAAAAAAAAACCAGCTCTGTCACCCATGCGTCGTGCATGAAAATGAGCCAGGCGTAGTGAAACCGGAGTAGACGGCCGCCTACCCCGCTGGAGCCGACTGACAAACGCCCCGAGTCATTTGGCTGAGGATCTTTGGGACCTGGATCCCCTCGACCTAGACTGGTTAGCACGCATCCTCCCCAATGGGTTGGCTCTATATGAGACCTGTCGGTCCCTATTGTGATTGGGACGCCCTGATGCGGTGGAGTTGGCCGCTGTCGTCCACCCGGGGTTGCGAAAGGTCCGAAATCGCGCCTGCAACTGGTGACGAAACGGCGGCTTGGCCTTTTGCTGAGGAATAAAACCACTCTTGCCTCCTGTGGAGTCGGAGACAAGCTGATCTAGCCTCTCTCCAAAACAGGTAGCCACACTGGTAAGGTAGCGCTGTCAAGGACTTTTTTTGAGGCTGAATCAGCCCGCCATGTCCTTAACCATAGAGCTCTCCTAATGGAGATTGCATTTGCGGCTGCAAGTGCTGAACAGTTGGCCGCATCTAAAGATGCATCAATCAAGTAGTCCGCCGCCATGGCTGATTCGGGATTTCTGATACCTCCGCTGGCAGGCCTAGGTCCTGCAAGGCTCTATTCAAAGTTTCTGACCAAGAAATCATGGCCTTGGCTACCAATGTTGCTGCGAACGAGGGAGAAAGCGCTGATCCCGATGCCTCAAACATTGAGCGAGCCAAGGTCTCTATGAGACGATCAGTGGGATCCTTAATAGAAGAACCACTAGGCACAGACAGTAAAGTTCTAGTAGCCAAGCGCGACACCGGTGGGTCCACCGTTGGGGATTCCGTCCACTTTTTACGGAGATCCGGGGGAAAAGGGTACTTCGCCTCGAGTGCCTTCTGACCAGAGAACTGCCTGTCCGGCCGTTCTCTGTGTTTTTGCATTATGTCCTCAAATTCAGGGTGAGTGCAAAATACTCTATGGGGACGCATGACACGCTTAAATGACACCTTATGGCCCGCAGCCAGAGTGGACTCATCCTCAATCCCCAGAGTCTTGGTTGACGGCTTCTGTGAGACTGTCAACCGTTTCCTGACCACCTAGCATATCTAGGTCCAGGGGCATATCCGAGTCATAGTCCGAGCCTTGTTCGCCATCGACTGCTGGTGACGGGGAGCGAGAAGCAGAGCTCACGGATGCCGAGGCACCAGCTGGACCGGGAGACACCGAGCGGGTTCATTTCCCCCAGGTCTGGCTGGAGTGAGAGTGGCCCCTGCAGGCCGGAGGCTCGTGTGAGGTAGAGGACCCCTCTAAGACAGGAGAGCCACTGTCTCTGCCCCTATCTGGGGCTCGAAGGGACTCGATTGCTCTCGTGACGCCATAGATTGCGACAGTGACAATGCCCATTCCGGGGGACCTGTTATACTGGGCTCGGTCGCAGGGGAGGGCTCCCGAGCGCGTTCGGACTCGCAGGCTTCGCATACCCGTTTGGTCTGCGCCCGCGGAAAAGCCGACTGACAGGAGATGCATGCAGCGTACAGGAACGCATGTGTCTTAGATTTTCCTGACATGCTGTATCTGACAGGTCTCCGTGCTGACAAACAAAAGCGCTGGGGGAGGGCGCACTTTGTTCCAGATAGCACGGCCTGTCCGCGGGGCTGGGGCGCAGCACTTACCCCAGTCCTGTGTCCCCTGTGTCCTCAGCGTGCGAGGCGCCGCTTTAATCTGCCAATAGTGCAGGCTGGCCCCCGGAAGAAAAAGAAGGATCCTAGGGGCGGCCAGACCTCCCGAAATGCTCCGGAACCGGATCCCTGGACGCTGCAGGAGCCCTCCTTGGCCATCCACCTCCGTCCAGCTCAGGTAGAGGGGAGGGGGGCCCTAAACGATCAGGACGGTGTAGGCACCCTAACTCCATCTAACCCACTGCAGGGGTGAGGAGAGGGACCGTCCGCCACCTTGCCCCCCCCGCAGTCCTTAGCATTGGTGGGGCAGTGGGGCCGCACGAACTACGCTTGTGCCTCTGTGCAGCCTGGAGTTTCCATACCCTCAGGTGGACAGGGCTAAGTCCGGCATCATGTCCCACGTTGCGGGAGAGGATACGTGGAGGGACACTCGCACGTGCTCGCCTGTTGTTGGTTTGGGGAGATCGGACCCTTTCAATAGGGTCCGTCACCCCTATCTCATCTTCATGTGAAAAAAGGGAACATCCGGAAAAAAAATCCCCGTTGCGGAAGAGGATACGTGGAGGGACACTCGCACGTGCTCACCCGTTGTTGGTTTGGGGAGATCGGACCCTTTCAATAGGGTCTGTCTCCCCTGTCTTATCTTCATGGGGAAAAGAAAAGGAAAAAAAAAAAAAAAAAAAAGGTCAGTCTTGAGACAGACCGACGTGTGCCTCCAACAGACACTAAGCAAAAAACTGGTTTCCGCCCGCAATCGGGGCGAGGATGTATACGGCGGAGGAGGAGCTAACCTCTTTTTTTCACTTAGTGTCAGCCGCCAAGCGGCAGTAGCATACACCCACAGTACCTGTGTCCCCAATGAGGCAAAGGAGAAATAACCATTTTTACGTGTTTTCCACAATGAAATGCACTTTGATGACAAACCAATTACTACAAGTAATGCCTAGATGCCGGCTCATTCATCAGACACAAATTGATTTCAATGTTTTAACACCTCTGCTTGCAGTCAAATGTTCTGTGCACAAAGTATTTTCTTATGATAAAATGTTATAGCGCTGATGTAAGTTTATGTACAGTATTAGATATAATGCATACTCATTTAAAGTACCTGTAAGTTCCCTCTTTAAAGCAAGGTCTGCTGGGCAGGAATTGCTGGTGACACCTACAACAGTATCATTTAGCTGCGAAGTATCACTGTACAGGCCCAAGTGGCTACTGGAAAAAGAAAGCTGCAAACAAGAAGAATGAGGACAGAAGTAATGTAACAATCAAGATAAATTATTTATGCAAATAGACCAAGACATGCGAAATACCCAGACTCATTCACTCAGGAATAGACATACCGTGTTTGGCATGGACAGGGCAGGTTCTGTGTACACAAACATGTCATCTAGACCGATGATGTTATCAAGGACTTCATCCATCTGAAAAGAGGCAGCAAAGACTTATTGATGGTCACTTACCGTACTCGGTCAATATTCACATATTTATACACAATGTACAAATATGCATCCACACAATGTACAAGTATGCATCCACACCAATCTTTTATTAAAATAAAGAATAATTATTTGTACAATCATCTAATCCAAAGCTGAAGAATGGTCCTTGAAGTCTGAGGCATCAATGTTTGTGTGGAACACTCTAAAAAGGATTTTACAATATGCACTTGTACAATACTGTGCAAAAGTGTTAGGGTACCGTTACACATAGCGATGCACCAGCGATCCCAATAACGATATGGATCGCTGGTGCATCGCTAAGTGGTCGCTAGTGAGCTGCCACACAGGCAGATCTCACCAGCGACATAGCAGTGGTCGGGGGTCGCTACTTACCTGTCAGACGAGGCCCGTCGCTCGTCGGCGCCACAGGAAGCCCAGCAGGAATTTGCCCGACGAGAAATGGCCCTGGCCGTTCTCGCGCGACCAGCTATCATCGCGGGGGAGCCGGTCGGAGGCAAGTATCAGACATAGCGATATCGCTAGCAACATCGCTGCTGCGTCACAAAAAACAGTGACGTTACAGCGATATCGCTACGTGTAACGGGCCCTTAAGGCAGGTGCGGAGAAAACCATACAATGTAAGAATGTTTAAAAAATAAAAAATAAAAAAAGTAGAAGGTTATTGATTTGATTTCGATTGATAAAAATAAACTATATGCTGTGACCAAACCTTGCCTTCAGAACAGCATCAATTCTTCTAGGTACACTTGGTGTGATCAATTACCACTTTCATGTGTGGGATGATATACAATCATTAACTGAAACGGCAATATCTGTGTATGAGGCTTAATACTGGGTGAAAACAAGTCTCAAAGACTGACCGTCACTTCCAAACAGAAAACAGGTGTGAACAGGTGGAAGTTAAGAGCCACTTCCATATGTAACTAGCAAACTAAAGCTGCACTCTAACGATATAGCGTGCAAACAAGGAATATATGAAATTAGAATTGCATTGCTGCTCTAGAAAAAAAACAAAAAACAAAGTTAAAGTGAAGAAACTTTGCGAATAATTTGGCCAATTCATGTGTGCCCAACAACAAGGTAGCCTTCTTTGCTGGGAACCTTATCAGAATGTGATATATCTTCCAGGCTGAAAGCCTGCATGATTCTCTCATCCAGGAAAAAAAACGATTGTCACACCCAGGAGAGAACGCAAATTGTAGATCTATACTAATTTACACGATGACTCCTCTGCCAGATCCAAGCCATAAGAAAGGTTTGGATTTTACTCCTTATATGAATGTATTTGTTACTGTTTAAGCACTACACAGTTTTTCATATATCAAATCCAAAATTTAACAAGCTTGTTCCATGCTTTTCCACACATACTCACAATCTTAATAAACAGAAGAAAAAAAAGGCAATCAAAAGGAGATTCTTCAATACAAAAAGTGAAACTCCTATATTATATAGAGACATTACAGAGTGATCTATTTCAAGTGTTTATTTCTGCTAATGTTGATGATTATGGCTTACAGCCAATGAAAACCCAAAAGTCATTATCTCAGTAAATTAGAATACCAGCTTGAAAAAGGATTTTAAAATCCAAAACGTTGTCCTACTGAAATGTATGTTCAGTAAATGCACTCAATACTTGGTCGGGGCTCCTTTTGCATCAATTGCTGCATCAATGCGGCGTGGCATGGAGGCGATCAGCCTGTGGCGCTGCTGAGGTGTTATGGAAGCCCAGGTTGCTTTGATAACAGCTTTCAGCTCGTCTGCATTGTTTGATCTGGTGTTTCTCTTCTTCTTGACAAAACCCTATAGATTCTCTATGGGGTTAAGGTCAGGCAAGTTAGCTTTCCAATCAAGCACAGTGATACTGTTGTTTTTAGACCAGGTATTGGTACTTTTGGCAGTGTGGGCAGGTGCCAAGTCAGTCTGGCAAAAGAAATTTCCATCTTCAAAAAGCTTGTCGGCAGAGGGAAGCATGAAGTGCTCTAAAAATTTCCTGGTAGATGGTTGTGCTGACTTTGGTCTTGATAAAACACAGTGGACCTACAGCAGGAGATGACGTGGCTCCCCAAACCATCACTGATTGTGGAAACTTCATACTAGACCTCAAGCAACCTTGGATTGTGTGCCCCTCCACTCTTCCTCCAGACTCTAGGACCTTGATTTCCAAGGTCTAGTGTGAAGTTTCCACAATCAATGATGGTTTGGGGAGCCATGTCATCTGCTAGTGAAGGTCCACTGTGTTTTATCAAGACCATACATTTCAGTAGGCCAACATTTCAGATTTTAAAATCATTTTTCAAGCTGGTGTTGTAAAGTATTCTAATTTACTGAGATAATGACTTTTGAGATTTCATTGGCTGTAAGCCATAATCAACATTAACAGAAAAACACTTGAAATACATCACTCTGTTTGTAATGACTATAATATATATGAGCTTCACTTTTTGTATTGAAGAATTGAAATAAAGAAACTTTTTGATGATATTCTAATTTTGTGAGATGCACCTCTGTACAATTTTGATTCAAGTGTTTTGCCCTTGTTGAGAAGCAATATCCTGAAATGTAGCCAGTTTTCTACAATGGAGTTCTACCTCTGCCTTTTAAATTTTTTTAAACTTGAAGATGGAAACCCGTTTTGCTGAATATCCAAATTATACAGGATGCTGTATGGATGTGGTTTTGTCAACGCGTTTTGAGGTGATCACACCTAGTCATCCACCACAACGATAGGGTACAACTTGTAGGAATGCGGAAAGAAATAAGAAAAAAATAAAAAAATAAAAAAAAACGCTCCTCCATGGTCATATGACCAGCACATCGCGTTATATTGTCGGGATAACACCTTTGCGCAAACTTAGAAATTGAATAGAAAAGTCAATTTGAAATAGGGAAAAGATATATGAAAAATAAGAATACTGGTGTTAGGAAATAAAAAAGGAGCAGAATTAGAGGTGGATATGGGTGTTTATTATACTAGTATGCTGGGACTGTGCCTTAGTGGTATGAGCTACTAGAGCTGGAGTAACTAAGTGAAGAAAAAAAATCTGCAAGAAAAAAAAAAAGGAGGTGGTAAGGGGGAGTTTGATAAGGAAAGAAGAAAAAGATGAACAAAGGGGAAAAATAAGAAAAAAAAAATATTTCAATATAAAAAAAAGGATGTGCACACGGAGTTTATTTGGATCTGCGAATTCTGTAGTAAAATCCGCAGGTTTAGTCCTGCGGTTTATCTGCCGATTTGCCTGTGGTTTTGCCCTGTGGTTTCACACCTCATAATGGATGAGGTGTGAAACCGCAGCATTTCTGCACAAAAGAATTGATATGCTGCGGATTGTAAACTGCAGCAAAACCGCGCGGAAAAATCCGCAGCATGTGCACAGCGTTTTCCAGTTTACCATTGAAACAGTGGTACTGTACAACGCACCTAAATCTGCTGCGGACCCGCAGCTGCAGAAACGCTGCGGATCCGCAGCAGAATCCGCACCATGTGCACATACCCTTAAATTGTGGAGTGCAGAAAAAGAAACTGCTTGTTTTTATGAGAGAAAAAAAAATATTGTGAAGACTTAAAAGCATCGTGAAGTAATGAAGGAGGAGACTATGCCTGCTTATAGCCATGACATTTGATACCTTAAAAGTTCTACACATGGCCAGAACCCAAAAAAAAAAATAAATAAAATAAAAATAATAATCAATGGGTCAATATTCTAAAAGACATTACACAAATTAAATTTCTATTAGTGAGTGAATGAGATATCATCCTGGCCTCCTTTATTACTTGGTCACCACTTTAATACACTGCTAAAAAAAAAAAAAAGGGAACACTGAAACACCACAACGTAACTCCAAGTCAATCACACTTCTGTGAATCCAACCTGTCCAGTTGTGAAGCAACACTGATTGTGAATCAATTTCTCATGCGGTTGTGCAAGTGAAACAGAAAACAGGTAGAAATTATAGGCAATTAGCAAGACAACCCCTTTAAAAGGATTGGTTCTGCAGGTGGTGACCACAGACCATTTCTCTGTTCTCATCCTTTTTGGCCACTTTTGCATGTAGTCATTCCTCTCGCCCATAGAGGTACTGTACAGCAGCATGAGGTGGTGTCTACAACCCACAGAGGTTTTTCAGGTAGTGCAGCTCATCCTGGATGACACATCAATGCGAGATGTGGCAAGAAGGGTAGCTGTGTGTCAGCACAGTGTCCAGAGCATGAAGCAGATAACAGGAGACAGGCTAGTACACCAGGAGGGCCGTAGGAGAGCAAGAATCCAGCAGCAAGACTGCTACCTCCTCCTTTGTGCAAGGAGGAACAGGATGAGCAATGCCAGAGCTCTGCAAAATGACCTCCAGCAGGCCACTAACAGCCATGTGTCTGCTCAGACTGTCAGAAACAGACTCAATGAGAGTGGAATGAGGGCGCTCCATCCACAAATAGTTGTTGTGCTTACAGCCCAACACCGTGCAGGGCAATTGGCATTTGCCAGAGAACTTCAAGATTGGCAGACTCAACATTGGCGGCCAGTGCCCTTCATGGATTTGTGAAGATTCAAGCACGTGTGACAGACTTGAGAGTCTGGAGACGCAGTGGAGAATGTTCTGCTGCCTGCAACATCCTTCAGCATGACCGGTTTGGCAGTGGGTCAGTAATAGTGTTGGGAGGCATTTCTTTGGAGGGCTGCACAGCCCTCCATGTGCGAGCTAGAAGCACCCCAACTGCCATTAGGTATCGGGATGAGATCCTCAGACACATTGTGAGACCATATGCAGGTGTACTGGGCCCTGGGTTCCTTATGATGCATTATAAGGCTAGGCCTCATGTGGCTGAAGTGTGTCAGCAGTTCCTGAATGATGAAGCTATTGATGATGTGGACTCGCCTGCTCATTTCCTAGACCTGAATCCAATGAAGTATATCATGTCTCGTTCCATCCACCAACACCACATTGCACCAGACTGTTCAGGAGTTGACGGATGCTTTCATTCAGGTCTGGGAGGAGATTCCACAGGAGAACATTCACAGTTTCATCAATACCATGCCCAGGCTTTGTTGGGAGGTCATACAGACACGTAGAGGCCACACACACTACTGCACATCATTTCTTCGTCTTGAGGCAATTCCACTAAAGATGGATCAGCCTGTAATTTGATTTTCCACTTTGAATTTGAGTATCGTTCTAAATCCAGACCTCCATGGGATATTAATTTTGATTTACATTGATCATTTTTAGGTTTTATTGTTCTTAATGCATTCCACTATGTAATGAGTACAAATTTGCAACTGGAATATTTCATTCAGTGATATCTAGGATGTGGTATTTTAGTGCTCCTTTTATTTCCAGCAGTGTAGTTCACCTAAACTTGCAGACAGGGCCGTGGAGTCGGTAAGCCACAGTTGCGACTCCGACTCCGGCTCCTTCATAAATGGCCAATTCATAACAACAAATTTACTGTTGTAAAATAAACATCGTGCTTATTCAGTTTCTCACCATCATATAAGTAATCAGACCACTTAGAGCAAAAACTACATTTATTAGAATACAATTAGAATATAGCAAATAACTTTTATAAACTTTTCTAAACTGTAAGTAAATATGCAATAAACACTTTTATGCAGTTAATAAGAAGAAATCTATAAATTTGTCCTCAGAAAAAAGTATTGCCTCTGTCAGATCCTCCTTCATGGATGCCCTCAAATCTGATCTAATTATTTTGAGAGCAGAGAACAACCTCTCTACACTAACTTGTGTTGGTGGCAAAGCAGTAACCACTCGGGCAACATCTCTGACAATGTCAGGATTCAGAGGAATCGCTTGTTGCACTGTTATTTTTGATGAACGGTCAAATTTCTCAATTTCTTTTAGTGCACATGAAAAATTCTGCTGAAATGTACTGGCTGTGTTCCTTGATGGGGATGACTCTTCTTCTATGCGGGAACGCTTTGCACGGTCCTTGTGATCCAAATATTTTTCGAAATTAAATTCTTCATCAGTTGATGAGGGTGAAGATGTGGCAGGACGACCAAATTCTTCTTGTTCCTCCTGACTGTTCTGTAGCCCTTTCATCCTTACTGCTATTTCAAACAGAGCTTCTTTTCCTTAGCTGTTGATCATCTAGTAGAATCCGATGCATTGGGTCTACATAAACAGCTGCCAAAAGAATGTTATTTTGTAATAGTAGCTCCTCTCTCCGTTTCATTGATGTAGCAATGCCACTTGCAATTAACCCTCCTCTTTGGGACAGGCGAAACATCAGGTTCTTCCACTCCTTTAAGAAAATACCTGGAGTTAAGTCCTCTGCTTGTAATTTTTTAGTCACTGTAAATGGGTGCTCTAGCAATTTTTCCAGCTCAGTCACCTGATTCCACTGACTTTCATTTAGCGTCAGTTGAGGGTTAGCCATGTCTACAAGAAAGGTTTTCAGTTCAACCAAGCGCTGAATCATTAAGTACGTACTGCCCCATCGTGTGGCTTGATCAATAATTGCCCATTTCCAGCACGTCTCTTCAAAATTGAGTCAACTTTAAGGGTTCTGGCAACAGTAGCCAATTTTCTCACCTTGCCAATCAGTGCAGCAGCATGTCCTTCTTGCAGACTGTCTCTTATAGCCAGCTGTAGCGTATGCACAACACAGCGCATGTGATGAATGAAAGAACATATTGACACAGTTTCAACAAGATCATCTAAACTATCATGTTGCTGTTCATCTGAAGCAACTTCAGTTTGCTCCTCAGTTACAATACTGTGTTCCTCTATTTCAAACATTTCTGTGTCTGTGGACCCAGAATGTTCTTCTAGCTGCTGGTCACCATCATTACTCTCATTCATTAGCTTAATAGTACTTATCATATTTGAAGCATTGTCAGTTACGACAGAAAGAACTTGCTCTTTTTTAAGTTCATAGTCTTGCAGAACCTTTTCCACCAAGACCTGGAGAAACTCACTGGTGTGAAGAGCTTTGGTGTCTTTTACTGCCAATGTCTTGGTAACCATTTCATTTTTGTCACAAACAAATCGGACATTGATGGCAAAATAGTTCACTCTGTGACGTGTGCAGGCATCCATTTTAAGAAACAGAAAGCGTCCCTTGAGAGTTTTTTTAAGTTCTTCCTTTTGTTTAAAAGCTTCTTCGATTACTAATTTTCTAATACTCTCTCTCTCCAGAGAAACACCAAGCTTGCGGGCCATTTCCCCATTCAGACACATAAAAGCTGGTCGTGAAAATAATGAAATAGGCACACTATCCTTTACAACAAGCTCTATGATCTGTTTTTTAAACGTATCTACTGTCATTGTCACAGTAACTTTGTCACTGACAAAATATCTTGCAACTGATGGCTGCAAAGTTCTCTGCTCCTTTGTTTGGCTGGAAGAGCTGGGCACTGGTTCATTGGTTTGGATGCAGTCTTTCTCATCCACTGCTTTCAGTACTTCTGGATGAAAGCGCTGTAAATGTCTCTTTAGATTAGAAGCTCTGGTAGGAGCATTTTTATCTTTGCCTGAATATGCACTCATCTTGGCTTCACAGCATTTGTTTTCGTCTGGATCATTTGTCATACACTGACAGACATAATGTTTTCTATCTTGAGTGATGGTGAAATGTTCAAATACAGCTGATTTAATGTGATGCTTCTTTGACATTCTCAGGTTTTTAATTCTGCATTCACAATCCAAATGACAATTGTTTTTCCTAAAAACAATTGTACAAAATTATTGCCAGGTCGTACAACTGATATAGTGGTCAGTAATACTGTTATTATTCCTCATGTACTCACAGTTAACTGATGCAAAGTTTGTTGAAAGGATAATACTTCTTACAGTCTTCCTCTTCTGAGTAGCAGGCAGCTGTGAGATGCTTGGAAGATGCACACCTAGTATGATCTAGTCTAGAGGAGGAGCTTTACTACTAAGAATTTGCAACACATTTTCACTTTCATACATTGTAAGTAGGGGGGTTGGGGCAGCATGAGGTTAACCAAGTATAAGATTAGATAAGGGCAGTGGAGAACAGTGACACACAAGAAGTAAGAAATGTCTCTATCTCCAGCAGAACTGCTTATCACTGTTGTTCATAGTTTGATAGAACATATATATATTTGAGTAACATTTATAAAATTCATATGAAAGTTCAATTATGAAATATTAATACATTTTTTTTTTAAAGCTGGAGTCGGAGTCGGTACATTTCTACCGACTCCAACCAAAACTAACTCCGACTCCACGACTCCGACTCCACAGCCCTGCTTGCAGATAATATGAACGAGATAGTTATCATATGAGGCAGCATAAGTGGCACCCAGGCAAACACTAACTGATAGACAATACACAGCAATTGCTCACCTCTCTTTCCGGGTTAGAGCATAGATTCATTCTCGCCATGGGACTGTTAGGTGCACTGTTTCCTGCTGAAGATGAAAGGCGTGCTTGGCGGTGGGCAGGAGAGGATGGAGCAGGAGGGGGTTTTGGAGATAGTCTGAGTGGATTTATTTGGGAGGCAAATTTGTTTCCATAAGTGTCTGATAGATAATCTCGAACCTTCTTGTCTCTAGACTGTTGTATATGGTAAGAAGTTGGGTTCTCCAAGTAGCTCTGAACCTGTGGTAGACAAAAGATTTAAATAGTTAGAATTATCTTAAGATGCTTGTTGTATTTTTTTAAATTATAAATGTTTCTAAAAAATTGAGAAAAACATGTGCCGACTCCTCTCCTTTCACAGGGGAAGCAAGAAGCAATCACAGGACCCCAGTTTTCAAGACATGCGAGACCTACATCATTACATCTTTAGGCCAAACCCAGGAATAGGCCACAAACAAATGTCTGAGATGTTAGTTTCTCGGTAAGACTCAAAAATGGATACAGGGAAAATGGGTTATAAAAAAAAAAAAACCACAACACACACACAACAACCTTATGGCATTGGAGATAAAACAGCATAGCAAGGCAGCATGGTGGTTCAGTGTTGCCTTGCAGCATTTGGGACCTGGGTTTAAGTATGACCAAAGACAGTATCTTAGCAAAGACAGTATCTTAGCAAGTTTTCTTCCAACATACCGTACATACCGATCAGGAACTTTAAGAATCCCAATGGAAACATTTGGTGATGACAATGTCTGTAAAGTGCTGTGGCACTATAAAAGCAAGCATTTTAATTAAATTGCCTTGTTCACGATCTATTGGCCATTGCTGAGAACTGCAGTGACATTATTTGCAAAGAATAGTGTTGAAGTTGCTTTTGGAAACCTCTGCCTCCCTGGCAATGGACAGAGAAGCCAACTATATGCACCCCGGCTTTATCAGCGCACTGTGCATGCCCACGTGGAGGCAGTGACTCAGGACTCAACCAACTCTGCAAATCTGACAGCTGGCTGTGCCCTACATTACTACTGCCTACCTGGGCATGTGCGGTGCACCGATGAAGGCGGAGTGCATATACCCGACCTCACTGCCACTCAACAGTATTTGGGCGTAGTTGGACCTCACTGGCTGATGCCAGATCTGACCTGACACTGCTGAATATCTTCTGATTTTTATGGGAAATAAGTATGTGGTCTTTCATCTGCCATACTAAATTTCCTGGGCAAACTGCATCTTCAAACCTCAAAGTTGCCTATTTTTTTGTTTCATCAATGCCGAGCAAAGAAGGCAGATACTTATTCATCAAGCAATATCAGGAGGGTTTTGTGGATTGGCTCCAAATTTATTCTGCTGCAGGATAACACCACCAAACAAAGTCAATGTCATTAAAATCTATATTCAGCAAAAGAAAGAACAAGGAGATCTGGAAGTGCTGATATGGTCCTCACACAGCCATGAACATAATCATCATCGACTCTGGCTAGGATTGTATAAAGAAGCAGAAGGATCTGCGCAAAACTACATTCACAGAATATCTGTGGTTAATTTTCCAAGAGGTTTGGAACTACCATACCTCCCGAGTTCCTTCAAAAACTGTGTGCAAGTGTGCCTAGAAGAATTTTTGCTTTGATGCCATTTTGAAAGCAAAGGGTGGTCACCACAACAAATCTGGTTTGGATGTAATGTTCTCTTGTTTATTCCTTTTTTATCAATTAACAAAATGCAAACTATTAAAGTGTTTTTCTCAAGTTGTGTCTTGAGCAGCACACAGCATTTCAGTCTCCTTACTTCATTGTTGGTAGGCTGACACTTTGCCTTGATTGATAGTTCTGGTCTGACTGTTGCATTTCAGTGTGGCTGCAGTACTGAAAGCCTGGCTGCTTAGAGGAAATTAGTTTTATTCCTCTCGGCACCCTCCAGCTTTCAGTCATAGATGAGCGGCTGGTGGAGCGTCAGTCATAGCTCAGCACAAAGTGAGCGGCAGCTGTAACCTTGCACCAGAACTGACAGCTGGCTCTGCAGTATATCAGTACTGAGTTGACTATGTCAGTTCCAGCTGCCATTCACCAAGTACTGAGTGGTTACTGAAGCCACGTCTCTATGACAAAGCAAGAGGCTGCTGAAAGTGCAGTCAAACGGCTTCAAATTGCTGTTAATCTGCATATTGACCCCATAAATGCAGGTTAAGTGTTTTTTTAATTTACAGATTCCCTTTAAAGGTACTGAGAGACATTAATGGTCTTTCAGTGCTTCAGAGATAATCTGGAAAATGCGGATAGTGCAGGCCAAGGTATTGTGATTTTGCAGGACTGATAAGAGCTCCATCCAGAGCAGAGAACGAGTGGAAAGTGAGCAGCTAACTGCGGTAACTCATAAGATAAAGGTGATGGCCTAAACCTTAAGGTAGATTAGCAATATCAGATCAATAGGGGTAAGATAATCGGCACGCCCACTGATCAGCTGTTTCCAATGCTGGCTGGAGCTATGCTGTTCAGCTCATAATCCCATTTGGCCGCATCAGGCACTCCCCCCTGATCAGATAGCGATGACCTATCTTAAAGGACAGGCCATCAACATAAAAAGTACTGGACAACCAGGATAACGTCTATGCCTGGACTGTAGCTACTGCGCATACTTGACCATGCTCTGGTTGCTGACCTTTGGCAACAAGCGGTAGACTAGACAAGATAGGAGGAGAATGACAGCACATAGAAAAGGCAAGTCAGTTGCAAGTTTGCTGACTTTTATGCAGTCTACCCATTGCATAACATTAGAATACACTTTTAACACTTCTATTTTAAAAAAACCTTCTTACTTTGCAGCATTTTTTAGATCTGCCTAAAACTTTTGCACAACAAGGGCATAAATACTAAATAAATATATTTTACAAAACAATAACTTTCTGCAAGCAAATGAGGTTCTCGAAAACCCACTCGCATGTCACAGATCAGTTTTTAAATACCCATTAAGGAGTTCTGTAGAAGAATTTTGTCATGGATTTTACTTCTGCATAAAATTTAGCACTGAAATTTTTACCTTCAAGACCTCCATCGGAACTGGTGGTGGAGGTTGAAAAGAAGCAGGTGTATTGATGGCCGGCGAAGAAGTGGAAGGCATGATGTGATGCGGCATGAAATGCTGCTGATGTTGTAGCTGTATTCGTTCACGTTGCTCTTCCTGCTGAGCCTGTTCTTTCATCAGCTGCATACGAAGACCAATTCTGGATGCCATGGTGGAAGGCCACTTAATAACCCCTGCAAGAAAGATTTGTAGCTCATCATTAGAGTGAAAACAGATTAGTTATTTGTAACCCCAATATCTCAGCACAATCATAATGTCAGAACGGTGTCAGCAAAAGTGCACGATACCCTTACCTATTTACTCAGGTCGCACAAGGGCTATACACCATTATAGCACTATGAGGTTTCACATTGTTAAGCAAGACACTTGTACAAAAATATGTGACTTTGTACAGCAGGTGAAAAGTATTAAATATGTCAATTTTCTAAGTAAATATTTCTCTAAAGGTGCTATTGACATGAAATTCTCAGACCAGATGTCGGTAACAGTTAGTGATGAGCGAGCGTGCTCAGGAGTTATCCGAGCATCTGGGAGTGCTCCTAGATTATGTTTGAGTCCCTGCAGCTGCATGATTTGTGGCTGTTAGACAGCCTGAACACGTGCAAGTATTGCCTGTTTGTTAGAGAATCCTCACGTGTTCAGGCTGCCTAACAGCCGCAAATCTTGCAGCCGCAGGAACTCGAACATAATATGAGCACACCCAGATGCTCGGGTAAGACGTTATCTGAGCACGTTCGCTCATCACTAGTAACAACCCATCCAATCCACAAAGAAATCAAAATTATGAGTAATGAGAAAAGGTACAAGGAAAATGTATGGAACAGATGCAGAAAAAGGTGCAACAATCCATGGAAAATCATGACAAAATGAAATCCATTAGTAAATAGAAAACAAGCCTGCCACTTAGTGAAAAATAATATCAGCTGGTTCAACTAATGGCCTATAAAAAGGTGTCTCATTGCCAAGGTGCCACACAAGAAACCTCTCATGATGAGCCGTCTCATGACTTATGCAACCTTATTGTTGCAAAACATATTGATGGCATTGGTTACCGAACAAATTCCAAACTACTGATGTTTACAGTAAGCACTGTGGGGGCCATAATCCAGAAGTGTAAAGAAAATAAATTTCACCATAAAGGGTTTCAGGATTGGAAAGAATCAGAGATGTCCAAGAGCCAAGGACCACCTGTGGAGAGCTACAGACAGTCCTGGAATCAACAACCATTTCAAAGAAAACTATAAAAAGTAATGCACGCAACCTCTGTATGAACGCTCACCATGCAAGACTCCAGTGCTGGACAAGAAGCATGTTTGAGTTTAAGGTTTGCTCAACAACATTTAGACAAGACTGAAATAATGGGAGAATACAGTCTCGTCAGAGGAGCCTAAAATTGAATGCCATAATACACACCATGTTTGAAGGCTAAAAGGCACTGCATATCAACCCAAAAACACCATACCAACAGTGATGCTTGGAGGTGGGAACATTGTGTGGAGTGGTTTTTCAGCACACGTCACCTCCAAACTTCATGTAATTGAACGAAGGATTAATGGACAAATGTAGCAAGATTTTTTTTTAAATAAATCTGCTGCCATCTACCAGGATGATGAAGATGAAACGAGAATGGACATTTCAGCAAGACAATGATCCTAAACACATAGCCAAGCAAACTCAAGTGGTTTCAGAGAAAGGAAATAAAGCGGCTAGACTGGCACAGTCAATCACCTGACCTGAATCCAATAGGAAATTTATGGAAGGAACCAAAACATTGCATAAATTAATAGCACAGGCAAGATATATATTTTTACACACTTCTTTTCCTGCCTCCTGAACTTATCATCCACTCTGATAAAACAGCACAAAACGATACTGGACAAAGCAATACAGCCTGCAAGCACAGCAAGTTAACAGGGTACAGCTTCTATTATACTCCATGGAAAGGAGCAGGGGGAGGAGGAAGAGTAAGGAACACTCAGCAGTGAGACTGTGCTGCAGCTTCAAGTAACTGTTTTATGTCATTACAGAGTTGGATTCACAGCAACATAGCTCAGCACTGCTGTATAAATGTTCCCCATGCCTCTGCTGCTTCTGTCTGTGGTACAAACAGGAAGAAAAAGAGCAGAAATGTGTTGCTTTTCTTTATTTTATTTTTTTAAAGAAAAGATTGTAATGCTTTGCGGTTGTGTGACACTTGGATAGAGCTAAATATGGATTTTGATAATATCCTACAGTCACTTAGTAAACTGAAAAATATGTTGACTGTTCCGAGAGGGACCCAAAACAAACTTCAAATGCAACCTTGAGCTACGGTACTTACAAAAAACAAAGATTACTGTTTAGACTGGCCTCCACAGTCCTTAGACTTGAATATTACTGAGAGCTTATACATACACTACATTATGAGCAAAGAAGCATTCTGCAAGGATGATGGGAAAGAGTTCCTAAAACGGAATACTAAAGCCTCATATAGACAGACGTAATGCGGGCTCCCTTTAGTATCTGTATTAGGCTGACTTCACACGTCCTGATATTTCCGATACCGGAAAAACGGTACCGGAGATAGCTGTGTGTCCATTTGTCATATCCGTGTGGATACGCACCAGAGCCTAGTATTGAAACAATTTGTTTCAATTTTAACCCTAAGACTTTAAAAACGCACACGGATGGCACACGGACGCCATCCATGTGCAGTACGTGTTGACACGGACCCATTGACTTGTATGGGTCTGTGTGATCAGTACATACGCACAAAAAAGGATGTGATGACGTGTGGAGCACACGGACACACGGTCCGTGAGAAGACACAGACATGTGCACAGACCCATTCATTTGAAGTGTCAGTGTCTCCGGTACGTGTGAAAATTGTCACCACACGTAGTGGAGACACTGAGGTGTGAAAGAGGCCTTATGTGCGCAAGGTGGGTCCATAAGGTGGCTTTTAATAACATGAACTAACATTAGCATGGGGAGCCATGCGGCACTCGAACTAAATGGTTGTAATAAGGATGCCAAAATTCACCAGCATTACGGTCATCTAAACGAAGCCTGAGCTTGCTAGCTTTGAAGTTTGGGATTTTGGATTGATAAACTGAAAGCGCAAACCTTCACTTATTGCAAAATCAATGCCACTGGAATTCAGCAAACAATCACGAGGTACTGAAAAATTGCAGAATATATCAGTTTGTTCCTTGCTGGAGGAAAGTCAACAAAAAGTGAAGTTTAACCCGAAATCCAAATGGTCACATATAGCAAGTAGATAAGTTGGGCAATCCTGAAGAGAAAGTACCGGTAATCCAAAGTGCAACTCGTGCAGATGGAGCATATTTATTGGGAAGACAATAACTGGTCTTGGCACGCAGTTTGTACCTTCCTTATTAGGTTCAAATAACAATGGCAATAAAAAAAAAAAAACAGTCATATACCACAAGACCGGTACTGATCAGTCTGGCGAAGCACTTGGTTTGTGCTTTTTCTAGAAGTTTGATCTTTGGTACTAAAACGCTTTGCATGTGACTATCACAAGCCAAGTCCACCAGCAACTGATATGACCTAAGGTAGGAAAAAATGATGCAAACTAGATTTTCAAGAGGCCTTCTGAGAAGGATTCAGGTTTTCTAAAACCACTCGTTCTACCCGCTTGGAAATTATATAGATTATTAAAGTTTTATTTTTCCTGGAAATCCCTTTGAAGTTTTATTTTATTTTTTTTACCCCAGAGAGGATTTAGCCGCACATCATGTAAAGTAGCGGAGTAACTCTTTAATAAGGATATATGAACAATAGGTCATCATTATCAGTTGGCACCCTGTACCCACCACCATCTGCTATTCTCGGTGCTGACGACAGCCAGATGTTCCAACGCCCGGGTACTGCACATTCTCCACTATATGAAGGGCTAGGAGTTGGTCTGAAGTACTAGCCACGGTAATTACACAGTTTTATCTTGCTGCCCATTGTGTTGGATAGTCAATGCAACCCTCTTCTTCCACTCTTAACAGACTGATGTAAAAAAAATTGGTTATTTTTTAGAGCTAATGTACATGACTTTTTTTTTTGGGGGGGGGGGGTGATGGAGAGGGAGAACAGATGCATTTAAGATCTTATGACATTTGGATCGATTTTCATACTACTTCACACTTTGGAAGACCAAGAGACAATTACTTTTTTCAAGGAATGCACAGTGCTACATAAATGTTGTCATCTTCACTTCATACTATGGGTCAGTACGATTATTGATAAAAAAAAAAAAAAAAAAAAAAGTACACATTTATAAATTTGTTAAATTACTTTTACACTAACTTTTTTGTTATAAAAAAAAAAAAAAAAAAATAATATATAAATTGTGTGGTCAAATTGGTCCACTCCCCCTAATGCAGCTGAAAAGACAAGAGCCACCACATGCAATAGAGTGCTTGCAAAATAGAAAAATAAGTGAGATATTTTGTTAATTCTGCATAGGTTAATCCTGGTATAATCTGTAAAGGATCTGGATCACAAGTTAGCTGGTATCACTCGGGTAAACACCACTAATATGAACGTCTGCTTAACTCGCCATTGAAGTGAAAAGATAAGGAAACCATCAAGTCATTGCTTCCATCTATAACTCGTCAGTCTTGATTTTTACCACTAGAGGTCACTAAATTCACAAATGAGAATTTATAAATAATTAGTGCTTCTCACTAAATTAGACTATCAAAAAGTACATTTTAGGCAATGTTGATGATTATGGCTTACAGCCAATGAAAACCCAAAAGTCGTTATCTCAGTAAATTAGATTACTTTATAACATCAGCTTGAAAAATGATTTTCAAATCCGAAATGCAGGGCTGTGGAGTCGGTGCTCATTTTGGTGGAGTCGGTATAAAATGGTCCGACTCCTAAAATATATAATAAATTGGGTACGGTAGTTCAATGCAGGATGTGCTGAATATTTTTTCATAGGAATTTGGGAAAGTTATGAAATGTCCTATAAATGACTGTTCTATTCCTGATCTAAGGCTACATTCACACACAGCGTTTTTCCTGCATTTTTTGAGGATACGTTTTTCAGTTGCAAAAGCAGATCAGCTTTGTAAAAAACTGCATCACCTGAAAGGTTTTTGAGCTCATAGATAATGTTTTCAATAGCAAAAGCAGATTAGAAATCTGCTCTGTCTATATATCCATATCTGTCTATCCATATCATCATATCTGTACCAAAAAGAATGAAAGCCGGGTAGCACACAGACTAACACTCCTTTTTTTTTTAGCACCAGTCAGGTACACCTCATAGCTGCCCAAAAGGACGCCCAGGACAGGCATTGCTCGTCTTCAGTAACACATCAACATCAATTGATAGTTGGAATAAATAGACTGCATTCACCACATCTTCTTAAAGCCTGTTTCACACATCCGTTTGTCACCATCAGTCAAAATCTGCCGTTTTGCAAAAAAAAAACGGATCCACCATTTTTCTTGGCGGATCCGTTTTTTTCCCCATTGACTTGCATTATCGGAGGATTTTGACTGACGGTCGTCCGTTGCATCCTTATTTTTGTGGATCCGCCAAAATTTTGGCGCCCGCTGACATCACCGGACAGACAATGAAACTTTTTTTTGTAGCCGGATCTGCATTTTTGCCTTTTGCTACATATTTAACCCTAAATCCAATCTGGCTGCTGGAGAACTCTCTCTCGCCTGATTGCCCGATCTCACCGCCAGTCCCCGCAGCGTTGCCCGATCTCTCCTCGCCGCCAGTCACCACGAGATTGCCCGATCTCAAAGATGCCCGCGGCGATCGAGCCCCGCATTCGTTCATGGAGGTACTCTTGCAATCCTGCGAGATCGCAGCCATACTTTAAAAGGACACTTTAATTCATGGCGCTTTCCTCCTTTCACGGATCCGTAGGTCGCTGTCATCCAATCTTCGCTGAACGGCAACGGATCATTCCCCCCCCCCTTTAGCGGATTTTAGCTGACTGCCAACTACGGATGTGTGAAAGAGGCCTTAGGTGCAGGCTTTATCTTCAAGTCTAGGGGTGTGCAGCTTGAGGTTCTGCAGCAGCTGAGGTGTGCAGTATGAAATTCTGCAGAGCAGTATGAGGTTCTGCCCCCCCCCAGGTTTGATCCTGGCTACGCCCATAGTGTGAATGTAGCCTGAGGATCTAGGCTGTCCTAGCTGAGATAAGTCATAGTGTATATATATATATATATATATTACATATACACACACACAGTACAGACCAAAAATTTGGACACACCTTCTCGTTCAAAGCGTTTTCTTTATTTTCATGACTATATGACTATGAAAATTATAGATTCACTCTGAAGGCATCAAAACTATGAATTAACACATGTGGAATTATATAATTAACAAAAAAGTGTGAAACAACTGAAAATATGTCTTATATTCTAGGTTCTTCAAAATAGCCACCTTTTGCTTTGATTACTGCTTTGCACACTCTTGGCATTCTCTTGATGAGCTTCAAGAGGTAGTCACCGGAAATGGTTTTCACTGCACAGGTGTGCCCTGTAAGCAGGGCTGTGGAGTCGGTAAGCCAAACCTGCGACTCCGACTCCTCAATTTCCCTTACACCGACTCCGACTCCAACTCCGACTCCGACTCCACGACTCCGACTCCCACACATATTGCTTATATTTAAGTGAAAAATTTATTGTAGTACAATGTGAACCTCAGACATTTAATCATTTTTATGATCCAATAATCAAGATATTTAGATAGAACAGAATATATATTGGTGTACTACCCGGTTTTCATTCTTTTTGGTACAGATACGATATGGATAGACAGATATGGATAAATGGATATATAGATAGAGCAGATTTCTAATCTGCTTTTGCTATTGAAAACATTATCTATGAGCTCAAAAACCTTTCAGGTGATGCAGTTTTTTTTAAAAAGATGATCAGCTTTTGCAGCTGAAAAACGTATCCTCAAAAAACACAGGAAAAATGCTGTGTGTGAATGTAGCCTTAGATCAGGAATATAACAGCCATTTATAGGACATTTCATAACTTTCCCAAACTCCTATGAAAAAATATTCAGCACATCCTGCATTGAATTACTGTACCCAATTTATTATATATTTTAGGAGTCGGAGTCGGTCCATTTTATACCGACTCCAACTCCGACTCCGACTCCACCAAAATGAGCACCGACTCCGACTCCACAGCCCTGCCTGTAAGGTTTATTAAGTGGGATTTCTTGCCTTATAAATGGGGCTGGGACCATCAGTTGTGTTGTGCAGAAGTCTGGTGGATACACAGCCGATAGTCCTACTGAATAGACTGTTAGAATTTGTATTATGGCAAGAAAAAAAGCAGCTAAGTAAAGAAAAACGAGTGGCCATCATTACTTTAAGAAATGAAGGTCAGTCAGTCCGAAAAATTGGGAAAACTTTGAAAGTGTCCCGAAGTGCAGTGGCAAAAACCATCAAGCGCTAAAAAGAAACTGGCTCACATGAGGACCGCGCCAGGAAAGGAAGACCAAGAGTCACCTCTGCTGCGGAGGATAAGTTCATCCGAGTCAGCAGCCTCAGAAATCGCAGGTTAACAGCAGCTCAGATTAGAGACCAGGTCAATGCCACGAAGAGTTCTAGCAGCAGACACATCTCTACAACAACTGTTAAGAGGAGACTTTGTGCAGCAGGCCTTCATGGTAAAATAGCTGCTAGGAAACCACTGCTAAGGACCGGCAAAAAGCAGAAGAGACTTGTTTGGGCTAAAGAACTCAAGGAATGGACATTAGACCAGTGGAAATCTGTGCTTTGGTCTTATGAGTCCAAATTTGAGATCTTTGGTTCCAACCACCGTGTCTTCGTGCGACGCAGAAAAGGTGAACACATGGACTCTACATGCCTGGTTCCCACCGTGAAGCATGGAGGAGGTTGTGTGATGGTGTGGGGGGTTTTCCCTCTCTGGGGCAGAAAATTGGGTAGGAGCACACACCATTTCATTCCGTGAAAACATTCTTTTATTAAATACATGCAGGTCCCAAATTTTACACACATACTACAGTGTGATTTTACCGTACGCCGGACATGAATTGCCGGCTTTTCAAAGGACACCGGTGCAAAAAAAAAAAAAAAAAATGGTGCGAGTGCTGTGCGATTTTCTCACACCCATTAACGAGTCCCGTCCAAGATACGCAGCATGCTGCAATTTTTTTTCCCTCAGTCCGATTTCAGTTGAGGGGGGGGGGGGGGAGAAGAAAAGAAAAAAAAAGGGATCGCAAATGAGATGTGACCCAATGAATAACATGGATTTTGTCGGATTGCACTTGTCCATATTTCTCGCGAGTATGAGCCCTAACAGGAGAAAATGGACCATACAATTTGTTGCGCTATTTCTCCTGAGTACACCGATACCCCATATGGGATACAAAACTACTCATGGGCGCATGACAGGGCTTGGAAGGGAAGGGGCACCTTTTGACTTCTGGAACACAGGTGGATTGACTTAGATTTTGTTGGCAACATTTAAATCACATTTATCCGGCGCTCTATGCTGAGCACTTACATCGTGGTTTCCATCTAAATCTCCGAATGTCGTGATTCAGATGAAACCCCCGAGGGATCCATTCACTATAATGTGGCAACAGAATTAATCTGGACTCTGATCAGCACTGCCCAAAACTGGTCAACTGCCGTATCATAGGCCAGACAGCATCCACAGTGCCTTCATCTGCCTCCTTATAGGGAATCTTCTGCCCGGGGTTCAGTCTAAATCACGTATTTCAGAGATTTACACAGAAACACCGGTGTAAGCGTTCAGCGCAGGATAAATGCGAGTCGAGAAATAATGCGATCTTTGAGAGGCAGAATGAACAAATTAACAGCAGGTGAAGAATTGGATTTTTTTTTTATGCAATTCCTTGTGCGGTATTCGTGATTAGATGACTATTCTCCGGGTTGTGGTGCGATTACAGCGATATCAGATTCATATCTGTTTTTAAGTTTGGCTGCTGTCAGACTATTTTTCTTTCTATAATTCAGCCGACAGTCATGTGAGGGCTTTTTTACGGGACAAAGACTTTTTTTTTTTTTATTGGTACCATTTTCGGGCACACAACATTTTTTGATCGCTTTCTATTCTGATATTTGGGAGGCAGAATGAACAAAAGCCAGCAACTCAGGATTTTTTATGCCATTCTCTAAGTGGTAAAAGTGAGACCACTTTATTCTTCGGGTACGTACGATTACAGCGCTACCACATTTCTAATCATTTTGTATGATTTTACACAATAAACTTACAAAAAAGAATCATTTTTGCATTGCTGTATTTTGTGAGCACAAACTTATTTTTCCGCTGATGAAGCGATATGGAAGCTTTTTTTTGCAGGACAAGATGACGTTTTCAGCGTTTTTATTTAGATTCCACTTTTTTTCGATGGTATGATGAAAAAGCATAGATTACCACTTTTTTTTTTTTTTTTTACTGTGTTCACTGAAGGGGTTAACAGTTTTAATAGTTCATTGCCGCGATACCAAATGTGCACTCTTGTTTATTTTTACATATATATGTATTTATTGGAATAATTGCTCATTTTGGCATTTTGTGATTTTTTTTTTTTTAAATTCGTTTATTAAACCGTAAGCAGTTATATAAAACACACATTTAGTGCAAGATGTTAAGCTTGATACACAGTATATACATGCTCCGATAACATGAAAACGTGAAGCATAATATATACATCAGTTGTGTGTAAATAAAGCAGACATAATATCAATTGAATCACAGTAATGTTGTGTTATGTTATTACACCAGTAATAAAACCTGCCTAGCTTCTAAACCGTACCTACATCTACCAAAACATAAACTACTCCGCAGCCTACGTCTATATAATGAGCAGTTTACTGTGCGGGCCTCCGCTCTGCAAAGTGAGAGGAGTTCCACCTCTCCCAAATCTTCCTGAATTTGCCCGGGCACCCTCTATTCTGATACAGTGTGCGTTCATATGGGATAATCGAATTTACCAGAGTGATCCAAGACCCAAGAGTAGGGGGTGAATTCCCCATCCACCGTAATGCTAGTATCTTCCGTGCCATGAACAGTGTCTCCCGTAGAAAAATTACAACATAATGACCCCATGTTTCCTCATCCCACACTCCAAACAAACAAATCAGTGGCTCAAGGGGGAACTGGGGTTTGTACCAAGGATGTTAATAATGACGTCACCCCTCTCCAGTATTGCGCAACAACAGGACAGCACCAGATCATATGAATAAAGTCTGCATCTATTGAATGACATCTCAAACATTCCGATGACGGATATCAGCCCATCTTAAAGAGTCGGATTGGAGTCAAATATGATTGATTAATAATATACAATTGTATCATCCTGTTGGCCGACGGAGATACCCAGATTGGTGACTCCAGGATTTCTTCCCATTCCTCACCCTGTGTATTTGGGATGAGCCTCTCCCTTTTCTTCTTAACGCAATCTAAGGAACATTAAGTCCCCACTGACAACATATGTATATAGAGAGGAGAGGAGTACTTATGGCCTTGGCCTGTCCAGCTAAATAATATAGAAAGAAATCAGGTAACGCTGCCCCTCCTTCCCTCTTGGGCCTCTGCAAAGTGGTTAGTTTAAGTTTGGGCCTGGCTTTCCCCCAAATAAAGGATGTGGTTTGGGAATTCAGATTAGCAAAAAAGGATTTGGGCACCACCACCGCGCTGTGTTGAAGAAAGTAGCTAAGCTTGGGGAGTAATATCATTTTAATTAGATTAATACGTCCGGCTACAGACAGTGGAAGTTTACCCCAAATCGCGAATTTACCTTTGACCGTCTCCAGCAATGGTTGTATAGAGTTGCAGATCAAATTTACTACCCTGCGAAATATGAACACCCAAATATTTAAGACTGGTTACAATGGGCAGTAAGGAGAGAGTCTCAAGTCGCGGCATTGGAGCATGGGAAAGAGGCATCAGAGCAGACTTCTCCCAGTTTATGTATAGGTCAGAATATCTACTGAATTTATTTATGGTAGTGATCACTCTTGTCAGGGTCTCCTCCGCTTTGTCCATAAATATCACCATATCGTCAGCATATAGGCCTATGGTATCCGTCCGACCTGCTATTTCTATACCAGCAATATCAGGAGAAGATCTTATACGAATTTGCCAGCGCCTCAATAGCAAGAGCAAAAAGGGCCGGGGAAAGGGGACACCCCTGACGAGTTCCCCTATGTAGTGAAAATGATTCAGATATGGAGTTATTCACGATGACCCGTGCCTTGGGCTTCATGTATAAAACGTTGACCAATTTTTTGAATCTATCACCAAATCCATACCACTGCAAACATGCACGGAGGAAAGGCCATTCAAGCGAGTCAAAGGCCTTAGCCGCATCCAGCGATGCCAGTGCCCATTCATTATCTGGTACCAGAGAGCTATATTGGACCACTGACTGGACTCGTCTGATATTTATGGAGGTGCTCTTCCCCGGCATAAAACCCATCTGATCTGGGTGTACAAGATCTAATATAACTGAATTTGCTCTTTTGGCCAAGATTTTTGTAAAAATTTTTATAATCCACATTTACTCGTGAGACAGGCCTGTAAGATCCACAATCTAAAAGGATCCTTCCCCTCCTTTTTAAGAACTATTATATTGGCCTCATAACAGGACTCCGGCATGCATCCCCCCTCCCAAATCTCACAAAACACCGTCAGCAAAAGGGGTGCCAGTATATCTTGATATTTCCTATATAACGCCACAAGAAAGCCATCCGGCCCAGGGGCCTTCCCGGAGGCCATGTCTTTTATGGAGTCCTCTACCTCCTCCAGAGTAAACTCTGCATCCATAAAGGCCTGTTGGGAAGAACTTCGCGTAGGAAACTATATATCTGACAAATAATTTAGACACTCCGGGCCATCCACATCAGTTTTAGAATTGTACAATGAACCATAATAGTCAGAAAAGCATTTTAGTATCTCCTCAGTTGAGGAAACCAAAGTACCACCCGAATCACAAATCTGTAGAATTGTGTTAGTTGCATTATGTTGTCGTACTAAGTAGGCCAGAAATCTACTTGCCCGATTCCCCATTTCAAAATAAGACTGCCGGGCAAAAAATAATTTACGTTTCGTCTTGGTGTCAGTGTATTGAGCATATAACCTTTGAGCGGTCAGCCATTCTACCCTATTACTATTAGTTTGATCCGATATATAGGCTGCCTCCGAGTCTTTCAGACGTCGCTCCATCTCGCCATCCTCCTCTGATGTCACCTGCTTAATGTGAGAAGTCGTAGAGGATAGACAACCCCGTAAATAGGCTTTAAGAGCATCCCAAAATACATTAATATTTCGGGGTGGGACGAGACGAAGCAACGTAACTGATCTATCGTTCTATCAGGGGACGTCATCAACTTCAGGCAAAAACTGTTCAGCTTCCATGTTATCCTATTACTCAATGGCCCATATTCAAGCCTGAGAATAACTGGACTATGATCCGAAATCCCCCTACTTCCATGTTTAATATCATCCACCCACGCTGCCAGACCCAAAAATGTAGTCTATGCGAGACAGAGCATTTAGTGGAGGAATGGCAAGTGTATTCCCTCATCTCTGGATGGCGCATTCTCCATAGATCCAGTCACCCACTACCCGCCATGAATTGTGACAGTTGGGGATGTGCCCGGGGGGGGGGGGGGGGGGGGGGGGTCCTGTATTCCATCACCTAGCCTCAATTTATCAAGACGGCTATTCATGACCAAATTAAAAATCTCCCATGCAGATGACATGTGCGTCTGGGTAATTTAAAGCAAAGCTCATTGCCTTCTGATTAATTGATATATTGGCCGGAGGGGGATTATAAATACAAAGAATGACATATTTCTGAGAATTAATCAGCGCATGCACGAACACAAATCGTCCCTCGGGGTCCTTGCGGGCCTCCCACTGAACATCCCTATGGATTAACAGTGAAACCCCCCCTTGAGTAGCTGGTGTGAAAAGCATGTACCCACGGTTTCTGTACCCATTGAACCGTATCTCTGGTCAGGTGCATCTCTACCATAGCCACAATGTGAGGACGATAATGTCTAATTTGTGAGAACACCTTAATTTTTGTTTCGAGGGGTTTTTATGCCTCTTACATTCCAGGTCATACAAATCAGCTCAGAACCCATTCCCCTGCATCTGTATATGATGCATAATGGTGCCCAATCCAGGTGCAGAGACCCCACACAGATAGCAGAATTTGGCGTCGGCTGCGGCCTCCATCTAAACAACTATAAAAGTTAAAACTTTTGAAAAAGAAAAAGCAAAACAGGAACCTAGTAACATAGGCGTACAGTCTTACGCCCCCATCAAAAGATAAACAAGGGGATACCATCACTGAGTACAGCGTCTGGTATAGCTGGTATCTGGGAACTCACCGAGAGAGCTCCAATTAGACCGTTAATTAAGAGGATCTGAAGCAACAGCTTCCACATTAGGATTCTTTCGCAGGGGATCCCCTGTGGGACCGCAGCCACTCTTCCGCTGGATCTGTAAAAAATACGGAGGAACCCTCATGAACAACCCGAAGTCGGGCCGGATATATAATCGAGTATACAATGTTCCTGTCCCTGAGTCGTTACTTGACCTCGGTGAATTGTGCCCGCTGTTTCTGCAGTTCCATAGAGAAATCCGGAAAGATGGAAACGACAGCATTGTCGAACTTAATAGGACTTTTCAGTCGTGCCAGACGCAGAATGGTATCTCTGTCCTTACAATTAAGCAAGCGAGCCAGGAAAGGTCGAGGTGGGGCCCCCGGAGGCAGCGGTCTTGTAGGGACCCTGTGAGCTCTTTCAACAGCGAACAATGAGGAGAATTCATCCCCCAGAGAGGTTTTAAGCCAATCCTCCAAAAACTGCTCAGGATGCTGACCCTCCGAGCGCTCAGGCAGACCAACGATACGGATATTATTCCGGCGCATTCTGTTTTCCAAATCGTCCGCCTTTTGCTTCCAAGCATTCATGGAGCCCGCCACCTTTGTTAATTTAGCTTCCATGGGTGTAATGGTATCCTCCACCTTGGACACTCTCGTCTCCACCTCTGTAATGCGTCCCCTCATGGCCTGCATGTCCTGACGAAGTCTCCCCACCTCCGTATAAACATCCTCAATTTTCTCCATCAGGGATGTCCTGGTCAAGGAGATAGCCTGCATCAATTGCTCAGATGCTTGTTTAAAGGTCAGTTCCTCCTGTTCCATCTCCTCCTCACCCCCAGAATGGCGATTTTTGCGCTGTGTTTGAGAGGAAGTGCTCCTATTATGTCATGCACTTTCAGCGGGGTCCGGTCTAGCAAACTCCTTTAGTTTCTCCGCTGCCGCTCCTGACCCTTTTAGTCGGCTTATGATTATCTGCAGCGCGGTCAGATGGAGCAGCTGAAATGTGTGGCCTAGGTATCACCACCAGAGATGGAGAATGCAGCAGGGCTGGAAACAGTTAATTATATATCAGGCTGCAGAAGGATGCCTCAGAGATTATGAGGACGGCAACTAAGTACGGTGCAAGTCTTTAGGGCCGGGGGAGGGAGAGGGGGGCCCCACAAAAGCAGCTGCAGTAGGGAAGGGTGTACTGAGCCTCCTCTAGTTATGGCGCCAGCCGGCACAGTGAGAGGGTTATAGGAGAGGAGTACCGCGCAGGGCCCACTTTTTCAGGGCACTCAACGCGCGTCTCCTCCGATTGCTTGTGAGTTTCTTCACTGCCCGGCGGCAGTGCAGCAACGTGAACCGGCGCTGCAGCTCTCTGTAGCTGAGCCGTGCGCCCAAGATGGCTGCCGCCTCGTGGGGAAGCCGGCCGTCCGCCCGCTCCCGTCTCCCCCGCCGCCCGCTCTCATAAGCCGCCTCTCGACCTGCCGCGGGGTACCCGATATCCAAGAATGTCCAGCCAGCTGTATGTAAGCCACAGGAAGGGGGTCCCGGGTTCAGGATCTGCAAGGATAATGAGGAGCTCTCCTTACCAGCGTCCTCCCTCTCTCACGGCATAGCCACACCCCCGGCATTTTGTGATTTTAAAAATCTTTGTTACTACTTTTGTACCTAGTGCCTTTATGGGACTTTACGTTTCATAGTCCTGATCACTGGTATAATGTATTATACCAATCAGTGCTGCACTGACAGAACACCTCTTAGACCATGCTCTGCACATGGTCCAACAGATCGCTGTAGCTGGCCTACCCAGAGGTAGTCATGATGATCTTGCAACGACCAGGCCCTCGCGATGACATTGTGGGGGCACCTATCAGAAGGGAGAGGGAGCGATCACCATCTCCTAGCCTACTGAATCTTGTGATCAATATTGATTGCAGCATTTAGGGGGCTAAATGTCCTGGGGTGGCCCAGGCACCGCTTCTGCTGTAACAGAGGGCGCTCAGTTAAAACTTACACAGTGTTCCCGGGGGAGCGCAAGTTTACGTCATAGGTAGTGAATCCTTTCTCGAACATGATGTAAACTGAAGGTCGTGAGAAAGTTAAGGGTACAATTTTGGGGTACATAAAGAAGAAATTTTTTTTTTAAAAAGCCCTCTATGTCAATTAACATGTGGGTTAAATAATTTTATACCAAAAAAAAAAAAAACACAACACCTTCTCACCTAGATGTGCTTTAGTCCCTTTTTTTTTTTTTATTTTCAGACGGGGTAATACGAGAAAATGGATCCCATATGTGTTCGGAAGCTAGTTTGTGCACACAGTATGACTTGGAAAAGGAAGAAGTGCGCAATTTAACTTTTGTCGCTCAATATTGGCTAAAATAGATAGCGTTTGCAGGACCCCAACGGTGCCAAACCAGCATGGCTACTCGCAGTTGACTTCATTTTGGAAACTACCCCCCCCCCCCCCCAAGTAATTTATGTAGGGATATAGTAAGCATTTTGAACCCACATATAATTCATTGAATTTTATAAAAGTTGGTAGTAAAAATGAAAGTTGGCTAAAATGTAGCTATATCCTCAAATTTTCGTCATTTTCAAAAGGGGTAAAAGGAGAAATTGTGGTGTAAATTTTTCTCCTGATATGCCAATACCCCATATGTAGTCCGAAGCTACTGTTTGATCACAGTACAAAGCTCAGAAGGGAACATGCACCATTTTGGAGTGAGATTTTGCTGGAATGGATTGCAGATGGCACATCACATTAGCAGAGCCCCTGAAGAGCCAGAAACTTCCAAAACTGACCATATTTAACAAGCTACACCCCTCAATGAATTCACATATTTCACCACTGAAAAATGAAATTTTTACCACTAAAATGTTTTAACCCCAGAATTTTCATTTCACAAAGTTATAGGTAGTGATGAGCAGACCTACAGAAGTTTGGGTTTGACCAGACTTAAAAAAAAAAGTTAGGTTTGGGACCCGGATCTGACCAGTATAAAAGTCAATGGAGACCCGAACTTCAGGCTATAAAATGTTTGTAGTAACCACAACACAAAGGAGCAGAAAAAGGAAGCAAAATGGGTGTAAGAGCAGGACAATTGCCCAGCAAACAAATATGGATTGGGTGGAAAAAAAAATTAAATAAATAAAACACACGATAACCAGCGCAGGTAGAGCAGACAGCTGCTAACTGCAGCCTTCAGCTGTCTGCTTTATCTTGGCTGCTTATCAAAAAAGAAGCCCCCCAGTCTTTAAGTTAAATGAAGAAAAAAATTGGGGTTCATTTGCCCCCACCCTTTTTTTGATAACCAGTCAGCATAAAGCAGACAGCTGGGGGCTGGTATTCTCAGGCTGGGAAGATCCATGGTTATTGGGCCATTCTGGGCCTAAAAATAGCAGCCCCTCAGAACGAGACTTCATGGTTCACTCCCACTCAGCATCAGGCACGGAAATTCTCATGCTCATACCTGCTGCTGACAGCAAGTAACCCTATTGAGTCTCATTCGGAGAACGATCTGCGTGGCCAAAAAATAAGACGTCATTGCTCCCTGCCAAGCTGGATACCACCAGAGCGACGTTGGATGGAGCCATGGACTCAGTATACAGTGCTTTCTGGAGAGCACCCATAACAGTGCCTTCCAGAGAAGCATGCCAAAAGCAAACTTTTACTTTTCACTAAAGTTGCATGTATAATTGAAAGCTCTGCTATTGTGTTTTATTTTAAGAGAAAATACATTATGTATCAGTTCTTTTCTAAACTGAGCCTCAGTATTCAGGTTCAATTGTTGTGCTGGCATATTACGATAAGCGGATTTTGGGTTGCAGTTTGGGCACACCGTCTCTAAAAGGTTTGCCATCACTGCCATTAAGCTACTGTGCTGTGCAGTCCTGTGCTTCTATTCCATCTAAGGCTATGTGCACACGCTGCAGATTGGTATCTGCAGAACCGCAGGTAAAATGACCTGCGGTTTTGCCCTGCGGTTATCACCTCTACAATGGAGGAGATTGTAAACCACAGCAGAATCCACAGAAAAGAAGTGACATGTCATTTCTTTCTGCGGATTCAAAACCGCAGCTTTTCCGCAGTTAAAAGTCAGCAGCATATGCACTGCAGATTGTAAGTCACAGACTTACATGCTACTGTACACTGTCTGCAGAACTGCTGCAGATCCGCAGCGGCCAAAACCGCAGTGGATCCGCAGCAAAAACCGCAGCGTGTGCACATAGCCTTACTGTAGGTGTGAGCAAGCTGAGCAATTATTTTTGCTGGTGGTTGTGGCTCCCGGTCCCAGACAAACGTATACAGCAACCAATATGCACCTCCTCCAGCAGCAAAGACCTCGCTGGTTACAGAATGGCAATAGTCACTCAGACAGGAATCTGTATTTACCAAGTGCTCTTCCTAGCCGTACAAAATCTCTAATGGCTGGTAACTATATAGTTTTATAAAGCACTAGCTGAAGAGCCCGAGGTTGCCCAGGCATAGTAACCAACTACTGTTTTATATATATATATATATATATATATATATATATATATATATATATAAATAATTTATCTGAGTGTAGAGCCCCGCACACTCCACATAGCCACATTTATTATAATATTCCACATCATCCCGTCAGCCAGAGCTACCGGACTACTACCCCTAATATCCCACATCAACCCATCAGCCAGAGCCACCAGACTACTACCCCTAATATCCCACATCATCCTGTCAGCCAGTGCTACCGGACAACTACCCCTAATATCCCACATCAACCCATCAGCCAGAGCCACCAGACTACTACCACTAATCTCCCACATCATCCTGTCACAGCTGCTGGACTACTACCCCTAATATCCCACATCACCCTATCAGCCAGAGCCACCGGACTACTACCCCTAATATCCTACATCATCCCGTCAGAGCCACGGGACTGCTACCCCTAATATCCCACATCACCCCATCAGCCAGAGCCACCGGACTACTACCCCTAATATCCCACATCATCCCGTCAGACAGAGTCACCGGACAACTACCACATCATCCTGTCACAGCTGCTGGACTACTACCCCTAATATCCCACATCACCCCATCAGCCAGAGCCACCAGACTACTACCCCCAATATCCTACATCATCCTGTTAGTCAGAGCTACCGGACTACTACCCCTAATCTCCCACATCATCCCGTCAGAGCCAGGGAACTGCTACCCCTAATATCCCACATCATCCCCATCAGCCAGAGCCACCGGACTACTACCCCTAATATCCCATCAGCCTGGGGTCAGAACCAGAGCACTGAGTGGATTTGCCCTGACTTGCATACCAATGATCCCTTTAATAGAAGCCTGGGATCAGAATCAGAGCGCTGAGGGATTTGCCCTAACTTCCATACCGGAGATACCTTTAACCCCTTACCTACAATTGACGTAATATTCCGTCCATGTGACCATGGACCTAATTACCATGGACGGAATATTACGTCACCATGATCAGCGGCGCCCACGTGGTGAGCGCCGCTGATCGCGGCCGGGTGTCAGCTAATTATCATAGCTGACACCCGGCACAATGTGTCAGGGGCGGTCACGGACCGCCCCCCGACACGTTAACCCCTTGCACACCGCGATCAAACGCGATCAAGGTGTACCGGGGGTTAAAGGGAAGCATCGGCAGGGAGGGGGCTCCCTCCGTGCTTCCCTGAGCCCCCCACAGCAGCGCAATGTGCAGCGCTGCTGCGGGGGGCTCCTTTCCTCCAGGCCCCCGAATCCAAGATGGCGACGGGGGCCTTCGGGGGCCTGAGGAAGCTGGCTTCCTCAGTGCCTGCAAAGCGCAGGCATGAGGAAGTCTGCAGCAGTGCCTGTGACAGATCGCTGATCTGTCACAGTGATCTGTGATGTGACAGATCAGCGATCTGTCACAGGACAGTGATGTCCCACCTGGGACAAGGTAATAAAGTAAAAAAAAAAAAAAAAAAAAAAGTGTTATAATAATAAAAAAAAAAAAAAAAAAAAAAAAAAAAAAAAAAAAAAAAAAAAAAAATCGCTAAATAAATTAGTAAAAAAAAAAAAAATATATATATTCCCCAATAAATCCATTTTTTCAAAATAAAAAAAAAAAAAACAATAAAAGTACACATATTTGGTATCGCCGCGTCCGTAATGACCTGCCCTATAAAACTGTCCCATTAGTTAACCCCTTTAGCGAACCCCTTAAAAAATAAAAATAAAAAACGAAGCAAAAAATAATGATTTATTATCATACCACCGAACAAAAAGTGCAATAACGCGCGATCAAAAAGACACATATAAATATCCATGGTACCGCTGAAAACGTCATCTTGTCCCGCAAAAAACGAGCCGCCATACAGCGTCATCCGCAAAAAAATAAAACAGTTATAGCTCGCAGAATAAAGCGATACAAAAATAATTATTTTTTATATAAAATTGTTTTCATTGCAAAAAACCGACAAAACATAAAAAAACGACCTAAATGAGGTATCGCTGTAACCGTACTGACCCGAAGAATAAAACCGCTTTATCAATTTTACCGCACGCGGAACGGTGTAAACGCACTCCCCCAAAAGAAATTCATGAAACGCTGGTTTTTGTTCATTCTGCGTCCCAAAAATCGGAATAAAAAGCGATCAAAAAATGTCACGTGCCCGAAAATGGTACCAATAAAAACGTCAACTCGTCCCGCAAAAAATAAGACCTCACATGACTCGGTGGGTCAAAATACGGAAAAATTATAGCTCTCAATATGTGGTGATGCAAAAACTACTTTTACAATAAAAAGCGTCTTTTAGCGTATGACAGCCGACAAACATAAAAACCGCCATAAATAGTAAATCAAACCCCCCGTTATCACCCCCTTAGTTAGGGAAAAATAATAAAACTAAAAGAAAATGTATTTATTTCCATTTTCCCGCTAGGGTTAGGGCTAGGGTTAGGGTTAGGGCTGGAGTTATAATTGGGGGGTTTCCACTGTTTGGGCACATCAGGTGCTCTCCAAAGGCAACATGGCGTCTGATCTCAGTTCCAGCCAATTCTGCGTTGAAAAAGTCAAATGGTGCTCCTTCCCTTCCAAGCTCTGCCATGCGCCCAAACAGTGTTTTACCCCCACATGTAGGGTATCAGCCTACTCAGGACAAATTACAAAACAACTTTTGGGGTCCAATTTCTCCTGTTACCCTTAGGAAAATAAAAAATTGGGGGCAAAAATATAATTTTGCGGAAAAAAATGTTTTTTTTATTTTCACGCCCAGGCATTATAAACTTCTGTGAAGCACTTGGGGGTTCAAAGTGCTCTCCACACATCTAGATAAGCTCCGTGGGGGGTCTAGTTTCCAAAATCGGGTCACTTGTGGGGAGTTTCAATAGTTTAGGTACATCAGGGGCTCTCCAAACGCACATGACACCCGCAGACCAATCCATCAAAGTCTGCATTCCAAAACGTCACTACTTCCCTTCCGAGCCCCGACGTGTGCCCATACAGTAGTTTTCTCCCACATATGAGGTATCAGCGTACTCAGGACAAATTGGACAACAACTTTTGGGGTCCAATTTCTCCTGTTACCCTTGGGAAAATAAAAAAATTGGGGACTAAATGATGATGTTTGTTGAAAAAATACGATATTTTTATTTTCACGCCCGGTCGTTATAAACTTCTGTGAAGCACTGGGGGGTTCAAAGTGCTCACCACACATCTAGATAAGTTCCTTGGGGGGGTCTAGTTTCCAAAATGGTGTCATTTGTGGGGGGTTTCTACTGTTTTGGTACATCAGGGGCTTTCCTAACGCGACATGGTGTCCGATCTCAATTCCAGCCAAAAACGTCAAATGGCGCTGCTTCCCTTCCGAGCTCTGCCATGCGCCCAAATAGTGGTTTACACCCACATGTGGGGTATCAGCATACTCAGGATAAATTGCACAATATCTTTTATGGTCCTGTTACTTTTGGAAAAATAAGAATTGAGGGTGAAAAGATCATTTTTGTGGAAAAAATATGATTTTTTAATTGTACTGCTGTACGTTATAAACTTCAGTGAAGCACTGGGGGGTTCAAAGTGCTCACCACACATCTAGATAAGTTCCTTGGGGGGTCTAGTTTCCAAAATGGTGTCATTTGTGGGGGGTTTCTAGTGTTTTGGTACATCAGGGGTTTTCCAATCGCGACATGGTGTCCGATCTCAATTCTAGCCAAAAACGTCAAATGGCGCTGCTTCCCTTCCGAGCTCTGCTATGCGCCCAAATAGTCATTTACACCCACATATGGGGTATCAGCGTACTCAGGACAAATTGCACAATAACTTTTAAGGTCCTGTTACCCTTGGAAAAATAAAAATTGGGGGTGAAAAGATCATTTTTGTGGAAAAAAATATGATTTTTTAATTGTACCGCTGTACGTTATAAACTTCTGTGAAGCCCTTGTGGGTTCAAAGTTCTCACCACATATCTAGATAAGTTCCTTGGGGGGTCTAGTTTCCAAAATGGGGTCACTTGGGGGGTTTCCACTGTTTAGGTACATCAGGGGCTCTCCAAACGCGGCATGGCGTCCGATCTGAATTCCAGCCAATTTTGCATTGAAAAAGTCAAACGGCGCTCCTTCCCTACTGAGGTCTGCCATGCGCCGAAACAGTGGTTCCCCCCCACATATCAGGTATCAGCGTACTCAGGACAAATTGCACAATAACTTTTGCAGTCCAATTTCTCCTGTTACCCTTGGTAAAATAAAGAAAATTGAACCTGAAGTATTTTTTTTGTGAAAAAAAGATAAATGTTCATTTTTTTTTTTAATATTCAAAAAATTCCTGTGACGCACCTAAAGGGTTAATAAACTTCTTGAATGTGGTTTTAAGCACCTTAAGGGGGTGCATTTTTTAGAATGGTGTCACTTTTGGGTATTTTCTATCATATAGACCCCTCAAAGTGGCTTCAAATGTGAAGTGGTCCCTAAAAATAAAATGGTGTTGCAAAAATGAGAAATCGCTGGTCAATTTTTAACCCTTATAACTTCCTAACAAAAAAAAATTTTGGTTCCAAAATTGTGCTCATGTAAAGTAAACATGTGGGAAATGTTATGTATTAAGTTTTTTGTGTGCCGTATCGCTGTGATTTAAGGGCATAAAAATTCAAAGTTGGAAAATTGCGAAATTTTAAAAATTTTCGCCAAATTTCCGTTTTTTTCACAAATAAACGCAAGTTATTTGAATGCAATTTTACCACTAACATGAAGTACAATATGTCACGAGAAAACAATGTCAGAATCACCGGGATCCATGGAAGCGTTCCAGAGTTATGACCTCATAAAGGGACAGTGGTCAGAATTGTAAAAATTGGCCCGGTAGTTAACGTGCAAACCACCCTTGGTAGTGAAGGGGTTAAGAGGGAAGATGTGCCTACAGGATGGAGGATGTGTGATGGGTATATGGGCGGGGGGGGGGGGGGGGAATTCATTTTTGTCATGTGCTCTGTGCTCCTTTCTGGGGTGCAGACAATGGCTGGGAGCTTATGTTCCGGGAGATGCTAGATTTCTCCCACCCGGTCAGTGTCTGCTGAGGTGTTGTGGAGTGGGAAAACTGTTGCTCATAGCAACCAATCACAGCGCAGCTTCTTTTAAAAAAGCTCTGGTGAAATGAAAAACGCTTCGTGATTGGTTAGAGATACACACATACATTCATTTTTGTATATGGTATATAGATATAAATCATGCAATACAGAATTAAAAGATTAAGAAGCTGGTTAAAGAACAAGCATAATAAAAGGGTTTTACTATGAAATAAGTAGATGATCCTCCACATGTTCAGAGATCTGAGATGGGAAACAGGTTGTCCAACTATACATGGCTTTCTGATTGTACAGTAAGTGTGTACATTGTTAAAAAAACAAAAAGGAGATGTATCTGCGGGCTTCAATCACGAGCTCCAGATGATCTCATGGAAACTCCTTTAGCTTATGCATTTGTGAATTAGAAGTCTTCAAACAGTAAAAATGAGGTTTGGGTAGCACCAAGGAGAAAATTGAAAACATTTCCAGTAATCTGGGCAAAAATTTAAGTTTTAGGAAGAACTTGCATTAGATACGAAGTAACTACGAGAAGCATTTTGCGTCATTCCCCTTTTCTGGACATGTATGGGAAAAAAAACTGACAAATGGGTGTTACCTTTTCACATGTCAAAGCTACGTAGCAAGTTCGGTGGATACGGACAGGGACAAAACTCTAAAGAGCGGTCAGTTATTCATTAATTTTCCATAGGGATAGCACAAAGCTGAGATCTTAGTAAAGATGCCCCAGCATTGTTAATTCATGGAAGTACAAGCATTTATGAATAGACATCAGGAGCAGATGTAGGTGCCTGAAGGTTGTAAAAAGGTTTTGTTTTTACTTCCGTTTCGCATTCTTTTCTAGCTTTAATACAGGAGAGCGCAGATAACCACTGAGTTAGCATGTCTACTTGTCAGGTATTCCAGTGTCTGGTTGTGCCACGGACTTGCCACCTTTTCTATGCAATAACCCAAAGAGGCATACAATAGGATTTTACTGCCAGACTCTGCAGCGATCATATCAGGACAGTCTCCATTGTGATCCATGAACCTCACACCCGTGTATTGGAGGAATACAAATCAAGACTAGACGCCTGGTGTCATCATCCATCACATTCCCTTAGTGTGTACTGTCATTCTGAACACTCCGTACATTGTGGAGACTGTAAGGCTGTAACAGGGGTCCAGGATTTATAGGATCATCCCATTTATTAACCGGAAAAAGGTTATTTAATATCTAGGCCATTCATTTACAGAGTAAGCAGTGCAATCCTAAACTCAACAACAGGTTGTGCCACCATCTACATCACTTACTAGAGGTAAACGTTTAATTTCAATTACTAGAGGTGCTTTCATGTTCGTCTTAACAAGGGTTTTCATCATAAATAAATAAAAAAAAAAAAAAAAAAAAAATTAAAAAAAAGCAGCAGTTGAGCTTTTTGCCATATTGGTGAAAGTATTCTTAGGCTGGTTTCACATTAGCATTTTTTTTTTGCGCAGCGCATCCGTACCTATGTTTAACATGGTGTACGCATTGTCTTGTGTTTGCATGCGTTCGTCTGCGTTTTCGTGCGCATGAGTTTTTTTCAAGGTGTGTGTCTAGGCGCACCAGAGGCAACCTGTTGCATTTTTATGTCCGTCCAAAGGCATAAAAAAAGCACACGTACGCTTGCTCACGGAATGCGTCAAAACAACGCATTATAGTCTATGGGAACGCAGGCGTGCACATGGACATACATACACATTCGTTTCAAGAGTAAACATGGCTAGAAACTGGTTAAAATGCAAGCGCACAAAAAACGCAAGTGCATGCAAAAACACATGTGCGTTTTTGCATGCGTTTCTACTTGCGCACAATGCGCTGCGCACAAAGACGCAAATGTGAAACTAGCCTTAGACTGGTTTCACACATCCTGGAAAAACCAGTACCTGAGAGATCAGTGTCCGTTTAATACTTGCAGCACACGTGTGCAGGTATCAGTACCACACGTACCAGCACCAGGGAAGCAGTGATAAAGTTAGTACTGTTCGTCAGCGCTGAAGATGGCTCGCATCATTCACCCCCTGGTCTGCTGGTGATTAGGGGAGATTGAGGAGTTATATCCAACTGATAACAGTGTCAGCAGCTCCCATCAGCCCCAACCTGCTCTCACTATTACCGGCAACAGATGTAGGCTGATGGAAGTAGCAGTCCCATCAGCTGCCATCTGCTGTCACTGTTATCAGTTGAATACAAGTCTCACCATTCTCCCCTGCTCGCGCTGATTGCCGGCAGAGCAGGGGAGAATGATGCAAGCTGTCTTCAGTGCCAGGGAACAGCACTAACTGTACCGCTGCTTCCCTTGGGCTGGTGCGTGTCACACGGATGTGTGTCATCCGTATGCGGGATGTTTTGCGACCAGTGTTGCTGAAAAAAAAAAAAAACCACGGACATCAGCATATTTTGTCCACAGAAACACTCTGACATGCACATACCCCTCTTCACTTGAATGGGTCTACGTTTGTAAGTCTCTCCGGTATATGTGAAGACAAAACAGTCAACACAGACGTGTGAAAGAGGCCTACAGGGTGTTTCCCATGATTGAATTTTATCACCAACAGGATAAGTGATAAAAGGTTTGAGTGAGGACCCCCACCAAATAATAGAACAGGAGACCTGAGCTTCTATTCTTTCTGACTATACAACGGCTGCGAAGACAAGCCAGTAGCAAGCACAGTGCCACGCCATGCAGTCTCTATGATCACGAAACAATCACTGACCTCAGGGAGACCAGTCAAAGAAAACACTGCGGCAGCCGGCAAAGGCGCTCAGTGAAATCCTAGGTGCATTGCTCCCTGGGAAACACGAATATGCAAATAAAGTCCGTGGAGCCTCAAACACGGGACTAGCCAGATCTTCCTCCAGGGAGGCACCCAGCCAAGGAGTGGCCACTTAATATGGTGGTAATGGTGGTTTCCGAAAGGAGCCACTCCTTGGCTGGGTCCTTCCCTGGAGGAAGATCTGGCTAGTCCCATGTTTGAGACTCTTAAATGAGGCTCCACGGACTTTATTTGCATATTCGTATTTCCCAGGGAGCAATGCACCTAGGATTTCACTGATTGAGCGCCTTTGCCAGCTGCCGCAGTGTTTTCTTTGACTGGTCTCCCTGAGGTCAGTGATTGTTTCGTGATGTTGGTCTACTAGGCATTGCTCCCACCTAGCCAGAATCCTACTCCACACTGATGAGGGGCAACACCCCGAAACAGCTGTCTGTGGATGAATACCTGGCCTTGGTGTTTCCCTTGTCATATCTGTAAACTCGTAAAGAGCTGGATATTGACTTAAAGGGCCACTTAATATGGTGATAATGGTGGTTTCCTAAAAGAGACACTCCTTGGCTGGGTCCTTCCCTGGAGGAAGATCTGGCTAGTCCCGTGTTTGAGACTCAAATGAGGCTACACGGACTTTATTTGCATATGCAATCTCTATGAGAATAGTGAGTACAGTAGAGGACAATGCTTAATTTTTGTCTTAAGCCCCATTGACATTGAATGACGCACAAGTTTCACGGTCAACCAATGCTCCATTCAAACTGCTCCTTATATCAGTGGGCACTCAGGATCATGGGGTTACAGTAAGTGGGGTGTCACAATTTGACTGGTGAGTGACATGGGACCAGGGGCACTTTTCCTGACCCTAACACTAGGGGGCGTTCTAGCTTGCCCTGTTCCCCGGGATACTTCACATGACGAAGACGCTGGGTCTCCCTGCCCTATCTTCTAGAACAACTCTTCATTTGTCCCCTTCCCCCGTCTGGGGAAGAGAGGCGCTACTGTGCACCGCAGTACACCAACCCGACAGACAGGGGGACAAAGACAAGGGAAAACTGAAGACTCCACACACACAAAATATACACTCACATATAACAGAGGTATTCACCAGGGTGTGTAGAGAGGGGGAAGAAAGTTAAACAGGGAAGAATAAGGAATTTCCAAGCATACAAGCCAGAAAACAGTTGCTAATAAACTCCTCCAGCTCTCCTTCTCCAAACCAGCTTCTCCCACTCCAATATCATGCAGCAAATGCTAACTCTGACAACGACTTGTTAAATCGAGCCCAGATTTTATAGGGAAAAAGAGTGGCTAACAGAGCACAGCTGAAAGTAGGAGTTTTCCAATATGGCCGATTAACCCCTGTCCTGCTGGAATAAACACATTTAATACACTGGAGAAAAGCTTCTTCTCAGCATAGTAGGAGCAGTCAGACGCTGCGATCTTCCGGCTTCGCTCCGTTGCGGTAACCCTGTGACATAGGGCTTCCTAACTGGTTGGTATAAAATGCCAATTGTTGAGTTTTCAGGACAGTAGTAGCATTAATACTGAGGGCATGGTTAAAGATCAGGTGCCCTCATTACAATGGAGCCCCAGTTCTCATAAGTGAATGACCAAGGCAAAATTTGCACCTATCAGGAATTTATGGCTTACCCTGGATCTGACATTGGTTTTTAAGGTGGGAACATACGTTTATCTAGATTAAAAGTGACATGAAAAGGAAATAAAAAAAAAAAAAAAAAAAAAAAGCTTCTGAAAAATATTTTTAATGAGAATCGGATCTCTCATCAGTAGGTAGATATTTGTTGGGTGCTATTTCTATCGGGTCATTTTAGTTTTTTTCACCCCACCATCACAGAACAGAAAACCAGAAATATTAATGGAGGTATGACCCCAGCCTAACAGACGCGCGTCGCAGTGAGAATGCTGTATCACTATGCATTAGCATGTCTACAGCAAGGGAAGTTAAGGACAGAACAGAATGTGACCCTGCTGCACCAGACCAGTTACATTTTATCCAGAAGGTTCTGTTCCTACTGCAAGAAGAAAAAAAAAAAAAAATAAAGAAAAAAAAAAGCATTGTTTCCTTGCTCAATGAAGCAGAACATCTGTACCTGAGAGTGTTCCTAAATACTAAATAGGTCTGAGGCAGACTAGATTTACTCAACATGGCTGTGTGCGCACATAGCGGGGTAGCTGATATGTTTATCTGGGACCAGTGCCCTTTCCTTTTGCATTGGGGGCCATCATCTGTCACAATCCACATGCCCACCCTCCACAAGAGCAGACGAGTGCCAGTGTAACGCACATCCATAAGGTGCCTGCTGCGACCATACAGAAAAGTATACTGGATCCCTTGGCTTTTCTATGTAGGCACCTATATATTCGTGTACGTGTGTCAGTCCCCCTGCGTAGGAGGGGGATGTAGCTATGGGTGGAGAGTCCATGGCCAGGAATAGCTCTTCGGCTTCAGCTCAGCTTGTTTGCGTGCAACTTCTGCTTTCTGTCTGACTCAGTGCGACACCAGTGCACCGTCAGACACAGCGTCAGCTCGAAAAAGACCACCAAACGCTTCTCCATGTCGTCTCACACCAGCTCAAATGACCACAGGGTCAATTTACAAATAAGGGACTTTAATATCCGTGTCCTCATGTCACCTTCTCAGATTAGTGATTAGTTTTTTCCCCATATATACCCCACAGACAGGCCTCTGCTGCAGAAAAAGGTTATACATCGATACACCAGTGTATACATCATCAGTACAGACTGGGAAATACGCAGCACCCGGAACCCAGACGGTTGGGCTCACAGGGGATTGGCCCATTTGGAAGCAATCAGCAAGGTCTGAGTCCCCACGGCTGCTAGTCAGTCCCTTCACGCAGCCGCGGGGACTCGGACATATTATTCAAGCACGCTGAAGACACTTGGTTAGCACCCGAGCATGCTTAGATAACACCTTATGCGAGCACACTCGCTCATCACTATCAATCCATTATAAAACATGGATTTATAACAAATTTTGCAGCAAAAAGTCAAAGTTTGCTGTACATACTTCAACTAAAAAATGTCCTCTGGTCACTTAAGTGGCAAAAAAGCACATTGAGATAAGCAGTCATTGTTGTAACACCTTTATTATTAAAAATGACATCAGAAATTTGTAGCATATCTTTTGGGAGCTGTATTCACACTGCGTGGTTCCATTATGCATTGAGTTTTGAAAGCCTGAATTTGGGTAAAAAAAAAAAAAAACCACCACATAATATGTAACTAGCTTGGCCCGTCCGAAGTTTTTGCACATTGGTCATCGGGAGCGCAGGCAACTTCAGAAAAAGCAAGCTGGTCAAATGTAAATGTATTTCATGAGCTGATGAACACAGACAGGTATTTATATATGTAGATTGGTAATACAATAAATTGGTTTGATACGTAGAGGCCAAAAAAAAAAAAAAAAAAAAAAAGTTCTTCTGGTTGAGGTGCCACCTGCTGGTCATTGTGTGTTTCTGTAGGTTTATGAAAAGGAATGTTTAAACTGTATTTAGTGATCAAATCGTGAATGTGTGGTTTGTTTGGCTTTTATCTTGCTGAAGGGGGCAAGTTTACCTTTCAAATGGTGTATCATTTGTGTGCATGGGGCGAAGTAACCACCGAAAAAGCAGTGCATGTATACAAATGTGTTTGCATACGAGACTCACCTGCAGTGAAGTGTGTGCAATCCTCCAATGTGCCTGAAATAGGCTGGGCAAGCGCTTGAGCAAGCTGGAAAGACCCCAAGGCAAATGTTTGTATTTGTTTGTGATGTCTGTAAGCAGCTTTGTGGTAGTGTGCTTTGGGGTACTGTGGTGCCACCTGCAGGTCATTTTTTCCTTACTGCATGTTTAAGAAAATTAAATGTTTAAACTGTATTTTGTAATCAAATCGTGGATGTTTGGCTATTTTCTTGCTGAAGGGGGCAAGTTTACCATTTGAGGTGTATCATTTGTGTGTGGGTGCAGTATGAATGGAGATACAAAGTGGTCACCGAAAAACAGTGTTTAGATATAATAGAATAGATTTGACTGCACTCGAGTTTTAATGAAAGGAAAAGATTAGTATATGTGCATGATGTGAGTTGGTCCTGCTCCTGATTTTTGGCTGGAGATAGTTGGCTTGCAAACCAACATGGCGTGAATTTCCATGTAGTCAGGCTCATGAACCGGACTGCAATGCATGTCTCTGGGCAATCCCCACTTCGCAGACCGCGCCGCTTCCTCAATTTGTGTTACCAGGAAGTTACTCATACACACACCCAAATCTGAACAAAATAAAAGAAATAGCATTGTACATTATGGAGCCTGGAAGAAGCAGAATCAGGAGAAGTCCACAATGTGGCACATAAGAAACATCCAGTGTAAGGCTAAGTGCACATGTAGCAGAAAATTTCTGCTTGAAAACCTGACTCCCTTCCCAGAAACCACACCTATTTTTCTGCGGCGGTTTTGATGCTTTTTTTCCGCAGTGGTTTCAAAACGCATGGAAGAAGCCAAAACCGCGGAAAAATCCGCAAAATTAATTAGCATGCTGCGTTTTTTACCGCCATGCGGTTTTTTCGCGGTAAAAAAAAGCATCAATGTGCACAAAAAGTGCAAAATACATAGAAATGACTGGGAAGCTTATTTTTAGTGGTTTTATAGTGAAAACCGCGGTAAAAAAACGCTAAAAAAAACACTGTGTGTGAATACAGCCTAAGACATTAGGATGTATCCAGCCAGCCCGACATGTGAATACACCCACGCATATGCACAATGAATTAAGGAGAAACCACATGTGAGCAAACCTAAGGGTGTGCGCACACGCTGCGGATCCGCAGCGGCTTTGGCCCTGCGGTGTACAGTACCATTATATCCTATGGGAAATGGAAACTGCTGTGCAGACGGTGCGGATTTTTCAGCAGTTTCTAATCCACAGAAAGAATTGACATGTCAATTCTTTTCTGCGGATTCCGCTGCAGTTTACCATCTCCCCCATTGTAGAGGTGATAAGCCGCAGGGCAAAACCGCAGGCCAATCCGCATGTCTCTTGACCTGTGGATTTACCTGCAGATTTTGCAAAATCCGCGCGGATCAATCCGCAGAAGATTCCGCAGCGTGTGCACACACCCTAATAGTGTGATAACCAGTGGAATTACCTAAACACAGGTCACGGTGAACAAGACGTGCACTTGTTAATTCATTTGGCCCATCTTTCGGCTGCAGTGCACCACAAGAAACGTACTCTGATGTAGAATTCGGTCTTAGTTTATGGCACATGCTATGTTACATTTGTTGGCAAGCTAGCTACATCCCCTCTAGGTTGAGAGCTGGTTGCAACTGGTATGAAAATGTCAAAAGTCCAAATTTTTACAGTATTAAAAAAAAAAAAAATAAATACATGTCGTAAGACTGCCTGATCAATCAGCCTCAAAATCATGTTTCCAAAATCTCCCATGGTCATCTCTGCATCCAGGGACTCCTTCATGGCTTACTCAGTTGGTCAGGGTTACAACCACCTCTTTTCTTAGGGAGGATGCCCAGGTTCTTGTGAGTGTGCATGCTGGAGCCTGTGCGATAGCTCCCTGCTAAACCACTTCTCTGAAACTCGAAGTCTGCAGCACAGCTAGCGGGCAATGCCCTGTACCCAGGAGCAGATTTATAGTGCTGCATGTAGTGTGGCTGCCAAGCCAGGGCAATGAAGTATGCAACAGTAGGGGGGTCATAACTATAGCAAGAACTGAGAAAGCAAACAAAAGGGGTAAACCAAGGAGAAGTTAAGAGATTACAAAAGATTGTAGAAGGGAAAAGGGTAATCGTGACAAACCAAAGCGAGATATTAGGAGTAGACAAAGTTTCTCCATTACTGATGCTGCCTATATTAGCACATATGGCAACATCAAGCTCATGGCTCCTTGAAGGTGGCAGTGCCGTGTAGTCATCACAGTACTGTGTGCTTAAAGAGGTGATCCACTTTTAGGGCAACTTAGCCAAAAACATACCTGCGCTTCATTAAGAAGATTGCATTGTTTGACTTCTATTGCTTGTTTTACAGCCCATTGTTGACTGCAGAATGGGTTAACTGAGACTCCATTAGTGAGCTCGGTCCAATTGAAGAGTTTCTAACTATATTCATTTTCTCTTTTGAGCCCTCAGTTGACTTATGACCACAGAGATGAATGTGCTGGTAAACTCAGGAGAATGACTGTTACAAACTGTGCAAAATGTTTTAATGAAACACAGTTTAGTGACTAATACCATGCGTTTAAGCAGAAAAAAGTCCCCAAAAGTGGGTAAACACTGCCCAAGAAATGTAGTGCCCACAAACGCTCCCAGAAGATTGAAGTGCAGGGATAGTTTTTTTTTTTAAAATCAAAAATTTCAGTACAGAAAAAAAAAAAAAAAAAATAATAATATATAAATAAAGCAAAGCAATGGAGAGAAAAAAAAAAAAAAAAAAAAACAACCTTCAGTTTTCACTTGGAATGATATTTCCCAGGAAATTACTTTAGTTTCTAGATTCAAAATTTTCACACGTCTGTGAAAAAAAATGGAACAGGCGTCCGTGTATTCATTTTTTCCCCCATCAGTATTTTTCAAGGATGGATAAAGAAATAACTGATAAAACTTCTCCTATACTGTGCAATGTTAGACGCAGATGCCATCGGCAAGTGGAGATGTCTAGTAACAGGGAGATTCTTACACTGCATTTCATGCTGGAATCCTGCTTTACACGAGTCATTCTGAGAGGTGAGCGGCAACGATGACGTCTACACGACAACACACGCATGATACTTGCCGATCACAAACACACCCCGGCAGGCATCTGGAAATGTGGTACCATTCACAACGTTATGCCGAAGTGAGCAGAGCCAGAAAACAAAAAAAAAAAAAAAAAAATGATGAGGGAGGCAAGGAGTCCACTAATGAACAGCATACTGACAATAGTAAAGTGCTGCAGAATATGTCGGCGCTATAGAAATAGTAATAATAATGGTATTATGGGCCAGTCACTAATATTCATGTGTAAGTATATATTAATCCAAGAGTACGGATTGAGGTCAGTGTACAGCGCCACAGCACAAGCAGTGCCTCGGCTCAGTGGTTATATGGTTCCCATGTAGCGCTCAGATTGGATGTTCTCCTGGTGTTAGAACTTTCCGTTCTCCTAGAAACCCAAACGATGTGAGCCCCATTGGATTTGGTACCAACTTCCGTACCACTCTGCGGAATATGTTGGTGCTTAACTATATAAAGTAACAAACGGTTAATTTCTCGCATGTCTGGACTTTGATTCATTTTCATAAAAGAGTGGGAAATTACCCAGCATTTGGGAAAAGCACCTTATTTTCTGAAGAGTAGAAGAGGCTACTGGGCCATCAGTGCCCTATACGGAGGCTTCCCTGGCATCTGTGGCACCGGTTATCACTGGCATCCTGTGAAGTCTGGCGCGCGGCTCAGTGGCTATGACTCACTAGTCCTATTTAGCACAGTGGATGGCAGAGCTTGTGTTTACATGGGGGGGGCAGTGAGTACCAAGCTTAGCTGGGATATCTACGCGTGTCTGACAGCTGCAGCAAGTGTGACCTCAGCAGTTGGTGGTGAGGGTGTGCTCCACGGCACGGCTGATCTCACAGAGCAGGCGGTGTACGCAGCCGGAGGCTCATTACAGGTGTACGTATCTTATGCTCCACTACAGAAGGGAGGAGAAGCCTCGTGGGCCAGAATACTGAGAATTCAGTGGAAATGTGGGGAAACACGTGAAATACAGTAAAACCAGATCTTGTACATGGGGCTTGTAGCGGCTTTAGGGTCTGTTCACACTTGGCGGTTTTCGTGCATTTTACAGTCCCAGCTATGTCTGACATTTCAGAAGCCTCCTGCACACAGCCTGGGTTTTCTGGTCTTAGTATTGTGTGCTTTGCTTGGTTTTTGCAGCATAGAGCATGTCATGTTCAGTGCTTGTCACCCTTTGAAAGTAATGGGTGAATAAAACGCAGGGGTCGCGGTTTGCTGCATTTTTTCATGCCAAAACCTTATGAAGTAGAATAGGATTTTCTTTTTGTCACTAAACTATCAGAATGCACAAGTGTAGCATGACAAGAACCAAGCAAAACCTGCAGCTTCTCACAGCCAAGACAGGATTTGCTGCAGGGAAAAAAAAAAAAAAAAAAAAAACAGTAAAAACGCCACATGTGAACACAGCCTTACATGTACAATGGATAGAAGAGCACAGTTCAAGCAGGGCTTTACTTTTAACAATATTCCCCAGTATTGTGACATTCTAGACATCCCCTAAATAAGAGAGAAGTGTGAATAAAAGCCCATCCGTTTCGGGACATTTGTATGACAGCCACTATTTTTGACGCACCTATTGAATTCAAAGGGTATGTGCACGTGATGTCTTAGGCCTGTTTCACACTTCCGTTTTTGTGTCCGCCAAACGGATCCGTTTCCGTTTTTTTGACGGAAACTGATGCAAACGGATCCGTTTTTTAAAAAACGGATCCGTTTTTTTGACGGATCCGCGGTAACCGTAATGGAAGTCTATGGGACAAAAAAAACGGATCCTGCAAAAAATGGCGGATCCGTTTTTTTACGGAAAACAACGGATTTTGACGGATTTGAAAAAACGGAAGTGTGAAACAGGCCTTAAGGTGGAAGATCCTTCAAAAAACTGCCTGAAATATATGCTTGACAAGGCTCGGAGCACAGAGTCTGACACTCGGCTCATGGTCGCAGCAGAGCAGGAGCTGGGGGTCCTTAGCTTATCACATCCGATGCGCTCGAATTGTACGCCATACACTCGTGTGACGCCGGCGTGGAGTAACTGCTGATAGGGACAATTATTTTAATATCGGTTTGTTTGACAAGTGGTCCTCACCGAGTTCCTTCCCCTTTAAGCAGACTGAGGGGGCGCACAGAATAATTCCAGGCCTGTTGCAGTCACAGGACAGACATTGCACAACAGTCCTGTTCTGCAAATGTTCCTCACATCTATACACACAGATGCCTCATTTCATCTCATCGAGTCCCATTCATACAAATATGGCGGCAGCACAGCAACCATGGAACGCAGTCCAAGACCCAAATCACATTGCAGAGATCAGAAAAATCAACCTAGCCCGACATTCACACAGGACTTAGATCTCATGGCCACACATGGGGGCTCCCTAAGGCTGGAATCACACCAGCGTATGGCACTGGGTGCGATATACGAAGCCCAGAGATGAAGCCAGCCATGGTCGCCCCACCAAAGACATCCTGATAGGGATTCTAGATTGTGAGCCCCAATGGGGACAGTGTCGATAATGTCTGTAAAGCGCTGTGAAATTAATGGTGCTATATGAGTAAAATAAATATTGGGGGAAACACTTCTGCCATGTATGCTTCATCAGCCATTTTAGACCCTCTTATGGAGGTGAATAGAGATCCTGTGCATGTGCAGCCTCCCTATCATTCTAGGGAATCTGCCAGTAGGTCTTTGCAATGTAATCTGAGAGAAGCATGATGTGGGGGCAGAGACTTATCCCAACAATGTCACTTACTGGTTGATGTCATTCTGATAAAAAAATAAATAAAATCACTGTTTTCTGTGCTGCACATCTAGCAGTTCTCTGAATACTGACCCCTGTATAAGCCCACCACCACCTCTGATTGTACACAGAAAGCTGCCAATCCATGGTGGGCGCAGGGTTCTACAGAGCAGGACACAAGTGCTCCTGCTGATATAACATTGCATCAAGCAGCCTAAGGCCGGGATCACACATGCGAGGAATACAGCCGAGTCTCACATGTTAATACTCGGCACTGCCACCGGCACTCAGGAGCGGAGCCGCATAGTAATACATGCCGCCGCACGCTCCGATCCGAGGGCCGGTGATTACCATGTGAGACTCGGCTGTATTCCTCGCATGTGTGATCCCGGCCTAACAAGTCTCATCCCTGGAATCAGAGTACCTGGTGAACCTACATCATCCTGCTGTCAGATTAAATAGCAGAAACCTGCTGACAGATTCCCTTTTATAGCGCTCTGCATCATAAGAGCAGGACCCACATCTAAATGTCAAAGCTCGGACCACCTCTTAAGGTGCAAGTCGCCTAAATTTTGACAATTACCAACCACCTAATGGAGCGATGCACAACCTTTGTGGTCCCTATGGCCACACTGTCAGATCTAACCAAACCCTTGGCCATAATTTTACAGAAGTTTTACCTATTAGATATTTATGGCACAAACTTTCAATATGCAGTAATATCTCATACGTGCCAGGTCATTTTATAGGGATCCCACCTATCAGGAAGGCAGAGGTAAGGAAAACAACGTGTGTTCCACGCTCTCCATTGTAGTATATAGCAGGAGCTGGACCAGGCGAGTGTTTCTTCTCCCATAAACTAGACTAAGCATAGCAGCACTCATGCACCTCTGTGCTACAGGAGTCCGGACAAAATATGACCACACAATCCATAATCACCCATTCTTAGGTTAAGGTCACACCAGCATAGCGTCTCTCATCCGAGACAACCGGATCGTTATATAAGTCACAGCCTGACCCGATATTCTTGGATAAGAAGACGGTAGAAAAATATTTGTCCATTCTGCCAGCCCGTGAAAAATCGGACCGCACTTGGATGTTATCCGGATTGTGTCCAGAAAATCTAGATAAAAAACAGACGCTTTTTATCCATATTGTGAACTCGAGCTCATTTTTGACATCCATATAGCCTCCACGTGACATCAGCCTTCATTCGATCGATATAGATAAAAAGAGAAAGCGACTGTCCTGTTCCACATTCTAATATGCACCGAGTGGTCCGCTGGGCCCCTTCGTGCCGTGCTCAGCAGCCCCTCTCTGCCTTGTAATGCTGCCTCCAGGCACACAGCTGGCAGAGGCTCTGACAGCTCTTTGGTAACATGGAAGACAGGCAGGTGGGGGGCACGGTCCGAAGACCATTCGGTGCCCATTAGAATGTGGTGTTGGACAACAAAGACTTTTCCTTCACTGGGCTTGTTAGAAATGTATAATGTCTTATAGGCTATGTGCACACGGTGCGGATTCTGCTGCGGGTCCGCAGCAGTTCCTGCTGCATTGTACAGTACCATTGGGTAAGCTTAATTAGTGATATGATCCTTCTTCAGGCGTGTTACATGGCGCTGGTGGCCGCTGATCAGTGAGGCGCCAAGTGGCAGACCGCGACCAATCTGATATCGATGACCCACTCTAACACTAGGTCACCAATGTCCCATTACTGGAAAGCCCTTTCAAGGTTTTCCCACAAACCGATGTTCGGCCCGTCCAGCTGCAGGCAGGGGCATGAGCGGTGGGGCAGGGTTCCCTTAAAGGGGCTTTTTTGCCCAGGTGCTATGTGACAGATCCAGAACAGGTGAGTAGTGAGTTATCTCTGTCAGAATGAAAGGTCTCTAGAGGGGGGGGGATGAGATTTTGCTTGAGACCTGGTCAGATGGTCAGGGTCATCCCCTCTGTACCCAGCAGCGTCCCCCACAGCAATGTGACTGAAGCCCTGAGGTGTACAGCCAGCAGTGAGCCCTCTATCGCGATAGTCGTGCCTGACAGCACCTGTCACCTCCGACCCCGCAGCCAGCTGTGACCCCAATAACCTCCTGGAGCCCGGATGTGCAGAGATGACAGGTGTCACCGGAGCTCCTCCCCCTCGGGCACTCCCCGTTACTCCCGTGCCACTCAGGTCTGTGCCCGGAGGGGCAGGACTCGGCACTCAGCCCCCGGCGTGCTTTCCGCTGTGTCCCCCTGAAGGTCACCGAGTACGGCTATGGTTACCTGACGACAGCGTCCTGCCCCCGGTATTGCGACAACTTTCCAATACGCCCAGAACTGCGCCGCTTGTGCCTCAGGTCTCCGGTTTCTGCTCCCCTCACGGCCGACTCTCCCGCCCCCTGTCACCGGCTTCTGTCAAAACGGAGTCCGCTTCAACCAGCAGGGGGAGCCCAAGAGCTGTGGAGGAGACTGGGATGGAGTTCCCCGTCCAGGAGGATCATGGGAGCTGAAGTTTAGGCTGGTCAGAGCCCGCCATATTTGTCAAGGGCGCTTGCCCTGTCTAATGCGCAGTTAATATGTACCAGCTTTGTATGTGGAAGTCTTTTATGGGGAATGGCGTATTTCACCTGAAAGATGCGCAGTTGGTCAGTGAGGGTCACTGTCACCTGCTGGAAATACTTAGGGGTTAAAAGTGGGTGAAAGTTCGTCTGCGACGTGCGCCACCTAGAGGGCGAAGCGGTGTATGACAGCCTCATTGGATGGCGCCATGGTGGTCTGATCAACACAGGCGCTGTTCCTTTTTCATGGATTTTATCAGAAGACGTCCTCTTTCCACATGTGTAGTATATGGTTGTGGGATACTAATGAGTGCTGACTGGCTCCTACAGGGATACTCAGGATGCTGGGAAAACCTCAGCCTTGGCGCTCATTCACACGTGAAGAAAAACAAGCGATTTTCATCAGTGTCAGGTTTTCCATCAGTTTCATCAGTGATTTTCTTATATGTCCATCACAATGTTACGTACCGAAGACCTGGCACCTGACCAGAGCCCTGCTTATCTCATCCTACCTGCTGGCATACCTGGCACCTGACCAGAGCCCTGCTTATCTCATCCTACCTGCTGGCATACCTTGCACCTGACCAGAGCCCTGCTTATCTCATCCTACCTGCTGGCATACCTTTCACCTGACCAGAGCCCTGCTTATCTCGTCCTACCTGCTGGCATACCTGGCACCTGACCAGAGCCCTGCTTATCTCATCCTACCTGCTGGCATACCTGGCACCTGACCAGAGCCCTGCTTATCTCATCCTACCTGCTGGCATACCTGGCACCTGACCAGAGCCCTGCTTATCTTGTCCTACCTGCTGGCATACCTGGCACCTGACCAGAGCCCTGCTTATCTCATCCTACCTGCTGGCATACCTGGCACCTGACCAGAGCCCTGCAAATCTCATCTTACCTGCTGGCATACCTGGCACCTGACCAGAGCCCTGCTTATCTCATCCTACCTGCTGGCATACGTGGCACCTGACCAGAGCCCTGCAAATCTCATCTTACCTGCTGGCATACCTGGTACCTGACCAGAGCACTGCAAATCTCATCTTACCTGCTGTCATACCTGGCACCTGACCATAGCCCTGCTTATCTCATCCTACCTGCTGGCATACGTGGCACCTGACCAGAGCCTTACGCATCTCATCCTACCTGCTGGCATACCTGGCAACTGACCAGAGCCCTGCTTATCTCATCCTACCTGCTGGCATACCTGGCACCTGACCAGAGCCCTGCTTATCTCATCCTACCTGCTGGCATACCTGGCACCTGACCAGAGCCCTGCAAATCTCATCTTACCTGCTGGCATACCTGGCACCTGACCAGAGCCCTGCTTATCTCATCCTACCTGCTGGCATACCTGGCACCTGACCAGAGCCCTGCAAATCTCATCTTACCTGCTGGCATACCTGGCACCTGACCAGAGCACTGCAAATCTCATCTTACCTGCTGTCATACCTGGCACCTGACCATAGCCCTGCTTATCTCATCCTACCTGCTGGCATACGTGGCACCTGACCAGAGCCTTACGCATCTGGAACAAGCTACTGGAACAACACGTCTACCTTGAACTGTCCTCCCATCTCTCTTCTTGCTCCCTCTTCGACCGCTTACAATCTGGCTTCCGGTCACACCACTCCACTGAAACTGCCCTTACTAAGGTCACCAATGACCTCTTAACTGCCAAGAGCAAGAGCCACTACTCTGTCCTCCTCCTCCTGGACCTGTCGGCTGCCTTTGACACAGTGGACCATTCCCTATTATTACAGACCCTCTCATCCCTCGGCATCACAGACTTGGCCCTCTCCTGGATCTCATCATACCTAACAGACCGGACATTCAGCGTCTCCCACTCACACACCACCTCCTCACCTCGCCCCCTATCTGTCGGAGTCCCACAAGGTTCAGTCCTAGGGCCCCTGCTGTTCTCTATTTACACCTTTGGCCTGGGACAGCTCATAGAATCTCATGGCTTTCAGTATCATCTTTATGCTGATGACACACAGATCTACATCTCTGGACCAGATATCACCTCCCTACTAACCAGAATCCCTCAATGTCTGTCCACTATTTCATCCTTCTTCTCCACTAGATATCTGAAACTCAACATGGACAAAACAGAATTCATCATCTTTCCCCCATCTCACGTGACCCCCCCTACGAACCTATCAATTACAGTAAATGACTGCCCACTCTCCCCAGTCCCACAAGCTCGCTGCCTCGGAGTAATCCTTGATGCTGATCTCTCCTTCAAACCACATATCCAAACCCTTTCCACTTCCTGCCGACTTCAACTCAAAAATATTTCACGCATCCGTTCATTCCTCACCCAAGAATCTGCAAAAACCCTAGTCCATGCCCTCATCATCTCTCGCCTTGACTACTGCAACCTCATGCTCTGCGGCCTCCCCTCAAACACTCTCGCACCCCTCCAATCTATTCTAAACTCTGCTGCCCGACTAATCCACCTGTCCCCCCGCTATTCCCCAGCTTCTCCCCTCTGTCAATCCCTTCACTGGCTCCCAATTGCCCAGAGACTCCATTACAAAACCCTAACCATGACATACAAAGCCATCCACAACTTGTCTCCTCCATACATCTGTGACCTCGTCTCCCGGTACTTTCCTGCACGCAACCTCCGATCCTCACAAGATCTCCTTCTCTACTCCCCTCTTATCTCCTCTTCCCACAATCGCATACAAGATTTCTCTCGCGCATCACCCCTACTCTGGAACTCTCTACCACAACATATCAGACTCTCACCTACCATCGAAACCTTCAAAAAGAGCCTGAAGACCCACCTCTTCCGACAAGCCTATAACCTGCAGTAACCACCGATCGACCAAACCGCTGCACGACCAGCTCTACCCTCGCCTACTGTATTATCACCCATCCCTTGAAGATTGTGAGCCCTCGCGGGCAGGGTCCTCTCTCCTCCTGTACCAGTTATGACTTGTATTGTTTAAGATTATTGTACTTGTTTTTATGTATACCCCCCTCACATGTAAAGCGCCATGGAATAAATGGCGCTATAACAATAAATAATAATAATAATAATAATCTCATCCTACCTGCTGGCATACCTGGCACCTGACCAGAGCTCTGCTTATCTCACCCTACCTGCTGGTATACCTGGCACCTGACCAGAGCCCTGCAAATCTCATCTTACCTGCTGTCATACCTGGCACCTGACCAGAGCCCTGCTTATCTCATCCTACCTGCTGGCATACGTGGCACCTGACCAGAGCCTTACGAATCTCATCCTACCTGCTGGCATACCTGGCACCTGACCAGAGCTCTGCTTATCTCACCCTACCTGCTGGCATACCTGGCACCTGACCAGAGCCTTACGAATCTCATCCTACCTGCTGGCATACCTGGCACCTGACCAGAGCCCTGCTCATCGCATCCTACCTGCTGGCATACCTGGCACCTGACCAGAGCCTTACGAATCTCATCCTACCTGCTGATATACCTGGCACCTGACCAGAGCCTTACAAATCTCATCCTACCTGCTGGCATACCTGGCACCTGACCAGAGCCCTGCTTATCTCATCCTACCTGCTGGCATACCTGGCACCTGACCAGAACCTTACGAATCTCATCCTACCTGCTGGCATACCTGGCACCTGACCAGAGCCCTGCTCATCTCATCCTACCTGCTGGCATACCTGGCACCTGACCAGAGCCCTGCAAATCTCATCTTACCTGCTGGCATACCTGGCACCTGACCAGAGCCCTACAAATCTCATCTTACCTGCTGGCATACCTGGCACCTGACCAGAGCCCTGCTTATCTCATCCTACCTGCTGGCATACCTGGCACCTGACTAGAGCCCTACTCATCTCATCCTACCTGCTGGCATACCTGGCTCCTGACCAGAGCCCTACGAATCTCATCCTACCTGCTGGCATACCTGGCACCTGACCAGAGCCTTACGAATCTCATCCTACCTGCTGACATGCCTGAAAAGAGCCATTGAAATCTCATCCAACCTGCTGGCATACCTGGCACCTGACCAGAGCCTTACGAATCTCATCCTACCTGCTGGCATACCTGGCACCTGACCAGAGCCCTACGAATCTCATCCTACCTGCTGTCATACCTGGCACCTGACCAGAGCCTTACAAATCTCATCCTACCTGCTGGCACCTGACCAGAGCCCTGCTCATCTCATCCTACCTGCTGGCACACCTGCCACCTGACCAGAGCCTTACGAATCTAATCCTACCTGCTGGCATACCTGGCACCTGACCAGAGCCCTACTAATCTCATCCTACCTGCTGGCTTACCTGGCACCTGACCAGAGCCTTACGAATCTCATCCTACCTGCTGGCATACCTGGCACCTGACCAGAGCCCTACGAATCTCATCCTACCTGGTGGCATACCTGGCACGTGACCAGAGCCTTAAAAATCTCATCCTACCTGCTGGCATACCTGGCATCTGACCAGAGCCCTGCAAATCTCATCCTACCTGCTGGCATACCTGGCACCTGACCAGAGCCTTGCGAATCTCATCCTACCTAGTGGCATACCTGGCACCTGACCAGAGCCTTACAAATCTCATCCTACCTGCTGGCATACCTGGCATCTGACCAGAGCCCTGCAAATCTTATCTTACCTGCTGGCATACCTGGCACATGACCAGAGCCTTACGAATCTCATCCTACCTGCTGGCATACCTGGCACCTGACCAGAGCCCTGCTTATCTCATCCTACCTGCTGGCACCTGACCACAGCCTTATGAATCTCATCCTAGCTGCTGGTATACCTGGCACCTGACCAGAGTCCTGCTTATCTCATCCTACCTGCTGGCATACCTGGCACCTGACCAGAGCCTTACGAATCTCATCCTACCTGCTGGCATACCTGGCACCTGACCAGAGCCCTGCTCATCTCATCCTACCTGCTGGCATACGTGGCACCTGACCAAAGCCTTCCGAATCTCACCCTACCTGCTGGCATACCTGGCATCTGACCAGAGCCCTGCAAATCTCATCCTACCTGGTGGCATATCTGGCACCTGACCAGAGCCTTACAAATCTCATCCTACCTGATGGCATGCCTGGCATCTGACCAGAGCCCTGCAAATCTCATCTTACCTGCTGGCATACCTGGCACATGACCAGAGCCTTACGAATCTCATCCTACCTGCTGGCATACCTGGCACCTGACCAGAGCCCTGCTTATCTCATCCTACCTGCTGGCATACCTGGCACCTGACCAGAGCCTTACGTATCTCATCCTACCTGCTGGCATACTTGGCACCTGACCAGAGCCTTACGAATCTCATCCTACCTGCTGGCATACCTGGCACCTGAGCATAGCCTTACGAATCTCATCCTATCTGCTGGCATACCTGGCACCTGACCAGAGCCCTACGAATCTCATCCTACCTGCTGGCATACTTGGCACCTGACCAGTGCCTTATGAATCTCATCCTACCTGCTGGCATACTTGGCACTTGACCAGAGCCTTACGAATCTCATCCTACCTGCTGGCATACCTGCAACCTGACTAGAGCCTTGCGAATGTCATCCTACCTGCTGGTATACCTGGCACCTGACCAGAACCTTACAAATCTCATCCTACCTGCTGGTATACTTGGCATCTGACCAGAGCCCTGCAAATCTCATCTTACCTGCTGGCATACCTGGCACCTGACCAGAGCCCTGCTTATCTCATCCTACCTGCTGGCATACCTGGCAACTGACCAGAGCCTTACGAATCTCATCCTACCTGCTGGCATACCTGGCACCTGACCAGAGCCCTGCTTATCTCATCCTACCTGCTTTCATATCTGGCACCTGACCAGAGCCTTACGAATCTCATCCTACCTGCTGTCATACCTGGCACCTGATCAGAGCCTTACAAATCTCATCCTACCTGCTGGCATACCTGGCACCTGACCAGAGCCCTGCTTATCTCATCCTACCTGCTGGCACCTGACCACAGCCTTATGAATGTCATCCTACCTGCTGGTATACCTGGCACCTGACCAGAGTCCTGCTTATCTCATCCTACCTGGTGGCATACCTGGCACCTGACCAGAGCCTTACAAATCTCATCCTACCTGCTGGCATACCTGGCATCTGACCAGAGCCCTGCAAATCTCATCTTACCTGCTGGCATACCTGGCACATGACCAGAGCCTTACGAATCTCATCCTACCTGCTGGCATACCTGGCACCTGACCAGAGCCCTGCTTATCTCATCCTACCTGCTGGCACCTGACCACAGCCTTATGAATCTCATCCTAGCTGCTGGTATACCTGGCACCTGACCAGAGTCCTGCTTATCTCATCCTACCTGCTGGCATACCTGGCACCTGACCAGAGCCTTACGAATCTCATCCTACCTGCTGGCATACCTGGCACCTGACCAGAGCCCTGCTCATCTCATCCTACCTGCTGGCATACATGGCACCTGACCAGAGCCTTCCGAATCTCATCCTACCTGCTGGCATACCTGGCACCTGACCAGAGCCCTACGAATCTCATCCTACCTGGTGGCATACCTGGCACGTGACCAGAGCCTTACAAATCTCATCCTACCTGCTGGCATACCTGGCATCTGACCAGAGCCCTGCAAATCTCATCCTACCTGGTGGCATACCTGGCACCTGACCAGAGCCTTACAAATCTCATCCTACCTGCTGGCATGCCTGGCATCTGACCAGAGCCCTGCAAATCTCATCTTACCTGCTGGCATACCTGGCACATGACCAGAGCCTTACGAATCTCATCCTACCTGCTGGCATACCTGGCACCTGACCAGAGCCCTGCTTATCTCATCCTACCTGCTGGCATACCTGGCACCTGACCAGAGCCTTACGTATCTCATCCTACCTGCTGGCATACTTGGCACCTGACCAGAGCCTTACGAATCTCATCCTACCTGCTGGCATACCTGGCACCTGAGCATAGCCTTACGAATCTCATCCTATCTGCTGGCATACCTGGCACCTGACCAGAGCCCTACGAATCTCATCCTAACTGCTGGCATACTTGGCACCTGACCAGTGCCTTATGAATCTCATCCTACCTGCTGGCATACTTGGCACTTGACCAGAGCCTTACGAATCTCATCCTACCTGCTGGCATACCTGGAACCTGACTAGAGCCTTGCGAATGTCATCCTACCTGCTGGCATACCTGGCACCTGACCAGAACCTTACAAATCTCATCCTACCTGCTGGTATACTTGGCATCTGACCAGAGCCCTGAAAATCTCATCTTGCCTGCTGACATACCTGGCACCTTAACAGAGCCCTGCTTATCTCATCCTACCTGCTGGCATACCTGGCAACTGACCAGAGTTTTACGAATCTCATCCTACCTGCTGGCATACCTGGCACCTGACCAGAGCCCTGCTTATCTAATCCTACCTGCTGGCATACCTGGCACCTGACCAGAGCCTTACGAATCTCATCCAACCTGCTGGCATACCTGGCACCTGACCAGAGCCTTATGAATCTCATCCTACCTGCTGGCATACCTGGCACCTGACCAGAGCCCTACGAATCTCATCCTACCTGCTGTCATACCTGGCACCTGACCAGAGCCTTACAAATCTCATCCTACCTGCTGGCACCTGACCAGAGCCCTGCTCATCTCATCCTACCTGCTGGCATACCTGCCACCTGACCAGAGCCTTCCGAATCTCATCCAACCTGCTGGCATACCTGGCACCTGACCAGAGCCCTACAAATCTCATCCTACCTGGTGGTATACCTGGCACCTGACCAGAGCCTTACGAATCTCATCCTACCTGCTGGCATACCTGGCACCTGACCAGAGCCCTACGAATCTCATCCTACCTGGTGGCATACCTGGCACGTGACCAGAGCCTTACAAATCTCATCCTACCTGCTGGCATACCTGGCATCTGACCAGAGCCTTGCGAATCTCATCCTACCTGGTGGCATACCTGGCACCTGACCAGAGCCTTACAAATCTCATCCTACCTGCTGGCATACCTGGCATCTGACCAGAGCCCTGCAAATCTCATCTTACCTGCTGGCATACCTGGCACATGACCAGAGCCTTACGAATCTCATCCTACCTGCTGGCACCTGACCACAGCCTTATGAATGTCATCCTACCTGCTGGTATACCTGGCACCTGACCAGAGTCCTGCTTATCTCATCCTACCTGCTGGCATACCTGGCACCTGACCAGAGCCTTACGAATCTCATCCTACCTGCTGGCATACCTGGCACCTGACCAGAGCCCTGCTCATCTCATCCTACCTGCTGGCATACGTGGCACCTGACCAGAGCCTTACGAATCTCATCCTACCTGCTGGCATACCTGGCACCTGACCAGAGCCTTACGAATCTCATCCTACCTGCTGGCATACCTGGCACCTGACCAGAGCCCTACGAATCTCATCCTACCTGGTGGCATACCTGGCACGTGACCAGAGCCTTACAAATCTCATCCTACCTGCTGGCATGCCTGGCATCTGACCAGAGCCCTGCAAATCTCATCTTACCTGCTGGCATACCTGGCACCTGACCAGAGCCTTACGAATCTCATCCTACCTGCTGGCATACCTGGCACTTGATCAGAGCCCTGCTTATCTCCTCCTACCTGCTGGCATACCTGGCACCTGACCAGAGCCTTACGTATCTCATCCTACTTGCTGGCATACTTGGCACCTGACCAGAGCCTTACGAATCTCATCCTACCTGCTGGCATACCTGGCACCTGAGCATAGCCTTACGAATCTCATCCTACCTGCTGGCATACTTGGCACTTGACCAGAGCCTTATGAATCTCATCCTACCTGCTGGCAAACCTGGAACCTGACTAGAGCCTTGCGAATGTCATCCTACCTGCTGGCATACCTGGCACCTGACCAGAACCTTACAAATCTCATCCTGCCTGCTGGTATACTTGGCATCTGACCAGAGCCCTGCAAATCTCATCTTACCTGCTGGCATACCTGGCACCTGACCAGAGCCCTGCTTATCTCATCCTACCTGCTGGCATACCTGGCAACTGACCAGAGCCTTACGAATCTCATCCTACCTGCTGGCATACCTGGCACCTGACCAGAGCCCTGCTTATCTCATCCTACCTGCTGGCATACCTGGCACCTGACCAGAGCCTTACGAATCTCATCCTACCTGCTGGCATACCTGGCACTTGACCAGAGCCTATACATTTTTCTGCAAGCTCTATTCAGATGAATAGACAAGTTATCAAGAAAAGTACAGTGTGTGAACAGACCCTTATTAGGGTATGTGCACACGTAGTTTTTAGTCTCTGCGGATTTTGTAGAGAAAACCGCAGGAAATCCGCAGGACAAAGTGCTGCGGTTTTTCTGCGGTTTATCTGCGGATTATCTGCGTTTTTTCTGCGGTCTTGCCCTGCGGTTTTACACCTCATAATGGATGAGGTGTAAAACCGCAACGTTTCTGCACCAAACAATTGACATGCTGCGGATTGTAAACCGCAGCAAAACCGCTCGGAAAAAAACGCAGCATGTGCACAGCTTTTTTTTATTTCCATAGGAAATAAAGGTACTGTACAATGCAGCAAAATCTGCTGCGTTTCTGCAGAGCCAAAAACGCTGCGGAAACGCAGCAGAATCCGCAGCGTGTGCACATACCCTTAGACTTCTGTTAGTGAGCAGAAATTGCCTGATTTCTATGCAGGCAGAATTGTATATGTATAGCTCACTTATATATTGTATATGTATAGCTCGCATATATATTGTGTATGTATAACTCGCATATATATTGTGTATGTATAACTCGCATATATATTGTATATGTATAGCTCGCATATTGTATATGTGTAGCTCGCATATTGTATATGTTTAGCTCGCATATATATTGTATATGTATAGCTCGCATATATATTGTGTATGTATAGCTCGCATATTGTGTATGTATAGCTCGCATATTGTATATGTATAGCTCGCATATATATTGTATATGTATAGCTCGCATATTGTATATGTGTAGCTCGCATATTGTATATGTTTAGCTCGCATATATATTGTGTATGTATAGCTCACATATATATTGTGTATGTATAGCTCGCATATATATTGTGTATGTATAGCTCGCATATATATTGTGTATGTATAGCTCGCATATATATTGTATATGTATAGCTCGCATCTAAACTTTTTGAGATTTATATAGTGATAGATTTCAGAACATTTTTCAGTAAAACAGTTTATTTGCATTCATGGCTTTTGTAACACTTGTTGAAGGATTGAAACTTTTAGGTCTTCGTCTGAAGGATGTCAGTTCCTGGCGTCTTTATGCTGCCTGAGCAAAGCCCACCCTATTGTTGCTCATGTCATAGACAGAGTAGTACTGCCGCAGGAATACATCTCCCAAGATCCACAGGGGCTGACCGTTCTGAGATGGTAGGTAGGTTTCCTCAAAGTCAACGGTACAATAACCATTATACTAGACGGGGAAAAGAAGACAGAAAATGTTATGAATTAGTCCTCCACTTGTGGCGACATGAGTGAATAAAGCTGACCATGCACTATAAGGACAAACTACATGTGTATGGCCAGATACAAGTGACCTACTCAGACACCATTAATGGTGAATTTCATTTTAAAGAACCAAAGTTGGTTACTACTTATCTTTGAGTTTAGTACAAGCATGATTTACCTTTTAATTTATGAAGAAAATGTTCTTATATATTAATTTTTTACCCCTTTCTGACGAGTCGTAATAGTAAGCTGATGTCAGACACCCTCTCTTTGATGTGGGCTCCGGCGGTGAGCCCACATCTTTTGCGGCACATGTCAACTGTTTTGAATCGCTATCCACCCGCCACTATTAACCCGTTAAATGCTGCTGTAAAGCTCTGAGCGGCATTTAAAATGCGCTTCCAACAGTTATGCCGGAAATCCGCCCATCGGTGACCCCTGTTATGTGATCACGGGTCACCGATGGGTCGGCATGACAACCAGAGGTCTCTATGGTTGTCACTGCCAGATTGCTATGAGCACCGCGCAGTGGTCGGCGATCATAGCAAGTCAGGTGTTCTACTACATATAGGCGATCTGCTCATCGCCTCTATGTAGCAGAGTCGATTGGGTTATGACAGCTTCTTGTCTCCCTTGGAGACTATTAAAGCATGCCAAAATTGAAAAAAAAATGTTTATATAAAAGTTCAAATCACCCCCCTTTCGCCCTATTCAAAAAAATCAAATATACACATGTTATGTATCGCTGCGTTCAGAATCACCCAATCTATCAATAAAAAAGGATTAACCCGATCGCTGAAAGGCGTAGTGAGAAAAACAGTCAAAACGCCAGAATTACGTTTTTTTTGGTCGCCGCAACATTGCATTAAAATGCAATAACAGGCGATCAAAAGAACGTATCTGCACCAAAATTGTATCAGTAAAAACGTCAGCTTGGCAGACAAAAAATAAGCCCTCACCCAACCTGAGATCATGAACAATGGAGGCCCTACGGGTATCGGAATATGGCACAATTTTTTTTTTTTAAGCAAAGTTTGGAATTTTTTTTCACCACTTAGATAAAAAAAGAACATAGACATGTTTGGTGTCTTTGAACTCGTAATGACCTGGAGAATCCTAATGGCAGGTCAGTTTTAGCATTTGGTGAACATAGTAAAAAGCAAAACAAAAAACAAGTGTGGGATTGCACTTTTTTTTGCAATTTCACCGCACTTGGAATTTTTTTCCTGTTTTCCAGTACAAGATATGTTAAAACCAATGGTGTCGTTCAAAACTACAACTCGTCCTGCAAAAAACAAGTCCTCACATGGCCATATTGACAGAAAAATTAAAAAGTTATGGCTCTGGGAAGGAGGCGAGCAAAAAACGAAAACACAAAACCGAAAAAAAACCTGAAGGGGTTAAACAGTTCTTGTACCCAACAGAAAGACCTAATTTTTCATTCTTCAAACAGCTGGGCTACCTGTAATACCTCTTGTGACACATGTTCTACCTCTTTTCCCAGATTTCTGTTCCCTGAATAGAAATACATTTTTTAAAGTGATAATTATGCAAAATAATTGTAATGATAGTTGTCCCAAACCTTAATCTTCACGGCCCGCAAGAGGTCATGTTCTCAGGATTTCCTTAGTATTGAACAGGTGGTGGAGGCATCATCAAGGCATCAGGAAGACTCTCACCTTTGCGATACTATGGAAATCCTGAAAACAGGACCTGTGGGGGCCGTGAGGACTGGAGTTTGGGAAACACTGTTCTAAAGCTACAAAAACACATGCCTCCCATCGTATTGGCATCTGCTCCAGAAGACAGGCCTAAAACTAGCAGTAAGGGGTTTGCATCTCTTAGGGCTCATTCACACATCCAATTTTCTCGTATGAGTGCTATCCACGGTTTTCGTGGATAACACTCATATCTCTGATATTCTATGGGACTGTGCACCCCTCCAATTTTTGAGCAGTTCACAGAAAATATCATCAAAATGTCCGAAGGTTCCGCCCCAGATCATCTTTAGTAGCATTTCGTCTCAAAAACGGGGGGGGGGGGGTTCTTCTAGTAGCTAATTATGTAAAATAAATTTTACCCTGACTGCAGCCAAAATATGTTCTTGGCATACAATAATATTTTTCTGGGTTTAGGTAACTAAAAATTGCCTATAAAGGCTCCGGTGGCATGAAACTTGTGAAGTGTCGACAGGTAGCGAAATAAATGTGCATTGGAAGTGTGGCATTTAAAGCAGCTAGCTGTAGCTTATCGCCCCCTTCAAAGGGTTAAGTACGGTCCAAGGCGCACTTTGAATCTCATTTCTAAATACCGAGATGAGGGGAGATGTTTATGGCCTTGGATTAAGGAGTTTAGTATTTTTGGGTAGATAAGAAAATGTTCCTAATTTGCACATGTGGATGTGCAGTGGCCTTAGGTAATCTGTTTCTTTGGTAAATTGATGTATAGAGGCGCCACAGACAGAATATCCATGTCATACAGATGTACAATTGACAATTTACCTCGCTTATGTATCCAGAGGGTGGAATAGAAAACTCGTATCCATTGATGGTGAAGCTGATAGATGGCATGCTTTGCACATTGTTACAATCAACCAGGAACTGAAGGACAAATATGAGAGATTGTAAGACAATTCAGTAACCAGAAAAAAGATTTTTTTTTGAGGATATGCATACATTTGACATGGACAAAAACATATTTATATTTGCTAGTGATTACCTTAAAGGGGTTCATGCAGAGAAAGCATGTTATTACCTAGCCATAGTATAGGTAATAACTTGGTGATTGGTGGTCCTCATCGCTGGGACTTGTGCCAGTCGGCTTAATGAGGAATTTTTATCCGTTACAAAATGGAGCGGCAGGTCGGCACATCTGAAAGTTGCTCCCTTCATTCTTTATGGGGCTGCTGAAAAAACCATGTTCGGCACTGCAGCCCCATACGGAAGGAATGGGGCAGCAGCTGAGCATGTATACTACAGCTGCATTGTTACAGGGATAAAAGTTCTCCAGTCTGCCAATTGGTGCAGGTTCCAAATGTCAGACTCCCCACTGATCAAACAACATTTTCACTGGACAACCCCTTCAATTAAAAATGTTTGCACTCAGCTACTTGCTTGGACAGATATTGCGCACACGTCATATTGTGACCAATGGAACAGGTGCATGATACCTAATAGTGTGCAGAAGATCAGGCATAGGCCAACTGACGCCACATCGACAGCTCAATTCACCTGCAGATGTAAGGGTGAGTGCACACAGTGCAGATTCACCTGCGGATTTTTCCGTGCGGATTTGCCGGTAAAACCGCAGGTAAAGTGACCTGCGGTTTGACACCTGGACAATCGAACAGGTGTCAAACCGCTGCGGAATCCGCAGAAAGAATTGATATGTTACGGATTTAAAACTGCAATTTCAATTACAATGTTGTAAGGGTTCTCAAAGTCAAATCATACATATATATCCCTTAAAAATGGTACTTTATTGTTTAAAAAACCACAAATGTGGTATACACCAGAAAAAGCGTGTGTTAGCGTGGGTGGTCAGGAGCGGGAGCTCCGAGAGTGGACCCTCTGGACCGTGGCACCGAGGGACCCCGGGCGAGCTGCCAGGTGGAACCGACCCCTATACAGGGACCGTTAGGAGCAGGCCCAGGGGTTCGAGTACCACGGTAGCCGGTACCGAGAGGGGCGGCTCAGGATGGACCGGAGTAAGACTGAGACTGGAGTAGGACGGCAGGAGCACTGAAGACAGGACTGGAGTAGGACGGCAGGAACACAAGGCAGGACTGGAGTAGGACGGCAGGAACAGTGAAGGCAGGACTGGAGTAGGACGGCAGGAACACAAGGCAGGACTGGAGTAGGACGGCAGGAACAGTGAAGGCAGGACTGGAGTAGGACGGCAGGAACACAAGGCAGGACTGGAGTAGGACGACAGGAACACAAGGCAGGACTGGAGTAGGACGGCAGGAACACAAGGCAGGACTGGAGTAGGACGACAGGAACACGGGTAGCAGGACTGAGAAGCTGCTGTGAGGAGCAGCCGAGACAGGAACTGCAGGAGCAGAGTGTGCACGATGGAGCGAGGCCAGAGTGTCAGGAAACACAACGATCAGGCGCCTCCCTCAGGGGGAAGCGGCCTGATATGGCCCCGTCTGGTCAGCCATTGGTCCAAATGTGCTTCCGGGTCAGGGCACAGCCGGAGCATAAGAAGCAGGAAGGAGGCGCGGCCGCGGCCTATGGCGCATGCGCATAGCATGCAGGGAAGGCATCGGTCGCGGGTCTGTCTCAGGTGACCGCCGCGGCCGTCGGGTGGAGAGAGGCTGCGGCGTGGGAGCGGAGGGCGACTGCGGCGTGGGAGCGGAGGCCGGGTGAGTATGGCGGAGCGGTGTAACAGTACCCCCTCCCCTAAGCCGCCCCCCCCGGAGATTAACAAGAAACCTCTTGAGGATACGGGGAGCATTAATATTCTCCCGAGGCTCCCAGGATCTCTCCTCAGGACCAAAGCCCTTCCAATCAACGAGAAAGAAAGTCCTACCTCTAACCCTTTTCACAGCGAGGATGTCCTGCACTTAAAACGTTGTCGGCACCCACCGGCTGAGGACCAAGATCAAGCGAGGAATGGAAACGATTCAGCACCACAGGCTTCAGGAGAGAGACGTGAAAGGTGTTTGGGATCCGGAGCGAAGCAGGCAACCTCAATTTGTAGGCAACTTCGTTAATACGTCCCAGAATTTCAAACGGACCGATGTAGCGTGGACCCAACTTGTAGGAGGGCAGTTTTAGTCGGACGAATTTGGAGGAGAGCCAGACCTTGTCGCCAACACGATACGGAGGAGAATCCAACCTCTTTTTGTCTGCATAGTTCTTCATCTGATCAGCGGATCTCTTGAGTGATGTGTTGGTCTCAGCCCAAATCTTAGAAAATTCCGAGGACAAGGCATTGGCCGCGGGTACCTCAGAGGCAGGGGTTATCGGAAGAGGGACACCAGGATGTCTGCCAAAAACAATGAAAAACGGAGACTTGGCCGAAGACTCACCAGCATGGTTGTTATAAGCGAACTCTGCCCAGGGGAGTAAGCTGACCCAATCGTTCTGGTGGGCGTTAGAGAAGTGGTGTAAGTATCCCGTAAGCGTCTGGTTGGTACGCTCTACTTGTCCGTTGGACTGTGGATGGTAGGCCGAGGAGAAGTCGAGGGAAACGTTCATAAGCTTACAAAGCGAACGCCAGAACTTGGAGGTAAACTGAACCCCTCGGTCAGACACAATGCGTTGAGGTAGTCCATGAAGCCTGAAGACTTGATGAATGAAGATCTCGGCCAGCTCCGGCGCTGAGGGAAGACCGGGCAGAGGGATGAAGTGAGCCATCTTGGAAAAACGATCCACCACCACCAGAATGACTGAGCAGCCCGCAGAGCAGGGTAGGTCGGTGATGAAATCCATGGCGATGTTCTCCCAAGGAACCGTAGGGACAGGCAACGGAAGCAACAAGCCAGACGGAGATCTCCGTGGTACCTTGTTCTTTGCACAGGATGGACAAGAAGCCACAAAATCGAGTACATCTTGGCGAAGTGAGGGCCACCAGTAGTGACGTTTGATAAGATCAAGGGTCTTCTTAGTTCCGGCATGGCCGGCCAGTTTGGAGGAGTGCCCCCATAGAAGAACCTTTTGCTTGAGATTCTCTGGCACAAGCGTCTTGCCAGGCGGAGGAGTAAGCCAGTTCACTGGAGCCACGGTGATGATCCTAGTGGGATCAATGATATGTGACGGTTCCTCCGTGGATTCGTGTGGTTGGAAGACCCTGGACAGGGCGTCGGCTTTGGAATTCTTGCTGCCGGGACGGAATCGGAGCTCGAAATCAAATCGGGCAAAAAATAAAGACCATCTGGCCTGGCGAGGGTTTAGTCTCTGGGCAGACTGGAGATAGGCCAGATTCTTGTGGTCCGAGAAGATGACAAAAGGATGGACAGCTCCTTCCAGGAGGTGGCACCATTCCTCCAAGGCCAACTTGATGGCCAAAAGTTCCCGGTCACCGATCGAGTAGTTACACTCGGATGGAGAAAAGGCCTTCGAGAAGAAGCCACAAGGGTGCAGGCGACCGGAGGCGGTTCTCTGGGACAGCACCGCCCCGGCACCAGTCGAGGAAGCGTCCACCTCGAGTACAAAAGGTCGATCGCTCTCAGGGCGATGCAGGACCGGAGCCGTGGAGAAAGCCCGTTTTAGGGACAGAAAGGCCTCCTCTGCCTCAGGAGACCAATCCTTGGAAGTAGACCCTTTACGGGTAAGCACAGAAATGGGTCTTGTGATCGCGGAGAAGTGGGAGACAAATTGCCGGTAATAGTTGGCGAACCCGAGGAATCGTTGTATCGCCTTTAATCCGACGGGGCGAGGCCATTTGAGGATGGCAGACAACTTCTCGGGATCCATCCTTAGACCAGCGTCGGAGATAATGTATCCCAGAAATGGCAGAGAGGTCTGTTCGAAGAGACATTTCTCGATCTTTGCATACAGACGGTTCTCCCGAAGACGCTGAAGCACCAGGCGGACACTCTTTCTGTGGGACGAGAGGTCCGGCGAGAAGACGAGGATGTCGTCTAAGTACACGACCACACAGGAGTACAAGAGATCCCGGAAGATCTCGTTGACGAACTCTTGAAAGACTGCAGGAGCATTGCAAAGACCGAAGGGCATGACCAGGTACTCGTAATGGCCATCTCGAGTGTTGAAAGCTGTCTTCCACTCGTCACCTGCACGGATACGGACCAGATTGTAGGCTCCTCTGAGGTCCAGCTTGGTAAAGACCCGAGCCCCTCTGAGACGGTCAAACAGTTCCGGAATGAGTGGAAGAGGGTACCTGTTCTTGATGGTAATCTCATTCAAGCCCCTATAGTCAATGCATGGCCGTAGAGTCCCGTCCTTCTTTTTGACGAAGAAGAACCCGGCTCCCGCGGGCGAAGAGGATTTCCGTATAAAGCCTTTGGCGAGGTTCTCTTGGACGTACTCGGACATGGCGGTGGTCTCCACGGGAGACAGAGGGTAGATTCTGCCCCTTGGGGGGGTTGAACCAGAAACAAGTTCAATTGGGCAGTCAAACGGCCGGTGTGGAGGGAGGACCTCTGCTTCCTTCTTATCAAAAACATCGGCGTAGGAGCTGTAAGCTGGAGGAAGACCCGGGAGGTCTGGAGGTGACCGTGGAGCGGCCGCCAGGCGGACAGGAGTCAGACAGCGAGCTTGGCACGGGTGCCCCCAGCGGAGTATCTCCCCAGAAGACCAGTCGAGAACAGGCTGATGAGTCCTTAACCATGGAAGACCGAGTAGAATGTCGTGAGAGAGCTTAGGTAAAACGTAAAAGGCTATCTTCTCTCGATGTAAGGCTCCGATTTGCAATTCCACCTCTTCAGTGACCAAGGTGACGGTCACCTGTAGCGGTTTGCCATCCACGGTGGCAATCTGAATTGGGTTAGATAGAGTGACTACAGGAATTTGGTATTTGTCTACCTCTTCCGGCCGAATGAAGTTACCCGCTGAGCCCGAATCCACGTAGGCCACCTCGGAACCACGCCTCCCTCCTGAAACCAAAAGCACAGAAATCGTAAGGGGTTGAGAGGAATCATCATCATCACCTAGGAAGGCCTCTCTTACCTGACCTAGGTGGAGTCGTTTCTCTGTCTCTTAGGACAGGTGCGGATATAGTGTGACGAATGACCGCAATAGAGGCACAGACCTTGTGCCCGTCTCTCTCTCTGACGTAACTCGGCCAACCTGAGATGATCTATCTGCATGGGCTCACCCGAAGAGAGGGAAGAAGATCTGACTGAACGTGAGCTGGCCGACTGAGCGAAAGGAGGAACTGACCTGGAGGAGCGCCTGTCTCTCACTGACTCCCGAGCGCGCTCCAGGAAGCGCAGGTCAATGCGGGTAGCCAGCGAGATAAGGTCCTCTAAGGTGGACGGGGTATCTCGACCAGCGAGTTCATCCTTTATTTTACTAGAAAGACCGCGCCAGAATGCCCCCACCAAAGCTGCATTATTCCAGCCGAGCTCAGAGGAAATAGTGCGAAAGCGAATAGCGTACTGTCCGACCGTGAGAGAGCCCTGGTGTAAGTTAAAGAGTGACTCAGTGAGAGAGGCTAACCGGCCCGGCTCATCGAAAACCTTACGAAACGTATCCAGGAAAACCGGGAGACTCGAAACGACCGGGTCGTCACGTTCCCAGAGCGGGTTTACCCAAGAAAGGGCCTCTCCCTCCAGATGGGACATGATGAAGGCCACTTTGGCCCGGTCCGAGGGATATTGCTGCGGCAGCCATTCAAAGTGGAGACTACACTGATTTAAGAACCCCCTACAGAGCTTGGGATCCCCGGTGAAACGAGGCGGCTTGGCGAGGCGGGGCGTCGGATGAGCAGCAGACGCAGGGGGAGGAGTCGGCACTGCAGCGGCAGCCTGGAGGGCCGACAAGCGACTATCAAAGGAGGCCATGTAGGACAAAATGTGGGTTTGAGTATCTTGCTGCTGGCCCAGCTCCTGTTGGAGACTGGCCAGCTGAGTGGCATTTCCAGGATCGGCCACCTGTAAGGCCGACAAACGGGTGTCCATCGACTTCATGATTGACATAATGCGCCCCTGATTCTCCCGTAGGAATAGCAACTCTTTCTGGGTAGCAGCCGTAGTACCGGCGGAGTCCATGGCCTGATCGTACTGTTAGCGTGGGTGGTCAGGAGCGGGAGCTCCGAGAGTGGACCCTCTGGACCGTGGCACCGAGGGACCCCGGGCGAGCTGCCAGGTGGAACCGACCCCTATACAGGGACCGTTAGGAGCAGGCCCAGGGGTTCGAGTACCACGGTAGCCGGTACCGAGAGGGGCGGCTCAGGATGGACCGGAGTAAGACTGAGACTGGAGTAGGACGGCAGGAGCACTGAAGACAGGACTGGAGTAGGACGGCAGGAACACAAGGCAGGACTGGAGTAGGACGGCAGGAACAGTGAAGGCAGGACTGGAGTAGGACGGCAGGAACACAAGGCAGGACTGGAGTAGGACGGCAGGAACAGTGAAGGCAGGACTGGAGTAGGACGGCAGGAACACAAGGCAGGACTGGAGTAGGACGACAGGAACACAAGGCAGGACTGGAGTAGGACGGCAGGAACACAAGGCAGGACTGGAGTAGGACGACAGGAACACGGGTAGCAGGACTGAGAAGCTGCTGTGAGGAGCAGCCGAGACAGGAACTGCAGGAGCAGAGTGTGCACGATGGAGCGAGGCCAGAGTGTCAGGAAACACAACGATCAGACGCCTCCCTCAGGGGGAAGCGGCCTGATATGGCCCCGTCTGGTCAGCCATTGGTCCAAATGTGCTTCCGGGTCAGGGCACAGCCGGAGCATAAGAAGCAGGAAGGAGGCGCGGCCGCTGCCTATGGCGCATGCGCATAGCATGCAGGGAAGGCATCGGTCGCGGGTCTGTCTCAGGTGACCGCCGCGGCCGTCGGGTGGAGAGAGGCTGCGGCGTGGGAGCGGAGGGCGACTGCGGCGTGGGAGCGGAGGCCGGGTGAGTATGGCGGAGCGGTGTAACAGCGTGACTAAAGATGAAAAACAAAAATTAAAGTGTTCAAACAAACAAGCCCATACTAAGGTGACACCTTGGAATCCCTCGTAAAGACTAAGCTGTATCCTGCCTGTCCGCGGAGGTTGGCACCCTAGGGGGGAACGTTGTGGCGCCCCCGCTCAACGATGGCTGTCCCTAGGGGCCCTGATAAGCCCTACCGCCACTAGTGGTCCCTTCTACCCGATGCAAGATATGGGAACCCCTATCTCTAGACAGAGACCAAGCTGCTCTAAAGAGGACCCTGTGTCCCAAAGCAAAGAGGTTAAAATTAAATAGAACACATATGGCAATCGGTGGTCAGATTAGAGCAAGAGACATCATAATAGAAAAAACAGTTTGTGAATAGTGCCTCAATCTCATGTAGATGATCTCTTAATATATAGAAAAGGCACTGACTCTAATAAGTCATAACACACAGAACGGATAAAGGCTATATCCCATTGCTGTATAAATACAGAAAAAATGCAAGACTGCCACAGCGATACTCATCTGCATTTTCTGCCACCTGCCAACAACCAGTTAACGCCTCAACGCGTTTCGCCTTATTAGGCTCATCAGGAGGCCCGATGCTGCGATATCTTGTGTCCCATAAAGGTGCAAATAGGCAGGATACAGCTTAGTCTTTACGAGGGATTCCAAGGTGTCACCTTAGTATGGATTTAAAACTGCAGCAAATCCGCACGGAAAAATCCGCACCGTGGGCACTGTCGTTTTGAAATACCATTGGCTAACATGGTACTGTACATTGCTTGCGGATCTACTACAGATCCGCAGGGCCAAATCCGCTGCGGATCTGCAGCAGAATCCGCAGCATGTGCACATACCCTAAGAGGCACTGGATAATTTCTTAAGAAGGTTGATCTCACGAATAAAGTGCATTTTAACTAATAGATCTCAGAGCAATAAGTTTCACAACTTGATGTGTTAAAAAAAGTTCCTTTGCTGAGTTTACCTTATAAATATGCCCCTGTTATGTACTGTGTAATGGTTGTGTCTGATCATACAGAGCTCCAGTTGATGGTTGGCACATACCAGAGCTCCTGGCCAGGGATAAGTCACAAGTGATAAGTGAGTATACAGACAGAACAGCAGGGGCTCACGGCTGCTGTTTTCCGATGTAACACACTTCCCTGCCTCAGGTATCACAGGAGTGAGTGTGTCTGCTGCATCTCCAACTCTCTGAGCTCTTCATTTCTCAAGTCAGTGATGTAGGAGCTCCAGTGGACCCTGACCTTTTATGTCACTGACTTGATTTATGATGAACTTAGAGAACTGTAGGCAGAAACACTCACTTGTGTGATATAACAGACAGGGAAATGTGGTACATCAGAAAATAGCAGCTGTGAGCTCCTGCTGTTTTGTCTGTATGTTTTTGCACACTTCCCCCTTGAGAAAGCGGTACGCAAAACACGCATCGGTCGGGGCATCTGTGATACTGTGGACAGGCGTACTATCCTCTGTATGTGTTGAACGTTATATGTTTGCTGACATATCTATGCATTTGCACTTTATGATTATCATGGCTATGATCTATTTACTGCATGTTGATGTGTTAGTGCTTGTATGAACTTCACAAGATCCCAGAGCCTGCATGTACTCCCTTTATCCCACTTTGTGTGTTATACTGGGGTAAAAAAATCCTTTCCTCTTAATATGTCTTGTGATATGTCATTTTTCAATAAAATTTGTTACTCTTTAAACATTCTTCTTGTGAGTGGTGTGTTTGGATACTTGGTATCCATTTATCAGGTAACCTGTTAAATTATGCTGTCAACATCTGACGGTGACATTTTATGCGTGCCAGCAAAGGGGCTCGTCATTCTGGCAAGATCGTGATTTTCACTATATATAGCAGTGCTGATGCACTGCAATGTATAGCACAAGGCACAAGCAATCATATGATCACAACTTCAAGTCCCTTATGGGGACTATTAAATGCAGTAAAAAGTTTTAAAAATGAAAAATATAAATTGAACACAAAAATTCAAATCACACCCCTTTTGCCCCATTGAAAGTAAAACAATTTTGAAAAAGTACATATTTGGTATTGTTGCGTTCATAAAAGTCTAATCTATCAAACTATAAAGTAAATTAATCTGATCGGTAAATGGCATAATGAGAAAAAAAATCAAAACCTCAGAATTACGTTTTTTTAGCCTCCTAAACATTGCAATAAAATTCAATAAGAGGCAATCAATACGTCATATCTCCCCCAAAATGGTATCAGTACAAAATAACACCTCACACAGCCCCATGTCATGAAAATTTTAAGCGGTATGGGTATGGCAGCACAAGCAAAGGTTTGTTTGTTTTTTTACAAATTTCCAAACTTTTTTTCACCACTTCAATAAAAAAAATTTATGTTTGATATGTTATGTAATCCTACTGACCTCGAGAATTATATTGCCAGCTCAGTTTTATCATATAGTGAACATAGTAAATAAAAAATGTAAAATTGCACTTTTTTTGCAATTTCAACACACTTGGACTTTTTTTCCCCACTTTCCAGTGCATCACGTGATAAAATAAACTACACTTTTTTCTTACTTGGCTTTCTTTTACATTTTCAAAGTAGTGTTGCAGGCTGCGGTATACTGGTTGTCAAAAGCTATAGAAATCTTGTGGAACTAACAAAATATTACCACTAGAAAAATCCCATCAGAAGCAATGGGGATGGCAGATAAATAATTTCTATATGTTTTTCTGTAAAAATACAAGTCAGACACATACAGTGCACATATTTCAGATTTCTATTTTTTTTCACAGCAGGATTGAACTAAGAAGTAAATTTATTGCTGCTTACCTGCCCATTCTGCCCCTGCTGCGCCCCGAGGTCTTGGAGCAGAGTGCCCATATACTCCTGGGGAATGGTCAGTGGAGAGGTTCCGGTATCCACAATAGCCTGACAGCCATCACTGCACCATCCTGTTGCTTGTCCATTGACTGAAAATCTGTAAGGAATAAGTGTTAAGAAGACTTTACACAATTCTCCATAACCCACGACTCATTAACCCCGTCTATACATGAATGCAAACCCCATTGTATTTTGGAATCTAAAACATGGTTTTTTTCTTGGACCCACAGACTTGTATGGGTAATTTTGACCCATCAAATGTTGAAATGCGTTTTTCCCCAGTGACGGATGTTGGGTTGCCCCCATACACATTTGGTTGTTAGCCAAATCCAATAAAATCCACCACATTGACCTTAATTTATCTAACCTGTAAAAGTGCTTTTCTTATCGACGAGTTGCGGCAATAAACGACTGCCAATAAGTAAATGTTTGCCGATTGGTGTTTATTTAATAGCCTGTTGACACAGGCAGTCTCTGCTTCAGATGTGTACGATTAACATGCATAGGCTGCCATTGTTCTCAGCAGCACAGGCCCTGTTTACACAAGACGTTGTGCTGCCAAGAACGATGAACTTTTGTGCAAGCCAATAGATTATTTCACCCATTGAACCAGTGTTTTACTTGTTTGAGAGGTGATCGGGAGCCTGTTTACACTTCGCAATTATCATGAAATGCTCATTCACGATATTCATGGAGTGAATGGACCTTAAAGGAGTATATTAAAAATTGGAAGTTATGCTTTATCCATAGGACTGTGGATATCTTCCTGATCACTGGGTGATCACTGCTGGACCCTCACCGATCATGAGAATCGAGGCTCTGAAGAGCACAGAGCGGCTCCATTTTTAATTGGACCGCCAAGTTCTGCCCTCGGCTGCTCTTCAGTGCTTCCTACGTTAATAACCGCAATGTGTCCATAAAAATGATATCTGTATAATACGCTCTTCTGAACAAGGCCTTAGGCTCCTCTTTCAGGGGCTGGGGTGCTGAAAAATTTTCTGTGCTAATAAACACTCATTCAGACTAGAGTATAAAACTTCGTTGTGCTCTGTATGCAAAACTATTAGTATACCGACAGCACAAGGAGCAATGCAAGTCAGTGTGTTAGTTCGCACAAACGTTTTTACACACAGATCAATGGTGTACGTGTAAAAAAAAATTCTGTGTTTTGGATCAGACCCTCCCATTACGGGTCAATGGGTGCACAAAAACAGATCCCATGCGGGTTACCGTCCGTATGTCATGTGTTTTTCACGGATCCATTACAATAATTTAATAACTTACGCGTCAATTCCAATTTGCCAGTAAACTTGTTGAGTAACGGGAGCCCAAAGAATCTGTCCAGAATATAAGCTGTTATCCACTCCACCAAAGATCACCTCTCCAGACTGGCTACAGGAAAATAAGAGTCAAATTATTATTATTATTATTATTATTGCTCAGAATCTCACAGCTCCGTTGACTTTTGTGCATTTTGGCAAGCACATTTACAATTTTGTAGTTTTGCATCATATTTTTATTTACCTGCCCATGTAGACACTAAAGATAGGGTTGTTGAGCAAGTTCTGCTGCAGCATTCCTTGCATAGCTGTAGTTGCGCCCCCTGCAGACATGGCAGGGTATGCCATTCCAAAGATCCCATCAAATTTAGAGTAGTAGAAACTGCTGCCGCTCTCTGAATAGGTCAGTCCAAACTCCTGGTTAGTGATGGTTAGTCCTTGAACCTATATGAGAGGAACTTGTATTAGAAGGTTACAGAATTATCACAATATATGCCACCTTTACAATAAGACCAAATTTAGTACTAAGTATAATAAAGTTATCTACATAGAGTAAGTCATTAAAATTAATCTTAGTTTACTCACAGAAACGGTGTCATAGCCAAATACACCGCTGACGCTGCCACTGCCGTAAGACATGGTAAACTGTTGTCCATTGGTTGTGTAGGTAGAGGACTGGCTAGGGTTAAATACATTGTGATTGCCTGTATAAAAAAATAAAATAATTATACAATTTTAAAACATCTCAGAAAAATGGAGTTTTATGGAAAAGATGGACTCGTCCACTTCAAAGGGGTTTTCCGGCTTCAGTTGTGGCCCTAGATGCAGCTTGCTGTAAAAACTGCAGAGTCTCCGCCACAGTCCTGGTATTTGTTGTTAGTCTGTTGTCACATAAACAGTGCTACAACCAATGATTGTGCTCACCGAATTGTGCTGTCTACATTGGCAGGGCAGATGAGCTCGGTGATTGGCTGCAACTCAGTCAATATGAAGGCAGCGCTGCCGACAAACAACAGAGTACACGGCAGCAGTGGAGACTCATTGATGGACCCGGGAAGGGTGAGTAAAGTGGGGTTTGCTCTTTACAACAAACTGCCCCTGCAATCTTTTCAAAAACCCATTTTAGTGAAAGTGTGCTTGTTATGGTTATTATCAAGTTCTTTAATGGATATGGCTAATTTGTCAGCATCACTTTAACTGCCTCACTCCCAATCTATTTATATGCGCATGCACAGTTGAAACCAGAAGTTTACATACACTATATAAAAAGGCATACATATGCATGTTTGTCTCAGTATCTGGCATTAAATCAGAATAAACCTTTCCAGCTCTAGATCACTTAGGATTACCATAATTATTAATATTTGCCAAATGCCAGAATAATGAGAGAGAGAGAATGTTTTAAGGCATTTTTATTACTTACTACAAAGTCAAATGTTTACATACATTTCATTAGTATTTGGTTCCATTGCCCTTAAACTGAATTACGTGGGTCATACATTTGGGATATCCTTCCACAAGCTTCTCACAATAGTTGGTCGGAATTTGGGCCCATTCCTCCTGACAAAACTGGTGTAACTGATCCAGGATTGTAGGTTGCCTTGCTCGCTCCGGCCTTTTCAGCTTTGCCCATAAATTTTCAATAGGATTGAGATCAGGGCTTTGTGATGGCAGCTCCAAAACATTGAATTTGTTACCCTTAAGCCACTTTGTTACCATTTTGGCAGTATGCTTTAGGTCATTGTCCATTTGGAAGACCCATTTTCGCTCAAGCTTTAACTTCCTGGCTATTGTCTTGAGATGTTGCTTCAGTATTGCCACATAATCTTCTTTTCTCATGATGACCTCTATTTTGTGAAGTTCCCCAGTCCCTCCTGCAGTAAAACAACACCACAACATGATGCTGCCACCCATATGTTTCACAGTTGAGATGGTATTCTTAGGCTTCCAAGCTTCTCCCTTTTTCCTCCAAAAGTAACGATGGTCATTATGCCCAAATAGTTCAATTTTAGTTTCATCAGACCACAGGACATGTCTCCAGAAATTAAGGTCTTTGTTCCTGTGTTCATTTGCAAACAATAAAAGGGCTTTTTATCTTTCTTTTGGAGTAATGGCTTCTTCCTGGCAGAGTAGCCTTTCAGCCCATGTTGATACAGTACTCATTTCACTGTGGATATTGATACAATTTTACCAGCTTCCACCATCATCTTCACAAGGTCTTTTGCTTTTGTCGTTGGGTTGATATGCCATAAGCTTTAGATCTACCATAGTCCTTCAGCTTGGCGTATCAATTAAAATGTTGATTTCTCAGGAACAGACAGGCCATGGAAAGGTATTGCTGGACTTGTCTTTGCAAGAGTTACATGCACATATAAATAGTTTGGTTATGGAGGGAGAAATCCTGCTGACAGATTCAGTTTGCAGTTGCAAACTGCTTGTAAAACAAATTAGTTTTGCAATTTACTTGTAATTAAAAATTATCTTCTCTTAAAGAAGATATCTGGGGCTTTAAAAAAAAAATGTATCTAAGCACTAACAGGCAGGTAATTGCAACTTACCTGGCTGTTGTGTCCGGCGCCGTTCTTCCCCGACACAGAGCAATGACAGATGCTCCAGCCTCTGCTGACGTCTCAAATACAGAGCGGAGGCTTCTTTTCCGGTCCGCTCTGTAGACGGCATGACTTCCGAGGTCATTCTGATTGACAGTTGGATCCCCGCTCCCTAACTGGGGGAGCCAGCTGTCAATTAGAATGACCTTGGAAGTCCTGTCACGTCAGCAGAGACAGAGGAATCCCGGCAGGAGCATCCGTGACCGCTCTATGTTAGGGAAGAAAGGCTCCAGGCATAACGGCCAGGTAAGTTGCTATTACCTCGCTGTTAGTGCTTTGATACTTTTTTTGTAAAGTCATGGATACCCCCTTTAAGAAGGAGGATTTTTAAATCTACTTTATACTGCTTATTATTTAGGTCACCGGCCGCCACTGTTGTCTAACATCGTTGAGGACCTCCTAGGCAAAGAACACAGCACTTACAGGCTTTTGCTGCAGAGTTTGCCCAGAATCTGGCCAGATTAGTGGATCTGCTCAAATCCAGTGTCCCTGCGCTCCTACGGTGCTGCAGAAGCAAAGCTGCCTCTGTCCGCAGCACTGTCAAGCGCACAAGTACAGCAGCACAACCATGCTGCTCGTCTGAACTGTCAAGAAGTTCTCCTACTTGAGGGTTTGAGATTTTAGTCAACCATGGATTGATTTTTTTGTGACTATTCAAATCTATTTGCCTTCAGAAACAACCCCATTCTGCTAACTCTGAAACAGATTTTCAGTTGCAGAAATTTCTGAAACATCCCTGCCACATATGCATATTCCCTAATACAGAACTTGTAGCATATCTGTCATTTCAGGAAACTTTCAGAGTGTTAGGCATTGGGTTCCTGCAACTGCACAGCAGGGATCCAGAGCCTCACATTCACCGGTCTCCCATTCTCCATCGACCGCAGAGGAGCCTGCTCAGCAGTTCCATCGTTCCCGACGCTCCGCTCAGACCAGCTCTGTAGGCCTGGTTGTTGCTGTCACCTCTGGGCCAGCAATAGCAATGCAGGCTGCTCAGCAGCAAGCCGCTCCGGAGGCTAAGTACTTCCGTCGCTCCACTGAGCATGCTCACGAGATGATCTCCCATTGGAGATCGAGAGTCACATGCACAGGTCCTTCTCCAGATCTGATTGGTCCATCTCAGGGATCTGGAAGCTTCTGAAGGTCCCGGCTATAAAAGGTTCGCATGGCCTCTCGGCCATGCGCTGGTATAGACTCTGGTTGCTATCTGTGTGAATGATGACGGATGCATGGACTTGCAAATGACATTAAGATTCCCCTCCCTTGATATTACGTGTGTGGATAGGGAACTAGTGATAGAGTCAGCGCCAGTCAGTGGCAAGCTACAGGCCACAGTGCATATCATCCATGGTACTAGCGTCCGACAGTGTGCCTGCTACCGGGCATTGTTGTCTCGCGGCAGTGTCTGTCGCCGCGCTGCAGTCAGCGGCACTTATTGGCGGTTGCGACGCCATGCACACGGTAGGTCTAGAAGGACGCTGACCCTGTGTCGGGGCCCGAGTCCTATGACCATATACCGTGCGTGCATTGCGCTGAGACCTGTGAGTTCAACAGGCTCAGCATTTGTGTTTAACATCTCGTCATCTCTGTGAATTAACAGAGTCCACCCAGCGCACACCGGGTGACGTTAAACCCGCGTGCGCAATACCGCCATATCTAGCGTCTGCCATTACTAGCAGCAGTGTAACACCTCTGCACGGTGGACCCCGAGCGGCGAACACACTTTCTATTATTTATTATTTAGTCTGTTCCGCCATCTCTAACATTATGATAGCGCCAGGGTCTGGCTAGTATTGGCGTACCAGCAGCAGCTACAGCGGTACTTTCGGCAGCTGGAGGGCAGGTTGGCGGCCCTCGAGAGTTCCACCTCGGCTGCGAATGCTCCTGCGGCTGCTGCCCAGACAGTCGCAGAAGATGTCTCTCGTGTGTCCACGTCCACGCTGACAATATCCCGCCTCCCGTTGCCCGATAAATTTTCTGGTGACAGCGCCACCTGTAGGGGTTTCGTGAGCCAGTGCTCTCTCCAGCTCGAGTTACTGGCCGGGCGATTCCCTACAGAACGGGCTAAGTTTGGGTTTATCGTCTCCCTCCTGTCGGGCAGGGCGTTGGAATGGGCCACGCCACTGTGGGAGCGTGGTGACCCCGTAGTTCTGAGCACTACTCAGTTTCTAAAGTCCCTAAAGCAGGTATATTTGGGGCCACTGGTCACTCATGACACCTCCCTCCAGTTACTAGCATTAACACAGGGATTCCTCTCGGTTAGCCAGTACCCCGTCCGTTTCCGAACACTGGCTTCCGAGCTGGAATGGCCTGATAAAACACTCGTCCCTGTGTTCTGGAGAGGTTTTGGCGGAGCATGTAAAGGATGCTCTAGCTACCAGGGAGGTTCCCGTAAGTCTGGAGGAGCTGATTGCTATTTCCACCCGCATTGATCTCTGTTTTTCTGAGCGCGGGCTGGAGCGTGCTCAATCCAGACAGAAGGTTCACTTGGCTCCTGACTTCTCAGAACCTCTTGAACCCCCCCATCTTAAAATTGTACCTCCTGAGCCCATGGAGGGGTCTCGCACCGGTCCCAAGCTGCGCCCGGCACTAAGTTCCGCGTGCTGTTACCAGTGTCGACAGTCTGGTCACCTGGCTAACATGTCCGCAGCAGTCGAAAATACGATCACATCCAGTGGTAGTTGGTGGGGGTCTATTTGATATGGAAACTTTCTCACCCCAAACTGGCATTCCGGGGAACGTTAAATAGCGGTGCTTCCACCTGGGAGGTAGAGATCACGGTGGACTTCAGGGTAGAAGGGAACTTTATGCCCTCGGCCTTCGCCCAACAGCGCGCAATTCCGTTGGTGCCACTTCCTCACCCCGTGGTCATCAGGGTGGTCAATGGTTTGACCTTACCGTCCCAGATTACCCACCACACAGCACCCCTTAGGCTCTCTATCCCACCATCTCACCATGAGACATTGTCCCTGCTCATTATGCCAGAGGGCATCGACCAGGTGCTCTTCGGAGTTCCCTGGCTCTGTGGCCATTCTCTTCATATACTTTAGAGTGGTTCTCGGGGAGAATACTAGGATGGAGCAAGGACTGTGAGGGAAGGTGCATGGAGGGCAGCATCCAAGTAGCTTCTACAGAAGTGCTCGCGGATCTCTCCGCGCCCCCCACTGAGAATCTGAGGACCGTGGCTCCGGTCGCTCTCGAGTCAGTGCAGCCGGGCAAGACCTTTGTCCCTCCTCGCCTGCGGCCAAGAGTTTTCGCGTGGGCACACGCGTCCAGGGTGGGTGGTCACTTTGGCTACAAGCAGACCACAGAACTCCTGGCAAGGCCTTATTGGTGGCCGCACATGGCTCGTGACACGAAAAAATACATTCAGGCATGCGCCTCTTGTGCTCGGAACAGGTCCTCTGGGCAGAAGCCGGCTGGGTTACTGTATCCCTTGCCGGTTGCGAACTGGGCAGTGGAGGCTCGCGACATTTGGGTTCGCACCCAGCATGCCATTCTACCCTCCAAGGAGAGAATGAGGGCAACCGCCGACACGCATCGGTGCCCCGCTCCAACTTTTGCCCCTGGAAACTTGGTGTGGCTTTCTGTCCGAAATATCAGGCTGCGGGCCGGGTCCACCAAGTTCGCGCCGCGATTCATTGGTCCCTTCAAAATCCTTGAGCGGATCAGCTCCGTGGTCTACTGCCTGGCTCTTCCACCACACTTGGCCATCTCTGACGTCTTCCACGTGTCCCTTCTCAAACCTGTTCACATGTCCCGGTTTTCCGAGTCATCTGCCGGGACATCAGACTTGTCTTCGGATGAGTTTGAGGTCAACGCCATTGTGGGACACAGGGTGGTGTGTGGCAAAAGTTTTATTTGGTGGATTGGAAGGGTCATGGTCCAGAGGCCCAGACCTGGGAACCAGTAGAGAACATCCACGCCCCGCTCCTTATTGCAGCATTTGAGCGTAGCGAGGCTCAGAGGGGAGGGGGCCCTAGGAGGGGGGGTAATGTTAGGCGTCGGGTTCCTGCAACTGCACAGCAGGGATCCAGAGCCTCACATTCAGCGGTCTCCCATTCTCCATCGACCTCAGAGGAGCCTGCTCGGCAGTTCCGTCGTTTCCAACGCTCTGCTCAGACCAGCTCTGTAGGCCTGGTTGTTGCTACCACCTCTGGGCCATCAATAGCAATGCAGGCTGCTCAGAAGCAAGCCGCTCCAGAGGCCAAGTCCTTCCGTTGCTCCACTGAGCATGCTCACGAGATGATCTCCCATTGGAGATCGAGAGTCACATGCACAGGTCCTTCTGCAGATCTGATTGGTCCATCTCAGGGATCTGGAAGCTTCTGAAGGTCCCGGCTATAAAAGGCTCGCATAGCCGCTCGGCCATGCACTAGTATAGACTCTAGTTGCTACCTGTGTGAATGATGACGGATGCATGGACTTGCAAATGTCTCATTAAGATTCCCCTCCCTCTGATATTACGTGTGTGAATAGGGAACTAATGATAGAGTCAGCGCCAGTCAGTGGCAAGCTACAGGCCACAGTGCATATCATCCATGGTACTAGCATCCGACAGTGTGTCTGCTACCGGACATTGTCATCTCGCGGCAGTGTCTGTTGCCGCGCTGCAGTCAGCGGCACCTATTGGTGTCCGCAGTTGCGACGCCGTACGCATGGTAGGTCTAGAAGGACGCTGACCCTGTGTCGGGGCCCGAGTCCTGTGACCATATACCGTTCGTGCATTGCGCTGAGACCTGTGAGTTCAACGGGCTCAGCATTTGTGTTTAACGTCTCGGCGTCTCTGTGAACTAACAGAGTCCGCCCAACGCACACCGGGTGACGTTCAACCCGCGTGCGCAATACCGCCATATCTAGCATCTGCCATTACATAGCAGCAGTGCAACACCTCTGCACGGTGGACCCCGGGCGGCAAACGCACTTTCTATTATTTATTATTTAGTGCGTTCTGCCATCCCTAACACAGAGTAAGCTATGATGTCCAATCATTGCTGTTTAAACCCCCTAGATGTTGATCACTGATAGCAACAATCACAGGTTCAAGCCAGCTATGGGATCTAAAAAACAGTGTAATGTTAAAAAATGATAAGAGAGAAAAGGATATGCAAACATGACTGAATAGGTTACATTTATAATAAAAATAAAAAACAGCCTTAATGAAAGTATTACAAATGGACGGAACAGCAAAAGTGCAATGTACTGTAACAGCAGTAAATAAAAAGTAATGGATGCTGAAAAAATACAGATACAAGTCACAAACCTTGCCACATGACGTAGGATAAGAAGACAAACCAACCATCAATTAGATTTAGTCACTACATATGTGGCACTAGAGTTCCAGTCCTCTTCATGTCTGAAGATGCTGTTTGCCTATTTCAATTCCCAGAGGAGCATTGCATGGCCTATGTGTCTCCTTACACCAGTTTGGCACTGTCCTCAGGAAGAAATGTTACTCCTTAGACCCCATGTCAGAGGCCTCTCATCTAGCCAAGTCAGGTTTCTTGCTTTGTACTGATGATGAGAAAACACCCCAAAACACGTGTCTGCAAATTGAGTTTCTAGTTTGGCTTCTTATCCTAAATTATGTGGCAAAGCTTATGAAAGGGACGACATTCACTTCTAGGATTACTACAGCCAATATGTGTCGCTAGAGTTCAAGTCCTCTTCCTCTCTGAAGAGGATATTTGCACACGAAAAGACTAGAGACACGTATGCTCTCATTCATAATGTTACCTGCTAAGAGGCAGGATGGAGCAGCACACTGGGAAATTAATAGGGATTGTAGAATATTTAAATTGGCACATGTAATTATACATGTTGGAATTTCATTGGTAGCTTAACCCCCTCCCCTAAAAAATGTACATTAATGTGAGGTAATAGACAGGAAGTGTCAGGAAATAATACTTTAAGTCAAAGTAGAGTATAGTATGAATACTAGAGATGAACAGATCTTTTGAGATTTGAATTTGCCAACTTTGCTGAATTTTCCCCCAAAATTTAATTTGCACCAATCTCAATACTAAAAAGATTGGAATTGTTTGTAAAATACACATGTGGGAAAGGAGAGGAACAGAAAGAACAGAATAAGAGCTTACATTTTACAGGAGAGAGAGAAAGAGGACACCGCTGACCATAAGAGCTTACATTTTACAGAAGAGAATGAGAGGCCCCCGCCTGACCATAAGAGCTTACACTCTACAGGAGAGGAGAGAGTGAGAGGGCCCATCTGACCATAGGAGCTTACGCTCTACAGGAGAGAATGAGAGGACCCCGCTGACCATAAAAGCATACACTTTAGAGGGAAGAGAGAGAGGATCCTGCTGGCCATAAAAGCGTACACTTTAGAGGGAAGAGAGAGAGGATCCTGCTGGCCATAAAAGCTTACACTTTACAAGAGATAGAGAGGACCCTCTGACCCTAAAAGCTTACACTCTACAAGATAGAGTGAGACGACCCAGCTGACCATAAGAGCTTACACTCTACAGGATAGAATGAGACGACCCAGCTGACCATAAGAGCTTACACTCTACTGGAGAGGAGTGAGAGGGCCCATCTGACCATAGGAGCTAACACTTTATAGGAGAGAATGAGAGGCCCCTGCTGACCATAAGAGCTTACAGTCTACAAGAGATAGTGAGGACCCAGCTGACCCCAAGAGCTTACACTCTACAGGAAAGAATGAGAGGACCCCACTGATCATGAGAGCTTACACTCTACAGGAGAGAGAGAGGACCCTGCTGACCATACTTGTTATTTACTGCTGCTATAGAACATTGCACTTTTTGATTTTGTACTGCCCTCTTGTGTCCATTTGTAATACTTTCATCTAGTCTGTTTTCTTTGCCAGTGATTTATATTATAGTATCAATTTGACCTATTCAGTTATGTTTACATATCGTTATGTTTTCCCTCCAGTCATGTCGGCTTTTCTCCCATTCATGTGACCTCATTTTTACCTGTTTTGGTCATGTTGGCATTTCCTTATATGAAATAAAGATTTTGTTATATTAGTTATGTGTATAGTCATATTTACCTGATGTTGTATCTTAAGGGTGAATTATCAAGTTATTAAATTGCTTCTGCAAGTTAGACAGCATGAAAATAAGCAAGTCAGCAATTTATTTGCTTTTTTTTCTATCTGCTGTTATTCTCTTGAAGTATTATTTTTTCTTACATAGTTTACAATTGGTTTCTATGGAGCTCAGCCACCAGAGCCTACCCGAGTGTGCGCATTAGTAGTTCCTATTGGTTTCTATACAGCAGTTAACTGATCACCTCCCTCCACCTGTCTCTCAGCTCGCGACAAGCTGCTGTTATCAATCTTGCAAAATCATCAGCCCCAGCACTGGCTGCTCCCACATCAGTTTCACTAATAAATGACTCTCACTGTCCTGAGCCGTGTGCTTGTACAAAAGTCCTGTTATATTGTAAATTTAGTGATAGGAGTGTAGACTAAGAGCAAATCATCGAAAGTATAATGTGTTACATAAACCATTGGTTTTATCTATTGCAAACAAAAAAGAGTTTGCAAATTTTGCTAATAAAACTTTGCTATGAGGTTGAATAATTTTGGTTGCAACTGTATCTAACATAATATTGTCTGCCAGTATGCCTCATGAAATCAACTCCTTTTTTTATTAAATCCAGTCAAGCAATCAGCTCTTTGGCTGGTCGGCTTCACACCACTAAGTTTGTGAACTGTCTGCGTACAGACCACCATATACTGGTCTGCCGTGGGTCTCCTGACCCAAAGTAAGCATTCTCATAAAAGCCTATGGAGCTGCTGTGTTCAAGTTCGGAGACCCACGGCCAGGCCAAAAATCACAGTGCGTATGTGGAATATGAAACTGGGATGTTACTGGTTTAGCTTCTATACCTCAGCAATCAGTTTTCTTACATGTCAAGTATTCACATAATTGGTCAGCCACATAATACAAAGGCAGACTGGGTCAACCAGAGTGAGAGCCACCCTTTGGCTCACAAGACAGGAGATTCTATTATGCCTCTATGATGTCCATGTCCCCAGTAAGGCACATGAGAAGGATTAGTCTTCATGAGCCAATCAGTTGAATGATTATCTAATTAAACGGCATCAAAATCAAACATATCTGTAACACAGGATTAGTATATGATAATTCTCACCACAAGCTTCACTTTCACAGGATGCTGATGGAACCCAAAGGTTGGAAGATCCCGTGTCAAAAAGAACCAAGAAGTTTTGGGGTGGTGTTCCTATGCTTATTTGTCCATAATAATATGTCTAAAATCAAAAGAAGTATCAATGTTAATGTATATAATTCTATGTATATAATTCTTAATGTATTTTAATTCTGTTAAAAGTATCCCTATGTATGCCAATTTCAACTTACATCCATGTACATGGGTTCATAGGCTACCGCAAAGTCAAATTTTTGATTGAAGTATTTAAGTGCAGGGTCTCTTTTGTGCGTCTTCATGTAAGAGTCCAGAATTCCCATGTCTCGCATGGTTTCCCTGGCAGACTTGTATCTTTGTAGAGGGACTCTAAAACACAAGGTGACATTTTAGCGATTTCACTTCATCGTCATTCCTCAGGATGGAAACACAAATTTGAGAACAAACGCATTTCATACCACCCTGGCAGTATTTTCCAGTATAAGTATTTCCATCCTACTTCTATACTCACCCGTTTCTTAAATAACGTTGTCAATGCTCTTAAAAACAATTAGGTACATTTTAGGTGCGGTGCTTCTGGAAAAAATGTGACTTTTTTTTATTTGATCGGCAAGCTGAAATTGCTGACAACAAAGTAAGGCTAGACTTTGCAGTGCAAGCTTGATATTACAACACACTCAATCCAGCTCCTCCTTAAAAATCCAATGAAATACAGCCGACATTTCAGCAGTAGGGTAGCATAACCTAGGCATTTCACATTTTTCAATTTTTCATCATGGTAGTTGTTTTCAAAACTAAGAACCGGAAAGTTAAAAATTTTGGAATTTTAAGGAGTTGGTGGATCGTATTGGATTTAATTTACATTTTGTGTTGGTTTCTGAATATCAAAATACTAGGCACAGTGAATCTGAGCCTGTAGAAACAATCCGGCAAAGCACTTAGCGACTTTTCAATATCGACTGCTGAGAAATGGAATCTTTTGGTGTGTAACGTATGCAACCAAATTTGTAGTTACAGAACTATGCCCCTCTCCCCCACCTATTTTGCCAAGTGACACCAGAATTAAACTCTGGACTCTGGAGCTTGGCATCATGGCAATGATAAAGGTTGGAGGAACTCTACGTTCTGGGAGGTTTCTGTGACACTCTGGAGATTTGCCAACTCTTCCAGTTGTCCTGTCAGATATACCTTGTTCTAGGAACCTCACTTATGGAAAATTTGGCAACTATGTCTAATATACAGGGCACACATATCCAGATATACAGTATAAGGCCACGTAGCTGGAATAGCTTCTGAGATTACGAACCTTCTTAGACCTGTTTACTCTCTTGGGCTACTCTGGTTGTGTAATCTGAAGGGCATGGTGCATGAACCCTCTTGGACTTCATTAGTGGTGAAAAGTGCTGCTAGATGAGTGCGTGGCTGCAAAATATGCAGCTAAGACCTGAATTTTCATCTAATACATGCACTGATCTACATACTCTGTTCCATTTAAGAGCAGACCATTAACTGCAAATTGGTTTTTAAAGTCAGATCATCTTCACTATCACTATGAACCTACTTGTTCTGCCCAGTGCAGATCTTTGCTAGCTCTGAGCGGTCATGGACCACTCCTGTCTGCGATTCTGCAGTTTCCGGTGATGTCACATCAGGAGAGCAGCTGCTTCTCTTTGGTTCTGCCCTGTTGAGAGGGCATTACTGCCGAAGCCATGCTGATTGACAGCCTGCTCCCCACTGCCTAATTGTCAACCAGCATGACGTCGGCAGTCAAGGCCTGATGACAGAGCACCCGGAAGGGGAAGAGCAGCTCTGTGGTCGTGAGGTCAAATGAAGCAGCAGAATCACCAGTAGTTCTTAGCCCCATGACAAAATATATTTTTATAGTCCCGGATAACCCCCTTAATACAAGTGCATAGTGAGATTTTTCACAGTTGATCTATCATTTTGTACATGGAAATACAGACACATTTTATTAATTTTTTAGGATATAGAACATAATTCCATTTGTACCAGATTATATAATAATTCTACAGTAGTAGAAATTATGTGCATTTTTTCATTTTCCAATCCATTCAAATTACCGTTTAAAGACCAATGACTAATTAAATTTCCCTTTTCTTGCTTTGCTTTCATCTACATTTCTTGATAATTTCTTAGATTCTGTAGTCTCTACAGAACAGAATAGACTCTATTAAGAGGCTCATCAGGAAATCATTTCTTTATGATACATTCCAATGAAAGTACACATACAATATACAGTAACTGGTATACAGTCACATGTACATTAAAGTGAATATGTCAGCACAATCCATTCTGAAACTGCTCATATAGTCTTATTGCTCTTTGGAAGATAAAGTCGTCCATAATTTTACTGATGCAATTTGTTACTCCCTTATTGAATAATCACTGTTTTAACTAATATGCAAATGAAGCTTAAGTGCTCTTGACATGTCAAAGCACTTACAAAGCTACTGCCTCCCCAGCTCTATTCACCTTCTCTGCTTGATTAACAGCTAACTGGCTTGACAATATTGCGAGTGCGTAGTCAGTCAAGCACACTAAGGTAGGCCTTTGTGGGGAAAAGAATCAGCTAGGCCTAGTCTTGGGAAGTGCTTTGACACACCAAAAGCACTTAAGCCTCATTTGCATATGAATTAAAGCATTAATTCAGGGAACATCATATTGCATCAGTAAAGATGTGGATGGCATTATCTTTCTAAAAGATTGGTGATGGATTGGATCATTCTAACAGATTTCCTTTAAAAATATATAACATAGCTGGGACTCACCTTACCAGCCCCTCTGCCAATTGGAGGCAGATAAAAGCGAACACCACCCACTTCATGTTTTCTGTCTCTTCTCCCTTTCTCAGAGTGGAGTAGTATCATCTGAAAGTCCGCTCTTATAGTATTTTAACAGCGCTATGGTTTCTTTGTTGTTCAGAATTCTACCAATCATAGTCCTCATCTGGCTGGTTTAGAAAATCCATTCGGGCATCCAGCTGATAAGAGTGATTTACGTGATAGTATTTGTGGAATAATTGCTGGAAGCTAATAATTGCTGACAACTTCACCTTGAGGTATTTTAGGTACAACCTTGCTAGAGATTAGTAGGACATTTAAGTATAATGCATCCATAGCTGATATCAAGATTGAAATCTATCAATTAAAAATGTTTGAATAGTGATAGCAAAAACTCAACATAAAATATGAGCAAGGCATAGTATTTACCTGTGATTACCAACTGTGCTGGCCAAACCACATGCTCTTTTTATTTTAATGTTGTAATAGTTATTTTGTAATATATTCCCTTAAAGGGAGCATTTTACTATTTATTTTTGTTAAGCAGGCCATGCTGGATGTAAATGGCACAATCTATATAACTAGTAATGAGCGAGTATGCTCGTTACTCGAGTTTTCCAAGCATGCTTGGGTGTTCTCCGAGTATTTATTTAAACTACACAGGACTTGTTTTCAAAATGCATTAAGCTTGTTTAGATGTTCTTTTGCATACTTCTGACACTGTATTTTATAGTGAGGACGCAGGATAGGTTTTCTGCTGATGACTCTTCCATGAAGGCCATATTTGTGCAGGTGTCTCTAGACAGTAGAACAATGTACTACAGCTCCAGAGTCTGCTAAATCTTTCTGAAGGTGTTTTGCAGTAAGGTGGCGGTTCTGATTTTCCTCTCTAGCAATCCTACAAGCAGCTCTCACTGAAATTTTATTGCTCTTCCAGACCTTATCTTGACTTCCACTGTTCCTGTTAACTGCCATTTCTTAATTACATTTTGAACTGAGGAAAGGGCAACTTAAAAATGCTTTGCTATCTTTTTACAGTCTTCTCCTGCTTTGTGAGCCTCCACCATTTTTATTTTCAGAATGCTAGGCAGCTGCTTAGAAGAATCCATGGCTGCTGTTTTTTTGGCACCAGATTAGAGGAGGCTAGATTTTTATTAAGTTGGGAAATTTGCATTACCTGGTCTTTCCTAAGAATGATAGTGATCAAGTCATAACCATAACAAGCTAATTAAGTTCTGAAACCTTGGTCAAAGTTATCTGAGCACACAAATCTCCATGGGTACCCAACATTTTGCATCAGCCTATTTTCGTTTTTGTTATTTTTAAAATGCATCCCAGATGCAGTCACAAAAAATAATTTCACTACAATAATAAAGAAGCTAAAACATACCAAAAATTTGCCACATGCAACATATTACATTTTGTTTTGAAAAATGTTTGCATTTTGTGTCCAGACCAAACAGGAATGGCTTTTTTTAATACATAATTATTATTATTTATATAGCACCATTGATTCCATGGTGCTGTACATGAGAAGGGGTTACATACAAATTATAGATATCACTTGCAGTAAACAAACTAACAATCACAGACAGATACAGAGGGGAGATGACCCTGCCCTTGCAGGCTTATATTCTACAAGATAGTGAGGAAGGAGACAGTGAGTTGGGGGGTTGCAGAAGCTCCAGTGTTGGTGATGCAGTAGCTCCGCTAGTGGTGAGGAGGCAGTGGGGTCACTGCAGGTTATAAACTTTCCTGAAGAGGTGGGTTTTCAGGTTCCGTTTGAAGGATTCGAATGTGGTTGATACTCGGATGTGTTGGGGCAAAGAATTCCAGAGGATGCGGGATATTCGGGAGAAGTCTTGGAGGCAGTTGGGGGAGGAGTGAATAAGTATGGAAGAGAGAAGGAGCTCTTGGGAGGACCGGAGATTATGTGAGGGAAGATATCGGGAGACTAGTTCAGAGATATATGGAGGAGACAGGATACACTGAGGGAATGGGAGCCAGTGAAGAGATTTTCAGCAGGGAGAAGCGGAGGAGTAGCCAGGAGAGAGATGAATTAATCAGGCAGAATAGTTAAGGATGGACTCGAGAGGTGCGAGGGTGTTAGCAAGGAGGCCACAGAAAAGGATGTTGCAGTGGTCGAGGCGGGAGATCATGAGGGCATGCACAATCATTTTAGTAGGTTGAGGAAAGGACGAATTCTGGAAATATTTTTGAGCTGGAGGCGACAGGAGGTGGAAAGAGCTTGGATGTGCAAGTTTGAAGGACAGGGCAGAGTCAAGGGTTACTCCGAGGCGGCGGACTTCCAGTAGAGGGGAAAGCGTGATGTTGTTAATTGTGATAGATAGGTCAGGTAAGGAAGATCTGTGAGATTGAAGGAAAGATGATGAGTTCAGATTTGCCCACACTGAGTTTGAGGAAGCGACAGGAGAAGAAGAAGGATATGGCTGATAGACACTCAGATTCTGGACAGCAAAGAGGTGATGTCTGGGCCCAACAGGTAGATGTGAGTGTCAGCTGCATAAAGTTGGTACTGAAATCCATGGGACTTTGAGTTTCCCCTGGCCAAGTATATAGATTGAGAAGAGTAGGGTCCTAGAACAGAGCCTTGGGGGACTCCAACAGATAGAGGGTGGGATGAAGAGGTTGTGTGGGAGTGGGAGACGCTGAATGTGCGGTTGGAAAGGTATGAGGAGATCCAAGATAGGGCGAGGTCTTTGATGCCAAAGGAGGAGTGGATCTGTAGTAGGAGGCAGTGGTCAACTTTGTCGAAAGCAGAGGACAGGTCTAAAAGGAGGAGTATAGAGTATTGTCCGTTAGCTTTGGATGTAAATAGGTCATTAGTAATTTTGGTCAGGGCTGTCTCAGTGGAGTGATGGGGGCGGAAACCAGATTGTAGATTGTTGAAGAGCAAGTTATATGAGAGATGGGAGGAAAGTTCAGCGTGGACGTGCTGCTCCAGGAATGTGGAAGTAAATGGGAGCAGCATTATTGGGCGATAGCTGGACATAGCGGTTGGGTCGAGGGTTGGCTTTTTAAGGATAGGCGTGATTGTGGCATGTTTGAAAACAGAAGGGAAGGTACCAGAAGTTAGTGATAGGTTGAAGAGATGGGTTAGGGATGGGATAATAGTGGTAACATAGTAACATAGTTAGTAAGGCCGAAAAAAGACATTAGTCCATCCAGTTCAGCCTATAAAATTCTGTCAGAATAAATCTCCAGATCTACGTCCTTCTAAAGAACCTAACAATAACTGTAACATACAATATTGTTACGCTCCAAGAAGACATCCAGGCCTCTCTTGAACCCTTCGACTGAGTTCGCCATCACCACCTCCTGAGGCAGGGAATTCCAGATTCTCACTGCCCTAACAGTAAAGAATCCTCTTCTATGTTGGTGGAAAAACCTTTTCTCCTCCAGACGCAGAGAATGCCCCCTTGTGACCGTCACCTTCCTTGGTATAAACAGATCCTCGGAGAGATATTTGTATTGTCCCCTTATATACTTATACATGGTTATTAGATCGCCCCTCAGTCGTCTTTTTTCTAGACTAAATAATCCTAATTTTGCTAATCTCTCTGGGTATTGTAGTTCCCCCATCCCCTTTATTAATTTTGTTGCCCTCCTTTGTACCCACTCTATTTCCATTACCTGAGCACCGGTGCCCAAAACTGTACACAGTACTCCATGTGCGGTCTAACCAGAGATTTGTACAGAGGCAGTATAATGCTCTCATCATGTGTATCCAGACCTCTTTTAATGCACCCCATGATCCTGTTTGCCTTGGCAGCCGCTGCCTGGCACTGGCTGCTCCAGGTAACTTTATCATTAACTAGGATCCCCAAGTCCTTCTCCATGTCAGATTTACCCAGTGGTTTACCGTTCAGTGTGTAATGGTGATATTGATTCCTTCTTCCCATGTGTATAACCTTACATTTATCATTGTTAAACTGCATCTGCCACCTTTCAGCCCAAGTTTCCAACTTATCCAGATCCATCTGTAGCAGAATACTATCTTCTCTTGTATTGACTGCTTTACATAGTTTTGTATCATCTGCAAATATCGATATTTTACTGTGCAAACCTTCTACCAGATCATTAATAAATATGTTGAAGAGAATAGGTCCCAACACCGACCCCTGCGGTATTCCACTGATCACAGCGACCCAGTTAGAGAATATACCATTTATAACCACCCTCTGCTTTCTATCACTAAGCCAGTTACTTACCCATTTACACACTTTTTACCCCAGACCCAGCATTCTCATTTTGTGTACCAACCTCTTGTGTGACACGGTATCAAACGCTTTGGAAAAATCAAGATATACCATATCCAATGACTCACCTTGGTCCAGTCTATAGCTTACCTCTTAATAAAAACTGATTAGAATGGTTTGACAGGAGCGATTCCTCATAAGCCCATGCTGATATGGCGTTAAACAGTTATTCTCATTGAGATAATCCAGAATAACATCCCTCAGAAACCCTTCAAATATTTTACCAACAATAGAGGTTAGACTTACTGGCCTATAATTTCCAGGTTCACTTTTAGAGCCCTTTTTGAATATTGGTACCACATTTGCTATGTATCAGTCCTGTGGAACAGACCCCGTCGCTATAGAGTCTCTAAATATAAGAAATAATGGTTTGTCTATTACATTAATTAGTTCTCTTAGTACTCGTGGGTGTATGCCATCCGAACCCGGAGATTTATCTATTTTAATCTTATTTAGCCGGTTTTGCACCTCTTCTTGAGATTCATGACCCTTAATATAGGGTTTTCTTTGTCTCTCGGCATTTCACCTAGCATTTCATTTTCCACCGTGAATACCGTGGAGAAGAAGGTGTTTAATATATTAGCTTTTTCCTCATCATCTACAACCATACTTTCCTCACAATTTTTTAATGGGCCTACACTTTCACTTTTGATTCTTTTACTATTGATATAGTTGAAGAACAGCTTGAGATTAGTTTTACGCTCCTTAGCAATGTGCTTCTCTGTTTCCTTTTTGGCAGCCTTAATTATTTTTTTAGATAAATAATTTTTCTCCTTATAGTTTTTTAGAGTTTCAACGGTGCCATCCTGCTTTAGTAGTTTAAATGCTTTCTTTTTACTGTTAATTGCCCCATCTTACTTTTTTGTTTAGTCACATTGGGTTTTTCCTATTTATTGTCCTTTTATTCCCACAAGGTATAAACCGCTTACAGTGCCTATTAAGGATGTTCTTAAACATTTCCCATTTATTTTCTGTATTCTTATTTCTGAGGACATTGTCCCAGTCAACCAGATTAAGGGCATCTCTAAGCTGGTCAAACTTTGCCTTCCTAAAGTTCAGTGTTTTTGTGACTCCCTGACATGTCCCCCTAGCGAAAGACAAGTGAAACTGTATAATATTGTGGTCGCTATTTCCTAGATGCCCAACAACCTGCAGATTTGTTATTCTGCCAGGTCTGTTAGATAGTATTAGGTCTAAAAGTGCTGCTCCTCTGGTTGGATTCTGCACCAATTGTGAAAGATAATTATTCTTGGCTATTAGCAGAAACCTGTTGCCTTTATGGGTTTTGCAGGTCTCTGTTTCCCAGTTAAAATCCGGGTAGTTAAAGTCCCCCATAACAAGGACCTCATTATGGGTTGCAGCTTCATCTATCTGCCTTAGTAGTAAACTTTCCATGATTTCTGTTATATTTGGGGGTTGGAACAGACCCCAAAGAGAATTTTGTTACTATTTTTCCCTCCATGTATTTCGACCCATATGGACTCGACATCCTCATTCCCTTCGCTAATATCTTCCCTCAAAGTGGACTTTAGACAAGACTTTACATAAAGACAAACCACTCCTCCACTCCGATTTTTACGATCCTTTCTAAACAGACTCTAACCCTGTAAATTAACTGCCCAGTCATAGCTTTCATCTAACCATGTCTCGGTTATTCCCACTATGTCATAGTTACCTGTAGATATTTCTGCTTCTAGTTCTTCCATCTTGTTTGTCAGACTTCTGGCGTTTGCGAGCATGCATTTTAGAGAATTTTGCTTTGTTCCAATCTCCTCCCTGTTGATTGTTTTAGAAATTTTCTTACCTCCCTTCTGAGTATGTTGTCTTGGATCTTCTTTGCCACACCTCATATCATTCATCAGTATAATATCTGGTTACATGTTCGTGTCTAACGTTTTTCTTCCCATCCTCTCATCTTCTAGTTTAACGCTCTCCTGATGAGTGTAGCGAGTCTTCTGGCGAATGTGTGTTTCCCAGGTTTGTTGAGGTGTAGTCCGTCTCTGGCGAGGAGTCCATCGTAGTGGTAATTCACACCGTGGTCCAGGAATCTGAATCCTTGTTGTCTGCACCATCGTCTGAGCCAGTTGTTCGCATCAAGGATCCTGTTCCATCTCCTGGTGCCATGCCCATGGTGGTGAGGTTGGCGAGGAGGTGGGATGGGATGGGGTCGAGTGCACAGGTGGTGAGGTGTGATTTGTAGAGGAGACAATTAAGCTCCCTTTCAGTGATGTTGGAGAGGGAGGTTATGGGGTTTGGGCATTGGTCTGGTATAAAAGGGGTTGTGATGGTTGAACAATGAAGACTTGCTTTGTTGGTCGATCTTATTTTTGAAGTGTGTGGCAAAGTCCTCAGCAGAGATGAGCGAGGTTGGAGGGGCAGTGGTGGGAGGAGGAGGGAGTAAAACGTTTTGAATAACTGTTCGGGGTGGTAGGATAGGGAAGATACAAGGGTTGTGAAGTAGGCCTGTTTACCAGAGGTGAGGGCAGATTTAAAAGCGAGTGTTGCCTGTTTGAATGCAGTGAAATTGTCTTGCAAATTTGTTTTCTTTCAACGCCATTCTGCAACCCTGGACACTTACCGGAGCTTTTTAGTGGTGTTATTGTGCCAGGGTTGTCTGTTGATACTTCGCACTCTGCCATGTTTGAGAGGGGCGACCAGGTCAATAGCTGATGCAAGAGTGGCATTGTAGAAATCAGTGGCACTGTTTGTGTCATGGAGTGAGGATATGGATACCAGTGGTGGAATAGAGTCAGAAAGCGTGTGGGTGTCTAGGTGTGCAAGGTTTCTGCGGGGGTGCGCATGTTGCTGGACATGGTTGACAGGTGAGGAGGACAGGGATGAGAACTTGAGTAGATGGTGGGCGGATAAAGGAAGACGGGAGGTGGTGAAGTTAGATAGAGGGCAGAGATAGGTGAAGACCAGGTCTAATGTATGTCCGTCTGTGTGGATGGCTGAGGAGGACCACTGAGCAAGTCCAAAAGATGAAGTAAGGGACAGGAATTCGGAGGCTGTTAACTGAAGGGTATCAGTAGGGATGTTGAAGTTACCCATGATGATAGTGGTGATGTCAGTGGAAAGAAAGTGAAGAAGCCAGGGAGAGAATTGGTCAATAAAGGCAGTGGTTGGGCCCAGAGGTTAGTATATGATGGCCACTTGGAGGTTGGAGGGAGAGTAGATGTGGGCAGAGTGGACTTCAAAAGAGGTGAGGATAACAGAGGGAAGAGGTGGGATTGGGTTAGAGGTGCAGTTAGAAGAAAGGAGAAGACCCACTCCACCGTGTCTGTTGCCAAGGCGAGGAGTGTGGGTGAAATGGAGGCCGCCATAACACAGAGCAGCAGGGGAGGCGGTGTCAGAGGGTGTCAGACATGTTTCTGTGTGGCCAAGGAAGGCAGGATTGTGAGAGAGGAAGATGCCATGAATCACATGAAACTTATTGCAGATGGAGAGGGGATTCCAGAGTGCTCCAGGGAGAGGCGGCAGGGGGGTGGGCATCAAGGAGAGTGACGATTAGTGGATCAAACACTGTAAGGGCATATGCAAACATGGTGAAGGAGTAAGATGGGTTAAAAGAGAAGCTAAGTCCAGGTAATAAGAAGTGCTTACTCGGTAGACTTACCCAAAAGAGAGAGTGAGGGGTCTTGACTCCTGCCGTGACTAACTGCCGTTGAAATAACTGCAGCTTCTGTATACTTAGCTGCAGTTATACTTTGCTGCAGGAAGCGTGTATCCATCCCAAATGCGTGCACCCCTTAGAATGCTACTAAACTTCTAGGACTACATAGAGGATCAGGTGAAAGGGATTTTGGGAGCTGGTTTGGGATAAATTAGCAGTTGGCTAGCAAACCTGGGTTGGATAGATGATCAAAGATGCTGGGCCTGGCTACATCTATATGCTGTAACACCTTTTGCCAGATAACATCTAGAGTGACCTCAGCATGGATATACAGTAGTGAGTATTAAGTGCAATGCAACAAATTAATTATACCAAATATTTAGTAGGCACAAACACATACATGTATTATATATCAGATGAGACAGCAAGCAGAGGTGTAGAGTTTTACCATTAAAATATATTGCAGGGTGATAGGCAGCAGATGAGACAGAAAGCAGAGGTGTAGAGTTGTACCTGTGTGAAGAGAGGAGATGGATGTTAATTCCCAGCTGTTGAAATAACTGCTGCTTCTGTATACTTTGCTGCAGTTATACTTTGCTGCAGGACGTGTGCATCCAACCCGCACGCATGCACCCCTTGGTGGTGGCTTGGTATCATCCATTGTGGTTGAGCACATGCAATTATTTTGTAAATGGACCACTCAACACGTTTTTTGCCACAGAAAAGGATAACTGATGATGCAATGGAGGTAGGTAAGGAAGACTACAGAAAGCAGTACATCAGGATGATTTTTCAGCTGATCACAACGTAAGGTGTGTATTTATTACCAGAAAGACAATCACAAAGAGATGAAAAATGACTCCTTGAGCCTTGCTCATCTTCCTGGTCAGTTTGCTTTCCCCACATGAGCAGGTGATGCCATTTTATTTTCTGATGGATTAACATAGCTCCTATTTAATGTCAGCCAGAATGTACATTCCAACAGCTCTGCTCTATAATGCCAGCACCAGCATCATCCTCACTGATGACATTACCATTTCGGCACTCAGATTTGGTTTCCAGTCATCATCAACATTAACCATGACTCAGCTGACAGTTGCTTTTGAGTGGAACATAGCCTAGGCTTCTTATCCCCCCCCCAACCTTTTTCCTTCATGAGATTTGCATTGGGCACTGCCAGTACCCCTACCAGAAGTCAAGGAGGCCAAGTATGACCTGCATTTTGTACTAATATTTCTGGAAGAGTTGCTGTCAGCAGTTGTGTTGATGCTGTTAGTGGCTACCATATTTTTTTCCTTGGTATATTTTTTTCTCTCACACACTGTTATGATTTTTGCCAGAGCCACTCTTTAATTTAAAATACATTTGTGACACAATTATAATGTTCACATTGTTTGAAAAATAATTTTATCACACTTATCGAAGTCCGAAAAAAATATGCATCAGTCAGAAATGCACGCGATACATGCGATGGCCAAAAAGGCTAATTTAACAACAGCCTGCCCAGAATATCTATGTCTCATGTTTGTGTCTTCAATTTGACAATTTAAATAGACTTGCATAGTTACCGTATTTTTCAGATCATAATTTTTTCCCCCCCAGCATTTGGGAAGAAAATGAGAGTGTGTCTTAGAATCCGAATGTAGCTTACCAGTGAGTCAGGGAAGTGGTGGAGCAGGGTCACAGGAGGATGGGTCACTGCTGCAGGAAGCCAGCGGCGGCATCAGGAATGGGGTGATAATGGCCCCAGGTTGGGTTGAGGGAGTGTCCCGGCAGTGTGAGGCTATGGACCTTGGGCTTCAAGAAAACATCTGAGGCCAGGCTCGGACTGGTCCATAGGGTAACAGGAGAATCCCCCGGTGGGCCCTTGGGCAGATCTGGGCCCCCAACCCCACTGTATGAGAAGTACTTGGCATAATTCAATTGATTTTGTATAGAAAAGGGCAACATCTTATTCATTACTCAAACTACCCAGTTTATTATTATACAGAGACATAGATACATTTGTGAACGAGGGAAGTGTAATATTTGTATGCAGGTGGGCCCCTAAAGTTAGTGCTACTGGTGGGCCCTTGGCACCCCAGTCCGACACTGTCTGAGGCAGTGCCGAGCCCGGGGTCCGCAGCATTGCCCCACTCTTGCTGCTGACTTACTGCAGCAACGACTCTACCTCATGTGACCTCTCTCCACCGCTGCCTTCCGTCTGTTAAACTAACGTAAATTCGGACTATAAGATGAACCCAATTTTATTAAAAACTTTTTTTTCTATTTACATCCCAAAATTTGACTTATGTCTTATGGTCCGAGGCGTCTGATAGTCCACAATATATTGTAAATTTCCTAATTTTGTGCAATAATTTATTTTCAGATTTTTGGTTTAAGCAGATTAATTTCCCTTGCCAAAAAAAGACTAGGCACTAACAAGTTCCAGGACATAGGAAAATGGCAATAAAATGTAGTAAAATCCAACAGGTAAGAAAGTAGAAAGTGTATAATGTTTTCTAATTATTATTACTTTTATGTATTCGTTTTTTTCAAACACTATTATCCCCCAACAAAAAAAAACATATCCAAGAATGCTATGTTGATTAGTCTTAGGTGTCATGGAAAGTAGCTTGCCGCACAGACAGCATTGTGTAAAAATTGAACAAGTGAAACAGTTGCAAAATCTTAACCTTTTCTGGTAATCAATTTATACTTTTTATATTATTTGTTTCAATTATCCTTTCCTTGACCAAACATACAAGATAAACCTAAAATATTATGTGGGTAAGTAGCTACATATAGACTCACATCCGAAAAGTAACATGTGCAACAGCATGCGTTGTTGTCCTAGGGTGACAGTTATTAAAAAAAAAATATATAAAAATGTGCCCTTTTTTAAAAGATTTAAAAGAAAAATTAACACCACCTTGAGACCTTTAATAAAAAGGAAGGGACAAGATAAGCTAGGTTGGTTCACATCCCAAAAACAAGCACCTGCGGCAAGCCCCTGTATTCAAATGGCATATACGGGTCTAATATTGGACTATTACATCAAGGAAGTGTGCAAAAGCCTATTTTATAAAATATTAAAATAAAAAAATTAAATTATGGCTCGTCCATCTTACATGCAACAAAGCACACTTTCTCTAAGGCCGGAGTCACACACAACAATGAAAAAATCAGACCGTTTTTGATGGACCAAAATCGCACAAATGTTTCATCAACAGTGATCCGTATGTCATCTGATTTTAATGCGAGGATGTGATTTTCTCGCATGTAAGCATCCGTGTGACATCCGTATGGCGAGATTTTCTCGCCTGCTTGCAAAATTGACATATAACGGTTTTTAGGCCTAAAACCAATTTAAATCACCATCCAGACTCCTATTTATTGCCTCAAGAACATGTGGGAGCCTCCCTACTTTGCAGTAGAGTGCGTGCTTGTTTTGTGTTAGTTGATCTTTGTGACAAACATGTCCTACAGACTGACTTTTAACACCACTGAGCGGGTGCTCTACAATTGGGTATTGTCACGACGTTATGGGAAGCCATACCCAGTGATTGAGGATCTGAGGAGGCTGAGAAGAATGTGGGTCCATCCACTTTTGAGGCGCCGCCTCACAAAAGGACATTTCCATCGGCTCTATTCCTCTCTGCGTAGCCATCCGAGCAAGTTCTTTCAATATTGCCGGATGAGCCTTGGTACTTTTCAGCATTTGCTGGAGATTGTGCACCCTGGAAACACCTTTCAGGACACCAGGATGCGCAAAAGTATTTATGCCGAGGAGTGCCTTCTCCTTACTTTACAGCAGGGGTCCCCAACCTGTAGCTCGGGAGCCACATGTGGCTCGTGATCCCATGAATTGTGGCTCGCAACTGTCTGCCAGCTTGGTGCATTAGGTCCAGGTCTAGCAAACAACTATGAAGAGTACATCTCAAAATTGTGAATTTTGTGAGTAGCCCTGCACAGAAGAGCAGATCTGGATGCACATTTAGTGGTCTTAGGGGTTTAGAGATATTTTAGGTATGGTACGCTGGAGGATGGTACTACCTGTTAGAGGAGGTGTTCAAAGCAGGATGTCACAGTGTGTTGGGAGTCCTTGATGTGAGAATCCTGAATGGGGGGTAATGAGGGAACCCCTGGATCTCAGTGTACTGCTTTGGAGTGATTTCTGTGGAAAATCTTTGGTTATCATTATACCTGTAATAGGAGTTTTGGTTGACACTACTTTGAAGGGGGTGGGAGCTGGATGTGGGTCGCAACCCTCTCTCTAAGCTGAATGTGGCTCGCGACCCTCTCTCTAAGCTGAATGTGGCTCTCTAGGTCAGAAAGGTTGGGAACCACTGCTTTATGGTGTGTGTTCAAAAGATATGTTTACCAATTTTACCAAGACAACTGATTTTCAATTCCTTATCCCTAACCTATTTGTTAACATTTGGAATATGTTTGGCCAGCAACATTTACCCTGTACATTATATGAATGTTCACTAAACCCACAAAACCTAGCATGTAATTTTTGGTTGGTAAGGACTGCCTTTAAATGTGAATATTACAGATTTGTGACCAGATATTAATTAGTTGCCCTGCCTTCACATTTGTCTCCTTTTTTTTTTTAAGATTGCTTTCCACTGGCCTGTCCTATGCGGCACTGCATTTAGAGTTTTTAATAGGAAAATCTACCATCTCCGGCATTGTCCGCTCTACTTGCTCCGCAATCTGGTCCCGACTCCATCAAGTGGTAATGCCAGAGCCCAAAATGGAGGATTGGTTACGTATAGCCCAGGGATTTCAGGACACGTGTCAGTTTCCAAACTGTATTGGAGCCTTGGATGGGAAGCACATCCGTGTGCGTAAGCCGCCAAACTCAGGGTCCCAATTCTATAATTATAAGCAGTTTTTCTCTGTAGTGCTGTTGGCCCTGGTTGACAGTCGCTACAGGATTGTAATTGTAGATATTGGGGCCTATGGAAGAACTAGAGACTCTAGAGTCTTCAATTCTTCCATTATGGGTCGGCGGCTGCGCAATAATCAATTTGACCTCCCACCACCACGTCAGCTCCCAGGGTCTACAATGGATGCGGTGCCTTACGTGATTGTTGGAGATGAGGCCTTCCAATTAACCAGGAACGTTATGAGGCCATATCCTCATAGATCCCTGCACCACCAGTGCAGGATCTTTAAATTTCGCCTTTCACGTGCACGACGACTGGTGGAGTGCACCTTTGGTATTCTTTGTGCCAAATGGCGAGTTCTCCAGTCGACCATTCAGCTGAGTGAGGAAAATGTTAATTTGGTCATACAACAAACATGTGTTTTCCTGTACAATTTCACCAGAATACATGACCGCGCAGCTTCTGATGGTGAGGAACTTATGTTTCCAAATTTAGAGGTCCCTAGGCCCCCTGTTATTCCACCCTGTCGTCAGCCCTCTGGGCTTAAAGTCCATGATGTTTTCACCAGTTATTTTATTTCACCTGTGGGAAGTACTCCCTGGAAAGAGCATGCCTTATTATCTATGTAGTATATTTTTTTTGGCTTTCAGTAAAAATATATCCTGTATGTTCGTTTTTTTTGTGTGTGTTTTTTGTTGTTATGATATCATGTTTATATTTTCCCACTCTCCACATTACATAACAATTAGTAATGAAAACAATCAGTCAGAGATAGTAAACTTTTTTACTAAAGAACATTTTTTTCTTTTCCCAAAAAATTGTTACACCATATTTTAGTAATATGGCATAAGTTGCATATCTTTGAAGACACAAAGTATTTTTTTTTTAAAAAAATAACGCAAAACAATAACAAAACAATACAAACAATATGCCACGAGTTTGTTGGCCCAAAATACAACCTACTACAAGTGATGGTAGGTCAGGGGAGGGGAAGGCAGAAGTCCTGTTTGGGTGTTGGCCCTTGTTTGTTGGGCAACATCAATGTCACCCTGTGTGGTAACAGATGCTGGTTGGGTAGGGACCATCCTTGAAGGATCTAGTTGTGGGTTGTTGTAGGGGTAATTGGGATATGGTTGTTGGTAGTCATGAGTGTATGACTAACCAATTTGACCATATCCCCAAAGATGGCCATGTGTACCATAACCATGTTGTGGCCAGTCTCCAACATTGGTTCTGGTATATTGACTGAATTGGTTTTGTGTGCTGTGCCCCATATATTGGGTCCTTGGAGGCCAAATTTGGGTTGTTGGCACAGGCGGAGGAGGTGTAGGCATCCTCGGAGGAGGTGTAGACATCCGGGGAGGAGGTAGTGGCTCACCGCCTGCTGGCCCCTGCACGGCTTAGCAACCCTGCAGATATACTTGATTTTCGGAGGAAAGCTGCCACCTTTCCAGAAAACCAAACACCGTGCCAGGATGATTTGGTGGTATGCAAGTGTCAAGCACAATTTGCAGTGACCATCTCGCACGCAGCCTGAACTCCTGGGGAATAGCCCGTAGGTACTGTGCCAGACTCTGGCCATAAGCCTCCCCCCCATCATCATGTGCTGCAGAAGATAAATAGTCCAGAACACCTCTGTCCACCTGCCTCCGGGCTCCTTCTCTCCTGCGCCTGCGACGTTGGGGAATGGTTGGAGCCTGTGGAGACGTATCCAGAGTCAAGGTGGGGCTGCTACTATTGCCATGCTGTTCTGGGTTCGCTTGCTGGCTGGATGCTGCTGGTGGTGGTGATGGTGGTGGTGGTGGAGGATGGGTGCTGCTTGAAGGTACTGAAGAAGGGACAGACCCTTCAGCACCATGTACCACAGGGTCAATTTGCACTTCGGAGTTGGATGCCGTCTCCCACTCTGTGATGTTTGACTCGGTGCTGGTGAAACAAAAATCCAACATTAAGGTTTGGACTAAAAAAAAAAAGAAGCAGAGTTTGGATAGGCATGCACTTATAGTCGCAGATCCATAACTGGTACAAGGAAGTTGAGGCGGTCATAATAGAGATACTTCCGTTTGCTGGGTGCGGACGCTCCACTCCTGGCGCGCAGCTGTCTCTCCCACCTATATTGGTCTCTACAGCTGCGCCAACGTCTTGTCACATCAGTCACTGCAATAGACAACAAAAAAAGGGCACATTTTTAAAAAGGGGATATGCTGGAGAGTGTGAACACATTTTAACAATCCAAAAAAAACATTACTTAGAGTAGGCAGCCAGTGTTGTATTACAATTCTCAAAAACTGTTATGCCTAGATAAAGGGAAAATTTGGCAATACTATTAAATATTGATAATTTTGTCGAACATGAGACAATATGAAAAAACTTTTCTGATTAATTAAACAATATTGCACTTACTAATTTGCTCTTGGACCTCACAAGATCTTTCATCATAATCATGGAACATCTGTGTGCAGATTCTTCTCCACGCTGCCTCCTTGCGTGCCCGGTCTGCATCTCTCTGATCCTATAGTTCTGGCCTCTCCTGGACCAGAACTATGAGCATCTCCACATTTATATGCAGGGCCATGCTGGAGGAATTCCGTGGAGGCGTTCTTCCTGGTTTTTTTTTATGAGTGCCAGTGAAATTTACATGGCAAAGCTTCCTGACAAGGCCTGATGCAATTTCCTGTCACCTCTGTCACCTGGAGAAGTCTTGCGTTTTTCTCACAAATCACACTTGTGGTCCGTGTGTAATCCGATTTTTTTTTCTCGCACCCATAGACTTGCATTGGCGAGTCTCGGCTGAGAATCGGTGACAATTATTATTATTATTATGCATTTATATAGCGCCATTTATTCCATGGCGCTTTACATGTGAAAAGGGGAGATATAGACAAGTATAATACACATGTGTAAGACAAGGGACACACAAGTACATAAGGAGAGGGGACCCTGCCCGCGAGGGCTCACAGTCTACAGGGCAATCACAGCATGCTGCGATTTTCTCAGCCCGTTTTAAGTGGGCAAGAAAAAAAAGGATGCTGGGAGCTGCCCCATAGATTAACATTGCGACGAGTGCAAGATGGGAGGCGCCGGACCGGACCGCGACACCCTCCGGACCCGAACCGGACCCGGAATGCCCCCGAGTGAGTATAATATAACTCGTTTTTCTTCTCTTTCAGGTTACATCGGGGGCTTATCTACAGCATTACAGAATGCTGTAGATAAGCCCATGATGGCAGTGGCAGCATCTTATAGGCCAAAAATGGGGTGACAGATTCCCTTTAATGAGCTGTGCACTCTGACCTCCTATCCCTAGGCTGGAAATTTTCAAAATGGCCACTGCTTGCCCTCTCCTCAACTTTTAAAATCCTTGTGATAGTCCTCTCCTTTTTTATGATCCCAGCAAATTTAATCACAATTTTTAAAAATTTGATCCAAAGTCAATTCACAGCGCATCTATCTGTTCATCTCCGGTTTCAATATGTTCCTTTGTTTAAAAAGTGACATTTCTTCCAAGGACTTCATTAAACTCAGTTTCTTCAGTTATGTTTTTTAAGCTAGCAGTACGTTTGCCAGCCACACACTGTTATCTCAAATGCTTTCAAAGTGTTTAATTGAGAGATAATACATCAAATAAAGCACTGCATACTTCAATCACATACTTCATTGACCAAACAGTTGCATGCGGTCACCTCAAGGAAAATGAACGGGGTTGTCAAACATACAAAAAATGAAATTATTCTCATAGTTCAATCCTCCATGACTCCTGCAACACTGCACCAGTGGTTGTTCCCAGAGCCATGGATGATAACATGGTTAAAGGAGTCAGGTGACTGAAAAATGGGATGTCATACTAGTGGAAGTAATGGTGTCTTTTTTCAGCCACTTGACTGCTGCAGCCCAAACAATTAACAAAAGACTGACTGTCACTTACAAACAAAAAACAGGTGTGTATAGGTGCTTACTAAGAGTAGCCATTTCCACATATAACTAACAAATAAAGTAGCACTCTGTATCACTATAGCATGCAAACATGAAATATATGATATCTGAATTTCATTACTGCTCTAGAAAAAAACGAGAATACTTAGTGCATAACTTAGCCAATGGCTACTCTTACTAAGCATCTAAGCATCTGTACACAACTGATTTCTGTTTGGAAGAGTAAAGGTACTGTCACACTTAGCGATGCACCAGCGATCCCGACCAGCGATATGACGCGGTCAGGATCGCTGGTGCATCGCTAAGTGGTCGCTAGTGAGCTGCCACACAGGCAGATCTCACCAGCGACATCGCTGGGGACGGGGGTCGCTACTTACCTGTCACACTAGGTGATCCTGCGTCCTCCCGCCCGCGTCCATGCGACGCTCGTCGTCACAGCAGGAAGCGCCGCAGGAAGCTGACGACGAGAAACAGTCCTGGACGTTCTCGCGCGATCAGCGATAACCAGCGGGGGAGCCGGTCGTAGGTAAGTATCACACACAGAGATATCGCTAGCAATATCGCTATAACGTCACAAGTTATAGCGATATTGCTAGCGATATCTCTTAGTGTGACATGCCCTTAAGTCAGTCTTTTGTTATTTGTATACATAGGCTCTCTGACGGAGCTCTCCACTCATCACCTTCTGGTGGCTTTAATCACAGCAGGATACTACCCTCCCATATAAACGTAGCCTCAGCCTAGGAGGGGCTTCACATTAGGATAGGTTCCCAGCAAAGAGGATCGCCTCTTGGTGGCTGCCGGGTGCACATTAATTACCCAGTTAATGTGCAAAGTATTCTCGTTTTTTTCCTATTTTCTAGAGCAGTAATGCAATTAAAATTTCATATATTTAATGTTTGCATGCTATAGCATTACAGAGTGCTACTTTATCTGTTAGCAACCCAAACAATTGTCAGCAGCCATCAGGCATTGCGGTCATTTCATCACCTCCTGTACCAGAGAGAACCAATGAAACAATGACGCTGAAGTGAAGAGAGGTTGAACCAGTATGTATACCATAGTGGTATTAGCTATTTTAGTGATACAACATTTTTTCCAGACTCCGGAATGAGACAAGTAGCCGGATCTGGCAAAAAACGGACGAACCGCATTGCCATCCGGTGCGATCTGGCGCTAGTACAAGTCAATGGGGAAAAACCGGATCTGGCATTGCATTTCGCCGGATCCGGTTTTACAAAAAAAAGCCAGATCTCGCCTGACGGCGCAAAACGGATGTGTGAAAGAGGCCTAACACTAATGCTTGTTTCCTCCGTCCCCTCCCGCCAACCATGAACCACAGAGAGGGGATGATTATCCTCTTCATCTCCTGACAGTTACTTGCCCATCACCACTTCCTCCTCCATTTCTTCATTGGATCTTGCACCTTCAACAGTTTGTCTGTTATCACCAGCCCCCCCAATCGCAGTTATCCACCGTCTCTTGGCATCCAATGGTATGAAAACTGTCTGGAACTTTGAGACAATGTTATCTCTTCTGCATCCTCCTGTTCCTCTGTGACCACCACCTCCTCCTGCAGCCTATTCAAAGTCTGCTCCAGCATATAGATGACCGGAATAGTGATCCTGATGATAGCATCGTCAGCGCTAACCATCTTAGTAGCCATTTCAAAACTGTGCAGAAGGGTGCAGTGGTCCTTAATCTGTGCCCACTCTGTAAATGTGATATACGCCACTTCCGTAGATCATTGGCCCAGTCTATACGACACGCTCCCTGAATAAGGGGCGGTTCCACCTGGCCAGCTTGCCCGGGGTCGGTTGGTTCCGCAAGCCAGTGCGTCCACTCTAGGAATCGTGACAATGACATAGAAGATATGCTCCAAACAATTGCAAAATGAGATCTCCCCTACATTAGTAACATTAGTGTGACACTAGTGTGACATTACTAACAGAAGAGAGAATTTTTTGAGTGTGGAATGTGGCCTGTATGACAAAGAAGATACAGTATGCTCCAATTTCAAAATTAGATCTCCCCTACTGTTGAACATTAGGGTCCCATTTCACATAGCAACGCACCAGCGATCCCGACAATGATATGACCTGGTAGGGATCGCTGGTGCGTCGCTACATGGTGGCTAGTAAGCTGCCAAACAGGCAGATCTCTTCAACGACGCACCAGCGATCCCGACAACGATGCAACCTGGTAAGGATCGCTGGTGCATTGTCACACAGCAGCTATTCTGAACGATTCCAGCCTGCGTCCCTGAATTATGCATCGCCAATGATGAAAAAATGGCCCAGGACATTCGAGCACGATCAGCGATATCCAGCGGGGGGGCGGTCGCTGCTATGTGTCACATGTAGCGAGATCGCTGGCGAGATTGCGGTTGCGTCACAAAATCAGTGACGCATCAGCGATCTCGCTATGTGAGACGGGGCCATAGAAGACATTGTTTTGTGTAAACGAGGCCTCTATAAAATAGACTAGATTCTCCAAACAATTTCAAAGTGAGATCTACCCTACTGTATGACATTAGTAACCAAAGAGAATTTTTTTGGCTGTGGATGAGGCCTGTATAACATAGCCTAGATGCTTCAAACAATATCAAAGTGAGTTCTATCCTACTGTATGGCATTACTAACAGAAGAATTTTTTTTGACTGTGGATTAGGCCTGTTTAACATAGACTAGATGCTCCAAACAATTTAAGGTCCTGGACCCGCTGAAGTGATCACACATGAAACGGCCGTAGTCCATTCCTTTTCTCCCGGCCTGCCTCCTTGACCTGCACGTCCATCACATTGTCCATGTCTCACATGGTGAAATAATGTACTTTGATATTACTTCAACTCGGTGAGTGCCGCATGTTCCTTTCTTGAATGTTCAATATACACATGTGATTTTTCAAGCCGAGCACCAAATACCAGATGTTGAAAACCCGCTTGCTGTCATAAATATAGGATCAATCATCTCCAAGTGTGGTAGAAGCATTCCGCTGGTGCAGTTCACTTTCTCCTTGTCTTTGAAAAGTAGAAAGTTGAATTTCACTGCCACTAAATGACAAGGTGATATATGGCGTTCTGAATCACGTTAGCAAGTGCCCCCCAAATTTTTTTTATTACTGAGCAACAGCTCTACACACAGAACTATTTCACCGCCACAAAATTACAATGTGTAACGCTAGCGGTACCTAAGATAGAGAGTGGACCCTCTGGATCGCGGATCCGGAGCCCCAGGGTCGAGCACACCAGGTGAAGACCGACCCCTATACAGGGATCGTTTGGGGCAGGACCACAGAGGACGGAGGCGCGACAGCCGGAACCAAGAGGGACGGCTCCAAGGACAGAAGGAGAGGGAAGGCAATGGTACGTTGGAGGACCTAGACGGGCAGAAGAGGAGGACGGCACCGGAGATGGGAGACAGTGCACAGGCAGGGTGGGAGGGAAGGACGCAGGAGACAGAGAGCGACAGGGAGTGTCAGGCGGAATGCGGAAAGCTACAGTAGAACTGTAGAGGCCAGAGAGTGCAGGAAAGCTACACGATCGTCAGGCGTCCTCCTAACTGCGAGGACGCCTGAAGTACAGCAGCCCCCGGATGCTCGTCACCCAAACCCGCCCTTCGGCGCCGCCCATCGCAGGGGAGACCAGGCCCGCCCCTCAGCGCCGCCCATCATGGGAGAGCGAGGAAAGACGGCGGCGAGCGCGAACCAGGGGGCGGGAAGGAGGAGCCGAGGAGAAGAGGAACTGACGGCGGCCACGTGACTGAGCGGGAGCGCGCAGGTGAGGGGATGCCGCAGCGGCCGCCGCAGCGAAAGGGGCATCGGCGGGCATAACCGCCGATGTCACAGTACCTCCCCCCTTACGGCGTCCCTTAGCGAGATTGGCCAAAAACTTTTTTAGAATGCGAGGGGCGTTGATATTCTCCCGGGGCTCCCAGGACCTCTCCTCGGGGCCAAAACCCACCCAATCGATAAGAAAAAGGGTCTTACCCCGGGCTTTTTTCATAGCCAAGATGTCCTTGACCTCGAAGACGTTATCAGAGATGGCAGGAGGGGGAACGATGGAAACCGGTTGGAACCGGTTCAGGACTACGGGTTTCAGGAGCGAGACATGGAAGGCGTTGGGCACCCGGAGCGAAGCAGGCAACCTTAGTTTGTAAGCCACGGCATTAATACGTCCAATCACCTCAAACGGTCCAATGTACCGAGGACTCAGCTTGTAAGAGGGAACTCTCAGACGGATATGTCGAGTTGAAAGCCAGACCTTGTCACCAGGATGGTACGGGGGTACGTCCTTCCGTCTCTTGTCTGCATGCTTCTTGATTCGGTCGTTGGCACTCTTGAGCGCATCCCGGGTCTCTCTCCAAATCTGCGAGAATTTTTTAGCAAGAGAATCAGCTGCGGGTACCTCGGTAGAGGTAGAAAAAGGCAATGGAATATTTGGGTTCTGACCGGTTACCACAAAAAAAGGTGACCTGGTGGTAGATTCACTGGGATGATTATTGTGTGAGAATTCAGCCCAAGGTAAGAGCGCAACCCAGTCGTCTTGATGAGCGTTGGTAAAGTGACGTAGGAAGGTGGTTAACCCCTGATTAATTCGTTCCACTTGCCCGTTGGTCTGAGGATGATATGCGGAGGAAAAGTCGAGAGATGTACCCATAAGCCGGCAAAGTGCCCTCCAGAAGCGGGAGGTGAACTGGACCCCCCGATCCGACAGAATCCGCTGAGGAAGACCATGCAGCCTGAAGACCTGGTGGATGAAGATCTCAGCCAACTTTGGGGCGGACGGTAGTCCCGATAAGGGAATAAAATGGGCCATCTTAGAAAAGCGATCTGCCACGACTAAGATGGTGGTACATCCGGCCGAGCGGGGCAAATCGGTCACAAAGTCCATGGCGATCTGTTGCCAGGGGGCTTCAGGAACTGGCAACGGATGAAGAAGACCGGCGGGCAAGGTCCTAGCCACCTTGTTCTGGGCACAGATTGTGCAAGAGGCCACGTAGTCCATCACATCCTGGCGAAGCGTAGGCCACCAATAATACCGGGAAAGCAGGAAGAGAGTCTTCTTGGTCCCCACGTGTCCAGCAATTTTGGAAGAATGTCCCCAGCACAACACCTCTATACGTTTGCCTGGAGGGACGAAGGTCTTACCGGGCGGAGGGGTAGCAAAATTCACAGGAGCCACGGTGATCATCCTGGAAGGCTCGATGATACAGGATGGGATTTCGTCCCTCTCAGAAGACTGCAACGACCTGGAAAGTGCATCGGCCTTGACGTTCCTATTACCCGGTCGGAAATGAAGTTGGAAGTCAAAGCGGGAAAAAAACAAGGCCCACCTGGATTGTCGGGCATTGAGCCTTTGGGCGGATTGCAGATAGGCCAGGTTTTTGTGGTCTGTGAGGATGGTAAAGGGATGTACAGCTCCCTCGAGTAAATACCGCCATTCAGTTAAGGCCATCTTAATGGCCAGTAATTCACGGTCTCCAATGGAGTAGTTGCACTCCGCCGGTGAAAAGATTTTAGAGAAAAAACCGCATGGAACCAGCCGTCCGGACGAAGCCTGCTGGGACAAGACCGCCCCAGCTCCAGTGGAGGAGGCATCCACTTCCAGGACAAAGGGTCTGCTGGCCACAGGCCGATGCAAAATGGGTGCTGAGGCAAAAGAACGTTTCAGAGTTTGGAAAGCTTCCTCCGCTTCAGGGGACCAGCTGTTGGTCTTCGTTCCTTTACGGGTCAGGTTCGTGATGGGTTTGGTAACCGTGGAAAAGTGAGGCACAAACTGGCGGTAATAGTTTGCGAACCCAAGAAACCGCTGGATGGCCTTAATCCCCACAGGACGAGGCCATTTGAGAACCGCATCGAGTTTTTCGGGATCCATGCTTAGACCGGAGTCGGAAACGACATATCCCAAGAAGGGTAGTGACGACTGCTCAAAAAGGCATTTCTCGATCTTGGCGTAGAGTTGGTTCTCTCGGAGACGATGCAAGACCAAGCGTACACTCCTGCGATGAGAAGGCAGATCGGGGGAGAAAACGAGGATGTCGTCCAGGTAGATGACAACACAAGAATAGAGTAGATCCCGGAATACCTCATTGATAAATTCTTGGAACACAGCGGGGGCATTGCAAAGGCCGAATGGCATGACTAGATATTCATAATGCCCGTCACGAGTATTGAAGGCCGTTTTCCACTCGTCCTCAGCACGGATTCGGACCAAATTGTAGGCTCCCCGCAGGTCTAACTTCGTGAAGATCCGGGCTCCTCTCAACCGGTCAAAAAGCTCCGGAATCAACGGAAGAGGGTAACGATTCTTGATGGTGATTTTGTTCAGGCCCCGGTAATCAATGCAAGGGCGCAGTGATCCATCTTTCTTCCGGACGAAGAAGAAACCTGCGCCTGCAGGAGAGGAAGACTTTCGGATAAACCCCTTGGAGAGGTTTTCGTGGATATATTCCGTCATGGCAGTGGTCTCGGCTGGAGAGAGAGGGTATGTTCTACCTCTGGGGGGAATCGCTCCAGGCATCAGGTCGATGGGGCAGTCATAAGACCGGTGCGGTGGCAGGGAATCCGCCTCTCTTTTGCAGAAAACATCAGCATAAGCGTGATATGGCACAGGAAGACCAGGGAGGTCTGTAGGCTTGCGCTGAGGCTGGGGACGAACCAGGTTACGTAAACAGCTTGCATGGCAGGCGTGCCCCCAGCGCAGGATCTCTCCGGAGCGCCAATCGATAACAGGCTCATGCCGCCTGAGCCAAGGTAGCCCCAAAAGAATGGCGTGGGACAACTGAGGCAAGACATAAAAGGCAATCCTTTCAGAGTGGAGGGCGCCAACTTGCAGGTTTACTTCAGTGGTTACCGAGGTGACGAGCCCAGGAAGAGGTTTGCCGTCAACGGAGGTGATTGCTCGAGGATTACTTAGGACGACCACGGGAATCTGGAGCCTGTCCACCTCCTCCTGGTGGATGAAGTTGCCTGCCGCGCCCGAGTCCACATACGCCTCCACAGAGCTACGCCCCCGTCCTGAAATAAGCAGAGCTGAAACAGTAAGTGGAAGAGAGGGGGTAGAATCACCTAGGGGGCCCTCTCCTACCTGGCCTAGGCGGATGCGTTTCCCGGTCTCTCAGGACAAGTGCGTATGAAGTGGTTGGCCCCTCCACAATAGAGACAGAGTCCCTTGGACATTCTCTCCCTACGCCGTTGTTCAGACAGCTTGATGCGATCAACTTGCATGGGCTCAGGAGCGGTGTTACTAGGAGGGGCAACGGTGCGCGGAATAGGAGCTTGGTATAACCTAAAGGACCTCTTCTCCCTAGCCGACTCTCGGGCGCGCTCCTGAAAACGCAGATCAATGCGAGTAGCCAAGGAGATGAGATCCTCCAGGGTGGTAGGGAGGTCACGCCCGGCCAACTCGTCTTTGATTTTACCAGAAAGTCCTCTCCAAAACGCACCAACCAGGGCTTCATTATTCCACCCCAGCTCTGAGGACAAGGTCCGAAAACGGATGGCGTATTGCCCTACCGTAAGGGACCCCTGGCAGAGGTTAAAAAGGGCCTCAGTGGAGGAAGCAAGGCGTCCAGGTTCATCGAAAACCTTGCGAAATGTCTCCAAAAAACACTGGATGTTGGTCACCACCGGGTCATCCCTCTCCCATAATGGATTCACCCAAGCCAACGCCTCCCCCTCAAGGTGGGAGATTATAAAGGCCACTTTAGCACGGTCCGTGGGATACTGTTGGGGCGAAAGATCAAAGTGCAACCTGCACTGATTTAAAAATCCCCTACACAATTTTGGGTCCCCACAGTACCTGGGTGGTTTACCGAGACGGGGAGGGGGAGTAGAGACGGTGTCCCGGGCTAGGGTGGAAGCGGCCGTAGAGGACTGCAAAGAAAGCAGCCTATCATCCACGGAGGCCATATACCCCAAAATGTGAGACTGAGCATCGCGCTGTTGTGCGAGCTCCTGCTGGAGACTGACTAATAGGGGCGCGTGTGCTGGGTCTGCGGTCTGAAGAGCGGAGAGCCGGGTGTCCATGGACTTCATGAATGACATGATACGGTTCTGATTTTCTCTAAGGAAGAGCAGTTCCTTTTGAGTGGCAGCCGCGGCACCGGCGGGGTCCTGGGCCTGACGATACTGTAACGCTAGCGGTACCTAAGATAGAGAGTGGACCCTCTGGATCGCGGATCCGGAGCCCCAGGGTCGAGCACACCAGGTGAAGACCGACCCCTATACAGGGATCGTTTGGGGCAGGACCACAGAGGACGGAGGCGCGACAGCCGGAACCAAGAGGGACGGCTCCAAGGACAGAAGGAGAGGGAAGGCAATGGTACGTTGGAGGACCTAGACGGGCAGAAGAGGAGGACGGCACCGGAGATGGGAGACAGTGCACAGGCAGGGTGGGAGGGAAGGACGCAGGAGACAGAGAGCGACAGGGAGTGTCAGGCGGAATGCGGAAAGCTACAGTAGAACTGTAGAGGCCAGAGAGTGCAGGAAAGCTACACGATCGTCAGGCGTCCTCCTAACTGCGAGGACGCCTGAAGTACAGCAGCCCCCGGATGCTCGTCACCCAAACCCGCCCTTCGGCGCCGCCCATCGCAGGGGAGACCAGGCCCGCCCCTCAGCGCCGCCCATCATGGGAGAGCGAGGAAAGACGGCGGCGAGCGCGAACCAGGGGGCGGGAAGGAGGAGCCGAGGAGAAGAGGAACTGACGGCGGCCACGTGACTGAGCGGGAGCGCGCAGGTGAGGGGATGCCGCAGCGGCCGCCGCAGCGAAAGGGGCATCGGCGGGCATAACCGCCGATGTCACACAATGTGGGATATGGCAGGCTGCATCAGGCATTGCGGTCATTTCATCACCTCCTGTACCAGAGAGAACCAATGAAACAATGACGCTGAAGTGAAGAGAGGTTGAACCAGTATGTATACCATAGTGGTATTAGCTATTTTAGTGATACAACCCATTCAAAGAGTTTTCCAGCATTTGAACATCAACCATGATGAAGAAATTATATGAAATGAAGAAATAATACTCATTTTATGCATCACTGCCTCCAGTGGTGCTGCTTTTATGGTCTATGACAGTCTGTGTTTACTTCCTGCAGTGATGATGTGCTGACTAGAGATGAACAAATATTTCAATATTCGGTTCGGATTATGATCGCCAAATTTGCAATTTTGGCCGATTTCTTCGTCGAATATTCGCTGAACATAGCTGAACGTCATTCAAGTCAATGGGAGGCAAAAACAAACACATACACAACACCTTAACACGTTCCCAAAATCTTCCAAAACACATCAAATTGGGGACAAAAATAGCCGATGGTAATCCAAACTCAGTAATTTGGAATAGCGTATTGGAGTGAGTATAATAAAATTTATAACCTTTACTCTCAATATTTAAAACTACATAAAGTGCACACAAAGACTGCACAGTGACCACTAAATATAGAAAAAGGACCAAAAGACCCTCAACACGCTCAGGTGGGCCTAAACTTCGTCATGACCCACTTGTTGCTGTGCCTAGAGGGCCAATAGGTATCTGAAAGGCCTAACAAACATGTACAATGACAAGAGTCATTCAATTCAAGTAAATATACAGCCAATGAATGACACAAAGTACCAACCCATTAGTTTCAGAAATATTCATTTTTCATTGTAATCATTTCATTCAGGTTACTTATGCAATAAGGTAAAGACTAGATCAGCCTTAATCACTATTCATCATACATTGCTGCAGCTCTTATGGTCAATAAAGAATTCATAGTAAACCACAGCATACACATTGATTAGCAAGTTTCCGTCTACCACCAAAGCAGATTAAATAGAGACCCAGTGACCAGGTTTATTGCAAACGGCATTCCCTCTGGGGGAACCACTAGTCAATTACCATTGATTTATATCCATAGGCACATTAGTCACATAGGCACTTAACATACTGTGCATTAGAGTGTCCTTAAAGACGTCCACACAATCCTCTCTACAAAAGCAATCAGCTTATGTGACCATCAAAATACTTGGAACGGTCTCACCGCACTGTTGATCTACAGCGGACCCCATAGCATTGGATGCCTCCCTCTCTTCCGACGCGTTTCATTTTCATTCATCAGGGGAGTCTCAGGAAAAAGTTACATGACTCCTCGCTTGTGTCAAATTGCCACCCATGGCAATTTGACCCAAGCGACAGGTCATGTAACTTTTCATGAGACTGAGACCATTGGACTCATCTCTCTTCTTTTTGCCATATAAATCGATGTTAATTGACACATTGCTAATCAATGTGTTTGCTGTGGTTTACTATGAATTCTTTATTGACCATAAGAGCTGTAATAATGTATGATGAATACTGATTGAGGATGATCTAATCTTTACCTTATTGCACAAGTAAGGCTGGGTTCCTATTGCGTATTGCCATGCGTTTAACGCATCCGTTACTAAGCGGCACTATGTAACGGATGCGTTAACACACCCATTGCCCGCCATTATAGTAACGCATCCTAACGCATGTCAAATTCGGCATGCGTTAGCGATGTTCCATTACTTTGTGACGCACACCCGAACGCGGTCTACCGCATTTTTGGGTGCGTTAGGTCTAACGCACAGCGAACGGACGCGTTCCCTGTGCATAGACCTGTATTGCTAACGCATGGTGACGAAATGCTACCATGTGTTAGTGCATGCGTTAGCGCTATTGGCAAAAAGATGCCAAAAGGGACATCAGCGTTAAACGGATGCCACTAATGCAATGGGAACCTAGCCTAACCTGAATGAAATGATTACAATGAAAAATGAATATTTCTGAAATTAATGGGTTGGTACTTTGTGTCATTTATTAGCTGTATGTTTACTTGAATTGAATAACCCCCAAGTTAAGGAAAGTCAGGGCACCCATTTAGCCTGAGGGGCAGTTCAGGGGCACTGGTTCCACATCCCCTGTCTTCCCACTACTGCCCCGTGACAAGCAGGGGCTCATTGTTTTAATAAGCTAGGTCAATATGTCATTAGCATATTAGCAAGCAATACAGTACTGTGGGGGCTGATATCAGATGGCAACAACATCCATTCATCAATTAGCAAATAACAACTCATCCTACAAGAGAACACCATGAAAATCAGAAAAATATTAATACACACAAAATGATAGCCACATACCATATCCCACCATCACATTCACATTTCCAAGAATTAGTGGCAGACACCAACAAAGTGGCATCAATTTCATAAGAGTAGAAATAGTATAAAACGGGCCAACACATCTTCCACTACAGCCAACCCAGCAGATGGACACCCATCCAGGAGTATACACATTTCCAAAAATTAGTGGCAGATGCCAATAAAGTGGCATTGATTTCACCACAGTTGAAATAGTATAATAGGGAGTGACATCTCTTCCACTACAGCCAACCCAGCAGATGGAGACCCAACCAGGAGTGTTCACATTTCCAAAAATTAGGACCAGACACCACCAAAGTGGCATCAATTTCACAAGATTAGAAATAGTATAATAGGGAGCGATACCTCTTCCACTTCAGCCAACCCAGCAGATGGACACCTATCCAGGAGCGTTCACATTTCCAAAACATAGTGGCAGACACCAACAAAGTGGCATCAATTTCACGAGAGTAGAAATAGTATGATACGGACTGACACATCTTTCACTACAGCCAACTCAGCAGATGGACACTCAAGCAGGAGTGTGCACATTTCCAAAAATTAGTGGCAGACACCAATAAAGCAGCATCAATTTCACCACAATAGAAATAGTATAATAGGGAGCGACATCTCTTCCACTACAGCCAACCCGGCAGACGGAGACCCAGCCAGGAGTGTTCACATTTCCAAAAATTAGTGGCAGGCGCCATCAAAGTGGCATCAATTTCACAAGAGTAGAAATAGTATAATAGGGACCGACACGTCTTCCACTACAGCCAACTCATCACATAGAGACCAACCATGACTGTTCACTTTTCCACAAGTTTTTGTTAACATCTGCAACAGCAACAGCAGGCACAGAAGCGACACTAAAGATATCAGAGTGCAGTTACGCAAGATTAATGCAGCACACTAAAAAATGCAACATCGCTTAGTCTGTACAGTCTGTGATTGGGGTGCAAAAGTCCTTGGAAATCCATGACTTGTTCATCTTGATAAAAGTTAGACGGTCTACACTTTCAGGGGATAGCCAGCTGCGCTTATCTGTCAGGACACCACCACCAGCACTGAAGACACGTTCTAAGAGAACGCTGACTGCCGGGCATGATGAAACCTTCAAGGCGTCAGAGGCAAGCTCAAGCCGGTCATCCAATGTGAAAGGGTCCAAACCCTCCCTGATGGCATTGATATTCAGTTCTAGATACCACTGCACCATCCTCTCCATTTGTTCACCACTTGTCAGACTCTGTTGTGCTGGTGCACAAGCTGGTGTAAAAAAAAGTGTCAAAGGACTCACAGAAATTGCTTCTTCCACTTACACTACTGCTGCTGCTAATGTTTTCCCATTGATGAATTGATGTGCCGGAGGCTGCAAGCCTAGAGCTGCGATGCACAATGTGTACCTCACTGCTGTCTTGGGGAAAACCTCTCTTAAAGTTGTGTAAAAGTGTGTTTCAATACTCAAGCATTCGCCGATCCCTTTCCAGGGCGGGTTTCACGATTCCACCTCTCAGGGTGTCTGGGATGCAGTCCAATCCGGTACAGGGGTGTGCTGAAGCTGTCAGTACTTTGATTGTCAGCAGGCCATCCAATCTGGTTCAGGGGCATGCCGAGTTGTCAGTGTGTTGATTGACAGCTCGACTAGCCAATCTGTGACTGGGAGGTGTCGGCTGTCTCAGATGTTCACTATCTTGGGTAACTGCCATGCTTACTTAACTGAGCAGCTTCTCTTAGACCATTGCCAGACGTACATTCATCTTGTGAGGTTTGTGTTTTGTGCTTTCCTGTGCCTTGAGTTCTATAAGCTTGATCTGTTGCCTGACCTTGGACTTCGTTCTGATCATCCGCCTGTTTAACCTCTTCAGCTCTGATCCATTATCCTCCCAGTACTCTGACCTCGGGATGTTACCTGACTATGCTTTTATCTCTTCCTTCTGTTTATGATCTACCCTCCTGGCTTCTGACCTTGTACTCCTTGACCACTTCGACTCACGGCTTGGCTGTGAGAAGTGACTAGCGTCACAGTGGGAATCATCTGGCAAAATTTTGTCTTATAACAAAGATCTAATAGAGTGGCAACCCAGTAGTGAGCACTATTTTGAATTATAACTAAACGGGTATCATGTTGCAGATAGCGCAGCAAGAAGGCACTCATATGTCGGGCTCTTCCATGAGGTCCAAGTCCATGCTGTGTTGGTGGCTGGGTAAGGCTACTTTCACACATCAGTTTTTTGCCGTCAGGCAGGATCCAGCTATTTTTAGAAAAAAACGGATTCGGCGTAAATTTTGGAGAACTGTAGAAACGGATCCGTTTTTCTGCTGGATCCGTCTAGCAGGTTATATCTGTTTCCTGGGGGCTGGCCAATTGGATCTGTGCATGCGCAGACTTAAAAAAACGGATCCGGTGGCTGGATCCGTCTTTTTCTGGATCCGGCGCATTCCGGCGCCCATAGACTTTCATTGTAGCAAAAAGCCGGAAGCGTCGGATCCGGCGCTTCCGGCTTTTTCACCAGAGACAAAAAACGTTACAGTAGCCATTTTTACCAGACTCCGGAATGAGACAAGTAGCCGGATCTGGCAAAAAACCGACGAACCGCATTGCCATCCGGTGCGATCTGGCGCTAGTACAAGTCAATGGGGAAAAACCGGATCTGGCATTGCATTTCGCCGGATCCGGTTTTACAAAAAAAAGCCGGATCTCGCCTGACGGCGCAAAACGGATGTGTGAAAGAGGCCTAACACTAATGCTTGTTTCCTCCGTCCCCTCCCGCCAACCATGAACAACAGAGAGGGGATGATTATCCTCTTCATCTCCTGACAGTTACTTGCCCATCACCACTTCCTCCTCCATTTCTTCATTGGATCTTGCACCTTCAACAGTTTGTCTGTTATCACCAGCCCCCCCAATCGCAGTTATCCACCGTCTCTTGGCATCCAATGGTATGAAAACTGTCTGGAACTTTGAGACAATGTTATCTCTTCTGCATCCTCCTGTTCCTCTGTGACCACCACCTCCTCCTGCAGCCTATTCAAAGTCTGCTCCAGCATATAGATGACCGGAATAGTGATCCTGATGATAGCATCGTCAGCGCTAACCATCTTAGTAGCCATTTCAAAACTGTGCAGAAGGGTGCAGTGGTCCTTAATCTGTGCCCACTCTGTAAATGTGATATACGCCACTTCCGTAGATCATTGGCCCAGTCTATATGACACGCTCCCTGAATAAGGGGCGGTTCCACCTGGCCAGCTTGCCCGGGGTCGGTTGGTTCCGCAAGCCAGTGCGTCCACTCTAGGAATCGTGACAATGACATAGAAGATATGCTCCAAACAATTGCAAAATGAGATCTCCCCTACATTAGTAACATTAGTGTGACACTAGTGTGACATTACTAACAGAAGAGAGAATTTTTTGAGTGTGGAATGTGGCCTGTATGACAAAGAAGATACAGTATGCTCCAATTTCAAAATTAGATCTCCCCTACTGTTGAACATTAGGGTCCCATTTCACATAGCAACGCACCAGCGATCCCGACAATGATACGACCTGGTAGGGATCGCTGGTGCGTCGCTACATGGTGGCTAGTAAGCTGCCAAACAGGCAGATCTCTTCAACGACGCACCAGCGATCCCGACAACGATGCAACCTGGTAAGGATCGCTGGTGCATTGTCACACAGCAGCTATTCTGAACGATTCCAGCCTGCGTCCCTGAATTATGCATCGCCAATGATGAAAAAATGGCCCAGGACATTCGAGCACGATCAGCGATATCCAGCGGGGGGGGGGGGCGGTCGCTGCTATGTGTCACATGTAGCGAGATCGCTGGCGAGATTGCGGTTGCGTCACAAAATCAGTGACGCATCAGCGATCTCGCTATGTGAGACGGGGCCATAGAAGACATTGTTTTGTGTAAACGAGGCCTCTATAAAATAGACTAGATTCTCCAAACAATTTCAAAGTGAGATCTACCCTACTGTATGACATTAGTAACCAAAGAGAATTTTTTTGGCTGTGGATGAGGCCTGTATAACATAGCCTAGATGCTTCAAACAATATCAAAGTGAGTTCTATCCTACTGTATGGCATTACTAACAGAAGAATTTTTTTTGACTGTGGATTAGGCCTGTTTAACATAGACTAGATGCTCCAAACAATTTAAGGTCCTGGACCCGCTGAAGTGATCACACATGAAACGGCCGTAGTCCATTCCTTTTCTCCCGGCCTGCCTCCTTGACATGCACGTCCATCACATTGTCCATGTCTCACATGGTGAAATAATGTACTTTGATATTACTTCAACTCGGTGAGTGCCGCATGTTCCTTTCTTGAATGTTCAATATACACATGTGATTTTTCAAGCCGAGCACCAAATACCAGATGTTGAAAACCCGCTTGCTGTCATAAATATAGGATCAATCATCTCCAAGTGTGGTAGAAGCATTCCGCTGGTGCAGTTCACTTTCTCCTTGTATTTGAAAAGTAGAAAGTTGAATTTCACTGCCACTAAATGACAAGGTGATATATGGCGTTCTGAATCACGTTAGCAAGTGCCCCCAAATTTTTTTTATTACTGAGCAACAGCTCTACACACAGAACAATTTCACCGCCACAAAATTACAATGTGGGATATGGCAGGCTGCATCACATTTAGCAACAGAAAAATGTTTTTTCTTTAATGTGCATGAGCTCTGCAGACAGCTTAATTTCATCAGCAAAAAATTACAACATGGGATGTGACGGGCTGTATTACGTTTAGCAACAGAATTTTTTTTTTATCTGCATGAGCTAAAAAAGTTTTCAAGTATGTCGCTCCTCTGAACTCTGCCAACCCCCTACCCTCATGAAACATCTGCCCCACGCTCATCATACACCACCATTATCGTAGCCAAAGTGTTCAAAATACTTTAGTGGCAATGCAAATATTTTCACGCATTTTTTACCGAATGTTTCCAATTTGTTTCCGACTTTATACAATTTTGCTCTTGTGTCCGATCATAAATCTGAATGTGCCATGTTTGTGTCAATTTTTATGTTTGGTGATCATTTTTCGAACAAATTCGCTCATCACTACTCACCACCAGAGGTTTTAGCCTACACCTGGTGGCCATTTAATTACGACCCTCCTAGCTAAGCCTGGCCCGTAGCACAGTGGGTCCACATCCACCAGTATTACAGCATGTTATGACATCAATTTTTACTTCAGAAGACTTTATTAGCTCTACTAGAATATTGTTAAATCCAGATGCGTTGTTGTTTGACAGAAACTTTATTGCAGCAACAAATGTGTTTCCGCATGTTCGGCTCTCAATCATTTTCAGTCTCAGCTTTGTCACGTATCACTGAGTCTTTCTTGTAGAAGTGCTCCATGTACTCTTTCCATCTTTCTTTGATCTGTTCTAGCTCAGTTAGTTTGTTCCTGTTGGTGTCTTTCAACATTGCCCCCTCTTGGTTGAAACTTTCGTTGTATCTCTTTGATCTTTAGGTATGCCTTCCTGGTCTTGCCCCTTTATCTCTGTACGTATCTTTTGTAAATAAAGTTATTTGTTTGCTAAAATGGATCTCTTTAATAGTTTACTGTTTTTGTTTGCATCATATTTCTGCAAGTCTGGAAGGTACGTAACCGTCCATTTCAGTAACTTCTTAGATCGGACGCCCCTCCCTCCTCAGTGCATCGCGATACGGCGTGTTACCTACACATGCCACAATGAGGTGCGCATAAGTAATAGTGTAAGTATTTTGGTGCAGTTAACTGAAAGTTAAACCCATATATACAGCGTCGGACTGAGGTGTCTGGGGCCCACAGGAAGAATTGACCATTGGGGTCCACCCTATTGTCATGGGGGTGTCAGATACAACAGACTGTCTCTCTGCATCTGACTGCAGAAGGTCTCTGCGTTTGGCATTACAGACACCTCCTTAATCCTTATGACTCTTGGACCAAGCGTCAACCTCCCTTCAGTTCCAGTTAACATACCTGATCCTGGCAGAGAGTCGCCGGTGATATTCACATTTTTCCCTTGTGAAGGCTTGGAGCTATAGCAGTTGGCTAACTTCCTCTCTGGAGCTGTTTGAGGATGTTTGGTGTTACCTACTACATATTTGTCTTTAGTTTACAGTGGGGACTGAACAGTGCTCATCCCTTCCCCCTTTGCTATTGAGGGCCTAGCTCTAGGGAGATACAGGGCTTAGGTTTCCTGCTCGGAGATTGGTGAGGAACCAATTTAGGGATGGTAGGGCAGGTAGGGTGTTATCAGATCTGCCTAGTGGTCTCCACTCACCCTTTCCCTAGTGTCTGGGCTCCCTTCCCTACATTCCTTCGTCTTCCCACACTGTGCGTGACATTATAACCTGCGATGCATATTTAGAAAAAAAAACTGACATGGTTTTATTTGTGTATGTACTCCCGGGCATTTTTGTTTCCTTTTCTCCCTTGGTTATGGATCCGGTTGCAGGGCTGGCATACCAGCTGTGCTGTCTGTCTCTGGAGGTGAATGACCTCCGTCATGAAGTTCTGCAGCAGCAACAGTGGCTCCAGGTCGCTAATGTAGGGGTCTCTGCAGGTAGGCCAGTCCAGCTGGAACCCAAGGTTGTCCTCCCAGACTGGATTTCCGGATGTAGAGACAAGTTTTTTGTTTTCAAGGAAGCTTGCAAACTGTATTTCTCTTTGCCGCAGGATTCAGTTTGTCTTCAGTCTGTGGACGGATTTTTTGGGGCTCTAGCCCTTATCTATGATGACCCTCACCGAGTTACCTTGGCTGAGTCCAGGTTGCCTCGACTTCAGCAAGGGAATCGGTCAGTGGATGCCTCTAGCTCCAAATTCCACAGATGGGCAACTAATACTAAATGGAATGATCTGGCTCTCAGAAGCCAATTTCTTCAGGGCCTTATTGAAAGGTTGAAGGATGCTTTGGCAGTGTATGAAATCCCTGAGTCCTATGTCGTTGGCTTTTTTTATTGATAGACTCCTTTGGGATCGTGGGGTAAGACCTCCTTCTCTGGAGTTTCTTTTTGGGTGTATTGCCCCTTTGCCAGGGTATTGGTCTAGCAGCGAACCAGTTCTGGGGAAGGAGGAGGAACACATGCAGGTAGGGGGGGTGACTCTGCATTGTACACTTCCCCGGAGATTCACAAAAAGAAGAGTGTGTTTTTTTTAGGGAAAAATGGCACTTTTTTGGAGTCCTGTCCTTTGATGCCTAAGCAAAAGGAGACTCATTTAACCCTCCTTAGACTGGAGTTGAATAAGTAAGGTGTGTATTTATCATCAACCTGCAGTTCCCAGTTTGTCCTGACAGCAGAGGTGGTGCTAGAGAGCAAAACCGAGATTTCTGTTTTTGTTGACAGTGGAGGTGGAGTCAGCATGATTGATGCTGGGTTTGCTAGAACTCATGGGCTGGCTTGCTGTACTTTAGTTAAGTCCATTCCCATCTTTGCTATCGACTCAGTGCCACTTGCACAGAAAGCTCTTGACTCAGATTGTACATAATGTAAGACTAAGGGTGGGGTCGATTCATTGTGAGATAACTTCTTGCTATGTCCTAGGCGGTCTTCCCACCCCCAATTGTATTGGGTCTTCCCTGGTTGGTGAAACATAATCCGTTGGTGGATTGGCAAGCCAGGGAGATCGTTGAGTGGGGAGATTACTGCCATGAGAACTGTTAAATATTTCTCTTTCTACAGTCTCTACCGTAACCATACCTACATTTTTGTTGGGTTTTGAGGATGTTATTTCAGTGAGGGGGTGTCAGGATTTGTCTCCTCACCGTACATATGACTGTCCTATTTACCTGACCCCAAAAGTAAACTTCCAAAGTCCAGACTGTATACTTTTTCTGGCCCTGAGAGACAAGCCATGAAGGATTTCATTGCGGAAAGTCTGGAGAAGGGACATATTTGACCCTCATCTTTTCCCGTGGTGGCATGATTGTTCTTTGTGAAGAAAAAAAGATGGTGGTCTATGTCTCTGTTTAGCTTTCTGGGAATTAAATCAAATTACCATCCGAGATCCATATTCTCGTCCTCTGATTCCGGATCTGTTAAGCCAGGTTGTAGGACCTAAGGTGTTCTCCAAGTTGGATTTAAGGGGGGCTTACAACCTGGTTAAAATCAGAGGAGATGAATGGAAAACGGCGTTCAATACCGCTGAGGGTCATTTTGAGAGTCTGGTCATGCCTTTCAGACTGACTAATGCATCTGCAGCATTCCAACATTTCATTCATGATATTTTCTATCATTTGGTGGGCAGGTTTGTGGTGATCTAGTTGGACGATATTGTGGTTTATTCACTTGATTTTGAGACACATCGGGGGCATGTTAACCAGGTGCTGCAAATATTAAGGGAAAACAAACTCTAGTGGGTTCGGAAAGTATTCAGACCCCTTTACATTTTTCACTCTGTTCAAATGCAGCCATTTGGTAGATTCAAAAAAGTTCATTTTTTTCTCATTTATGTACACTCTGCACCCCATCTTGACTGATAAAAACCAGAAATGTAGAAATTTTTGGAAATATATTAAACAAGCAAAACAGAAATATCATATGGTCATAAGTATTCAGACCCTTTGCTCAGACATTCATATTTAAGTCACATACTGTCCATTTCCTTGTGATCCTCCTTGAGATTGTTCTGCTTCTTCATTGGAGTCCAGCTGTGTTTAATTAAACTGATAGGACTATATAAGACCTCACAGTTCACATTGCATGTTAGGCCAAATGAGAATCATGAGGTCAAAGGAACTGGCCAAGGACCTCAGAGACAGAATTGTGGCAAGGCACAGATCTAGCCAGGATTACAAAATAATTTCTAAAGTACTCAAGGTTCCTAAGAGCACAGTGGTTTCCATAATCCTTAAATAGAAGAAATTTGGGCCCACCAGAAGTCTTCCTAGACCTGGCCATCCAGACAAACTGAGCAATCGTGGGAGAATAGCCTTGGTGAGAGAGGTAAAGACGAACCCCATGATCACTGTGGCTGAGCCCCACAGATGCAGTAGGGAGGTGGGAGAAAGTTCCACAAAGTCAACTATCATTGCAGCCCTCCACCAGTCGGGCCTTTATGGCAGAGTGGCCTGATGGAAGTCTGGCACTGAGGAGAGGCATATGAAAGTCTGCATAGAGTTTGCTAAAAAAAACACATGAAGGACTCCCAGACTATGAGAAATAAGATTCTCTGGTCTGATGAGACAAAGATAGAACTTTTTGATGATAATTCTAAGTGGTATGTGTGGAGAAAACCAGGCACTGTTCATCACCTGTCCAACAGTGAAACATGGTGGTAGCAGCATCATGCTATGGGGGTGATTTTCAGCTGCGCGTCGGGGCAGCAGGGACGCCAGGATTTACATGTGCAATTTATAAGATAATGTTTTTTGGCCTTCACATAACTATGTTACATGAGTTTTCACACCGCTATGCACTTTTATAGGGACATGTTTTCCCTTATATAAGCACACTATTTGTGTTAGGCTTAGTGGCCATGTTTATTTTTCTGTTTAAATAATGAGAACTTGAGCACTTTATTCAATAGAATGGGCATTTGTTTACATAACGCCATATCTATAGTGTTGGCTCCATTGTTCTTTTGTGCATTATACTTTTTTGTGCTATTGTCTTTTTCAGCTTGTGGGCCTGCTTGTTTGTAACAGCTCTCTTTGCACTGTTGGTACTCTGGTATTATGTCTCTGATTTTTTTGTAAATTCAGTACCACTTTTTTACTTGTTTTTTAAATGATTTTCAATAAAATAGTCTTTTATTAAGTATCCCTTGAGTGTTGCCTCTTCAATAGGGGCCAACTTTTGTGATTAATAAGGGGATAACAGTGTATCAGTACTTGGCACATCACAGCATGATACAGGATGCAATAACATGAATAACAGACATTACAGAGATAGCACATAACACAGCATAGCACAGACATACAGTTATCATGGCTATCTAGAGCGAGTTCAGGCTGCCAGCATTGTACTATTTATACAGACATGCATCTATCTGCATACAGAGAAAACAGCAATGTGATACAAAGCACAACATGCCTAACTACACAGTATGTTAAACGGTGGCTGCATAACTGTTTTAACACAAACATGTAGGTACATTTGACCCTCACCGGAATCCGCTTGTCAGAAGTAGTGATTTGTAGGGAGAGAGTGACAAGAACACGTGTGTAAGACTCAAAGGTCTGGGGGAAAATGTCTGCAAGGCTTCTAGCCTGGGAAACTAAGGGGGAGGTTCTAATCAGAACACACTGTTTAAGGAGAAATGCTCATTTTATCCAGGAACAGGACAAATGGGTACCTAATGACCTCTAATGTTTATAACTGGTACTACACTATGAATTAACATGCTGCACAATAATGGACAAAACACTGATGCTTTGTCCTGGATCTTCCCTGGTGGTGGTGACCATGAGAATCTTGCCCCGATTTTGCAGAAGGGGGTAGTCATTTTAGCATTGTAACCTGAGCTGGAGGGTGAGGTGCTGCCTCCTGCCCTTCAGGAAGGCTATTTATACCACCTAGTCTGCACTGCAAAGTAATTAGGGAACATCACAACTATGTGCTTGCTGGTCATTCAGGTGGTAAGGCAACTACGGACCTCATTTCTTGTCATTTTTGGTGCCAGGTAATGCATCAGTATGTGGTTGAACACATATCTGCTTGTATTATCTGCGAGGGTTCTAAAGTATCGCATACCCGTTCGTCTGGTACTCTTGTTCCACTTCCTATTCCTAGCAGGCCATGGACACACTTGACCATGGATTGTATTACTGACATACTGGTATCTGCAGGCAAGGCTGTGGTTTTCGTGGTTGTAGATAGGTTTAGTAAAATGGTGTCACATTTTCAGCACTTCCGAATGCCAAGACTCTTGCTCAGGTGTTTATAAGTTAGATTGTGAAACTTCACGGGGTTCCCTCTGGTGTGGTGTCAGATCAGGGGACCCAGTTAGTTTTCAAGTTCTGTAGGGCATTCTGTTCTCGACTGGAGGTGCAGTTGTCCTTTTCCTCTGCCTTCCATCTCCAGTCGAATGGACAGGCTGAGCGCGTTAATTCCAGGACTTACCTCAGATGTTTTGTCTCTGAAAATCAGTAGGATTGGGCATCCTACTTACTTCTGGCAGAATTTGCTATATAATAATCATCTTCATGACTCTACCAGCAGGTCACCGCTTTTTAGTGCATACAGTTACCATTTACAATTTGGTACTTTTAGTGGTGGAGAGGTTTCGGGAGTTCCTGAAGAGGAACATTTTGTTTTATCGCTCTCCTCAGTGTGGGGTTTGAGTATTTTGCAGATCATGGGAGACAGGTACAAGCGTATGGCTGACAGAAAGCGCTTTCCTGGTCGGGACCTGAATGTGAATGACTTTGTGTGGCTGTATACCAGGAACGTCAAGTTGAAGATTCCTTCCTGGATGTTGAAACCTAGATTTATTGGTCCCTATAAAATATAAAATAACCACCATCATTAACCCAGCAGCGTTTCGTCTTGAGTTACCTCAGGCCCTTGAAATCCACAATGTCTTTCACAGGTCTCTGCTCAAGAAATATGTGGAACCTCTTGAGTCCTCACCCCTACTGCTGCCCCCCAATAATGGTTGATGGTAATCTGGAGTTTCAGATTTCAAGTATTGTAGCTTCTAGTCTCCAAAGTCGTTCCCTGCAGTACTTGATGCACTGGAAAGGTTATGGTCCAGAGGAAAGGATATGAGTTTCAGCATCAGAGGTGAATGTCCCCAGGCTGGTTCGTTCATTCCACACCTCTTATCCTGAGAAACCTGGTCCTGAGTGTCTGAAGGCCACTCGTAGAAGGGGGGTACTGTCATGGGTGCATCAGATGCAACAGACTGTTGCTCTGCATCTGGCTGCAGAAGGTCTCTGCATTTGGCATTACAGATGACGCCTTAATCTTTCTGACTCTTGGACCCAGCGAAAACCTCCCTCTGGCTCTATTTGACACACCTGGACCTGGGTGTTTATAAATCCCCTGTCTGCTGCAGAGAGTCGCCGGTGATATTCACAATTTTTCAATGTAAAGGCTTGGATCTATAGCAGTCGGCTAACTTCCTCTCTGGAGCTGTTTGAGTACGTTTGGAGTTACCGCTCTTAGTATGCTCAAGCTAAGTTCATTACCCCTAGGTCTGTCTACCTTTTTTTCTTTAGTTTACAGTGGGGATTGACTAATGCTCATCCCTTCCCCCTCCCTATCCAGTGCCTACCTCTAGGGAGATACAGGGCTTAGATTTCCTGCTCGGCGTTTGGTGAGGAACCAATTTAGGGATGGTAGGGCAGGTAAAGTGTTATCAGATCTGCTTAGGGGTCTCCACTCACCTTTTCGCTAGTGTCTGGGCTTCCTTTCCCTCATCCCTTTGTGTTGCACTTAGTCTTCCCCCACTGTGCGTGACACCTATATGCAAATACCTGCAATAAGTTATCAATTGTCCAGTAGAGAGGTGATTACTTATTTTCAGCGGAGAACCCCTGTAAGTGCATCTTGCTCAAAGTATTTAATCACTAATGGAAATAAATAATCTTCTCCTAATCAATATCAGAGAGAACAATTGACCGCCATACACAACACAATCCACTATTCCAAGACCAATAATATATACAATTGAGAAATACCACCACATCGTGACCAGACCACATATTCTCAGCATATAGCGACCAAAATATTACACATACAAGGGAGAAATACCGACACACCGTGACCAGACCACATAGTGACCGAATAATTCCACATACAGGCATAAATACCACCACACCATGACCAGACCACATATTACCACCACATAGTGACCGAATACTACAATACTGTTCATTTATAAAAAAAAACACAATACTACAACACTGTTATTACCAATGGTTACCTTATACACAGGAGCTCTTTATATAGTTTACAGTGTAAGTGTACAGGCAATACAGTGACTCACCAATGACAATATACATAGGAGCTCTGTGTCATGATCTGAAGTGATCTGACAGTTTTAAAAGCACAGAGTGAACTTTTTTTCCTTTTGGCAAGTTGCCAAGGTGAGTTGACTGTCCCCGGTGGTGGTTAGTGGTATCGCACCTTAGGTTTTCAGTTTAAAGTTCTCTGTAATTATGATTCAGGTGTGGGGCTCTATAAATGAGTCTCAGGGTGTGCAATCAGTGCTGGTGATATTCATTCTTTCTTTGATTCTGAGTTGGTGAGAGCCTGGTGGAAGGATGGAGCTGAGGAGAAGTCCTGTGCAGCTTAGCCAGGGGGGACGTGTGTCAGCTATGGTGTCTGGACGAAGGGCTGGCATGGCGTGGTGGGGTCGCAGTGATGGTGTCAGCAGGAAGTGTCTGCATGGACTGGTGGAGTGGCTACTATGGAGAGTGGCACTCACCATGTGGGACTTGGCTGCTGAGCTGGACTCAAGCATGCTTGACTTCGTGGCAGAAGCTGAACTCATCTTTTGGACTCTGTTACCAAGCAGCAGCAACTGGTGCTGGACTCTGCTCCAAGGCTGCACTATGGTGAAGGATCCTGTTATGGTGATGGATCCGGGTGGAGGAGAAGACGCACGCAGGTGGAGGGCTCTGTTGCAGGAGCATAAGCACAGAGCATAAAGCTAAGTGGTGTCCCCCTGTATTGTCTCTTTCCCTCATGTGTGTTTTTAGTGCAGTGGTGGGATTAGTCTCCGCACCGCCCTATTCCCTAGTGAGGGTTTAGGGTCAGGGCGAGCAAGGGCTTTGAGGTACGCGTGCGGCGCCCCGTGCGGAACCGGCATAGGGAACGTTAGGAGTGTAGGGACACTGGCTCAGGGGAGCTTAGGAGGTCTCCTTGTCCCCATTCCCTATCGCAGGGCCCACCATTGTTAATGTTTCCCAGGTCCCCCTTATTATTTATTTAAATTCGCCTTACTGGAGGCGGGGTTTCCAGAATGTATGTATAACGTGTAATTCCTAAATTCGCCAGGTGGAGGCGGCGTATCCATCTGCACGTTTTATTATTTAAATTCGCCCCACTGGAGGCGCTGTATCCAGGGTCACATGTGTTATGGGTTCGCCTTGCTGTATCATCTGCGTCCTGACACGCGTGACCATGACACTCTGTATATAGTGTATAGTGTACATGTAGTACAGCTGCAGAGGAGGTTGCTCAGCAAACTCGACGGTCCTGGCACTCTGCCCAGACCAGCTCCATGGGTTTGCTTGCTGCTGCCACCTCTGGCACAGCTTTGGCAATGCACGCTGCTCAGCAGCGAGTTTCTCCAGGGACTAAGTCCCCATGTCGGGCCACTGAGCATGCCCGAGGAGTGATCTCCCATTGGAGATCGAAGGTCACGTGCTCAGGTCCTGCGCGTGTTTGGATTGGCCCATCTGAGAAGCCAGGAAGGTCCCGGACGCGCACGGCTATAAAAGGTTCGCATGGCCGCTCGGCCATGCGCTAGGATGCACTGTATTTTCAGACTATGAGGAGTGAGTGGTGTATGAATGTCACTGCTGACTGACTTATTATGAAACCCCTACCCTTGGTACGCATGTGTTGTGCAGCCTAGCCTGCTAGCACCCAGGCTTAGGTGTAGGTAGGGCAGAGTCGGAGTCAGGCATTAGTCCCCATCAGTGACTCAGCCCACCTCAGTGCACGTGCTCCACACTCCGTAGCCAGCGTCTATAGCGGCGTTCGCGGTAGCTACGCCATGCGCTCAGAGGGCCTAGAGGAACTCTAACCCTGTGTCCTTGGGGTAGAGTTCTGTGGCCGCTTTCTGTGCGCTTTTTGGCCTGGCTCTGTGAGCTAAACAGGCTCCGGTATTTGCGTTCAGCGGTTGTGCGGCTCTGTGAGTCAACAGAGTTCGCTCCTGTTCACACTGGGTGACATAACCCACGTGTGACTGTTTTCACGCCGCTCTATTCTTCCACCATTACCTAGCAGCAGTGTGCCACCTCTGCACGGTGGACCCCGGGCTGCGAACGCACGTACTATTATTTATAATTTGGTGCGTTCCGCAAGCCCTAACATTATCCTAGTGCCAGGGTCTGGCTATTAATGGCGGACGAACAACGAATGCACAGGTACATCCAGCAGCTGGAGGGTAGGTTGGCAGCGCTAGAGCACTCCACCTCAGCTGCGGATGTTACCTCGGTGCTGCGGATGTTACCTCGGTCGCTGTTCAAGCAGCTACAGAGGCTGTCGCCCGTGTCTCCACGGCCAGTCCTGCCCCGACCTTGTCTCGCCTCCCGCTGCCCGAGAAGTTCTCGGGTGATAGTGCATCATGCAGGGGTTTCGTGAGTCAGTGCTCCATTAACCTGGAGTTGCTGGCCACACGATTTCCCTCTGAGGGGGCCAAGGTGGGATTTATCATCTCCCTCCTGTCGGGCAGGGCCTTGGAGTGGGCCACCCCGCTGTGGGAGCGTGGGGATCCCCTGGTACAGAGTGCCACCCATTTTCTGCTCACTCTTAAGCAGGTGTTCCTGGGGCCTCGGGTCACGCACGACACCGCACTTCAGTTGCTGGCCCTAACCCAGGGTCCGTCTCTGGTCAGCCAGTATGCCATCCTCTTCAGAACTCTGGCCTCCGAGCTGGAGTGGCCAGATAAGGTTCTCATACCTATATTCTGGAGAGGCCTGGCTGATCATGTCAAAGACGCCCTGGCTACCAGGGAGGTGCCCACCACTTTGGAGGAGCTCATTACGGTCTCCACCCGCATTAACATTCGCTTCACCAAGCGAGGGCTGGAGCGCTCCAAGTCCAGCCAACGATATAGGTTGGCTCCAAATTTTGCTAGACCGCTGGAATCTCCCGGTCAGCCGCCCGAGCCTCCAGTGGCCATGGAGGTGTCCCGCATGGGGTCCAAGCACCGGCCTGCGCGGGTATCTCCAGTCCGTTTCCGTTGTCGGCAGACTGGGCACGTTGCTAACCAGTGCCCACAGTGGTCGGGAAACGCTCACATCTAGTGGTTATCGGAGGGGGCCTACTAGACACAGCGGCTTTCTCCTCCAAGCTCCTGTTTAAAGGGGCATTAGAGTTCAATTCTTTCACTCTGATTGTGGAGGTTTGCGTGGACTCTGGGGCGGAGGGCAATTTCATGTCGTCTGCCTTCGCCCAACAACACGCAATCCCCATGGTCCTGCTACCTCAACCAGTCACTATCAGAGTGGTGAATGGTGCGACACTCCTGGCCCAAATCACCCACCAGACGTCTCCACTGAGACTCTCACTGTCTCCTTCTCATCAGGAGATGCTGGGTATTCTTGTTATGCCCGAAGGTATCGACCAGGTCCTCCTAGGGGTTCCCTGGCTACGATTTCACTCTCCTCACCTAGAGTGGTCCTCGGGAAAAATCCTCGGTTGGAGCAAGTCCTGCGAGGGTAGGTGTCTGAGGGACAGCGTACAGGTCGCTACCTCTGAGGTTCCCACAGATCTCTCCTCGCTTCCCAAGCCGTAACAGCAGTATGCAGACGTTTTCTCCAAGAAGGCGGAAGGCGGTAGAGACCCTTCCGCCGCACCGCCCTTACGACTGTCCTATTGACCTCTTGCCCGGTGCTGAGCCTCCTCGGGGTCGGGTCTACCCCCTATCTCTCCCAGAGACAGAGGTCATGTCTCAGTATATCAGGGAGAATCTGGCAAGAGGATTCATTAGGAAGTCGGTGTCTCCGGCGGGAGCGGGATTCTTCTTTGTCCAAAAGAAGAATGGAGAATTACATCCGTGCATCGATTACAGGGGTCTTAACGCCATAACTGTTAAGAACAAATATCCTCTGCCCCTGATATCGGAACTGTTTGATAGGCTACGGGGAGCAAGAGTGTTTACTAAGCTTGATCTGCGGGGAGCCTATAACCTGATTCGCATCCGTGATGGGGACGAATGGAAGACGGCATTTAACACCAGAGACGGGCACTATGAATACCCGGTGATGCCCTTTGGGCTATGTAATGCTCCAGCCATCTTCCAAGACTTTGTGAATGATATCTTCTGGGATATGCTTACCACCTCGGTAGTAGTCTATCTGGACAATATTCTCATTTACTCTCCAGATATTGACTCCCACCGGAGAGATGTTTGCAAAGTTTTCGATCTCCTGTGGGCAAACTCCCTTTATGCCAAGTTGGAGAAATGTGTGTTTGAGCAGGAGTCCTTGCCTTTCCTGGGCTACATCATCTCTGCCCAGGGTTTGGCCATGGATCCTGCCAAACTACAGGCGGTGATGGATTGGCAAGAACCCCACTCTCTCAAAGCGGTGCAGCGCTTTATGGGGTTCATAAAATACTATCGCCAATTCATTCCCCATTTCTCAACTTTGGTAGCCCTCACCAAGAAGAGTGCAAACCCCAAACTGTGGTCGGAAACTGTCTCCAAGGCCTTCGCTTCAATTAAATCCCACTTCGCTAGCGCTCCCATTCTACATCGCCCCGATGTAGATAAGCCCTTCATTCTGGGGGTGGATGCCTCTTCTGTCGGTGCTGGAGCGGTCCTGTTCCAGAAGGACTCGCAAGGTCGGAAGCACCCATGCTTCTTCTTCTCTAAGACCTTCACACCGGCGGAGAGGAATTATTCCATCGGGGACAGGGAGTTGCTAGCAATGAAGCTGGCCTTCTCAGAGTGGAGAGACCTCCTGGAAGGGGCTCACCACCCTTTCCAGGTGTTCACCGACCACAAAAATTTGGTCTATCTACAGACAGCCCAGTGGCTGAATTCTCGCCAGGCCAGATGTTCCTTGTTCTTCTCCCGATTCCATTTCACCCTGCATTTTCTCTCCGGGGAGAAGAATGTCTGGGCTGATGCTCTTTCTCGCTCCGTGGTGTCATCGGAGGAGGAGGAGCCTTGGCTGATAGTCCCATCGGAGAGCCTGTGGACCGTGGCTCCGGTTGCTCTCGAGTCGGTACCTCCGGGCAAGACTCTTGTCCCTGCCCATCTGCGACCGGAGGTCTTCTCTTGGGCTCATTCGTCCAGGGTGGGGGGACATTTTGGGACCAAACGGACCTCTGATCTCCTGGCAAGGACGTACTGGTGGCCGCATATGGCCCGTGACGTCAGGGACTATATTCAGGTGTGCGTCTCTTGCGCCCAGAATCGGTCCTCTCGGCAGCGGCCCACTAGGTTACTCTATCCCCTGCCGGTAGCGGACAGGCCCTGGGAGATGGTCGGTATGGATTTTGTGGTGGGTCTGCCCAAGTCCAGTGGCAGCACTGTCATTTGGGTGGTCACCGATCATTTCTCCAAGATGGTGCATCTGGTGCCACTCTCGCGGCTGCCTTCTGCATGGGGCCTGGCAGCGTTGTTTATTAAACATGTCTTCCACCTGCACGGCATGCCAGATAAGATTGTCAGCGACCAGGGTCCTCAGTTTGCGTCTCGGTTCTGGAGAGAGCTCTGTTCTCTGCTCAGCATCGAGCTAAATCTCTCCTCGGCCTATCATCCCGAGACGAATGGGTTGGTTGAGAGAGCCAATCAGGCCCTGGTGACATATCTGTGACATTTTGTCTCGGCCAGGCAGGATGACTGGGCATCCTTGCTGCCGTGGGCGGAGTTCGCTTTGAACAACGCTGTGGCCGACTCCACCGGTCAGACCCCACTCCTCTTAAATTGCGGCCAGCATCCGCGCGTCCCCGTGCCCATGCCCTTGTCATCCGCCGACTCTGGGGTGGCAGACTGGGCGGTGGAGGCCTCCAAGGAATGAGGGCCTCCGCTGATGCACACAGGCGTCCTGCTCTGACCTTCGCCCCTGGCGACTTAGTGTGGCTTTATGCCCGAAGCATCAGGCTGCGGGCTGAATCCGCTAAGTTCGCACCGCACTATATTGGCCCTTTCAAGGTCCTCGAGCAGATCAATCCTGTGGTCTACCGCCTGGCCCTTCCACCACACTTGGCTATTTCTGACACGTTTCATGTGTCCCTCCTTAAGCCGGTTCACATGTCCTGGTTTTCTGAGCCATCTGCCGGGACATCAGACCTGTTGTCTGATGAGTTTGAGGTCAATGCCATTGTGGGATGCAAGATGATGCGGGGCAAAAAGTTTTATTTGGTGGATTGGAAGGGTCATGGTCCAGAGGCTTGGTCCTGGGAGCCGGAGGAGAACAGCCACACTCCACTTTTCATTGCGGAATTCGAGCGGAGCGAGGCTCAGAGAGGGGGGCCCTAGGAGGGGGGGGTAATGTTAGGCGTCAGGTTCCTGTCGCTGCACAGCGGGAATCCCGAGCCTTGCCTCCGGCGGTCTCCCATTCTTCCCCAGCCACAGAGGAGGTTGTTCAGCAAACTTGACGGTCTCGGCGCTCTGCCCAGACCAGCTCCATGGGTTTGCTTGCTGCTGCCACCTCTGGCACAGCTTTGGCAATGCATGCTGCTCAGCAGCGAGTTTCTCCAGGGACTAAGTCCCCATGTCGGGCCACTGAGCATGCCCGTGGAGTGATCTCCCATTGGAGATCGAAGGTCACGTGCTCAGGTCCTCCGCGTGTTCGGATTGGCCCATCTGAGAAGCCAGGAAGGTCCCAGACGCGCACGGCTATAAAAGGTTCGCATGGCCGCTTGGCCATGCGCTAGGATACACTGTATTTTCAGACTATGAGGAGTGAGTGGTGTATGCACGTATGAATGTCTCTGGTGACTGACTCATTATGAAACCCCTACCCTTGGTACGCATGTGTTGTGCAGCCTAGCCTGCTAGCGCCCAGGCTTAGGTGTAGGTAGGGCAGAGTCGGAGTCAGGCATTAGTCCCCATCAGTGACTCAGCAAGCCTCAGTGCACGTGCTCCACACTCCGCAGCCAGCGTCTATAGCGGCGTTCGCGGTAGCGACACCATGCGCTCAGAGGGCCTAGAGGAACTCTAACCCCATGTCCTTGGGGTAGAGTTCTGTGGCCGCTTTCTGTGCGCTTTTTGGCCGGGCTCTGTGAGCAAAACAGGTTCCGGTATTTGCGTTCAGTGGTTGTGCGGCTCTGTGAGTCAACAGAGTTCGCTCCTGTTCACACTGGGTGACATAACCCACGTGTGACTGTTTTCACGCCGCTCTATTCTTCCGCCATTACCTAGCAGCAGTGTACCACCTCTGCACGGTGGACCCCGGGCTGCGAACGCACCTACTATTATTTATAATTTGGTGCGTTCCGCCAGCCCTAACAAGTACAGTGATCACCAGTGACGTTATACACAGGAGCTCTGTATATAGTGTACAGGTAATAAAGTGATCACCAGTTACATTATACACAGAAACCCTGTATACAGTATATAGTGTAAAGTTTAAGTGTACAGGTAACACACTAAATTACCAGTGACATCTCTATTTAAAATGATTTTCTTCTTCATCTTGCACAGACCGCCTTCACTTCTTCCAGACAGGACTAATCACTGCTGAAAATAACACACAGTTATCAATAGCTGATTGCTTCTTGAGCACATTCCCCACATATTTCCTGACTTATACACTAATGAAAAAAGGCGACATAGTAACCGGACCTCCCTTTTGTTCCCTTATGGAACCATATTCTAAAATGTAAATTATGTTGCAGTAGTAATGTTCCATAATTGACCCCTACAGTAATAATGTCCCCAACTTGCCTTCATAAACTAATAATGTAGGTTCCTCATTTTGGCCTCCATACGATAACCAAGTCCCTCAGTTTTGCCCCTTTAATTACTAATATTCCCCATCTTGGACCCCTGTATTCCACCATCTTGGACCCTTATGTCCTTGGCCCTGCTCCCATGAGCCTGGTACTGGTCCCATTCCCCTGGCCCCATGCACCTGGTCCCATGGCTGTGATCATATGTCCATGATGCTGGCCCCTATGTCCCTGGTGGTGGCCCCTAGATCCCTTGTCCCATGCCCCTGGCCCCATGCTCCTGATTCCATGCCCCTGGTCCCATGTTCTGGCACCATGCCCCTGGTCCCATGCCTGTGGCCCTGGTTCCATGTGCCTGGTTTCATGTCCCATGTCCTGGCCCCATGCCCTGGTCCCATGCCCCATGTCTTAGTCTCATGCCCCTAGACCTATGTCCTGGTCCTTGTCCTTCATGTCCCTGGCCCCTATGTCCCAAGTTCTGGCCTCATGCCTCATGTCCTGGCCCCATACACCTGGTCCCAAGCTCCTGGCCTGTGGCCCTCATGGCCCTGTACACCATGTCACATGTCCCTGACCCCCATGTTCATTGTATCATACAAGGAAGAAGCGGGGGGGTTCTTCTTACCTGCCTCTGCTACCGGCATCCTCTTCCTTCAGATCCGGCGCAGCTGTGTTAAAATGGATAGAGGCAAGCAGCTGACATCAGAGTGTCCATCGAGGTCACTTTCATGTGCCTGCTAAGGGCACACCGACATCAGCCATCAGCCTCTGATAGATCAGTGGCACTTTTAACTATGGTCGGTGTAAACTTTCTGCAATGCAGTACATTTCAACTGAACATTCCGTTGAAACCATTGGGATTCCGCTACGTCCTGCTCGGGACCCGCCAAGGACACGGGACCACTGGAGAATCGCCCGATGTCCCGGTACTCCAGTCCGACTTTGAATATATATTTTAATTTCGTCTCTGTAACCACTAATGTTTGTGATCATCTATTGAACTACAATCATGGTTTTAATGTATCTACAATAACAAATCGGGTTTTTTTTATAGCTTGGTGAACTTCCAGTTCTCTTTTTATTGGAGTTGATTCATCCTCAATTTAAGGTCAAGATTACCCAATGCTTGTTAAATCACAAAACTAATCTTCTTGTTGAATAGAGGATGTGTGAAAACAACATCGGACTGATTTCCTTCCCCCTTGTTTGTCAATGTTAGGCTGTTTTCACACTTGTATTATGAATTCTGTTATTCTAGAAAACTGGAATTCATTCCAGGGACAAATTCCGTCACATAACAGACACCACTGGCTCCAAATGGACTGAACAGACCCATAATGGGGTCTGTCAAATTTCATCATGATGTCCATGAAAAATTACTGCAGCATGTACTTCCAACGAAGATGTCAACCCAGTCGTAGTGAACAAATGAGCCGGTGAAACAATTCAGTGTGGCTTCCCATCTTATGATAAAGCATAGCAGGACTGCCTCTATAGCATGTGCACCAGCGATAATTCATGCTGATGTCTGTAATAATAATTGTGAGGTTCTCATTACAATCATTCATGACTTTATGAATGATAGATATATAGTCATGTGACACTGTTCTTTAGTCCATGTTGAAATGAAATTCAGAACCAATTCAGTAATGTCGATAGTAGTGTTTATTCCATCTGAACATTTCATGTTTGTGCTGCTTCTTTCAGGGGATATCTAATGTGTAACAACCAATGAGGATCCTTTTAACATTATTCACAATCTGGTAACAAGTTACTTTTCCTTTACGTTGCCTCAAGGTTTAGAAACGTAGAACAAAAATTTATTTAAGCCATGGCGGCAAAGCCAACCTGGTTATTTCCAAAGTCGTAAATAGAATAGTACTGCCGAAGAAACACATCTCCAAGAATCCAAAGAGGTTGCCCATTTCTAGAAGGCAGGTATGTGGACTCAAATCCAACAACACAGTATCCATTGATCTGAAACATACAAGGAGTCATGATGCTTCCACAGGGGACAGTTACATGTTATTTTCACTCATATATGACTAAATTGTATGATTAGGACAAACAGGTCAATTATTGGCATACTGAAGGAGAACTTGCAATACCTGTAGGATGTATCCGGAAGGAGGAATGGAAAATTGGGCTCCACTGATCGTAAAACTGATTGGTGGCAGACTCTGTACATTGTTGCAGTTTACATAATACTGTGCAGAGAAATGGAGAGCATGAGGACAATCATTTTAGTTATTGACTAGAGCTAAAAGAGAATCTATCAGCATGTTTAATATGAAAATAGCAGTGTTACTATATACAGTAGATGCATTTTACTTATAAAAATGATACCTTTTGTAGAGATCCAGTTTGCCACACCCAAGAAATTTAGCATAGAACTTATATACTGTATTGATAAGACTGTAGGTGCATCGGGGTGTGGTAATGCACTTGGAAGAAGCAGTCCAAAGGCCCTAACACACTCAAAATGCACCCCCAGTCTGATTTACATATGGCTTCTACACTACATTTTTCATGAGTAGTACAGAAGATTTTTACAAAAGAGGTGTGAATTTTATTGGGAGTAAAGCGCCTATACAGGCATACCACTATGCCCACAAGTTAAAACGTGCTGACAGATTCCCTTCAAGAAACATAGAAGCAATATTACCTCTCCATTTTGCCCTTCCTGGGCACCAATATATTGTAGTAGATCCCCAAGGTATTGTTGAGGGATGGCAAGAAGAGGAGTCCCTGTGTCCACAATGCCCTGGCAACCCTGGCTGCACCAACCACTGGCCTGACCATTAACAGAGAACCTGGAGACAATGGATTATAGGGCCAAATTAAAAGCACGCTAAATAAAAATTGCAGTTACAAAACAAAAAATTTTGTTTCTTGACGCAATCAATGTAAGTCTGAATGACAACACAACATCTGAAAAAAGGATGTAGAAATTAAAGTGGAATGTTTTAGATTATACCTCTGTGAAACAAAACAGATGATATAAGGAAATAGATGGACGATTGCAAAGGATATGCAAATATAATGCCATATGTTTGCTATAAAAAGGTTAAACTAGGTCTATTTAACAGCATTTATTAACCGCATCCAGAGATATTATATAAATATAATGTTTACATTTTTGGTTGATGTGAAACCAACTAAAATCTGTTTGGGTTAATGTAAATCTAAGCTAGGACACATTTAATGTAATACTCACTCATCAATAGCGATCTGCCAGTAAATCTGCTCAGTCACTGGAGCCCAAATGATCTGCCCAGAGTACAGGCTGCTGTCCACTCCCCCGAGGATCACTTCTCCAGATTGCCTAGTAAGGTAGAGCACACATTTATATATCTTACTCACTTGTATTGCACTATTAATCTCACAGAGCTTCACAGACGTTACCATCACTGTCCCCATCAGGGCTTACAATCTATATCCCCTATCAGTATGGCTTTGTTGTGGTCGAAGAAACCAGAGTAGCCGGAGGAAATGTCGGATTGGCGAACCTAGGGCCCATCAGCAGAACTGACCCTAGGGGCCCACTCTAAAGTTCAATGCTCAGACTAGATTCACATTCGTGTTTTAGTACTTTTTAGGGCAGGTGCAGACCATTTTCTCTTTATTTGAGAAAACCAGTCTAATTATGTTAATCAGTCTCTGATCAGTGTTTGATCTGAGTGGGATCTGATTTTCTCAGAGGTGGAGACAAAATAAAGAAAAAGTTTCTCCACCAGCTGCATTATGTCAGTCCATAAAAATCAGACAGAACGCAGATGTCATGCGAGTGTGGTCCGAATTTTTTTCACATACCCATAGACATGGTATTCACCATTTGTTTCTTTCATGTAACAGAGATCCATTTCTTTTAAGAATTCAATTTTTGTGTTCCTATAACAATACAAAAGAAACCCTGAGTGCCAATGTGATCTATAGCTATACTTGTTCATTTTTAGGCCTTCAGGATGCAGTATTTTGTTTGTAGCTATCCAGAGTCATATCTTTTTTTATTTTTTATTTTGCATAAAGAGTTGATTTTTTTCAATGCCATCCACTGAAGGAGCATAATATTGTAAAGGAACTGTCCCGTATCAAAGATAACACTGCGCAACAAATTTCAGGGAAGTTCATGTCCCCTGAGAAAATTTTATTGTATCTTATAGATTTTTATATGCTGAACACGAATATGTGTTCCAAAAGTCTGTATCACGTAAGGTTTCTAACCCCTTCATGACTGGAGCTGTTTTCGATTTTTTTTTGTTTTCGTTTTTCGCTCCCCTTCTTTCCAAAGCCATAACTTTTTTTTATTTTTCCATCAATATGGCCGTGTGAGGGCTTAATTTTTTGCGAGACGAGTTGTACTTTTGAACCATTGGTTCTACCATGTCGTGTACTCGAAAATGGTAAAAAAATTCCAAGTGCGGTGAAATTACAAAATAAGTGCAATCCCACACTTGTTTTTTTGTTTGGATTTTTTTGCTAGGTTCACTAAATGCTAAAACTGACCTGTCATTATGATTCTCTAGGTCATTCTGAGTTCATAGACACCAAACATGTCTAGGTTCTCTTTTATCTAAGTGGTGAAAAAAAAATCCAAAGTTTGCTTTAAAAAAAAATAAAAAATTGCGCAATTTTCCGAGACCCATAGCGTCTCCATTTTTCGTGATCTCAGGTTGGGTGTGGGTTTATTTTTTTGCGTGCCAATCTGACCTTTCTAGTTATACCACTTTTTTTCAGATACGTCCTTTTGATTGCCCGTTATTGCACTTTCATGCAGTGTCGCGGCAATCAAAAAAACGTAATTCTGGCATTTTGATTTGTTTTATTGCTATGCCATTTAGTCGTTTAAATCTTTTTTTTTATTGATGGATAGATCGGGCGATTCTGAACGCGGCGATACCAAATATGTTTAGGTTTGTTTTTTTCTTAATTGTTTTATTTTGATTGAGGCAAAAGGGGGGTGATTTGAACTTATGTTTTTTTATTTTTTTATATTTTTAAACACTTTTTTTTCACTTTTGGCATGCTTCAATAGCCTCCATAGGAGGCTAGAAGCTGCCAAAGCACGATCGCCTCTGCTTCATAAAGGTGATGCTCAGATCACCTCTATGCAGCAGAATTACAGGCTTGCTATGAGCACCGACCACAGGGTAGCACCCATAGCAATCTGTCATCAACAACCATAGAGGTCTCGAAGAGACCTCTGGTTGTGATGGCAAGGCAGCGATGACCCCCGATCACGTGACAGGGGTTGTCACTGCGCGTATTTCCGGACCGGCATCCAGAAGTGTATTTAAATGCTCGCTGTCAGAGTTTGACAGCGGCATTTAACTACTTAATAGGCGCGGGCGGATCGCGATTCCGCTCATGCCTATTGCGGGCACGTCAGCTGTTAAAAACAGCTGACATGTCGCGGCTTTGAGCTGGGCTCACCGCTGTAGCCCACCTCAAATTGGGGGATACTGCCAGCTGACGTACTATTCCGTCAGCTGGCAGTAAGGGGTTAAGAAACAACAGTTAATAGTCTACATTATGATGTCCGAGACACTACATACATGTGCGTCGATGTCAGTAGCAAAAGCAATTGTTCAAAAGTGTTTTGCAGCCGACTTTTGTTTATAATCCATGTCAGATGCGTATCGAATAAGATTCCAGCAATAGTCAGCCAGCATTGACGTACTCCACTTTCCCTGGTACCTTTTCTCCATCAGCACAGTGTCTTGGTGAAATCTTTCATCGTGTTCATCGCTAATGGCACCAATATTGGCTGGAAAAAAGTCCAAGTGAGAATGTAGAAAATACATTTTTAGTGACATATTGCATTTCATCAAATGATATGCTGTGAGCATGTTGTCAACAAGTTGTTCAAAGTTTGGTGCCCTGCTGTTGCCAAGGAAGTTGAAGTTCATATCTTTAAAGGCTTTCCATGCCACTTGTTCAGCACCTTGCAAAAGACCAACAAAGCTACTGTCATTCATTATATCTCTGATCTGTGGGCCAATAAAAATACCTTCTTTAATCTTTGCATCAGTTATTCTTGGAAATTTCTGTTGCAAGTTAGAAAAAGCTTCCGATTCTTTGTTCATTCCTTTGACAAAATTCTTCATAAGCCCAAGTTTAATATGCAACAGAAGGCAAAATATCTTTGCTGGATCAATGAGAGGATTATGTTTAACATTTTTCTGTCCAGCAACCAGGTTTTCGTGGAGTGGCCAGTCCTTTCTGAAATAGTGCATTTCTCGTGCACGACTGTACCACTCACAAATAAAACAACAATACTTGGTACAGTCATGGCCAAAAGTTTAGAGAATGACACAAATATTATATTTTCACATGATCTGCTGCCCTCTGGTTTTTAAGTGTTTGTCAGATTTTTTTATCACATACAGAAATATAATTGCAATCATATTATGAGTAACAAAAGGTTACATTGACAGTTAGAATGAGTTAATGCAGCAAGTCAATATTTGCAGTGTTGACCCTTCTTCTTCAGGACCTCAGCAATTCTCCCTGGCATGCTCTCAATCAACTTCTGGATCAAATCCTGACTGATAGCAGTCCATTCTTGCAAAATCAATGCTTTTATTTTGTCTGAATTTGAAGGTTTTTGTTTGTCCACCAGTCTCTTGATGATTGACCACAAGTTCTCAATGGGATTAAGATCTGGGGAGTTTCCAGGCCATGGTCCCAAAATTCCTATGTTTTGTTCCCTGAGCCATTTAGTTATCACCTTTGCTTTATGGCAAGGTGCTCCATCATGTTGAAAAAGGCATTGTTGATCACCAAACTGCTCTTGGACGGTTGGGTGAAGTTGCTATTGGAGGACCTTCTGGTACCATTCTTTATTCATGGCTGTGTTTTTAGGCAAGACTGAGAGAGAGCCCATTCCCTTGGCTGAGAAGCCACCCCACACATGAATGGTTTCAGGATGCTTGACAGTTGGCATGAGACAAGACTGGTGGTAGCGCTCACCTGGTCTTCTCCGAATAAGCCGTTTTCCAGATGTCCCAAACAATCGAAAAGGGGATTCATCAGAGAAAATGACTTTACCCCAGTCCTCAGCAGTCCACTCCCTGTACCTCTATCAGAATATCAGTCTGTCCATGATGTTTTTTCTGGAGAGAAGTGGCTTCTTTGCTGCCCTCCTTGAGACCAGGCCTTGGTCCAAGAGTCTCCGCCTCACAGTGCGTGCAGATGCACTCACACCTGCCTGCTGCCATTCCTGAGCAAGCACTGCACTGCTGGTAGCCCGATCCCGCAGCTGAAACACTTTTAAGAGACGGTCCTGGCGCTTGCTGGTCTTTCTTGGGCGCCCTGGAGCCTTTTTGGCAACAAGGGAACCTCTCTCCTTGAAGTTCTTGATGATGCGATAGATTGTTGACTGAGGTGCAATCTTTCTAGCTGCGATACTCTTCCCTGTTATGCCATTTTTGTGCACTGCAATGATGATTGCACGTGTTTCTTTAGAGATAACCATGGTTAACAGAAGAGAAACAATGATGCCAAGCACCAGCCTCCTTTTAAAGTGTCCAGTGGTGTCATTCTTACTTAATCATGACAGATTGATCTCCAGCCCTGTCCTCATCAACACCCACACTTGTGTTAATGGAGCAATCACTGAAACGATGTTAGCTGGTCCTTTTAAGGCAGGGCTGCAATGATGTTGAAATGTGTTTTGGGGGATAAAGTTAATTTTCTGGGCAAATATTGACTTTGCAAGTAATTGCTGTTAAGCTGATCACTCTATAACATTCTGGGGTATATGCAAATTGCCATTAGAAAAAATGAAGCAGTAGATTTTGTAAAAATTAATATTTGTGTCATTCTCTAAACTTTTGGCCATGACTGTATATCCAAGCTGCAGTCCAAGAAGAAGTGCAACAACTTTTAAATCACCACATATGTTCCAGTTATAATTCCTATAATTAATGTGGGTCAACAGTAACTCCATATTCTCATACGTTTCTTTCATGTGTACGGCATGTCCAATAGGATTAGAAGGATAGATATTTCCGTTGTGTAGTAAAACAGCCTTCAGACTTAAAACTGACGAATCAATGAACAGTCGCCATTCCTTCGGGTCATGTCCGCATCCAAGAGCAGCAAACAACCCCAAGACATCATTGCAAAAGGTTAAACTGTCTACATGGTGGAAAAATTGATTAAGGTCTTCTTGATGACTGCGAAAAACAGAAACTCTTGTTACTGGTAATAAGAGATTCCGTTCTTGTACCCTTGATCCCAATAATTCTGCCTGCCTCTTTGACAATTTCAAATCCCTGACCAAGTCACTCAGATCAGCTTGACTGAACAGATGTGGATTAGATGTAAAAGGCTCAAAGTCTGGGTCTGCAGCAGTTTCATTTTCCACTGACAATGTTAGTTCATCTTCGTCATCCTCCATTGTTCATACTTTGGGCGGCTTTGGAACACGAAGACTTTCATCGTATGGCACTGGTCTTATGGCTGAAGGAAGATTAGGATATTCTATTGATTTCTTGTTCTTTGCTGAATATCCTCTTACCTTTGTAAGGCAGAAGTAGCAATCTGTTACATGATCTCTCTGCTCTCCATATCATTGGGACAGCGAACGGCATTGAAGGTCGTAATCCATTCAGCCATGCTCTAAGTATGGCAGTATTGTCTTTTGATTCCTCCCCTGCCCAGAAGATGTGGTATGCTCCGTACACTTTCAGCCGAATGATTCACTGTGCCTGCGCAGAATTCGCATAAGTGCTTGCATATGTGTAGATCAGAAATTTATGTTATTTCAGTGGAAAATCCAGAATATACTGTTTCAGAAAAAGTCTATATATGAGTATTTAGAATTATAACAGAATATTATAATGTTTCGTTTAATTTCTCAAAAACCTCACGTGATAGGAGAAATCTGAAGTCATTTCTGAAATCAGCATGAAAAAATCTATCAGGAACACTCAAAATTGTCCAAGGGACAAAACCTTGGCAACACAGTGTAATTACTCTATAGGCTCAGGGACTCGAAAGAAAAAACAAAACCACACTCAGCTTTTAGATTTAGCCAAATTTATAGGATACTTTTCCGGCTATTTAGCCAAAGCAAATGCCCTCATCCTTAAACGAGTTCTCCAGTAGTAATCCTTCTGCAGGTATTAATAGATATAAAGCAGATCACCGCTTCCTATTTTTGCCCTTGAGGCTGTGTGCCCACGATGCGATTTTTAAGCGTTTTTGCCGCGATTTTCGGCGCGAAAAAGCTGCGAAAACGTTTAAAAATAGTGTACAGAACGCCCCCCATGCATTCCTATGGCATTCCGCACACGGAATCGCATCGCGGAATAATCACAGCATGATCATTCTTTTGTGAGGAATCGCAAAGAATTGCCGTGATTCCGCACCCATAGGAATGCATGAGAATCGCTTACTTCCCGCATGTGGCTATGCCCACCATGCGGGAAGTTAAGCGTCTCATGTGCGGTTGGTACCCACGGTGTGGAGGAGAGGAGACTGTCCTCCAGGCCCTGGGTACCATACCCCTGTAAAAAAAAGAATTAAAAATAAAAAATCTGGGTATATTTACCCTCCGACGTCCCGCGCTGCATTCCCGGGCCACAGCGTTCCCAGTAATGCCTTGCGGCAAGGTCCTGTGATGACGTGGTCTCGCGAGATCGCTATAGTAGCGCGAGACCAACGTCATCACAGGTCTCGCAAGGCATCGCTGGGAACGCTGAGGCCCGGGATGGCAGATCGGGACGTCAGAAGGTAAATATACCCCGATTTTTATTTTTTTATCAATTTTTACATTCTTTCTTTTACTATTGATGCCGCATAGGCGGCCTCAATAGTAAAAAGCTGCTCACACTTGTCAAACACTATGTTTGACGAGTGTGACCAACCTGTCAATCACTTTCCAAGCGATGCCTCAAATCGCTTGGAAAGTGCTTGAGAAAATCGCGGCAAAATCGCGAACAGAATCACAGTGAAATCGCGCAGAAAAAAACGTGCGATTTCTGGGAAGGAGTCCGGTTTTCACTGTGCGTTTTAAAACGCTACGTGGGCCCGTAGCCTGAATCTTTCTTTTTTATTTATATTTATCTGTAAACTATTGCCTCACCTTTGTAGGTGGTGGACAGGGCCTAGTGCTGTAAAGCTTTGAGTGCAGGGAAGTGAGTGCAATGTAAGGGGATGGCTGTGCTAAGTCTAACCATCCCTCCTTCCCACCCCACCATCCTTCTTAGAGCTTCCTGGGGAGACACAGACTGGATACCAACCCAATGCATGGTTCTCTGATGCTGCAGTCTGAACCTACTCAGCTCCTGATTGCCAATGCACCAAGCTAAATGTATATCAGGCAATGCAGGAGCCAACATCCCATGAGGAATATACAGAATGTGAGAGGAAACCAGAGTACCCGGAGGAAACCCATGCAAGCACGGCAAGAACGTACAAACTCCTTGCAGATGTTGTCCTTGGTGGGATTTGAACACAGGACCTAACCACTGAGCCACCGTGCTGCCCTGTATATGTAGTGCTCCATATGGGGCTTTGCCTTGTCCAAAGGCAAGCTTACAAGTCAAAGGGTGAGCACAAGTGCATAATATCTGCTAAATAGGTGTGGAGAAAGGTGGCAACTTGGGAAGACCACCAACATATAGATCCTGATAGCAATATGGAGTTGGAGGACTATTTAACATGACAAGGAAGACAAAACTTGTATTTTTGTCAAGATTGTTGTTTGCCTGTTGTTGGTGCTCACCCAGTGAGATAGAAACTGAACACAGGTTGTGGAATAAGATTTTGTTGTATGAGCCCCTGCACACCGGTTGTAGCATCTCCGGCAGACATTGATTGGTAAGCCATTCCAAAAATTCCATCAAACTTGGCATAATAAAAGAAGCTGCTTGGCTCTGTGACACTCAAACCAAATTCTTGATTTTGAATAGACAGACCTTGTACCTACAAGATACAATAAATTAAAACTGATTCACTCTGGAAGTGTCTTAACATAAGTAAATTCTAAAATCAAATAAATGTTAGTATTAGGGTTTTCTTGTTATGATATTGAACAGGAGCTGAGCTGCAGGTCTCAGTAATGGCTCCATTACTGTTTAAAATTGGCCAGTTCTGGAGCTGAAAACAGCAGATCGGTGGGGTTTTTGGGTATCAGATCCCCAATGATTTGCTATTAGTAACCTATCCACTTAATGAACATGTATTAAAATCTGTATCAATATACTTTGTTATAGGAAGTGGATCTGTGATCTTTATGTGAGTGTTTAGAGAACCAAATTAAATGTTCATTGCTCTATTCATAAAACAAATTTAACATTCTGCTACTCCATGTTTTTCTCAGTTTATAGATGTATTTTCAAAATTTCTAACACAAAAGAGAATCTGTCACCAGGTTTTTGCCACCTAATCTCATATCTGAACTAATTATCTTTCCTCCATCTGCCATACCTTCCCTACCTCATCTATCACAATAAATGAAATCACACTTTCCCCTGTCCTGGAAATCTGCTGCCTCGGAGTAACCCTTGACTCTGCCCTGTCCTTCAAACTGCACATCCAAGCTCTTTCCACCTCCTGTCGCTTCCAGCTCAAAAATATTTCCAGAATCCGTCCTTTCCTCAACCCTCACGCTACCAAAATGCTTGTGCATTCCCTAATCATCTCCTGCCTGGACTACTGCAACATCCTCCTCTGTGGCCTACCTGCTAACACTCTCGCACCCTTCCAGTCCGTCCTTAACTCTGCTGCCCGACTAATTATTCTTTCTCCTCACTACACTCCTGCTTCCCCTCTTTGCAAATCCCTTCACTGACTCCCAGCGTATCCAGTTTCCACTACTAACACAGACGTACAAAGCCATCCATAATCTTTCTCCTCCGTATATTTCCAAACTAATCTCTCAATATCTTCCCTCGCGTATTCTCCGGACCTCCAAGACCACCTTCTCTCCTCCACACTTATTTGCTCCTCACCCAATCGCCTCCAAGATTTCTCCCGAATATCCCCTATCCTCTGGAATTCTGTGCCCCAACAAGTCCGGTTATCCACCACATTTGGATCCTTGAGACAGAACCTGAAAACCATCTCTTCAAAAAAAGCTTACAACCTGTAATGACCACACTGCCACCTCAACACCATCAGAGCTACTGCAAACCCTGACCTACTGCCTCCTTCCCCATAATCCTGTAGAATGTAAGCCTGCAAGGGCAAGGTCCTCCTCCCTCTGTACCAGTCTGTCATTGTTAGCTTGTTTACTGTAAGTGATATTTGTATTTTGATGTAAACTATTCTCATGTACAGCACCAAACCAAGCAGGCCCAAATGCATCTGCACTAATCCAGGGTGCAGCAGACCCAAGTAAAATGGCAGCTGCACAGGTGCATAAATACCAAATGAAACAGCCAGCCTACAATGAGGGATTGGTCGTGTAGTACAACAGTGCAGAAAAAATAATCCGCATGTGGCAGTGTTCACACAGGGAATGCAGGGCTTCTGGCTAACAACCTCTTAGTAACACCATATAGGGGGGCTGCCCAGTGCCAACTAGAATGCATCCCGTGTGAACAGAGGCCACAAGTTTGCAGAACCATTTGGGCCCAACTGCACCCTGGAAAAAATATAAAAAGTGCACAACAAACATATCAATATATGTAAGGTATTGGTTGATATTAAGACAAGCAGCGGACCCAAGTAAAATGGCAGCTGCACAGGTGCATAAATACCCAGGGTGCAGTTGGGCCCAAATGGTTCTGCAAACTTGTGGCCTCTGTTCACACGGGATGCATTCTAGTTGGCACTGGGCAGCCCCCCTATATGGTGTTACTAAGAGGTTGTTAGCCAGAAGCCCTGCATTCCCTGAGTGAACACTGCCACATGCGGATTATTTTTTCTGCACTGGTGTACTACATGGCCAATCCCTGATTGTAGGCTGGCTGTTTCATTTGGTATTTATGCACCTGTGCAGCTGCCATTTTACTTGGGTCCGCTGCACCCTGGATTAGTGCAGATGCATTTGGGCCTGCTTGGTTTGCAACTGAATTTTTTGGAGGATTTTTCCTCTTTCTGTGGTTTTCATGTACAGCACCACCTGATTCCAGTGATGTGTCCCTTTCTGGGCTGCTTGCTGTAATTTTGAAAAAAGCACAGCTTTATCAGCAGGAAATTATCAGTAGAGGACTAGTAAACCTGCTGTCATGTAGTCCTTCACATTCATGAGATCTGTATAACTCTGCCTCCACCTCTGATTGGCAGCTTTCTGCCTATGCACAATGGTGTGTTTATAGTTATACAGAGGTCAGCATTCAGAAAACAGGGAGATCTGCAGCACAGAAAACAGTGATGTAATCAAAATTGCAGCAAATAACCAAGTAAGTGATACATCACTGGAATAAGTGTCTCTGTCTACATCATGTTGCATTCAGATTGGGGTAGCAGAAACCTAATGTCAAGTCCCTTTAAAAAACCTAATGTCAAGTCCCTTTAAATACTGTGCTGTAAAGAAGTTGTCACTTCAGGTACATTTACAGTGACATATAAAAGTCTGGACACCCCTGGTCAAAATTACTTTGACTGGAAACAGTTAAGCAAGTTGAAGGTGAAATGATCTCTACAAGCCCTAAAGTTAAAGATCACACATTTCCTTTGCATTTTGAGATAGATATATTTTACATTTTAAAGAATACAAAAAGGAAAATAGGCATATGCAAAAGTTTGGCCACCATGCATGGTGAGAACCTAGTAGCTCCCCCCTTTTGCAAGTATCACAACTTGTAAGCAGTTTTTGTATCCAGCCAAGAACCTATCAATTCTTGTGTGTGGGATTTTCATCAATTTTTTTCTTGGAAAATTCTTCCAGTATTGTGAGATTCCTGGGTCGTCTAGCTTCCTCTGCTATTTTGATGTCTAGCTAGAGATTTTCAATGATGTTCAGATCAGGGGACTGTGAGGGCTATCGACAAGCCTTTCAGCTTGTGCCTTTTGAGGTAGTCTATTGTGGATTATGACATGTGTTTTGGATCATTACCTATTTGTAGAAGCCATCCTCTTTCAACTTCAGCTTTTTAACAGATGGTGGTATGTCTGCATCAAGAATTTGCTGAAATTTCATTGAATCCATTCTTCCATCTACCCGTGAAATGCTCCCCTTTAGAGATCATTTCATCTTCAACTTGCTTAACTCTACACAGTAACAGTAATTTTGACCAGGGGTGCCCAAACTTTTACATGCCATTGTGTGACATCTCTCTCTCCTGTTAGAACTCCTAAGAACTGAATGTGCTGGTTTATCTTCATTTCTTCAAGAATATCACTTGTAAAAAAGTTGGTGGTGTATTCAAGTATTCCATCATAGTGTATGTATGTGAGTATATATTTTATATAATATATATATATACCGTACATACATGTATATACAGAATAATAATATATTGGATACATGAAAGTATAAGCTATTGATTTCGGATTGATCTATGAATTCCTAATAAATACAATCTGATGCACATCATGAGTGCTGAAAGGTTGTGAGTTGGAAATTCCACCTCCTTCCACGTGCACGTGACTATTTTTTGCACGGAGTGTCAACCATAAGATAATAAGTATATCTATAAAATATGCCATACGTGTCCATTAGATTCTTGTTTCCATATGAATGAATGGAGAGAGCCATGCTTGTGTGGCCACCTCACTGTTCCCCAATGTGCACATTCTGTCCCTGTTCTTAAGACAGATGCAGGTTCCAGCAGTGGGACCCACATCTTTTAGATATTTACGGGGGCCCTTTTCTCAATATCTATGGGAAGTAGGCACTTATGATCTGAATCCCCAGAATGTCTTAATGACAATGTGCCCCTAACAAAAGTCCTAACACTTTGAATGAATTTATTAATACTCACAGTGACGGTGTCATACCCCAACACTCCAGTCATGCTGCCGCTCCCATAGGACATTGCAAACTGTTGGTTATTGGTACTATACGTAGATGACTGCCCCGGATTAAAGAGTGGGTGATTGGCTACATATTAAGAATATGTTTAGTGTAAGAAACAGAAATCTGATATAAATAGAAATCAGAAATAATACAAATATTACATACTCATTTTCTATTACCCTGACATTTTTACTGATTTTGGTAAAACAGTCAGACTGACTGACATAATCCAGCCAGTTTAAACTATTATCTCGAAGCCAAAGGACATGTTTCTTTTAGAAAAAAATAATAATTTACTAAATCAAAAACCCCAAGGCCAGTACAAGATATTTTGGTGCCCTAGGTAAATTAGTTAAACGGCCCTAGGAATCTATTGTAGAAGCCAAAATGTGCTCATCAGGATGGAAAGTGCATTAAAGGTATAGATTTCTCATGACTGGTGTATTGGATATCCACAAAAAAATGGCATAATTTTTGTCGGGGATCAGCGCCTATACAGTCATACCATTACTCCCATATGTAAATATTTGCTGACAGCTTCACTTTAAGGTACCCAAAGGTTGTGCATTAGATGTCAGCATGACCGGGGGATTTTAGTCCTCATTAAGCTCCAAGTGTCTGACAACTGCAGCAGCTGAGCTCTCCAACACTATATTACCCAGGCTCTTGTGCATTGTCATGTCCATTACTGAGCAATCCTGTTCTGTATAGGGTGGCAGCCAGCGTTACACTGTATACTGGGGTGTAAAGACATCCTGACATTGCACAGTGTCTGGAAGAGAAGGGATCTAGGAGCAAGGATGAGATACACCATCAGCCATGGTGACAACTTCCTGCTCCTCCTGTACCAGATAGTGCTTCCATCAGTCTGGGGAGGGGGTACTGTTGAGTAAGGAGGATGCGTTCACAATGTTATGCATTGCTATGTCAAAAGAACTTGGACATGCACCTCTCCCGACTGGTGGACGTCTACCTCTGCTGTAGGTCCCACCCATGGAAAAGTCCTTTGCAATTTGATAACACAGTGTTTAACTGTTGATTCCAAATATGTTGTAATAACACTGTACACAATACTTGTACACACTCTACCGTTACATTACTTTACTAAATGCAACCTACTGCATGCTGGACTTTGACAGTATGTAGACGCGACCCAAAGATTGGAAGAACCAGTATCAAAGGCAACTAGGAAGTTCTGAGGTGGTGTCCCAATGCTGATCTCACCAAAATAATAGTTCTATGAAAAAAAAAAAATGAATTACACATACTCAAGCAATGTTAACATTGTAACCGAGAAGCTATGCTAAGCACTTGCACTAATAGTACATACATTCAAGTACATAGGTTCATAGACCACGCCATAGTTGTTTAGACTATGTAGATTGTATTTTAGAGCTGGTTCTTTTACATGAGTTTTCATAAAATCCTCCAGGATTCCTTTATCCCTCATTGTTTCCCTTATGGATTTCAGTCTCTTCAATGGGACCCTTAAATAGAAAAAGATATAATGGTGTCATCTTATCTACATTGCTTTTTTGTTATTAAAGGTAATTGTTGAAAATAGATGACAAACGTATTGATAGACATGACCCTGATCCGATCTACTACAATGTAAAGGCAGCTTTAGCTCTTACTACATCAGATTACTCTACAGTCGCTGTGGTAAGGACAAGCTCTGTGCAGGCAATGAGCTAGAAATGAATGGTGCTGTGATTTTGATTATTAATAGGATCAGAACAAGCTACACTTTATGAACAAAGGTAATGGGACCATTACACATTACAAATGGAAAAGCTTCTGACATCCCATTGTAAATCCATAGCCTCCCAACTTGCACTCTTCTGGGAAGGCTTTCTACTAGATTTTGGAGTGTGTTGATGGGAATTTTTGCCCATTCATCCAGAAGATAATTTGTGAGGTCAGACACTGATGTTGGATGAGAGGACCTGGCTTTCAATCTCCATTCTAGTTCATCCTAAATGTGTTCGATGGAGTTGAGTTGAGGGTTCTGTGTGGACCAGTCAACAACCTCACACAACGATGCCTTTATAGACCAGGTTTTGTGTACTATGGCACAGCCATGCTAGAATAGAAGAAGGCCTTCCTTAATCTGTTCTCACAGAACAAAGTACCCTATTATATAAAATGCCTTTGTATGCTTGAATTAAGTATACCTTCTCTGGAATTAAGGAGCCTAGACCAAGCACGGAATCACAACAACCCATAGCATTATTGCTCCTTTGCGAAAAGTGTGCTGTATTAAAATACTGTTATTTATGTTGTAAAATTACTAAACATGGTGAAATTCAATGTAATTCAAATCTTTGGTTTCATTTTGCGATACAATATTTTAGCATATTTTACTAAATGTCCTAATCTTTGTGTATAATTTTCATCATTATTTGACATCTTTTTATCAACATACTCACCTTACTTGGGCCTCAGACAGATGGAGGAAAAAGCATAAAAGAATTACCCACTTCATGTTGATGCCTTTCAGCTCGACCATGTGTGGGTAAGAGAATTCACATTCTGCCTTTTATATCGACAAAGACAATACTGTGATAATAATCTTCCTCTGCCTCCTTCTTTCTTATCAGTTATTTCCAGGTTTTGTACCAGATCAAAATTTGTATTATAAAGTCATACAGATAAGAGCCATGTAAAAACAAAGAAACCCAAACACTGCTTCATAACACAACTTCAGTTCATAAGTTCATAGCATACTTGGAAAAGTTGAAACACAATTGTAATGGGTGCTTAGCATAGGTGAGCAGATTGATCTGCTGAGGGTTGACTTTGAATTGAAGGGTCTCAAATTCACAGGTACCCATGAATTTGATCACTTTGTGATTCGATTCGTAAGAATTGCAAGAAAAAGCTATTTCATACACTGCTGAAGACAGATAGCAGAATAATTACGTCAGGTATGGCCTTGTAACTTTCACATCACATAGTACACCATAATTGGTTGAGCTAGATTATCATTTGGACTATAAAAAAATGACGGCAAGCCAAACAGAGGAGTTTTAGGATTTTCCAGCATAGGGATAGGAGGTTAGAGTGACCGGAAGTGGTGAAGGTCGGACGTGGCTGGGAGAGATCCGAGGCGAAAAACTTAAGTCTCCACAATCCGGATGGGCAGGGGCTCCATCTTCAACCCTATAGCCCACTTTTGAGGAGCTGCAACGCTGTATCGTGTGTTGCAGCCTACATGATGTACTAAAGCCGTAGCCTCTCTTCAGGACCACTGCTGCCCCAGGATAGGGAGACGACTATTGCCTTATGATCCTCTGCTGGCAGTGAGGTCTGGTCGTCGTCGGCGGACTCAGCCGACATGGGGCTCCTTGGTGTTCTCATTGGGGAGGTTCCCTGTCTCTATGTAGTCTGACGGGGCGCAGGCTGGCATGGATGATTATGCCAGAGCCTGCACGGTTGGAGGTGATCACGCACTACTGGATGGCAGGAGTTCCCATCTCTGCACTGCATTCCAGCAGGGGGACTGGGTGCTCTGGAGCTCACCTCTTTCCAGCACATTGTTAGAGAGGCCCTACAGATATCCTATCTGCGGGGATCCGCCAGTTTCATATCATCCTGTTTATCAGTCTTGGAAGTTGCCCTTGCAACCCTTCTGTGAGGGCTTCCTTCCAGACTTGAAAGGCAAAAGCTGATGAAGTCCCTTTACATAGGCCTGATTGGTCTGCTAGAATGCTGACAAGATCTAAATGATTTTGAATGAGTGTTAATTTTAGCTTCCTGATCTTAATCTGACAGTTCTCTGCCACTACCTAGTGGCCTTTTACTAGAACTACTCCATCAATTACTGTTGATAGGCCGCATTCTGCTATATTCATGCATAGACAGTTTGGATTAACTCCTGGTGATCACCATTTGGAATTTATATGATTTTCACTAACTATAAATCGCTACCTCACCATATCTGACCCGATAACCAGTTGACTTGGGTACAAGGCTCAAACATAATGGAGTGAAAATAAATGGCACTTGTTCTAAATGAACCCAGATACTTGACATGGACTCTTTTCTGTATCAATGCCCTTGGAAAGGCCGAGACTATTAGACAAGACCTTCAGCATCAGCTTCACGCTTTGCAAGCTTGCAGAGAAACTCAATAGGGCAGTTATTCACACCTGTTATTGCAGAGGCGACCCACACCTAACCATCTAAATTGCCACCAATGCATAATCCACCAACCAGATCGCATGGAGTTCTCAGCAGACCCAAGAAGACCCCTCGCAGGAGCATGAATATCGAATTTATAGAGGATATTCCCCCTTCTCCTACTGTGGAGGCCCCTTTGGTTAAGTTGACATGGAGGGCCTGGATGCTTTATAGGGAGACAGTAATCTGCCCTCCTCCAGGACAACAACAGAAAACATCTCTCAGGCCCCTTCTGACAGACTGCAAAACCTCGAGGGAAAACATGAGACGTTCAGCTCTCAGGTGCAAAACTTAAACTGCTTGATGAGCAAGAAAATAAGGGTCGGCAAAATAATATTTATATAAAAGGGCTTCCAGGGAACGCAGGTCAGGAACATCTTATGTTACTGATTATTTCCTTATTTAATAAAGTTCCATAGAGATCCTCAGATACATTTTATGTCATCAACAGAGGCCACCAAGTAGCCAGAATGGGCCCTATTGACCCCAAAATTCCAAGAGATGTTTTATGCAGGCTCCATTACAACAACGGATGAAGATAGTCTTTGCTGTTCTGGGTCATCCAATTCTACATCTATGAATGGCACAATCATTATTTTTGGTCGTACCCTATACATGAGATGTCTATTGCAAACGCTTCTGGCAAAGATCCAAGAGTTTGGCACTTCCTACAGCTGTGAATATCCTTTTCATCTCATCGTAAAAAAGGAGGATGTGTCTGTTCTTTTTAAATTCTTTGACTTGGATCCCATACCTAATTCCTAACTGGCTCTCAGTACATGGGTACCCTCCTCTGCCGCAGCAATTCAAGCAACGTTGCTCTCCTTTAACCTCCTTGGCTACAATGTCTGAGATGGTGTGAGTATCTGAGGTCTTGCTGATTTGGTCCCTTCTTCTATAACTGTGTGGCCTGTAGGATAACACACTCCAAAAAACTTTTGTATATGGACCCTCTGGGTTGGATGGATAAAGCGATATCCTTTGTTATTAGTACCCGGTGGACTGGTATGTTTGGGAGTTGATATTTATGCTCTATAATCTGGGTAGAAATTAGCTCTAGGTTGGTCATTGTGTATGAGCAGTGGGGCTGATGGTCTGTTACCTGACACTCTAAAGGGCTAAATATATTTGATGTTTATTTATGAAAAGGTGACTCTCACTGGGGTTAACTTAAACTGGGGTTAACTGCAATGGCCGGCCCAGTCTTGGAGGGGAAACCGAAAGTCAGTGTCAAGGACAGGACGTGTCAGAGCTGACAAGCTCAGGACGAGGCTGCTAGGGACAGTGTGAGCCCAGAACTTCGAAGCAGTGAATTGGCAGAGAACAACTCTGCACAAGTCCCCTTTGTCGGCATAGGAACCTTGTGATAGACGTCGGGGGCACTGCGAAGCTGCAGGAGAAACTGGACTCAAACTTTTAGAGGCAAAATGACATGGAATCCAGATATGCTGCTAGAAAAGGAGAAGATCCCCTATAGCTAGAAGAGATCGTAAAAGGGATGTTCTACCTATACCAAGAACCAGGGCTGAAGTTGTATTTAGTACCTGTGGGAAAGATGACAATCCGTTGCACCTTATCCTCTATACCTGCCTGTAAGTACTACCATTCACGAAGTAAAAATTTTGTTGCTTTTTTAAAGCTTGTGTCTCCTGGATTAATTGCTGCTCTGGTTACAGAAGTGGGATTCCTGGAGTCAGAAGAGGCCTGCAGCCCTGGAACAAGTGTGAGGCACCTCACACACAGCAGCAGACCTGGACTGGGACACGAGTTGTCTGTAGGATGCTAAAACGAGTTTGAACAGCAACTCGTCCACTACTACCTCGCTTGGGCATCTTACACTTGATCGGCAGGGGATGGTGGATGTGACCTGGGGAGGTGGTGGTGGTGGGGTCTTTGGAACCCCTGAATATAATCACACCTGGTAGTGTGGCCCTCAACCGGGTGCTTTTGGTATTTGTTACTGTGATATTCTCCTGTTTTCAGCAGCACTAATTTTAATGCATAGGAGAATCATTAATGGTATGTTTATACAGTCTGTAATTGTAAGCACTTTGGACGCAGCACATGTCCGCTCCGTCCAACGTGCTGCCGGCTTTTGAACGCCGGTGATTCCGCATGTGTTCATTGAACCGTGCGGAATCATCGCGTCCTATACATTGTATGGGTGGCTTTATCTTGTGGAGACGGAGCATCTCCAAAAGATAAATAGACATGCCGCAGTCTGGAAAGACGTGCCGCATGTCCGGTTACGCAGGGAAGCCGGAAGCTTCCCTGCACGCATAGTGGAGATGGGATTTCAGTAAATTCCCTCCACTATGCTGTAACATCTGGCCGCTGCGGGTTGGACGCTGCAGCTGTATGCAGCGTCCAACCCGCAGCGTTTACTGACCATTGAAATCTACCCTAATAGTTTTCTCAGTTGCTTTGCCGCCCGTCTTCTCTTGGTAGTTTCTCAAGTTGTACAAATTAAAGCTGCACTCTGTAACACTATAGCATGCAAACATGGAATATAGGAAAGTGGAATTGCATTTCTGCTCTAGAAATATAATTAAAATGAAGAGACTTAGCACATACATTGGCCAATTCACGTGTGCCCAACAGTAAATGACAAGGCAACCTTCTTTGCTGGGAACCTAACCTAATATGATACCTCTTCTAGGCTGATATCTCACAATTATATGGGTAGGCGGGATTGGACGGTGATTAAAACTGCCATAGGTTGATGGGTGGAGTACTCAGTCAGTCATTGGGCGGTGATAGTCAGTCATATTTGTATACAAATATCAAAGACTGACCATCACTTCCAAACAGAAAATCAGATGTGAACAGGCGCAAGCTAAGAGCCACTTCCATATGTATCTAACAAATTAAAGCTGCTCTTTATCGTTATAGTATGCAAACATGGACTATAAGAAATTGGAATTGCATTGCTGCTCTCGAAAAATAGATAAAATGAAGATACTTAGCGGATAAATTGGCCAATTCATGTGTGCCCAACAACCAATGACAAGGCGACATTCTGTTGGCTGTTGGGCACACATGAATTGGCCAGGTGTTGACACCTGTTTTTCAATTTGTAAGTGACGGTCAGTCTTTGATGTTTGTATACACAGGCCTTCTGACTGAGTGCAGCACCCATCACAATATGGTGGTTTTAAGCATAGCTCGATCCCACCTACCTATATAATTGTAGGCTATCAAGGAGATAGATTAGGTTAGATGCCCAGTAAAGAAGGTCGTCAAGATATCACTTTACTTCAAAGGGGCAGGATTGACAATATCTTCTTTTCAGACCACGAGCTTATTATCTCCATTTCTTTACCCATCTTCAGAGCCAAGCATAGGGCCTGTGTAAAACATGAACATGTTCATGAGATAGTTTGCTGGGAGTGCTTGGTGATTTGGAGAGATCACAAATGAATTCCCATTGAGGATATAAGTAAGTCCCTTATAATTATACATGAATTTCTCTCCATTCTTTACTACTGCATAAAGCAAAATCTGTCTTTACTAGGTGTCGTCGCCACTATTACAAACATGGAAATAAAAGTGGCAAATCGTTAACTAAGGCCATAAGAATACAGAGAACCAACGTGTATGTCCCATTCATTTTTGGGTCAATCTTTCTACTCCTCACTATACTATGCAGACTCATCTAATCCCGAAACGCAAAATACAGATTTTAAGTCCCGTATTCAGACATATACAGTACTAAAGAGTCTGGTTTACTCACTTTATCAAAAGCGAACACACAAGGTCTGGAGTCTTCGTGCTCTTAAGGGGAGCGAAGGGCAGCCATTAAAGAGGCAAAACCAGGGAAAGCTCTGGGTCCAGATAGATTCTCCTTACCTTATTATAGGCTATTCATGGAGTCCCCATCACCTCATTTGCTATCCATTTCAATGTGATTTGCAAGGGATCCTCTTTCCCCAGGGATTCCCTAAGAGAGAGGTAATAAATCTGTTATCCATATGGAGTGGAAGGATCCAACCCGATGTGCAAGTTATAGATCTATTTCACTCTTTAATGTGAACATAAAATTGTTTGCAAAAATGATTGTGTATAGATTGTTTCCATTTCTAATAAACATTATTTACCAAGATCAAGCAGGTTGCATGAGTGGGATGGAGGACAGAGACAATACTATCAAGGCGGTGAACATCATACACATAGCTAGAATTAAGTCCCAGACACTTATGATACTATCTACAGCTGCAGAAAAATCTTTCGAAAGAGTAAATTGGTCTTTTATGGGCGAGATACTCAATGGTTTAGAGCTAGGGACTACTAACATGTTGCTATGAATTTCCAATATACACAATGCCAACCGCTAGTGTAAAGGTAAAAGGAGTTCTATCACAGGAATTTGTCATGGTACGCACCAAGGGTTCCTGCTGTAGCCTTTGATTTTTATACTTACAATGTAGCCTTTCCTTAGGGGAAGTCGGTCTAACATTAACATTATGGGCCCCTGTATCCGCGGTTCTTATAAGATTCCGTCCAGAACGGGAGATATAAAAATGTGTGAAAGACGCCTTAGATGGTACAATATGAGCATGCATTATGGGAAGGGAACAGCATGCAAGGGTCACCCCAATTGTGTGATGTCTTTTAAGCGCTTTAACCAAAGATTGGTCTAGGCATGGATTCAATATGAGAGCGATACTTGTAAAGCTTTACTCAGTCCCGACCCACAGTTTTCCAGTGCCATTCCTGCACCAGTCAAGTACCCTAGAATTGTGAGAGGCTATATAATAGTATCTGAAATCGGGCATGGCTATAGCACCTGAAGACTTAGGGTGGTACAATATGGCTCTTCTAATATGGGGCGGTCATCAACAGATAATAAAAATTCTTTAATTTCAGTATTGTATGTACTAAATGTATCTAGAGGATAGGAAAGACAGGAAATGACAATGGGATATGGAATGGATGGATAGAGCCCTATCACATGAGAGCCATTTTTACTGTTCCAACCAGGGGTGTCACGCTCACCTCCGCCTGCAGCTGCTGCGGCCGCCGCTCTGCCCGCCGCGGCCGCAGGTCCCCTGGCCTGTGCTCCTGTCACCGCCGCCCAGTCCGTCTCTGCCATGGCTCCCCGCCTCTCAGCATCAGCGGCTCCCGCCGCCTCCCATGCTTCCACGCCGCCCTGGACTCTCCGGCGCCTCCGGTCCGCTCGGCCCGCCCCCACTGCTGGCACCTGTCCATCACCTGCTGCTCTTCCTGTTCTGCGGCCGGCTGCTGCTTCCTCCCAGGTACGCAGGCGCTCATCCAGGCATGCCCCCTAGACTAGGCGCCCTATCCCTTGGCCCATGACATCGCTGCACCCTGACCCGGAAGTTCTGCAGCGTGCCCTATATCAGACAGCCTCACCCTATGCTCCCTGCCTGACTATCATTTATGGTCCACGTTTGATATCGGGTCCACGCTCTCCTGCGTTCCTCCTGTCTCTGCACTTTGCACCTTTTCTGGTCCTCGGCTGGTTCCCTCCTTGTGACCTCCCCGTGTTCCCTTCCAGGTCCAGTCCGTTCCTGCCTTCGTCTGCCTGTTCCAGCGTCTCACCCAGAATCCACTCCTGTCTTCTCCCTTGCTGTCCTCCTCCGTTCCTGCGGCTACAGCAGTCTCCCCTGTGGTCGTCGCTTTCCTCCACTGGGTCGCCTGTACATCTCCTGCCTGCTTCTCTTTTTAGCTGTTTCCAGGTATCAGCTTCCGCGGCGATAGTCTACCTTGGGTCTGCCCCTAACGCTCCCTGTATAGGGGGTGGTACACCTGGCCAGCTCGCCCGAGAGAGGTTCGTCGTCGCGGTCCTGAGGGTTCACCCCCGGAGCTCTCCAAGTCTCACAGTATAGTCAGGCCATGGACCCCGCTGGTACCTCGACCCCGACTCAGAAGGAACTCCTGTTCCTACGGGAGAACCAGACGAGGATAATGTCCTTCCTCAAATCTATGGAATCCTGTCTGTCGTCCTTACAGGCCTCGGATCCCACTAGCGCTCCCCAGATGGCGGGTCTCCATCAGGAGCTTGCACAGCAGCATGACACTCAGGCTCATATTTTAAATTATATGGCCTCAGTGGATAACTGTTTCCTGGCTCTCCAGTCCGTGGCCTCTGCTCCAGCCCAGGCGGCAACCCCCCACCCACCACCCCGTTTAGCAAAACCTCCACGGTATAACGACGATCCCAAATTATACAGAGGGGTCCTTAATCAATGTCAGCTACACTTCGAGCTGTCCCCCCTGCAGTACCCTACTGACCGGGCCAAGGTGGCTTTTGTTGTGTCCCACTTGGAGGGTGAGGCACTAGCGTGTGTAAACCCTCTCTGGGAGCGGGACGGTCACATAGTTTACCAACTCCCCATTTTTTTGGACACCTTTCGGAAGGTGTTCGATGAACCTGGTCGCTTGGTCTCTACTACCGAGGCGCTGTTTAATCTCCACCAGGGCACGCTCTTGGTAGGTCAGTATGCCATTCGGTTTCGCACCCTGTCCTCAGAGTTGGGGTGGAACAACGACGCCTTGGTGGGAGCCTTTTGGCGGGGCCTCTCTGGTCGAATTAAGGATGAGTTGGCGGGACGAGATACGCCAGCTTCCCTGGAGGACCTGATCTCTTTGGCCACTCGCATCGACCTACGCTTTCAGGAGCGATCCCGAGAAGCAGCTAGAGAGAGAAGACCCCGCGTTTTCCCTGCCGCTCGTAGCCCGCCTTGCTCCCGCTCAGTATCGTCTCCTGCGGCTCCTGCACCGGAACCCATGCAAGTGGATTGTCTCAAACCAAACTGCTGGAGGAGCGTCGGAGAGAGAGGGTCGAACAGAGGCTCTGCTTCTATTGTGGGAGTGCGTCCCACTTCCTCCGCTCCTGTCCTATACGCCCGGGAAACGCCTCCACCTAGGTCAGGTAAGAGAGGCCTCCCTAGGTAATTGTGATTCCTCTCTACCCCTGATTCTCTCTGTCCTTTTGCACATAGGCTCCAAACATTCCTCTGAATGGGCTTATATTGATTTGGGCGCAGCTGGCAACTTTATTCAGTTTGAAGCGGTTAGGAGACTTCGGATACTGGTCCGATCCCTGGAGACTCCTTGGCAGATTGCTTCGGTCGACGGTCGACCCTTGCGGATGTCCGTTACTCTGGTCACCGAAGTGGAACTTCAGATTGGAGCCTTACACCGGGAGAAGATAGTCTTTTATGTGCTGCCCTCGCTATCTCATACCATCCTCTTGGGCCTACCCTGGTTAAGAACGCACAAGCCTACCCTGGACTGGTGCTCCCTGGATATCCTGCATTGGGGTCAGTCGTGTCAAGACAAATGTCTGTTTTCTGTTCAACCGAAGAACTTCACGCCTCCCACTTCTGTCTCTACAGATTTACCTTCGGCCTATTGGGCTTTCTCTGACGTTTTTAACAATAAGGAGGCGGAGGTCCTGCCCCCGCATCGGCCCTATGATTGCCCAATCGACCTGGTCCCCGATTCTGCTCCACCCCATGGTCAGATCTATCCTCTATCTCCCTCTGAGACTCTGGCGATGACCGAATACATCCAAGAAAACTAGGCCAGGGGTTTTATTCGCAAGTCGTCTTTGCCTGCAGGAGCAGGGTTCTTTTTCGTCAAGAAGGATGGATCCCTTCGTCCCTGCATTGATTACCGAGGCCTCAATGATATCACCATCAAGAACAAATATCCGCTGCCTATCATTCCGGAACTTTTCGACCGTCTAAGGGGAGCACGGGTTTTCACGAAATTGGATCTCTGAGGGACTTATAATCTGATCCGCATTCGTTCCGGAGACGAATGGAAAACCGCTTTCAATACTCGAGACGGCCACTATGAATATTTGGTCCTGCCCTTTGGCCTGTGCTATGCTCCCGCAGTGTTCCAGGAGTTCGTCAACGACGTGTTTCGAGACCTTCTCTACTGTGGTGGTGTATTTGGACGACATCCTTGTGTTTTCCTCAGACCTGGCTACCCACAGAAAAGACGTCCGCCAAGTATTACTACGTTTAAGAGAGCATCGTCTCTATGCCAAACTCGAGAAGTGCGCCTTCGAGCAGTCCTCCCTGCCATCCTTGGGTTATATCATTTCTGACTCGGGTCTACGTATGGACCCTGGAAAAGTGCCCGTCGTGCTCAAATGGCCGCGTCCCCAGGGAATCAAGGCAATCCAACGATTCCTTGGTTTTGCTAATTACTACCAGCAGTTTATTCCACACTTTTCTTCCTTGACCGCTCCTATCTCCGCCTTGACCCGTAAGGTAGCCAACCCTCACCTCTGGTCCCCGGAAGCCGAGAATGCCTTTCAAACCTTGAGACAAGCTTTCGCTACAGCGCCCGTACTCCATCGTCCTGAAGTCAACAAACCCTTTATCCTCGAGGTAGATGCATCTGCCATCGGAGCCGGGGCGGTTCTTTCCCAGAGATCTTCCTCCGGTCGGCTGCTCACCTGCAGTTTCTTCTCTAAGATGTTCTCCACTGCAGAGAGAAACTACGCCATTGGTGACAGAGAACTGCTTGCCATCAAATTGGCCTTGGAGGAGTGGCGGTATCTTCTGGAAGGAGCTGTACATCCCTTTAAAATCTACACAGACCACAAGAACCTGGCATACATCCAGTCAGCACAAAGACTTAATCCCCGGCAAGCCAGGTGGTCACTATTCTTTGCCCGGTTCGATTTGAGCTCCATTTCTGTCCCGGTGACAAGAATCTCAAAGCAGATGCATTATCCAGGTCCATTCTAGTCTCCGATAATGAGGAAGAGCCATCACACATTGTGGATCCCAGTAAAGTTATCATGGTCGCACCCATTCACTTGACTTCATTGCCGCCGGGTAAGACCTTTGTGCTAGAAAGTGAGAGGAAGTGAGTGTTACGCTGGGGTCATGCCTCCAAGCTATCCGGTCACGTGGGCCTCAAAAAGACACTCCTTCTCATCTCTCGTTTCTATTGGTGGCCATCTCTCCTTCAAGATGTCCAAAGTTTTATCGCCTCCTGCCCATCGTGCGCTAGAAACAAAGTCCCTCGGCACCTACCCTATAGACTCTTACACCCGCTTCCGGTTCCTTTGGCTCCCTGGCAGAACGTCGCAATGGACTTTATTACTGATCTGCCTCGGTCTTCGGGCCACACCGTCATCTTGGTCGTGGTGGATCGATTTTCCAAAATGGCCCTTTTTATTGCTCTGCCTGGTTTACCCTCTGCGCCTGAGTTGGCGAGGATCTTCGTCACGCATGTTTTCCGGATTCACGGCTTTCCCAAGCATATCGTTTCTCACAGAGGGGTCCAGATCACCTCGCGGGTTTGGAGGGCCCTGTGCAATATGATGGATGTAACGTTGGACTTCTCCTCTTCCTACCATCCCCAGACCAACGGCCAGGAAGAACGTACAAATCAAATCCTTGTGACTTATCTCCGGCATTTTTCCAATGCCCACCAGAACGACTGGTCCAGCCTGCTCCTGTGGGCCGAATTCACCTACAACAACCATACCAGTGAATCCTCCTCCAAATCACCCTTCTTTATTGTCTACGGGCAACATCCTGATGTGCCTCTGCCGGTACCTCCTGTCTCGGGTGTGCCGGCGGCCGATCTTCTGACCGAGGAGTTCTCCAGGGTCTGTCAGGAGACCAAAACCACGCTTGATTGTGCTCAATGCAGGACCAAGAGACATGCTGATAAAAAATACCTGGAGTCTCCATTGTACCAACCCAGAGATAAAGTATGGCTGTCTTCAAAATTTGTCCGTCTGAAGCAACCCTCGTATAAACTGGGTCCTCGGTATATAGTTCCGTTTGAGGTCTTAGCTCGTATCAATGATGTGGCCTACAAGTTAAAACTTCCCGCTTCGCTAAGGATTCCCAATTCTTTCCATGCTTCTCTCTTAAAGCCTATTATACGTTATACTTAACCGCTTTCATCCGTCCACTGGCTGCTCGCCCCCGCCTGTGTCCGCACAGGATGTCTTTGAAGTTAAAGACATCCTCGCTATGAAAAGATCCAGAGGTAGGACCCTCTTCTTAATCGATTGGAAGGGTTTCGGTCCCGAGGAGAGATCTTGGGAGCCCCGGGAAACATTCAAGCTCCTCGTATCTTGGCCAGATTCCTTTCCAGTCTTAAGAAGAGGGGGCGTAAGGAGGGGGGTACTGTCACGCTCACCTCTGCCCGTCCTGCAGCTGCTGCCGCAGCTCCCCCGGTGTTGTGAGCTCATCTGTTCATTCACCTTTTGTGTCCGAGGATCTCCCTCTTCTGGTGATGGAAGGTAGTGAGGCTGATTTGGATGAAAGAAACCAAACACCTGATCAAGTGGACTGTGACTGGGTAACAGGAACTTCAGACTGGATATAAGGCAGCCGTCGCCCTTCTGAGTGGCTGGTGATTTCTCTGCTGGATTCTTGGAGACCAGTCTGATTCCTGCTTCCCAAAGATAAGTTTTTGCTCTGCTATTGAACTTATTAGTTTTGGTTTTGTTTACCTTGTTTTTTGAGTTCAGCCATCCCCGGCCGGGGGTGTGCTGGATTCCTATTCCTTGATCAGTGTTCTCTTTTGCTCTGCTTTCAGAATATTCTGAGTGCTGATATAGGGTTTAAAGTCTAGTGACTTCAGGGTCCTTTTTGCTTATCAGTTGTGTTGGTAATATTTTTAGCAGGATTTTCTCGGATTGCAGACAGCAGCTTTTCTGTCCTGTCCTTTTTAGTTAGCTTGGGCCCCATCGTTTGCTCAACCTATCTTTCTATCTTTGTTAGTGTTTTCATCTTGTTTCACCGTCATTATATGTTGGGGGCTGCCTGTTGCTTTGGGGTCTGCTCTGGGGAAGTCAGTTTTTCCCTTTTCTCTCTTTAGGCTTATTTAGATCTCCGGCTGTGACGAGATGTCTAGGATCACCGTAGGAACACTCCACGGCTACGGCTAGTTGTGTGATAGGATTAGGGGTCTGCAATCCGCTAGTTTCCAACCTCTCTGATTTTCTGGGCTGAGTTTGTGTTTTGTTTTTTCCTCCTCGGTGACTCAATCATAACACCCGGCCTGGCTCCTGTCACCGCCGCCCGGTCCGTCTCTGCCACGGCTCCCCGCCTCTCAGCATCAGCGCCTCCCGCTGCCTCCCATGCTTCCACGCCGCCTTGGACTCTCCGGCGCCTCCGGTCCGCTCGGCTTGCCCCCACTGCTGGCACCTGTCCATCACCTGCTGCTCTTCCTGTTCTGCGGCCGGCTGCTGCTTCCTCCCAGGTACACAAGCGCTCATCCAGGCACACCCCCTAGACTAGGCGCCCTATCCCTTGGCCCATGACATTGCTGCACCCTGACCCGGAAGTTCTGCAGCGTGCCCTATATCTGGCAGCCTCACCCTATGCTCCCTGCCTGACTATCATTTGTGGTTCACATTTGATATCAGGTCCACGCTCTCCTGCATTCCTCCTGTCTCTGCACTTTGCACCTTTTCTGGTCCTCGGCTGGTTCCCTCCTTGTGACCTCCCTGTGTTCCCTTCCAGGTCCAGTCCGTTCCTGCCTTCATCTGCCTGTTTCAGCGTCTCACCCAGAATCCGCTCCTGTCTTCTCCCTTGCTGTCCTCCTCCGTTCCCGTGGTCGTTGCCTTCCTCCACCGGGTCGCCTATACATCTCCTACCTGCTTCTCTTTCTGGCTGTTCCCAGGTATCAGCTTCCACGGCGATAGTCTCCCTTGGGTCTGCCCCTAACGCTCCCTGTATAGGGGGTGGTACACCTGGCTAGCTCGCCCGAGGGAGGTTCGTCGTCGTGGTCCTGGGGGTTCACCCCCGGAGCTCTCCAAGTCTCACAAGGGGTAATTATCAAAGACCTTAATGACATATTTTAGCATGTATAGCTGGGAGTAACTTGCACTAGTGGCTGTAGATAATGATCTACCCATGCTCCTATTCTTTCACCCAATGACCCTACACCCACCACTATCATTCTTATAAGGTGATGGGAAGATCTTATTTGATATAATTTAAGAGGGAGTACATATGGGAGCAATTAATAAAAAAACTGGCTAAATAGATTTACATTGGTCAAAACTGGCTAAATAGCTTTACATTGGTCACTCAGTTATATCCATATACTACTCATTACCCAAGGTTCACAAAAATGTCTTCCCACCACCTTTATGACCGATAATGGCGGGTCATTGGGTGAAAGACTAGGAACATGGGTAGATCATTATCTACAGCCACTAGTGCAAGATACTCCTAGCTATATAAAAGACACAAAATATGTCACTACAGCCTTTGATAATTTCCCCTGGTTGGAACAGTAAAAATGGCTCTTGTGTGATGTGATAGGGCTCTATTAGTGATGAACGAGCATGCTTGCCACTACTCGGTGCTCGCTCGGGCATCTCACTGTGGCATTAGTGATTGGCTGGTACTCGGTTCCCAGCCGCCACCATTTCTCCCGGTGTGCCGTCCCCGCATTACTCAAGCACGTGACCCACAACATTAGCCGTGCCTTCAACAATGCAGTTACTGGAAAAGTCCACCTAACCACGGATACGTGGACAAGTGCTTGCGGGCAGGGACGGTACATCTTGCTGACTGCACACTGGGTTAACATAGTGGAAGTCGGGCCCCAGTCGGACCTTGAGATGGAATACGTCCTCCCGATGTCGAGGATTGCGGGCCCTACATCCATCAGGATTTCACCCACAGTCTAAAGCTCCTGCACCTCCACAATGTCTGTCTGCTATTTCAGCCTTTTTTTCTGCTCGCTTTCTCAAACTGAACATGGACAAAACAGAATTCATCATCTTTCCCCCATCTCACTCTACCCCTCCACCAGACCTATCCATCAATGTCAATGGCTGCTCTCTTTCCCCAGTCCCAAACGCGCTCGGTTCATTGGTGATCCTCGACTCTGCCCTCTCTTTCAAACCACATAGCCAAGCCCTTGCCTCCTCCTGCCGCCTCAGACTCAAAAATATTTCCCGGATCCGCGCATTCCTCAACCATGAAACCACAAAAACACTAGTGCACGCCCTTATCTCCCGCCTCGACTACTGCAACCTCCTACACTCTGGCCTCCCCTCCAGCACTCTGGCACCACTCCAGTCTATCCTACACTCTGCTGCCTGACTAATCCACCTGTCTCCCCGCTATTCTCCAGCCTCCCCCCTATGCAAGGCCTTTCGCTGGCTTCCTATTGTCCAGAGTCTCCAGTTCAAAACCCTAACCATGACATACAAAGCCATCCACAACCTCTCCTCCATACATCTGTAACATGGTCTCCCTGTACCTACCCGCACGCAACCTTCGATCCTCTCAGGATCTCCTTCTCTACTCCCCCTTCATCTCTTCTTCCCACAACCGCATACAAGACTTCTCCCGTGCTTCCCCCATACTCTGGAACTCTCTGCCGCAACACATCAGACTCTCACCAACAATGGAAACCTAAAAGAAGAACCTGAAGACCCACCTGTTCCGACAAGCCTACAGCCTGCAATGATCCTCGATCTACTGAACCACCGCACAACCAGCTCTACCCTCTCCTAGTGTATCCTCACCCATCTCTGTAGACTGTGAGCCCTCGCGGGCAGGGTCCTCTCTCCTTCTGTACTTGTGTGTCCCTTGTCTTGCACAAGTTTATTGTACTTGTCTATATTTCCCCTTTTCCCTGTAAAGCACCATGGAATAAATGGCGCTATATAAATGTATAATAATAATACTAATAATTTGCAAACCAGCCTTTCTGAAGAGAGGAGCTATCTGGAGCAGTGGTGTTTGCAGCCTAGCTGGAGCTGTGGTTTTTCTGCTGAAAGCAGTTTTCGGGTTGCCAAAAAGTTCCATTTTGGTTTCATCTGATCAGAGCACCTTCTTCCACAAGTTTGGTGTGTCTCCCAGGTGGCTTGTTGCAAACTTTAAACAACTTTTTATGGATACCTTTGAGAAATGGCTTTCTTCTTGCCACTCTTCCATACAGGCCAGATTTGTGCAGTGTACAACTGATTGTTGTCCTATGGACAAGACTGTCCCACCTCAGCTGTAGATCTCTTCAGTTCATCCAGAGTGATCATGGGCCTCTTGGCTGCATCTCTGTTCAGTCTTCTCCTTGTTTGAGATGAATGTTTAGAGGGATGGCCGGGTCTTGGTAGATTTGCAGTGGTATGATCCTCTTCCATTTCAATATGATAGCTTGCACAGTGCCCCTTGGGATGTTTAAAGTTTTGGAAATCATTTTGTGTCCAAATCTGGCTTTAAACTTCTCCACAACAGTATCACAGACCTGCCTGTTGTGTTCCTTGGTCTTCATGATGCATCAAACATAGAGTTGAGCGACTTTTGCTTTTTTAGGGTCGAGTTTCGTTTCATGAAACCCGACTTTTCCAAAAGTCGGGTCGAGCAAAATCGGCCGACTATAGGGAAAAGTCGGAGTCTGACCGAAACGCGAAACCCAATGTAAGTCAATGGGGAATTAAAGTCGGCAGTGAGAGGACAGGAAACACACCTACAGTGCCCATTTGAATGCCAAAAGCATCAATTCTTCTTACTTAAGCTTGTCAACCTTAATTAACTTCATAATACAAGTTACGCACTGAAAAATGGGGGTTATTTGGCTAAAGTTGTCGGGGGGTAGGGCTGGCTCCAGGTTTTCATGTGCCCTGGGCGAAAGAGCGCCCATTTAAACACATACCACAACTCATCATGCTCCGATACGGCAGAGAACTAGCACTATAGTACAATGAAAAATACTTCACTTTTTACATCTCATGACGAGGCCCATCTATTTCTCCATACAGAATCATTGGTCCCATATAATGTTTGAAACAGTATATGATGAGCTCCACATAATGGTACAGTATATGTTGGTCCCCATGGATGAAGCTCCACTGTCTTATGGACCCAAATAATGCTCCAAACATAATGGGCCCCATTTCTAATGCTCTAGTGTATAATGGGCCCTGTAAATGCTGCTCCAGTGTCTGATGTCCACCTTTGGAATGTTCCAGTGTATGGTGGGCCCCATCTATCATTCTCCAAAGTATAGTGCTCCCCAAAAATTTCTGTCCCAACATTGAAAACAATGAAATAAGTCTCCTCGCTAGGGAATCCCTGTACTAGTCTGGACTCCTCGTCGTCCCCATCTTCCATCTCACTGCACAGTATTTCAACCTTGCAAGTGCTGTAATCCTGAGCAAGCAGGGGGGCCACTCATTGGCGACGGAACTGGCACAGGGCCCCTGATAGTATGGTGGTGTGTCTGACGGCGGGTGGGCCGAACCTGCACTTTCATCTGCAGCTTCCTCTTTGTCACCGTGTAAGATGGAACTGTATATGGGAATGGTAACCTGAGTTTCATCAGGGTCAGATTCAGGCTGTGTAGCGTGCGAGGGGAATGTAGTGGTCTGGGTCAATGTACCAGCAGATTCATCGAGCAGTGGCTGGGCATCAGTGCACTTGTGTCGCCCCCAGGAGTACGGTCGCCACAGTGGCATTACCTTCCTCCTAGGGAGTGTGATGTCATGCTTGGGAGCAACGAAGGATCTCTCTAGCAGGTTAACTGATTGGGCGTCGTTATTCCCACGAGTCACGACCCTCCAAACAGCATTCATGAAGGCAAAGTGTTTGTTTTACGTGGGCAGTATGGTTGCAAAGCTGAACCTTAAAGAAATGTCCAGAAGGGCACCACCAGGAGTGGAGCCTACGGCGTAATTTGACTCAACACGGGCAACCTCAACCATCAAGCAACAAAAAAGATGCACACATTGCAAGCTTAATTCCGTTAACGAACGAGACTTCGTCATGCCCCGCGGTCCGAGTCCGGCTTACTAGAGGGACACGCGAGGCTCTGGCACGTGAGATTGGCCAATAACTGGTGTGTCATGCCCTTACATGTCCGTGGCTGCATGTGCGCTACACTGAAAAGGCCAGCGTTTGTCGCTTACAGGTGCAGATAACCCGCTGAACAACGTTAGTGATGGGGATCTGTGATTACAATTATTACCCGTGAACGATGATTTCCTAGTAAGTGCAGGTCAACCGCAGTTCCGGAATTAGGCCTAACCATCATTCCTGAAAAAATGAAAAACTTACGTGTGCAAACCACAGGTGCTGTAGCTTGCTTAACAGCTCGCCAGCCGTTCTCAGGCCCAGTATGGATTACACGTGATTGCACAAAGGTGAGAAAAGGTACCATATCCCCGGATAACATGTATGGATAGCATAGTGTACACATTCAAAATATATGTCTATAGATCAGGAGGCAGGCTCAGACGGTGTCAGGCCCAGTATGGATTACACGTGATTGCACAAAGGTGAGAAAGGGTACCGTATCCCTGGATAACATGTATGGATAGCATAGTGTACACATTCAAAATATATGTCTATAGATCAGGAGGCAGGCTCAGACGGTGTCAGGCCCAGTATGGATTACACGTGATTGCACGAAGGTGAGAAAGGGTACCGTATCCCCGGATAACATGTATGGATAGCATAGTGTACACATTCAAAATATATGTCTATACATCAGGAGGCAGGCTCAGACGGTGTCAGGCACAGTATGGATTACATGTGATTGCACAAAGGTGAGAAAGGGTACCGTATCCCCGGATAACATGTATGGATAGCATAGTGTACACATTCAAAATATATATCTATAGATCAGGAGGCAGGCTCTAACGGTGTCAGGCCCAGTATGGATTACACGTGATTGCACAAAGGTGAGAAAGGGTACCGTATCCCTGGATAACATGTATGGATAGCATAGTGTACACATTCAAAATATATGTCTATACATCAGGAGGCAGGCTCAGACGGTGTCAGGCCCAGTATGGATTACACGTGATTGCACAAAGGTGAGAAAGGGTACCGTATCCCCAGATAACATGTATGGATAGCATAGTGTACACATTCAAAATATATGTCTATAGATCAGGAGGCAGGCTCAGACGGTGTCAGGCCCAGTATGGATTACATGTGATTGCACAAAGGTGAGAAAGGGTACCGTATCCCCGGATAACATGTATGGATAGCATAGTGTACACATTCAAAATATATGTCTATAGATCAGGAGGCAGGCTCAAACGGTGTCAGGCACAGTATGGATTTGACGGCCCAGACTACACAGCGGAGGAGCAGGGAGAGGTAAAGATTGCAAATGCTGGGGCCCTGCCCAAGCAAGGGGGGCCCACTCGTGGGCGTCGGTACTGGCACTGGGCCCCTCATAGTACGGCGGTGTGTCTGAGACACTTGATTGCACTATGAGGGACCCTGTGCCAGTGCCCGCGCCCAAGAGTCGGCCTACCCACCTGTCCAGGGCAACGGCACTCGCACGGTTTCATGCGCTAGGTGGTGACCCCGGCCATGGGGGGGGGGAGGCAGCACAGTTAGGGAGTTTTAGAAAGTGGCATATGTTGATGTTGGACATTCAGCTGATGCAAAAGGCGAAATTGTTCAAGTCCCAGGAAGAGGAGGACCAAAGCAAGCCATTTTTCTGTCACCCTATGTGTCATCAGGGGAAGGTGGGACAAAATCCTTGGAAACCCATGCATGGTTCATTTTAATGAAGGTTAGATCATCCACATTTTGGGTTGACAGACGGGTCCTTTTTTCTGTCAGGATTGATCCAGCTGCACTGAAGACTCTTTCCGATAGCACACTTGCAGCTGGGCAAGCGAGCTCCTGTAAGGCATATTGTGCCAATTCAGGCCAGGTGTCCAGTTTAGCGGCCCAATAGTCAAAGGGGAATGACCTGTGTGGGAGAACATCGATATGGGAGGAAAAGTAGTTTGTAACCATAGTTGACAACTGCTGTCTCCTGTCACTTTCCATCGATGCAGTATTACCAGTTGTGTGAGCGGTACTTGAAAAATCAGTCCACAACATTATCATGAAACCCCTGTCTCCAACGCCACTTCTGCTCTGTGCACCACGAACACCTCTGCCAAGCTGCCCCCGGCCCGTACGGCTCGTGTGAGAACCATCACTGCTGCTGTGTGCTGGGAATGCCTCAACCAACCGGTTTACCAGAGTTGCTTGTTTATTAGCCAATATTAGGTCAAGGGTCTCGTGTGGCATGATGTTTTGTAATTTGCCTTTATAGCGTGGATCCAGGATGCTGGCCAACCAGTAGTCGTCATCGTTCATCATTTTGGCAATGCGGGGGTCCCTTTTTAGGATCTGCAAGGCATAATCTGACATGTGGGCCAATGTTCCCAGTGTCAATGATGCACTGCGAGTGCTGGTTGGAGGAGCACTTTCTGGCAAATCCACATCCCTCCAGTCATGCACAAACCCTGTACCAGACCTTGCCACGCCAACATTTTCACTTGCCCCACGAGATGCATCCTCCTCCCCTAAGTAATCATCCCCATCATCATCCTCCTCCTCCTCTTCTTCCTCCACCTCGTCCAGGATAGGTCCCTGAGCAGACAATGGCTGAACGTCATCAAGGATTCCCTCCTCCTCTTCAACATTGGCTGCAGACGCCTGCTCCTTAAGGTGCGTCAAAGTTTGCATGAGCAGACGCATAAGTGGGATGCTCATGCTTAGGATGGCGTCATCTGCGCTTACCAGCCGTGTGCATTCCTCAAAACACTGAAGGACTTTACAGAGGTCTTTCAGTTTCGACCACTGCACACCTGTCAACTCCATGTCTGCTCTCAAAGTGCCTGGCCGTGTATCCTCCCACAAATGCATTATGGCCTGCCTCTGTTCGCACAGCCGCTCAACCATGTGCAGGGTGGAGTTCCACCTTGTTGGAATGTCGACAATGAGGCGGTGGTTGGGAAGGTGGAGCAATCGCTGCAGCTTCTGCATACGAATGGAGTGTACAGGCGACCGGCGGATGTGTGCGCACAGTCTTCGCACCTTCTGGAGCAGGGCTGTTAACTCCGGATAATTGTTGAGGAAGCACTGCACCACCAGGTTCAAGGTGTGAGCCAAGCAAGGTATGTGGCTGAGTTTTGAAAGGGCTATGGCTGCCACAAAATTACGGCCGTTATCACTAACAACCTTGCCTGCCTCAAGATGTATACTGCCCAGCCATGACTCAGTTAGTCGCTGAAAGTACTCGGCCAGCACCTCCGCGGTGTGTCTGTCGCCCAAACACATCATCTGCAACACAGACTGCTGACGCTTTCCACTCGATGCTCAAAAGGGGACACCTCGTGTGCAACAGTGGCAGCTGCAGATGGAGTGCTCGTACGACTGCGCTCTGTGGACGAGCTTTCGCTTCTGGAGGAGGAGGGTCGAATGCCTACAGCCAACTGTTTCCTATACCGTGGGCTAGGCAGCACTGTCCCACCTCCGCTGTCCCCTGTGGACCCTGCATCCACCACATTAACCCAGTGCGCAGTGATGGACACGTAACGGCCCTGGCCATGCCGACTGGACCATGCATCTGTTGTGAGGTGCACCTTTCCACTCACTGACTGCTTGAGTGCATGGACAATGCGGTCTTTCACATGATGGTGGAGGGCTGGGATGGCTTTGCGAGAGAAGAAGTGGCGACTGTGTAGGTCATAGCGTGGTACTGCATAGGCCATAAGTTCGTGGAAAGCTGCGCTTTCCACCAACCGATAGGGCATCATCTCTAACGAGATTAGTTTGGCAATGTGGGCGTTCAAACCCAGTGTACACGGATGAGAGACTGAGTACTTTCTTGACCTACTCATAGTCTCTGGGAGGGTGAGCTGGACTTGAGAGCTGCATATGGTGGAACTAGCGGTGGACAGGGCGGACCGAGAGAGGGTTGATGATGGTGATGGAGTTGGTGTTCTTTCTGATGGCCTAGATTCAGTCTTTCGTTGATATAACAGTGGGATTCCCTGACTGCTTTGGCCTTGCAACGACACCTCAACATTTGCTGCTGTGCTAACCGGTGGGCTTACAGTGGGGGAAACAATGTAGCGTTGCTGACTACCTTCTTTGTGATCAGTTGCACATGTGGTACTTGAGGTTTGGTGTTGTGTCCACGCTTGCAAGTGCATGCTGGTTAAATGTCTAAGCATGCAACTGGTATTCAAATTTTTCAGATTTTTCCCTCGGCTAAAGGTCTTTGCGCACTTCTTACAGATAGCCTTCGCCTGATCATGAGGATTTTGTTCAAAAAAGTGCCACACTGCACTTTTCCTACTTTGGAAGAAATTTTGCGGCCTAGCACGCTGTGCTATTTTGACCGTCTGGACAAGCTGTCCAGCAACTCTTTTGATTTGTGGAACCTGTCTTTGGAGTGCTCCGGGCCTGCCAGATAACAGCTGTTGCGATGTCGATGTCTGCTGTGGATGCTCCTCCTCCTCATTTGAGCTATTGGAAGCAGCACCCTCTTCCCCCAATGGATGCCAATCTGGGTCAACAACTGGGTCATCCATCACCTCCTCTTCAATGTCATGTGCACCTTCCTCTGTGTCACCGTGTATGGTGGTATAGTATGCGGGAAGGGGCACCTGAGTCTCATCAGGGTCAGAATCTGGCTCATTACACTGCGAGGACAATGTAGTGCTCTGACTGAATGTACCAGCAGAATCATCTATCAGTGGCTGTGCATCAGTGCACTCCATGTCAGATTCATCTTGGCCTGGGTAATTCACCATTTCACTTGATAACCCAGGCATGGTATGTGAAAACAGCTCCATGGAGTAATCAGTTGTATGGCCTGCGTCATCCTTCAATCTTGGTTGGGGTGAAGGACACAAGGAAAGGTGTGGTTCATGAACATGACCCTCCAATGACGACTCAGTGCTTTTATTTTTTACAACTTCAGAAGAGGAGGCGATAGAGCTGGAGGCTGAGTCAGCAATGTAAGCCAAAACTTTTTCCTGATGCTCTGGCTTTAAAAGCTGTTTGCCAACTCCTAGAAAACTAAGCCTTCGAGGCCTTGTGGAGCCAGATGATGACGCAGGCTCAACACCTCCTGCATTCGGTCCTATTTTGCTTTTGCCACTACCATCAGATCCACCACCAACACCATCATTACCAGTTGGCAACCCCCGCCCAACTCCACGGCTTCTTCCACCAGCCTTCCTCATTTTTGGTAAAAATGTACACAAAATCCCACAAACTATATAGTAATGTAAAACAAGGTACAAGGTGTATGTAGGACAGGGGAGACGTAGAATTTCTCAACACACTTGTGGACACTGTTGGATTGTGTGAGGCACAGTTAATATCACACCGCTATGTCACAGGCTCAATGTCGCAGGTGTGAAAAATGTCACTATATGACAGGGGAGATGTAGAATTTCTGAACACACTTGTGGACACTGTTGTGTGAGGCCCAGTTAATATCACACCGCTATGTCACAGGCTCAATGTCGCAGGTGTGAAAAATGTCACTATAGGACAAGGGAGATGTAGAATTTCTGAACACACTTGTGGACTCTGCTGTGTGAGGCCCAGTTAATATCACACCGCTATGTCACAGGCTCAATGTCGCAGGTGTGAAAAATGTCACTATAGGACAGGGGAGATGCAGAATTTCTGAACACACTTGTGGACACTGTTGTGTGAGGCCCAGTTAATATCACACCGCTATTTCACAGGCTTAATGTCGCAGGTGTGAAAAATGTCACTATAGGACAGGGGAGATTTAGAATTTCTGAACACACTTGTGGACACTGTTCTGTGAGGCCCAGTTAATATCACACCGCTATGTCACAGGCTCAATGTCGCAGGTGTGAAAAATGTCACAATAGGACAGGGGAGATGTAGAATTTCTGAACACACTTGTGGACACTGTTGTGTGAGGCCCAGTTAATATCACACCGCTATTTCACAGGCTTAATGTCGCAGGTGTGAAAAATGTCACTATAGGACAGGGGAGATTTAGAATTTCTGAACACACTTGTGGACACTGTTGTGTGAGGCCCAGTTAATATCACACCGCTATGTCACAGGCTCAATGTCGCAGGTGTGAAAAATGTCACTATAGGACAGGGGAGATGTAGAATTTCTGAACACACTTGTGGACACTGTTGTGTGAGGCCCAGTTAATATCACACCGCTATGTCACAGGCTCAATGTCGCAGGTGTGAAAAATGTCACTATAGGACAGGGGAGATGTAGAATTTCTGAACACACTTGTGGACACTGTTGGATTGTGTGAGGCCCAGTGAATATCACACCGCTATGTCACAGGCAGAAATTGGCTAGTGTATGACAAACTACAAGGTGTATATAGAATTGGGCAGAATAGGAATCTCCCTAGAGTGTAGGTCTGTAAGAACGGAACATGTCCTCGACTTATTCTTACAGAGTGACACACAGATAGCTTCGCTGTGGCCGTGATAACAGCCGTTACACGGTACTGAGAGAGGAGCGTGCACATACATCGCTGTCCGGTGTCCGTAAAATTGTCAAGCTCCGTGTTTTTTAAGTATACGGACTGACACACGCTGTCTCTCTATAGTTTTGAATGTGATCAAACAGCAAATATACTTAACTGTTTGAAAAGCAGACAAAACTAGAAGGTGTAGGTCTGTAAGAACGGAACATGTCCTCGACTTATTCTTACAGAGTGACACACAGATAGCTTCGCTGTGGCCGTGATAACAGCCGTTACACGGTACTGAGAGAGGAGCGTGCACCGCTGTATGGTGTGAAAAAATGCACGCTTAGTACCTCACCAGGACAAAAAAAAAATTTGGATTGCTTTTAAAAAAGCAGTTTGCAGAGCAGTGGGAAAACAGCAATGCAGCTATCAGGAAGCCTTATAAGGCAGCCTAACAACCAACACAGCTGATCCAGCAAAATATAGCCTCCACTTGCACTGCACACACAATGACTGGTGTGTTGTACAGGCAAAATCGCTAGCAGCAGAAGCAGTTTTTGGTGTCTTCTTTCCTGCCTAACGCTCTCCCTACAGAATCAGCAGCAGCAGCAGCTCTCCCTATTCTGAGATCAGCATGAGTAACATGGCAGTCGGCGTGCACGCCCTTTTATACCCCCTGTGACGCCCCCCAAAGCAAGCCAATCACTTGCATGCCCTTCTCAAAGATGGTGGTGACCCCTGCCTATGTCAACACGTTGCCCACAGTGTCCGTGGATCCTGTTTGGCTGAAAAAGTGCGGAAAACAAACTTTTGAAAAGCGACTTTGGCGCTAAATTCGCCGAGCTTGTGGCCGACCTCACCCTAGGGTCGGGTTTCGTTTCATGAAACCCGACTTTACCAAAAGTCGGCGACTTTTGAAAATTTTTCGACCCGTTTCGCTCAACTCTAATCAAACAGAACCCTGAGACTTTCACAGAGCAGGTGTATTTATACAGAGACTTGATTACACACAGTACAACAGAATAGCCCAATACCTTACAGAGAATAAATGGCAGTATCTTATATTGATAATCTGCCATAATATATGGTTCCACTCCATACATACATGTATATTCAGGAGAACAGGAGTGATTGAATCCAAAAGGATTTATTTAATATCAAGCAAATTGCCAATTTATTAGTACAAAAACACATAAAAATATGTAACAATCATAGCACAGTTGCACATAGTATATGACGTCAAAAGCCAGGAGGAATATGTGGGGATAATCAACAAGGCACCATCATGCTGAAGCTCATTGTGAGGGTATAGCCCCTGAATATAAACCCGCTATCTCTATAGAGTATTGTCAGAATCATAATAAGTCAATAGTAGCGGTAGGGCCTCACACAAAAGCTCAGTACGCATAGAAGATGGTAACAGTGTAACACGTTCCACAGTACGTTATTATACCCAAATGGAGAGGTAGCCAAAAGACAGGAACGTTTACCCAATGGTGCACAAGTCCCCCAGGTGGTGACACGAACGCTCCGACGCGCGTTTCGCGCTTCCCAATAGCGCTTTATCAAGGAGCTGTATCTGGTACTGGCGCAGGACCATTTGTATCCATGGTGATAGTAACATGTCTACCCATGTGACGTAAATGCACCAATCGTCAGTGGCCATAGCGGCGCATGCGTCGTGACGTCAACCGGCTCACACACATGAAGATAAGCGCACAGCACCGGCCGCAGGCACAGGGACACAGGGTCACCGGCGCCCGCGCTGACGGCACAGAAGGGCGCCACCTCCATGCAAGGAGACACGGAAGGCACAGAGCGCATGCGCACGGCCGCAAGATGATAGTATCACCATTGACAAGATTCACCATATATATGTAACTACAGGAAAAATGTATAAAACCACATACAACAGTAAAGACCGTTAATAGATACATACCCATATAACATATATATGTGTTAAACATAAAACATAGAATAAATACAATTTTAGCCCCAGACCCCACACAGATCAACTATGGAATCAGTAATGTAAACAACATTTTAGTGGTATAATCCCATCTTCATAGGAGGGGGTTCCAGTACGGTATCCAAACATCATGTATCCACTTGCGACTGTATGGCTGAGGCCAAAAGACAAAACAGATGGATCCCAACATCCAGACCAGCAACAAAATACATAAAACTACAAAAAATAAAAGGATAAACAGAAAAAAAGGTTAAAACCAATAAAAAATCAAACCATAGGGAGTAATAAACAGTGGTGGACGCAGCCGCGGACAAATAGCAATTATAGGAAAGAGGCAAAGCTCAGAGACTCATTGAGGCCTTTCGGGGTTAACGTGTCTAACATCACTATCCACTTGGCTTCTCTTTGTGCCAAGATTTTCTTATAATTACCGGCCCTAATCCCTAGATGTACCCTATCAATCCCCCTGACCATGAATGTCTGTGGATCACAGTTATGCATCAATTTGAAGTGATGGGGTATCGTCTTTAGGGTAGTAAGATCGGTCACCGTCCTAGCCGCTAGAATGTCACGCACGTGTTCGCGAATCCTTACGCGGAGTTCTCTAGAAGTTAAGCCAACATATATAAGAGGACATCCGCAGACAGCATAATACACAACGTTGGTGCTACCACATGATATCCGTTCAGTGATTCGAAATTCTCTTGAACCATTTGAATCATGAAACGTGGAACACCGTGAGACATTCCGGCATGCAAGGCAGTGGCCACACGGGACAGTGCCGGCCACTGGGCCCCTGGTACTAAAAGGATTGGTTATATCAGGAACATAGTGGCTCCTAACAAGGAGGTCCTTCAGGTTCTTAGACCTTCTTGAGGTCATCAAAGGATGATCCCCAATGACCTGATTCAATACTGGTTCAGATCTCAAAATGGCCCAATGTTTAGTGAGAATCTCTCGCATATGATCCCACTCATGATTATGAGTGGAAATAAAACGAGGTGGGCCCGAATCTCGGAGGGTACTCCCCCTGCCTGAGTCCACTCTACCACTTGATGCACATGGGTACAGTAAATCCCTTCTCGCAGTTCTCCTTGCCCGGTCATATCCCCTCCCTATACACCTGTTACTATAACCGCGGTCTTGAAATCGTGTTTTCAGATCGCGGGCCTGTTTCTCAAATTTGACTTCCGTGGAGCATATCCGCCTCATCCGTAAGAATTGCCCGACTGGGACGGCCCTGATGGTGGACTGATTATGTGCAGATTTGGCGTGAAGCAAGGCGTTCACCGAGGTTGATTTTCTATATACATCAGTCTGAATGTAACCTCCATGATCCACCTCCAACGTGACATCCAAGAAGTCAATAGACCTCGGGTCACATTTGTAGGTGAGCTTAATGTTGAAATTATTAGCATTGAGACACGCCATAAAGTCCCCGAGCTGCTGCGCGGTCCCATCCCAAAAGAATAACATCATCAATATAGCGGTGCCAGCACAGCACATGAGAGGCGGCCGGCACGCCTCCATCGCCAAAAATGAATCTCTCCCACGAACCGAGGAAGAGATTAGCGTACGAAGGCGCACAGGCCGCGCCCATGGCTGTGCCGCACCGCTGAAGATAAAATTGATCCTTGAATACAAAAAAATTATGAGTAAGGACAAAGCGCAGCAGCTCTAGGATCAGATCGCATAAGGAGCCGTCCAGGCCGGACATTCCCAGGAAGAGACGGACCGCATCCACACCTAAAGTATGATCAATACAGGTGTAGAGGGATTCGACATCAGCCGTGACAAGGAGAGTACGAGAATCCACAAGAACGCCATCGACCCGTGTCAGGACGTCCGTCGTGTCTTTGATATAGGAAGGTAACAGTTCCACCAAGGGTTTTAAGTAATAGTCCAAGAATTTACATACTGGATCACAAAGACCCCCCATACCAGACACGATCGGACGGCCCGGGGGGTCGAGGGCGTTCTTGTGGATTTTAGGCAGGAGGTAAAAAGTTGGTGTCCTAGGGTACTTGACCAATAATCCCTCAAAAACTGTCTTAGTAATAATATCTTTATCCAAAGCACAAACCAAGATCCGCTGGAGTGAGAGTGAGAAAGAGGTGGTGGGATTATACGACAACTTCTCATATGTATGAGGATTCCTCAGTTGTCTATACACCTCGCGCTCATATAAATTTGTAGGCCATACCACGATGTTCCCACCCTTGTCAGCGGGCTTGAACAATACCCCTGGGATTGACTGTAGTTCTATAATAGCCTGTCGTTGTTTATAGGATAAATTGTCAAATCTCCGCCGAGAGGAAAGTTTTTTAAAATCCTCAATAACTAACTTTGTGAAAATATCAATGGCGGGGCACAATGACAGAGGTGGGAACCTCGTGGATCTGGGTAGAATACTCTGAGGAAACTTACCTCGGGTAGGTGGCTCTTGTTCCCCGAGGAGATCCTCCAGAGCACGGAGTGCTTCTCTCTCACTCTCACTCATCATCTCTCCACTGCCATCTCTATGATGTAGTTTTCGCAGCAGTAGTTTTCGCAAAAAGAGATGTATACGAAGTCCCCTCGGAATGAGACTGGTGGACGCAGCCGCGGACAAATAGCAATTATAGGCTATTCTGTTGTACTAATTGTGCTTTCTGTGTTGTTCATAGAATCCTTCAGCCCTACTATGGATTTTCGTGCGTGTGACCACACCTGGCGTGCGCAGTTGAATGATGTCTTCCAGGAGGGTATTAATGTGGGCAGTGGTGGATGCAGCAATAATATGCAGGAGACCATGTCAAAGTTCAGAGATCTCTTAAGGAGACGTACACGAGTATGGTGGAACTGTGAGTTCCTAGATAAATACATCCAAAAAAGTCTCATTCCGAGGGGACTTCGTATCCAAGTCTTCCCTTCCTTTCCTATTGAGGATAATGAGTTTAAAGACAAATGGGAGGGCTTGGTTAACACCTGTTCCAAAGGCTTTTTGGATCTATTGAGGGAATATGATTTAAAAACTTTAAGTGTCCTTGAGAGCGAAATTGAAACTTTACAAATACAATTGCAGAAGGATCTCACTAATGACCAGTTAAAAAAGTTTAATGACGAGACAGATGTTGATCTTCAGAAATGGGTATTAGATATTCAGACACAAAAAACTAAAAAGTTAAAGAGAGACATTCAGGACAAAACAAGCGCCAAAGTATACAGATGGCGTAATCCGGCTGAACACTTTCGTTACCCATATAGGAAGTTTTCACGATCCAGATCGAGGTCAGCATCGACTAGATCCAATATGTCTATGGAAGAAGACTCTGTTCCTCAGGCTAGCAATTTTAAGGATAATTCAATACGTGGTTTTACGTCAGGACGTGTAATGACTCGTCAGTCGGCTAGGAATAAAAATACCACTGGACGTACAAACGAGGGCCGTGCTACAAATTTGCAGGTGATTAATCTCTCGTCATATGGTCTCACTGATTTGCATCTTGAGGTCTTGAGTAAGGGCTTGACCTTCTCCCCAACTAACTCTTTCAACTTTTTCCTAGCACTAAAGGATTTACATCTCTTTTCGCGAAAACTACTGCTGCGAAAACTACATCATAGAGATGGCAGTGGAGAGATGATGAGTGAGAGTGAGAGAGAGGCACTCCATGCTCTGGAGGATCTGCTCGGGGAACAAGAGCCACCTACCCGAGGTAAGTTTCCTCAGAGTATTCTACCCAGATCCACGAGGTTCCCACCTCTGTCATTGTGCCCCGCCATTGATATTTTCACAAAGTTAGTTATTGAGGATTTTAAAAAACTTTCCTCTCGGCGGAGATTTGACAATTTATCCTATAAACAACGACAGGCTATTATAGAACTACAGTCAATCCCAGGGGTATTGTTCAAGCCCGCTGACAAGGGTGGGAACATCGTGGTATGGCCTACAAATTTATATGAGCGCGAGGTGTATAGACAACTGAGGAATCCTCATACATATGAGAAGTTGTCGTATAATCCCACCACCTCTTTCTCACTCTCACTCCAGCGGATCTTGGTTTGTGCTTTGGATAAAGATATTATTACTAAGACAGTTTTTGAGGGATTATTGGTCAAGTACCCTAGGACACCAACTTTTTACCTCCTGCCTAAAATCCACAAGAACGCCCTCGACCCCCCGGGCCGTCCGATCGTGTCTGGTATGGGGGGTCTTTGTGATCCAGTATGTAAATTCTTGGACTATTACTTAAAACCCTTGGTGGAACTGTTACCTTCCTATATCAAAGACACGACGGACGTCCTGACACGGGTCGATGGCGTTCTCGTGGATTCTCGTACTCTCCTTGTCACGGCTGATGTCGAATCCCTCTACACCTGTATTGATCATACTTTAGGTGTGGATGCGGTCCGTCTCTTTCATGGGAATGTCCGGCCTGGACGGCTCCTTATGCGATCTGATCCTAGAGCTGCTGCGCTTTGTCCTTACTCATAATTTTTTTGTATTCAAGGATCAATTTTATCTTCAGCGGTGCGGCACAGCCATGGGCACAGCCTGTGCGCCTTCGTACGCTAAACTCTTCCTCGGTTCGTGGGAGAGATTCATTTTTGGCGATGGAGGCGTGCCGGCCGCCTCTCATGTGCTGTGCTGGCACCGCTATATTGATGATGTGTTATTCTTTTGGGATGGGACCGCGCAGCAGCTCGGGGACTTTATGGCGTGTCTCAATGCTAATAATTTCAACTTTAAGCTCACCTACAAATGTGACCCGAGGTCTATTGACTTCTTGGATGTCATGTTGGAGGTGGATCATGGAGGTTACATTCAGACTGATGTATATAGAAAATCAACCTCGGTGAACGCCTTGCTTCATGCCAAATCTGCACATAATCAGTCCACCATCAGGGCCGTCCCGGTCGGGCAATTCTTACGGATGAGGCGGATATGCTCCACGGAAGTCAAATTTGAGAAACAGGCCCGCGATCTGAAAACACGATTTCAAGACCGCGGTTATAGTAACAGGTGTATAGGGAGGGGATATGACCGGGCAAGGAGAACTGCGAGAAGGGATTTACTGTACCCATGTGCATCAAGTGGTAGAGTGGACTCAGGCAGGGGGAGTACCCTCCGAGATTCGGGCCCACCTCGTTTTATTTCCACTCATAATCATGAGTGGGATCATATGCGAGAGATTCTCACTAAACATTGGGCCATTTTGAGATCTGAACCAGTATTGAATCAGGTCATTGGGGATCATCCTTTGATGACCTCAAGAAGGTCTAAGAACCTGAAGGACCTCCTTGTTAGGAGCCACTATGTTCCTGATATAACCAATCCTTTTAGTACCAGGGGCCCAGTGGCCGGCACTGTCCCGTGTGGCCACTGCCTTGCATGCCGGAATGTCTCACGGTGTTCCACGTTTCATGATTCAAATGGTTCAAGAGAATTTCGAATCACTGAACGGATATCATGTGGTAGCACCAACGTTGTGTATTATGCTGTCTGCGGATGTCCTCTTATATATGTTGGCTTAACTTCTAGAGAACTCCGCGTAAGGATTCGCGAACACGTGCGTGACATTCTAGCGGCTAGGACGGTGACCGATCTTACTACCCTAAAGACGATCCCCCATCACTTCAAATTGATGCATAACTGTGACCCACAGACATTCATGGTCAGGGGGATTGATAGGGTACATCTAGGGATTAGGGCCGGTAATTATAAGAAAATCTTGGCACAAAGAGAAGCCAAGTGGATAGTGATGTTAGACACGTTAACCCCGAAAGGCCTCAATGAGTCTCTGAGCTGTGCCTCTTTCCTATAATTGCTATTTGTCCGCGGCTGCGTCCACCACTGTTTACTACTCCCTATGGTTTGGTTTTTTATTGGTTTTAACCTTTTTTTCTGTTTATCTTTTTATTTTTTGTAGTTTTATGTATTTTGTTGCTGGTCTGGATGTTGGGATCCATCTGTTTTGTCTTTTGGCCTCAGCCATACAGTCGCAAGTGGATACATGATGTTTGGATACCGTACTGGAACCCCCTCCTATGAAGATGGGATTATACCACTAAAATGTTGTTTACATTAATGATTCCATAGTTGATCTGTGTGGGGTCTGGGGCTAAAATTGTATTTATTCTATGTTTTATGTTTAACACATATATATGTTATATGGGTATGTATCTATTAACGGTCTTTACTGTTGTATGTGGTTTTATACATTTTTCCTGTAGTTACATATATATGGTGAATCTTGTCAATGGTGATACTATCATCTTGCGGCCGTGCGCATGCGCTCTGTGCCTTCCGTGTCTCCCTGCATGGAGGTGGCGCCCTTCTGTGCCGTCAGTGCGGGCGCCGGTGACCCTGTGTCCCTGTGCCTGCGGCCGGTGCTGTGCGCTTATCTTCATGTGTGTGAGCCGGTTGACGTCACGACGCATGCGCCGCTATGGCCACTGACGATTGGTGCATTTACGTCACATGGGTAGACATGTGACTATCACCATGGATACAAAAGGTCCTGCGCCAGTACCAGATACATCTCCTTGATAAAGCGCTATTGGGAAGCGCGAAACGCGCGTCGGAGCGTTCGTGTCACCACCTGGGGGACTTGTGCACCATTAGGTAAACGTTCCTGTCTTTTGGCTACCTCTCCATTTGGGTATAATGACGTACTGTGGAACGTGTTACACTGTTACCATCTTCTATGCGTACTGAGCTTTTGTGTGAGGCCCTACCGCTACTATTGACTTATTATGATTCTGACAATACTCTATAGAGATAGCGGGTTTATATTCAGGGGCCATACCCTCACAATGAGCTTCAGCATGATGGTGCCTTGTTATCCCCACATATTCCTCCTGGCTTTTGACGTCATATACTATGTGCAACTGTGCTATGATTGTTACATATTTTTATGTGTTTTTGTACTAATAAATTGGCAATTTGCTTGATATTAAATAAATCCTTTTGGATTCAATCACTCCTGTTCTCCTGAATATACTTGATTACACACAGGTAGATTATATTTATCATCATTAGTCATTTAGGACAACATTGGATCATTCAGAGATCCACAATGAACTTCTGGAGTGAGTTTGCTGCACTGAAAGTAAAGGGGCCCAATAATATTGCACGCCCCACTTTTCAGTTTTTGAATTTCCTCAAAAATTTAAAATAACCAATAAATTTCATTCAACTTCACAGTTGTGTTCCACTTGTTGATTCTTCACCAAAAATTTACATTTGGTATCTCTATGTTTGAAGCATGATATGTGGGAAAAGGTTGAAAAGTTCCAGGGAGCCGAATACTTTCACAACGCACCGTACATGTTTCATTTGAATTGATTATGCACCTGTTTTGTCTCTCTTTGCCCACTAAATTGATGATATGCTATGTTTAAACACCATATTATTACATGGAAGTAGGGAGTCTGAAATGACGTGTGTGTTCCACGTTTTGGACCACACAGTGCATCCTGTGAGCAGGAGTTTCATCTCCAGATATTACAGCACGTGTCTAGGTGTACCAGAAATAAGGCATTGGAGCGCATGTTATGGGTGACACTTTTTGGTATCAGGGCTGCCACTAGGAATTTTGGGGCCCCATACTGGCAAAATTTTCAGGGCCCCCTTGAGACTCCACCCAGGCTCCATCCAGCCCCATGATCCTGCACCATGTGTCTCCATCTTGCCCCATGATCCTGCACCATGTGTCTCCCATCCTGCCCCTTGTCTCCCATTCTGCCCCTTGTCTCTAATCCTGCCCCCTGTGTTTCCATTGTGCCCCCATATGTCTCCAATCTGCCGCTTGTCTCCCATTCTGCCCCTTGTCTCCATTTTGTCCCGTGTCTCCAATCCTGCCCGTCTCCATTCTGTCCGTGTCTCCAATCCTGCCCCCATGTCTCCATTCTGCACCTGTCTGTCTCCAATATGCCGCTTGTCTCCATTCTGCTCGTGTGTCCCAACCTACCGCTTGTCTCCAATCTGCCCTTGTGTGTCTACAATCTGCCCCTTGTCTCCATTCTGCCCCGTGTCTCCATTCTGCCCCCGTGTTTCCAATCCTACCCCCGTGTCTCCATTCTGCCCGTGTGTCTCCAATCTGCCCCTGTGTGTCTCCAGTCTGCCCCTTGTCTCCAATATGCCCCTTGTCTCCCATCCTGCCCCATGTCTCCATTCTGCCGCCGTGTCTCCATTCTACCCCCGTGTCTCCATTCTGCCCCTGTGTGTCTTCAATCTGCCCCTTGTATCCCATCCTGCCCCCATGTCTCTATTCTGCCCACGTGTCTCCATTCTGCCTCTGCCATTCTGCCTCGTGTCTCCATTCTGCCCCTGTGTGTCTCCAATCTGCCCCTGTGTGTCTTCAATCTGCACATTGTCTCCCATCCTGCCCCGTGTCTCCATTCTGCCCGTGTGTCTCCATTCTGCCCATGTGTCCCCATTCTGCCCCTGTGTTTCCATTCTGCCCCTGTGTGTCTCCAATCTGCCCCTGTGTGTCTTCAATCAGCACAGTCTCCCATCCTGCCCCCGTATCTCCATTCTGCCCCCGTGTCTCCATTCTGCCCGTGTGTCTCCATTCTGCCCCGTGTCTCCATTCTGCCCCTGTATGTCTCCAATCTGCCCCTTGTCTCCATTCTGCCCCGTCTCCAATCCTGCCATTGTCTCCATTCTGCCCTTGTCTCCATTCTGCCCTCATGTCTCCATTCTGCCCCCCGTGTCTCCAATCTGCTCCTTGTCTCCCATTCTGCCCCGTGTCTCCATTTTGCCCCTGGTCTATGTGTCCATGGTCTATGTGTCTCCATCCTGCCGGGGAAACATATTGCCGCTTTCAATAATAAAATTTAAAAAAAACTTTCTTCCTACCTGGCCGTGCTCCTGCGGCGATGATTGTATCATACCAGAGAACACGAGCTGCACACAACCAGGACAGCTGCTGTGTGAGCTGAAGGACCTGTGGTGACGTCATCATCATATGATCAGATGGCGAAGCTGATAAATGGTGGCCTGTGATAATGACATCACCACAGGTCCTTCAGCTCTTCCACTTCATGTAGCTCTCTGATGTCGGCCGCTGTGATGGCTGTGCTTATGTGTGCGCCGCAGGCCCGGCCGCAACGCACACAGCACTTGGGGCCTGATGACGCACAGCACTTGGGGCCCAATGACTAGAAGCACAGGAGCGGGGCCCCTGACCTGCGGGCCCCATTCTGTACTGCTGCTCACCATGCCCCACACAGCTGTAAGGGCAGCAATGCCCTGATGGTGGCTCTGTTGGTATATCTGCAAAGTAGCATAGTTTTATGACCCGGTAATGTCGCCAGCGGTTGGGTGGATGAAGATTATTGAAGTATGCTTAATTGATGGGGGTAATTTAAGTACACCCTCGAACTGCCGGTGTATGTCATCATCCATCATGGCATCTGTATCTCTGTAACCTCCTGATGAACAGTGCTATTGATGAGGAAATGTGTCGGGGTTAGTGTTGAGCATTCCGATACCGCAAGTATCGGGTATCGGCCGATATTAGCGGTATCGGAATTCCGATACTTAATTCCGATACTTTTTTCATATCGGATTCCGGGATCGGAATCGGAATAGGAAGTTCCCATCATGCTATGAGCCTGCTTGCTTTGATTAAGCCAATGGGAATCCTCCGAAGTGTGGGCACATCCTGTTAGGCATGTAGGCATGTTAACTATTGGCATGGCTGTGATTGGCTGCCGAAATGATGTCATGATGCACTATAAAAGCCACCGCAGCCGCCATTTCTGGTCACTCTGCTGTGAATTCAGTTAGGGACAGGCTGCTGTAGAAGACTGTGAGGGACAGTTAGAAATAGCGATTCCACCAAACATCTAGTGCTTTACCCAGGCTACATAAACCACCACTGTAGCGTTCTTTGCCCTAGCAGCAGTGTTCACAGCTGTCTGCAAGGGCTGTGTGAGTGCAGCTCACGCTGTGGAGTGGGTCCTGCAGCCACGTCAGGCTGTAGGCCACCCAGTGTGATCACTGCTGCCTCATACATCTTTTATTTTTTGAGCTGCATTTTTTAAATAATTTCAATCTAGTGTGCTTCCATCCGTATCCATATACGTTGGTTGCAAACACTAGTAGTAGACAGCGGAGCCTTTCTGCAGCCTTTCAGTGCTAGTGTCCACTTTGCTGCACTGTTCACGGCTGTCTGAGAGGTCTCTGACTGTGTGTGAGTGCAGCTCACGCTGAGTAGTGTGTCCTGCAGCTACGTCTGGCTGTAGGACGCTCAGCGTGCGTCACTGCCTCACACATATTTTTATTTGAGTGCAGCTCATTTTTTCTTCTATTAGTGTGCATCCATCCGTCTCCATCTACGGTGGTTGCAAACACTATATAGGAGTACACAGCGGAGCCTTTCTGCAGCCTGTCAGTGCCAGTGCCCACTTAGCTGCACTGTTGACGGCTGTCTGAGAGGTCTCTGACTGTGTGTGAGTGCAGCTCACGCTGAGTAGAGTGTCCTGCAGCTACGTCTGGTTGTAGGACGCTCAACGTGCGTCACTGCCTCACACATATTTGTCTTTGAGTGCAGCTCATTTTTTCTTCTCCTATTAGTGTGCATCCATCCGTATCCATCAACATTGGTTGGTTGCAAACACTATATAGGAGTAGATAGAGGAGCCTTTTTTTCTGGCTTGTGCCCTGCCGGCGCAGCCAGATTAGTATTACCCAATTTTTTGGGAGCCTCATCTTTTGCATTGTAGGTTACCTGCCTGCATTGTAATAGCTCCAAAAAGTTGGTGATACTATCAGTTTCAATTCTTTGTTCTCATACTTTGAGTTTGTTTCAAACAAAGAAACCACATAAAAAGTTCACCAAACACTACATTTTGAACTTGTGTAGGCCACATCAGCTCCTATTAAAGTCTAGTCCACACACACACACTTCATAAAATTAGTGTTTCTTGTACCTGTAACCAGCTGTTCAGGAATAAGCACACTAAGGCCCCCCTTTGTACTTTTTTGCCTATCTTAAGCAGTCTTGCAAGATGAAGAAGGCAGGGAGTAAGGCGCGGGGGCGTGGGTGTGGGCGTGGAGTTTCAGCAGGGAGAGGACGTGGGGATTCTGCAGGGAGAGGACGTGGGGATTCTACAGGTAGAGGACGTGGGGATTCTGGGCCTGCTGCGGGCACCAGTGGATCAGCATCCCCCAGTTTTAGCAGGCAACAGTCCTTTATGCGCAGCTTTGTAGGACCTCAACGTACCCCACTGCTGCGGGAGGAACAAATTGAAGCCGTTGTCGGATGGATGGCAGCTAACGCATCGACTTCAATTACTTCCGCATCCTCTCAGGGTCAGAGCACCGAAGAGCAACCATCTGTCTCTTCACCACCTGCCAAAGTGCCCAGGCAGTCAGAGAGACATGGACAGGAGCCATCACAGTCTCTACTTCTGTTCTCGGAATCTGTTGGCTTGGAAAGAGGGGGCCAGCCAAGCAGCATTCCTGAATGTGAAGAAGAGGGAGTATGCAGTGATGCGCAACTTCTTTGTCCCTCTGAATCTGAAGAGGCGAGTGGGCCAGTGCCTATGGTCAGCACACCTCAGTACGCATCAGATGATGACGAGACTCAGTTGCCACTTTCTGGTGCGTACGGTGCTGGCGAGACAACCCCGGAGAAGCAGCTGTTTGAAGAGGGGAGGGAAGATGATGAGGTCCTTGACCCATCATGGCGTGAGCAACAGGAAGGTGGTGGTAGCAGCTCTGAGGAAGAGATTCCCCTACCGGCCAAAACAGGAGGCAGAGGGAGGGGGAAGACTTGGTTGCCTGTACCCTCCACTTCGGCACCCGTTAGGAGCATTCCTCCTTCCAAAGGCAAACCGGGCGCTCACAAGAGTTGCAGTGCGTGGTCCTTTTTTGACACAGTTGCAGATGACATTTGCTTTGTCAAATGCAAGCTGTGTCATCAGAGAGTCAAAAGAGGGAGAAATGTCAGCAACCTCAATACCACAAATATGTGGAAACATGTGCGCACCAAGCATGAGTTGGAGTTGCAGAGACACCCTGAAGACGTAGGCCAACGTACAGCACCACCTACCACCTCTTCAGTTCGTGTTGGGCCCTCTTCCTCCAGCTCACACACTGCTGGTTCGGCTTCCTCACAGGATCGCCAAGGAAGAACCTCTGCCACTGTTGTCCGGAGACCCTGTCAGATTCCACCCATAACAGCACGTTCCCATCCATCACAGCCATCGGTAGCACAGGCATGGGATAAAAGGCGCCCTTACTCGGCAAACCATCCCCGAGCACAGTCTCTGAATGCTGGCATTGCCAAACTTCTGGCAGTTGAAATGCTGTCATTCAGGCTGGTGGACACTGACACCTTCCGGGACTTAATGGCATTGGCAGTCCCCCAATACAACGTGCCCAGCCGCTTTTATTTCAGCAGGCGAGCCGTCCCTGCCCTGCAGAAACATGTTGAGGGCAAAATAAAACATGCGCTACTAAACGCCGTTAGTAGCAAGGTCCACCTGACCACCGATGCGTGGACCAGTAACCATGGACAGGGACGATACCTTTCCTTCACTGCCCACTGGGTCAATGTTGTGGAGCCGGGTACGGATCTGGAGAGTGGCGCTGTACGTGTTCTTCCAACGCCACGGATTGCAGGACTCCAGTCTGTACACATAGACTCCTCCTCCTACTCAAGTTCCTCAGAAACAGCAGAGCAGGAGCCTGTTACGACCGATATGAGCACAGCCGTGGCCAAACGTCAACAGGCTGTACTCAAATTAATTTCTTTGGGGAATCGAAGCCACACAGCGCAGGAGCTCTGGAATGCTATCAAGCTGGAGAGCGATGTGTGGTTTGGGCCAGCGAATCTCCAGCCGGGCTTGGTAGTGTGTGACAATGGCCGAAATCTGGTGGCAGCTCTTGGCCTAGGCAACCTCACACACATCCCATGTCTGGCACATGTTCTTAACTTGGTCGTGCAGAGCTTTCTGAGGGACTATCCGGATCTTGATGCACTGTTACACAAGGTCCGCATAGAGTGCGCTCACTTGCGACGTTCCAGCACGGCAAGATCGCGCCTCGCTGCTCTGCAGCGACGATTTGGCCTTCCGGAACATCGCATCATATGTGACCTACCCACCCGGTGGAATTCAACGTTACATATGTTGGAGCGGTTGTGTGAGCAGCAGGCAGCAGTCATGGAGTACCAGCTGCATCAGGCGCAAACAAGTCGCACTGTGCGCCGTTCACACTTCAGCACCATTGAGTGGGCCTCTATGAAGGACATCTGCCTCGTTTTGCGTGCCTTCGATGAATCCACGTGGATGGCGAGTGCAGATGATGCACTAGTCAGCATGACTGTCCCCCTTATCTGCCTGCTTCAACAAACACTGCAAGCACTAAGGGATGAGGTTTCAGAAGAGGTGGAGGATGAGGAGTCCCAAATGCCATCTGCTTCTGGACAGTCTGCGCTACGTGTTTCCTCACAAAGGCCTAGGCAGGGGACACTTTGTGAGGAGGATGAGGAGGAGTCGATGGAGGAGGAAGACATCTCTCCAGAGGAGGGAGGTACACAAACCTCTACTCAGTATGTACAGCGAGGGTGGGGTGATGCAGAGCAGGTCGAGGTCACGCCTCAAACAGGGGACAGCGGTTCTTTGGCAGTTGGGAGTCTGCAGCACATGGTTGATTTCATGCTGCAGTGCCTGAGAAACGACCGCCGCATCGCCCACATTCTCGTCTCGGCTGATTATTGGGTGTACACCCTCCTAGATCCTCGCTACCGGGACAGCGTACAAAGGCTCATACCAACGTTGAACCGGGAGCGTAAAATGCGGGAGTACGAAGAGTCACTGGTGCAGTCAATAATGTTTTCCATTCCACCCGACAGCATTGTTGCTAGTGCTTTACAAAGCAGCTCTGTGCGTCGAGGCAGTGGAGGAAACTCTGCACAAAGAGGGAGCAGAGGCAGTGCCGCAGCACAAGGCAAGACCACTATGGCCCAAATGTGGCAAAGTTTTGTGTGTCCACCACAATTGTCTACACCATCAGCGACGCCTCGAGTCAGCAGGAGGCAACGCTTCCGTCAGATGGTGTCAGACTACATGTCTTGCCCTGTCGCTGTACTCCCAGATGGCTCTTCCCCCTTCAAGTTTTGGGTCTCTAAGCTGGATACATGGCCAGAGCTTAGCCAGTATGCATTGGAGGTGCTGGCTTGCCCTGCTGCCAGTGTATTATCGGAATGTGTCTTTAGTGCCGCAGGTGGTGTACTAACAGACCGTCGCACGCGACTATCTTCCGATAATGTTGACCGGCTGACTTTTCTGAAAATGAACAAGGCCTGGATCTCCAAAGACTTTGCCATTCCTCTTACAGACTAAATTAGTGGTTGGCAACTGTATCCAGGTCTGCTGGTGTGTTCATTTTTCTACCACCTGAACTATAATCCCTGTGCTTCAACACAGCCAGTTGTCGCTCAGATGTGTCGTCTGCACAGAGAAACACACTAGCTCCTGTGTTACTGGGGTTCAGTAATGCCAGCTGATCCCCTGCTGTGTGGACGGCAGAGTCACCAGCTCCATCAACATTCAAACCACTACTGATTTTTAACCGTGCCCAACTTAGGTCTCTGGCTCCACTGTCTCTACTATTTCCCCTGACCTCCAACCCCGCCATCTACATCTCTGAAGTGGCGTCAGCACAATCTACACTTGTTCCTGTGTTCCTGTGGCTCAGTCCCATCAGTTTATCCCCTGATGTGTGTCCGGCAAGGTCTCCTGCTCTGTCCACATTCCCATAACCAGTAGTGGGAATGAGGACAGAGCTGGCGAACTTGCCGGACAAACATCAGGGGATCAACTGATGGGACTGAGCACCAGTAACACAGGAACAAGTGTAGATTGTGCTGACGCCACTTCAGAGATGTAGCTGGCGGGGTTGGAGGCCAGGGTAAATAGTAGAGACAGTGGAGCCAGAGGCCTAAGTGGAGCATGGTTAGAATCAGTAGTAGTCCACAACCTCCATAAAAACCGATGCCCATTGGCCTCTGCATGCGGCATGCGTAATCCTGGGCTCCAACAGTGTCAGTTGGTGTTCAGAAGTGTCGTCTCCACAGAGCCAAACACATTCGTTCAAGTGTTAGTGGGGTTCAGCACTGTCAGCTGTTCCCCTGCTGTGGAGATGGCAAGTCTCCTGCTGCATTCACCTGCCAAAATCCAGTAGGCCCCAGCCTGCTCCTCGCCTAATCCTGGGCTCCAACAGCGTCAGTTGGTGTTCAGAAGTGTCGTCTCCACAGAGCCAAACACATTCGTTCAAGTGTTAGTGGGGTTCAGCACTGTCAGCTGATCCCCTGCTGTGGAGATGGCAAGTCTCCTGCTGCATTCACCTGCCAAAATCCAGTAGGCCCCAGCCTGCTCCTCGCCTAATCCTGGGCTCCAACAGCGTCAGTTGGTGTTCAGAAGTGTCGTCTCCACAGAGCCAAACACATTCGTTCAAGTGTTAGTGGGGTTCAGCACTGTCAGCTGTTCCCCTGCTGTGGAGATGGCAAGTCTCCTGCTGCCTTCACCTGCCAAAATCCAGTAGGCCCCAGCCTGCTCCTCGCCTAATCCTGGGCTCCAACAGCGTCAGTTGGTGTTCAGAAGTGTCGTCTCCACAGAGCCAAACACATTCGTTCAAGTGTTAGTGGGGTTCAGCACTGTCAGCTGTTCCCCTGCTGTGGAGATGGCAAGTCTCCTGCTGCCTTCACCTGCCAAAATCCAGTAGGCCCCAGCCTGCTCCTCGCCTAATCCTGGGCTCCAACAGCGTCAGTTGGTGTTCAGAAGTGTCGTCTCCACAGAGCCAAACACATTCGTTCAAGTGTTAGTGGGGTTCAGCACTGTCAGCTGTTCCCCTGCTGTGGAGATGGCAAGTCTCCTGCTGCATTCACCTGCCAAAATCCAGTAGGCCCCAGCCTGCTCCTCGCCTAATCCTGGGCTCCAACAGCGTCAGTTGGTGTTCAGAAGTGTCGTCTCCACAGAGCCAAACACATTCGTTCAAGTGTTAGTGGGGTTCAGCAATGCCAGCTGTTCCCCTGCTGTGGAGATGGCAGTCTCTCCTGCTGTCTCCGCATTACAAAGACAGTAGGCCTCTGCCTACACCCTCCTATTTCCTGGGCTTCAACACAGCCAGTTGTAGCTCGGAAGTGCCGTCTACACGGAAAGAGACACTTGCTCCCGTGTCTCAGTGGGGTTCAGTAACGTCAGCTGATCCCCTGCTTTGTGGATGGCAGTCTCTCCTGCTGTCACCTCATTCAAAATACAGTAGGCCTCTGCCTACACCCTCCTATTTCCTGGGCTTCAACACAGCCAGTTGTAGCTCGGAAGTGCCGTCCACACGGAAAGAGATACTTGCTCCCGTGTCTCAGTGGGGTTCAGTAACGTCAGCTGATCCCCTGCTGTGTGGATGGCAGTCTCTCCTGCTGTCACCTCATTCAAAATACAGTAGGCCTCTGCCTACACCCTCCTATTTCCTGGGCTTCAACATAGCCAGTTGTAGTTCGGAAGTGCCGTCCACACGGAAAGAGACACTTGCTCCCGTGTCTCAGTGGGGTTCAGTAACGTCAGCTGATCCCCTGCTTTGTGGATGGCAGTCTCTCCTGCTGTCACCTCATTCAAAATACAGTAGGCCTCTGCCTACACCCTCCTATTTCCTGGGCTTCAACACAGCCAGTTGTAGCTCGGAAGTGCCGTCCACACGGAAAGAGATACTTGCTCCCGTGTCTCAGTGGGGTTCAGTAACGTCAGCTGATCCCCTGCTGTGTGGATGGCAGTCTCTCCTGCTGTCACCTCATTCAAAATACAGTAGGCCTCTGCCTACACCCTCCTATTTCCTGGGCTTCAACACAGCCAGTTGTAGTTCGGAAGTGCCGTCCACACGGAAAGAGACACTTGCTCCAGTGTCTCAGTGGGGTTCAGTAACGTCAGCTGATCCCCTGCTGTGTGGATGGCAGTCTCTCCTGCTGTCACCTCATTCAAAATACAGTAGGCCTCTGCCTACACCCTCCTATTTCCTGGGCTTCAACACAGCCAGTTGTAGTTCGGAAGTGCCGTCCACACGGAAAGAGACACTTGCTCCCGTGTCTCAGTGGGGTTCAGTAACGTCAGCTGATCCCCTGCTGTGTGGATGGCAGTCTCTCCTGCTGTCACCTCATTCAAAATACAGTAGGCCTCTGCCTACACCCTCCTATTTCCTGGGCTTCAACACAGACAGTTGTAGTTCGGAAGTGCCGTCCACACGGAAAGAGACACTTGCTCCCGTGTCTCAGTGGGGTTCAGTAACGTCAGCTGATCCCCTGCTTTGTGGATGGCAGTCTCTCCTGCTGTCACCTCTTTCAAAATACAGTAGGCCTCTGCCTACACCCTCCTATTTCCTGGGCTTCAACACAGCCAGTTGTAGTTCGGAAGTGCCGTCCACACGGAAAGAGACACTTGCTCCCGTGTCTCAGTGGGGTTCAGTAACGTCAGCTGATCCCCTGCTGTGTGGATGGCAGTCTCTCCTGCTGTCACCTCTTTCAAAATACAGTAGGCCTCTGCCTACACCCTCCTATTTCCTGGGCTTCAACACAGCCAGTTGTAGTTCGGAAGTGCCGTCCACACGGAAAGAGACACTTGCTCCCGTGTCTCAGTGGGGTTCAGTAACGTCAGCTGATCCCCTGCTGTGTGGATGGCAGTCTCTCCTGCTGTCACCTCATTCAAAATACAGTAGGCCTCTGCCTACACCCTCCTATTTCCTGGGCTTCAACACAGCCAGTTGTAGTTCGGAAGTGCCGTCCACACGGAAAGAGACACTTGCTCCCGTGTCTCAGTGGGGTTCAGTAACGTCAGCTGATCCCCTGCTTTGTGGATGGCAGTCTCTCCTGCTGTCACCTCATTCAAAATACAGTAGGCCTCTGCCTACACCCTCCTATTTCCTGGGCTTCAACACAGCCAGTTGTAGTTCGGAAGTGCCGTCCACACGGAAAGAGACACTTGCTCCCGTGTCTCAGTGGGGTTCAGTAACGTCAGCTGATCCCCTGCTTTGTGGATGGCAGTCTCTCCTGCTGTCACCTCATTCAAAATACAGTAGGCCTCTGCCTACACCCTCCTATTTCCTGGGCTTCAACACAGCCAGTTGTATTTCGGAAGTGCCGTCCACACGGAAAGAGACACTTGCTCCCGTGTCTCAGTGGGGTTCAGTAACGTCAGCTGATCCCCTGCTGTGTAGATGGCAAAGTCTCCTGCTGCCTACACAGTCATACCACTACTGATTTTTAACCGTGTTCCAATTAGGCCTGTGGCTCCACTGTCTCTCGTATTTCCCCTGTCCTCCAACCCCGCCAGTTACAGCTCCGAAGTGGCGTCTGCACAATCCACACTTGTTCCTGTGTTACAGGTGTTCAGTCCGGTCAGTTAATCCCCTGATGTGTGTCCGGCAATGTCGCCTGCTCTGTCCACATTCCCATTATGGGAATGTGGACAGAGCAGGCGACATTGCCGGACACACATCAGGGGATTAACTGACCGGACTGAACACCTGTAACACAGGAACAAGTGTGGATTGTGCAGACGCCACTTCGGAGCTGTAACTGGCGGGGTTGGAGGACAGGGGAAATACGAAAATCAGTGAAGCCACAGGCCTAAGTGGAGCTTGGTTCAAATTAGTAGTCTACAACCGATCTTAAAATTTCTTCAATGCAGCCTCAGCCTGCTCCGTGCTTGTCCCTGGGCTTCAACACAGCCAGTTGTTGCTCGGAAGTGCCGTCTTCACAGAGTAAAACACTAGCTCCTGTGTTTGTGGGGTTCAGTAACGTCAGCTGTTCCCCTGCTGTTTTGATGGCAATCTGTCCTGCTGCCTCCCAATTGACAGCACATCAGGCCTCAGCCTGCTAAGTGCTTGTCCTGGGCTCCAACATCGCCAGTTGCTGCTCATAACTGACTTTGGCACGGGTACTCCCTCCTGCCCAGCTTGGTTCCAGCCCTGCCTGCTGTTTCCGGGAAGTGTCAATGTCAGTTTGCCACCCCAAGTTGCCATGTCGTGTTGCGGTTGGGTTAGCCGAGGCTAGGGTGCCAGCAGTTTAGGTGCTTCCTATGTGGACTGCGGGTTCTGGTAAGAAAGGCTTGTTCCATAGTGCCAGTAGGACAAGCACCCCCTGTAGGACTGTGTGATTCGGTAACTGCGGCCAGCTTGCGGCATGCCAACTTTGCTTTTCAGGGGTAACTTCTGATACCCCTCCGTGTTCCAGCACCGTCAGCTGGTTCTCGTCAGAGCCTTTGGCCTAGGTGCCTCCATCTCGGTATCCGAGTTCCGGCAACGTCTGCTGGTCCTTGGTAGTGCTTTGTAGCACAGGTACCTCCTGCTTAGTAACCGGGTTCCAGCACCGTCAGCTGGTCCTCGGTTGTGCCATTGGCTCTTATTCCTTCTGCTGCCCCTCTGGGTGCCAGCACTGTCAGCTGGTCCTCGCTATTTCCATTTGCTCTTGCAGCTTATGCTACCCCTCCGGGTTCCTGCACCGTCAGCTGGTTCTCGGCAGAGCCTTTGGCCTAGGTGCCTCCATCTCGGTATCCGAGTTCCGGCAACGTCTGCTGGTCCTTGGTAGTGCTTTGTAGCACAGGTACCTCCTGCTTAGTAACCGGGTTCCAGCACCGTCAGCTGGTCCTTGGTTGTGCCATTGGCTCTTATTCCTTCTGCTGCCCCTCCGGGTGCCAGCACTGTCAGCTGGTCCTCGCTATTTCCATTTGCTCTTGTAGCTTATGCTACCCCTCCGGGTTCCAGCACCGTCAGCTGGTTCTCGTCAGAGCCTTTGGCCTAGGTGCCTCCATCTCGGTATCCGAGTTCCGGCAACGTCTGCTGGTCCTTGGTAGTGCTTTGTAGCACAGGTACCTCCTGCTTAGTAACCGGGTTCCAGCACCGTCAGCTGGTCCTCGGTAGTGCCATTGGCTCTTGTTCCTTCTGCTGCCCCTCCCGGTGCCAGTACCGTCAGCTGGTTCAAGAGGACAAAGAACAGGAAGACAACCACCAAGATGCAGAACAACAAGAGAGAGAAGACCAAGAAGCATAAAAAAAACAAAGCAGAAGAACATTAAGCATAAGACTAATACTCTGAGCAAATGATATTATCTTATTTATAAGCAGAAGAAGACTAAGCAGTGTATGGGGGTGAGTCCGTTCCTCCTCGTGGTGCCCCTGGAAAAGGCCTGCTGCTGCAGGCCAAACTGAACGTGGACAAATCCTGTTGTAAATCTTTTGTGACAGGCAGAACGGAAGGTGTAAACTTCTAACTTTTCCAGATAACAACTACAGGAATGCCTGAAACAAACAAGAATATGATGAAGAAGAATAGGAAGAAGATGAAGAAGTTGAATATGTAGAATAATAATTGTTGAATAAGAAGAATATGAAGAATGTAAGAAAAGGAAGAAGAAGAAGAAGAATGTAAAAAAAGGAAGTAGAAGAATTTAAAAAAGGAAGAAGAAGAAGAATGTAAAAAAAGGAATAAGAAGAAGAATGTAAAAAAAGGAAGAAGAAGAATGTAAAAAAAGGAAGTAGAAGAATGTAAAAAAAGGAGGAAGAAGAAGAAGAAGAATGTAAAAAAAGGAATAAGAAGAAGAAGAAGGTAAAAAAAAGGAAGAAGAATAAGAAAGAAGAAGAAAGAAGAAGAAGACATACATGTCTGGCAAAATATAAATGAGGCTAACATAGTCAATATCTTTGTAACTCCTAACATCTTTAAAAAAAAAGTTTAATTCCTGCTATTCCATTTGATTGGGCTAAACCTCTATGGCTTTAATGTCTCCTCCACCTCCCACAATACATTCTACATTATTCTTAGTTGTTTTTCTTCATGTAGAATTAACCTACAAGGAAAGAAAGGTTTTTTTTTAATTCCGATATTTTGGCCCCATTGACTTGCATTGGTTCCCGGTATCGGAATCGGCGATACCGATACTTTTTTTTAAGATCGGCCGATCCATTCCGATCCGATATTTTCAAGTATCGGCTGGTATCGCTCAACTCTAGTCGGGGTACATCTGAATCACGATAAGTTATGCTCCAAAAGATCTTGCAGCCTTTGTACAGCAATATGACACTGGTTTAAGTTCATTTTCTATATTTTGGGACTTTAATCATGACTGCAGTTGCCATTGTGGGGTACATATGTTCCCTTGACTTAGAATGAAATACTGAGTCCATCTTATGAGGTCATTACTGTGGGCTTGTATCAGATAATAATTTTTTATAACGGATGATGAGATGGAGCATTAATCATGGTTCATGATGTTTGATATTTGAAGTATTTATATGTTTATCAGATACCCTTTGGTAAATCATCTTTAGTTCCAAGACTCTCATCAACTCTGCCCTTTAATATATTGTTTTCTCAGCTTTGTGGTAGGGAGTAATAGGGCAGTAAGGGATAGTCTACGTTGACTAGGGGCACCAAAAAATCGTTCTTTGGGGTGCCAACCTCCAAAGTCAAGTAGGGGCAATCATATGCCTACTATAGGGTATCTGTTAGGCTAGTCTATTTTGGGTATATTCTCGGCATATACCTTTTTTCACTGGGTTGGTGTATTTTAAATTGAATCATTAAAGGATTTTTAAGGAGAATACATGTGCACATACAGATCTCATTTTGTACCCAACTGCGCACAAGTGCAATGTCGGGACACTCATTCTGGACCTTTGCCCAATCTAAGGGCGTTTTAGCCAGGACACAGGGCATCCCAGAGGCCACCCCACTTGAGTGTACTACACTTCTGAAGATAGGTATCTGCCCCAAGGCCGTAGTTTCAGTGTCCTCAAGTTGGTCATCAATATCTTCCCCCGAGGACCCAAGGGGTACCCTTGACAATGCATCTACATTTCCATTTTCTCAGCCAGAGCGGAATTTAATGCTATGATTGAACTTAGCAAGGCAGGCAACCCACTGCTGCTCAAATGCTCCCAGCTTTGAATTCTCTAAGTGAGCCAGCGGGTTGTTATCCATCATGACTAGCACCTCAGGTCCTGCTAGATACTCGGCAAAGCATTCTGTCTCTTAAAGACCTGCTGCCATAGGCAATCACTCGCTCTCGGCCATCCTGCACCTGTGTTAGTACCGCCCCCAATCCGTGAATACTACCGTCTGTGTACAACAGAAAAGGGGTGTCAAACCAGGCATACGCCAACAACGGGGCACTCATTAGGGCGGTTTTCACTTCATCAAACACTAAACAGGTGTTTTTTGTGCTTCCAGAAACATTTAAAACTCATTTTACTGCCATTAAACAGAATCTGTCACCAAGTTTTGGCCACCTAATTTGACAGCAGCATAATGCAGGGGCAGCAACCCTGATTCCAGTGATATGTCACTTACTGGGCTGCTTGCTGTAATTCTTAGAAAATGACTGATTTATCAGCAGGAGATTATCACTAGAGGACTAATACACCGCTGTCATGTGATCTTTCTCCTTAGGCTGGGGTCACACTAACCAACGAGAAATACGGTCCGTATTTTACATGCGTAATACGGATGAATGACCCCTAAACAGTGCTCCGTATGTCATCCATAATCTAGGTGTGGTCGCGTATTTAGCGCATGTAAGCATCCGTATGTAATCTGTATGGCATCCGTATTGCGAGATTTTCTCTCCACCTTGCAAAATGGACATTTAACGGTTTTGAGTCCTGCAAATTATTTAAATAATCAGCCTACACCTTATTATTGGCTCAGTAACAGGTGCCTGCCTCCAATCTGTCCATTTTTGACCTTGCCTTGTCTTGGTGTGTTGTGTTTGTTTGGCCAACATGACAGGCACACTTAGTTTCATCCCTACTGAGCAGGTTCTCTTCAACTGGTTTTTGTCATGCTACTTTGGGCATCCATACCGTGTGATTGTGGATCCGAGGAGGAGGAGATGAATGTGGGTCCATCCGCTTTTGAGGCAACGCCTTACAAAAGGTCATTTCCACCGGCTCTCTTCTTCTCTGCGGACTCATTCGGAAAAATTCTTCCAATATTGTCGCATGAGCCTGGACACATTTGATCTACTGTTGGAGACAGTGCGCCCTGGGATCATCTTTCAGGACACCAGGATGCGCAAATCTATATTTGCTGAGGAGCTACTTCTACTTACATTACAGTATGTATTCCTCAACCACATTCTCTATGTTCATGATGTCTCGCCCAAAGTATGTATATTTTCTTCTTTGTTTGACATTTGTTGCCCTCATTTTTGGCCAGATATCTTGTACATTTCATACCAGATTATTATGTGTAGTATTAAATATATAGCATATAGGCATTATTATTAGAAAAAGGTTTTTTTTTAATAGATTTAACCCCTTTCCTTCATTGGACGTAATATTCTGTCCATGTGCCCTGGGCCCTAATTACCATGGACAGAATATTACGTCATAGCGATAAGCGGCGCCCACGTGGTGAGCGCCGCTTTTCGCGGCCGGGTGTCAGCTAATTATCATAGCTGACACCCGGCACAATGTGTCAGGGGCGGTCACGGACCGCCCCCGACACGTTAACCCCTTGTACACCGCGATCAAACACGATCGCAGTGTACCGGGGGTTAAAGGGAAGCATCGGCAGGGAGGGGGCTTCCTCAGTGCTTCCCTGAGCCCCCCACGGCAGCGCAATGTGCAGCGCTGCTGCGGGGGCTCCTTTCCTGCAGGTCCCCGGATCCAATATGGCGGCGGGGACCTCTGGGGGCCTACAGGAAGCTGGCTTCCTCACTGCCCGCAGAGCGCAGGCATGAGGAAGCCTGCAGCAGTGCCTGTGACAGATCGCTGATCTGTCACAGCGATCTGTGATGTGACAGATCAGCGATCTGTCACATGACAGTTATGTCTCCCCATTGTAATAAAGTAAAAAAAAAAAAAGTGTAAAAATAATTTTAAAAAAATCGCTAAATAAATTAAAAAAAAAAAATATTCCCCAATAAATTCATTTTTTGGAAATAATAAAAAAACAATAAAAGTACAAATATTTGGTATCGCCGTGTCCATAACGACCCGCCGTATAAAACTCCCATTAGTTAACCCCTTAAGCGAACCCCTTGAAAAATAAAAATAAAAAACGAAGCAAAAAATAATGATTTACTATCATACCGCCGAACAAAAAGTGCAATAATGCGCGATCAAAAAGACGCATATAAATATCCATGGTACCGCTGAAAACGTCATCTTGTCCCGCAAAAAACAAGCCATCATACAGCATCATCAGCAAAAAAATAAAAAAGTTATAGCTTGCAGAATAAAGCGATGCAAAAATAATTATTTTTTATATAAAATTGTTTTCATTGCATAAAAGCGCCAAAACATAAACGACATAAACGAGGTATCACTGTAACCGTACTGACCCGAAAAAGAAAACCGCTTTATTAATTTTATAGCACGCGGAACGGCGTAAACGCACCACCCAAAAGAAATTCATGAAACGCTGGATTTTGTAAATTCTGCGTCCCAAAAAACAAAATAAAAAGCGATCAAAAAATGTCACGTGCCCGAAAATGGTACCAATAAAAACGTCAACTCGTCCTGCAAAAAATAAGACCTCACATGACTCGGTGGGTCAAAATATGGAAAAATTATAGCTCTCAGTATGTGGTGATGCAAAAACTATTTTTACAATAAAAAGCGTCTTTTAACGTGTGACAGCTGCCAAATATAAATACTGCCATAAATAGTAAATCAAACCCCCCGTTATCCCCCCTTAGTTGGGGAAAAATAATAAAATTTAAAAAATGTATTTATTTCCATTTTCCCGTTAGGGCTAGGGTTAGGGCTAGGGTTAGGGCTAGGGTTAGGATTAGGGCTAGGGTTAGGGTTAGGGCTGTGTTGGGGTTAGGGTTGGAGTTAGAATTGGGGGTTTCCACTATTTGCGCACATCAGGTGCTCTCCAAAGGCAACATGGCGTCTGATCTCAATTCCAGCCAATTCTGCGTTGAAAAAGTCAAATGGTGCTCCTTCCCTTCCAAGCTCTGCCATGCACCCAAACAGTGTTTTACCCCCTCATATGGGGTATCAGCCTACTCAGGACAATTTGCAAAACAACTTTTGGGGTCCTATTTCTCCTGTTGCCCTTTGGAAAATAAAAAATTGGGGGCAAAAATATTTTTTATTTTCACGCCTGGGCGTTATAAACTTCTGTGAAGCACTTGGGGGTTAAAAGTTCTCATCACACATCTAGATAAGTTCCTTGGGGGGGTCTAGTTTCCAAAATGGTGTCATTTGTGGGGGGATTCCACTGTTTTGGTACATCAGGGGCTTTCCAAATGCGACATGGTGTCCGATCTCAATTCCAGCCAAAAAAGTCAAATGGCGCTGCTTCCCTTCCGAGCTCTGCCATGCACCCAAATAGTCATTTACACCCACACATAGGGTATCAGCGTACTCAGGACAAATTGCACAATAACTTTTGGGGTCCTGTTACCCTTGGGAAAATAAAAATTGGGGGTGAAAAGATCATTTTGTGGAAAAAATATGATTTTTTAATTGTACCGCGCAGTACGTTATAAAATTCTGTGAAGTCCTTGGGGGTTCAAAGTTCTCACCACACATCTAGATAAGTTCCTTGAGGGGGTCTAGTTTCCAAAATGGGGTCACTTGTGGGGGGTTTCCACTGTTTAAGTACATCAGGGGCTCTCCAAACGTGACATAGCGTCCGATCTGAATTCCAGCCAATTTTGCATTGTAAAAGTCAAATGGCGCTCCTTCCCTTCTGAGCTCTGCCATGAGCCGAAACAGTGGTTCCCCCCCACATATCAGGTATCAGCGTACTCAGGACAAATTGCACAATAATTTTTGCAGTCCAATTTCTCCTGTTACCCTTGGTAAAATAAAAAAAATTGAACCTGAAGTATTTTTTTTGTGAAAAAAAAGTTAAATGTTCATTTTTTTTTTAAATATTCAAAAAATTCCTGTGAAGCAACTGAAGGGTTAATAAACTCCTTGAATGTGGTTTTGAGCACCTTATGGGGTGCCGTTTTTAGAATGGTGTCACTTTTGGGTATTTTCTATCATATAGACCCTTCAAAGTGTCTTCAAATGTGATGTGGTCCGTAAAAATAAAATGGTGTTGCAAAAATGAGAAATTGCTGGTCAACTTTTAACCCTTATAACTTCCTAACAAAAAAAAATTTGGTTCCAAAATTGTACTTATGTAAAGTAAACATGTGGGAAATGTTACTTATTAAGTTTTTTGTGTGCCTTATCTCTGTGATATAAGGGCATAAAAATTCAAAGTTGGAAAATTGCGAAATTTTAAAAATTTTCGCCAAATTTCCGTTTTTTTCACAAATAAACGCAAGTTATGTGAATGAAATTTTACCACTAACATGAAGTACAATATGTCACGAGAAAACATTGTCAGAATCACCGGGATCCATGGAAGCGTTCCAGAGTTATGGCCTCATAAAAGGACAGTGGTCAGAATTGTAAAAATTGGCCCGGGAGTTAACGTGCAAACCACCCTTGGTAGTGAAGGGGTTAAAGTGATACTGTGTTCTATTGATATAGTTCTTATTTATCAGTTATTTTCATACCTTTTTTTCACCTTTTGTTGTTAAACAGGTTCCTGCCCACTGACCTGTCTTATGTCGCACTCCATCATGAGTTTCTCATTGGAAGATCTCCCATTTCGGGCATAGTGAGGTCTACATGTATTGAAATATGGTCAAGACTCCATCAAGTTGTCATGCCCGAGCCCAGGATGGAAGACTGGTTGAGGATCTCAAGGGCCTTTGAGGAGCAATGCCAGTTTCCAAATTGTATTGGGGCCCTGGATGGGAAACATATCCGGGTGCGTAAGCCGCCCAACTCAGGCTCACAATTCTTCAATTGTAAGCAATACTTTTCTGTTGTTTTGTTGGCTCTGGCCGACACTGAATACAAGTTTATTATTGTGGACATTGGGGCCTAAGGAAGGACGGGAGACTCTAGAGTCTTCAATACTTCCATTATGGGTCGGCGGCTACGCACCAACCGATTGGATGTACCCCCACCACGGCAGCTACCAGGCTCAAATCAACAATCTGTCCCTTATGTCCGTGTGGCCGATGAGGCCTTTGAATTAACGCACCATGTAATGAGGCCATATCCCCGGCGCAACTTGGACCATCGGCGCAGGATATTTAACTTGCATCTATCACTTGCCCGGTGACTGGTGGAGTGTGCCTTTGGTATTTTTTGTGCCAAATGGCGTGTTCTCCAGTCAGCCATTCAGCTGAGTGAACAAAATGTCAATGAGGTAATCAAAGCATGTGTGGTCCTACATAATTTCACCAGGATTCATGATTGCACTGCCTCTGATGGTGTGGTGCGTGTGACGGACAATGTGCAGTGCGAGAGCACATGTCAACCCTACCCGTCGTCCACTCTCTGGTCTCAAAGTGCGTGATATTTACACATATTATTTTGTGTCACCTGTTTCTATGTTGTAATTTTTTCTTTTTTGCCTTTGTGAAAATATATATATCACAACCCCTTATGTCTTTCTCTGTTTCTAAATCACTGTGTAAGCATATGGCAGCATGTCGTGATGTAAGTGCATCATTGAAAAACACACCAACAATTGAAATTTTCAAATGTTTATGCAGGCTTTTTTTAAAGCCTTGTGAAACCATATTCTAGCCATATGGTAGTTAGCAAAATGGCCATAATTGGCCTTCGAACAGAAAGAAATGTAGAAATGGTACATTACAGCATTAACAACAAAAAAACAAACAAAATTATAAATTGTGGTATGTAGGGGGGAGAATGCGGCAGCCCAGCCTATGTTACCTGCTGGCTAATTTGCCCAACTTGTCCCTTGGCCTGTGTGGGGGCATACTCTTGCCCATGATGGAGGTAGTGGGCCAGCTCAAGGGACTGAGGTGGATACTGGGCACTAAGATATTGGAGATGACTCTCCTGTTGGGGCTGGTAGGGCCGCGAGTCTAAACCACCAAAATGGCCATGTCATCCCCAACCAGATTGGAACCAGCCTCCAACACTGGCTGGGAACAAGTGGCCATATTGGTGTGCTGGGTTATACCCTGACATTTGGGGATGATGTTACCAATATTGGGTAGGGGGGAAGGGGGTGAGGTGTAGGCCCACGTGTAGGAGGATCCTCAGATCCTGATTGAGCAAACACTTGGGGCTGGGGGTTAAGACGCATGAGATTCCTGGGTGACAGCTGCCACCTCTCCAGAAACTCAAACACCTCATAAGAGGTATTGGGGTGTGTGCTTGCATCTATTAGGATCCGAATGGATCCTCGCAAACATAGCCACACCTCAAAGGGAAGGGAACGAAGATAACGGGCAAAGCTGCATGAGTACGCCTCCTACCCATCATCATTGGCAACTCTGGAGAGATAATTTAGGACCCCTGTGTCCACATTGGTCCTGGTATCAGTGGCAGGGACATGGCGCCTTCGTCTACCTCACCAGGATGGCACAGCAGGCTGGGGGGAGCCCTCTAGGTGAATAGTTGGGCTGCTGCTGTTGCCCTGTTCATCCTGGATGTCAGGTGGTGCTGCAGCTGAAGGTCCTTGGATTGGCTGTTTCTGGTGGTGGTGTTTCTGGTGGTGGGCCAGGTTCTAGGGCAGGCTCAGGTCGAGCAGTAAAACTCACTTGGGCCTGGCTCTTTGGAGGGCCACAAGATGGGCCAGACACCTCAACCCTTCCACCCACAGGATCAAGGATGGCCTCTGAATCAGACTCTGTCTCCCTTTCAGTGAGGTTAGACTGAGTTCTGTTATTAAATATAAAATGGAGCAAAAGGAAAATTTGGATTGGACCCTATAAAGCATTTGTGTCATGTAGTGTTTTTTGTATACTTACTGTCTGTTAGGCATTGGGTTTCTGTAGCTGTACAGCAGAGATCCCGAGCCTTGCATTCGGCAGTCTCCCATTCCTCTCCGGCTGCAGAGGAGGCTGCTCAGCAGGCTCATCGATCCAGGCGCTCTGCTCAGACCAGCTCTGTAGGTTTAGTTGCTGCTGCTGCCACCTCTGGTACAGCTATAGCAATACATGCTAGCCAGCAGCGAGCTACTCCAGGGACCAAGTCTTCCTTTAGGTCCACTGAGCATGACCTGGGGATGATCTCTCATTGGAGATCGGAGGTCACATGCTCAGGTCCTTCCCCAGCTCGGATTGGACCATGAGGAGGGTCAGGAAGGTCCCGGAAAGATGCGGCTATAAAAGAGGTGCATTGCCGCATGGCCATGCGCTAGTATAGACTCTAATGCTCATGTGTGTATGATGATGGATGTATGTATCTGGTGACTGAAACCCCTACCCTTGTTTGTTTCTGTGGTTATAAGGATTCAGAGTTAGAGTCAGCGCCACTGGGTGGCTGCCCTGACGCCACTGTGCTCCTGCCACGCTGCACACACTAGTGTCTGATGGTGTCTCCCACTGCAGGGCACTGTCATACCACACCAGGTAGCTGTGACCGCCGTGCGCACCTCTAGCGCGTTCCTCCCCATCCTGGGAGGTTAGTGGTGTTCGCAGAAGTGGCACTGTGTGCACTTGGTGCGATAGTATTTAACGTTACCTTTTGTTGGCACCGCAGCTGCGGCGCTGACCCCTGATGGTCTAGAGGAGCTCTAGTCTGGTGTCTTTAGGACAGGGCTCTGTGACCCCTAATTAGTGCTCACTCAACCGGGCTCTGTGAGCATAAACTGGCCACGTTATTTATATTTGGCGGCCGCGCGGCTCTGTGAGGTAACAGATTTCACCTCGGTACACACAGGGTGGAGTTAACCCCGTGTTCCACTATTGTACCGCCATATACGTCTGCCATAACTAAGCAGCAGTTAACACCTATACACGGTTGACCCCGGGCTGCGAACACACCTAAATACCATCTTTATTATTTGGTGCGTTCCGCCAGCCCCTAACATGGCCTGAGATCCATAATTGGAGCAAAGAAAGAGAGGCGGTCGAAATAAACATATTTCCGCTTTGTGGGGGCCACAGAACCACTTCTTGCCCGCTGCTGGTGCTCACGGTGATACTGGTCACGGATGCTGCGCCAGCGTCTCATCACATCTTCGACTGCAATGTGGCATAAAATAATGAAAAATTAAAATGATGTTAAAACAAGTTTTGGAAGTAGTATACTTTAAAAGTCATGTGGCCTAATAGGATGTGAGTTCTAACCAGGGTGGCATATAGCATTGGTGCAACCAGGCCAGATGCACAGGGTCACAGTAGCTCAGGGGGCAAGTAGCAACTCTTAAACTGGTTTGGCTAGGCATTATGAGGAGCTTGGGGACAGGGTAAAATTATCTCAGGGTAAGACAGCGGGTCCAAAAATCATCTACAGGCCACAAGAGGCCAATATCACAAGCACAGGATGGGAGGCCTACTTTGAAAATCATTTTTTGATGGCAGGTAATTTGACATACCTAATTTAGGGGCACTTACTCGTGTGCTGCTACTCCTCACACGGCCAATCACCAAAATCAGGGAACATTTGTCAACATATGCGCCTCCATGCAGCCTCCTTTCTGGCCCGGTCTGCATAATGTGCATCCCGTTGGTCCCATAATTCCGGGCGATCCTGCACAAGAACAATTAGCATCTCCACATTCAGGTTCAGGTAGGGTGCCATGATGCTGTACTCCGTGGAGGCGTACTTCCTGGATGTCTGGAGTGCTTTTTGAGCTAATTAGCATGTCTAAGCTTCCTGATAATTGCTTGGACCATTTCCTGTCACCTGCCAAAGTCGTGCTTATTTCACGCAAGGCACACGTGTGGTCCGTGTGTAATGCGTTTTTTTGCGCACCCATAGACTTGCATTGGCGTATTGCGGGCGGAATATGCTGCGATTGGCACGGACCGTAAAATACGCGCGAGAAATATACGGCTGATGGGAGCTACCCCATAGAGAATCATAGGTCCGTGTGTAATGCGTGTTTTTTACGCCTCTCATTTGTCCGTATTTCTCTCTATTGTGACCCCGGCCTTATTCATTATCGCTGTGTAACCCCGCCCACCACTGATTGGCTGCTTTCTGCCCCTACATCATACTGCTCTCAGTTTCCCTTTAATGCTCAACCAGAACAAATCACCTTCTGGGATAATTTGAGTGTTTTATGTTCATCTGCCTCTTTTAATCCAGGGATAACATTATGTAATCGTGACCGGAGAATATTTACCCCGCTACCTGAAATAACTGCAATTAAAATATGTTTTATTTATGGATCAAGTAGAGGAAACAAAAATTATCTATTACTAAACCCAGGTTGAAAAAAGACCTAGAATCATCAAGTTCAACCTTTGTAATTATGTAAGCCGTACATTAGGAAAATGCTTGAAATGCAATTCTCTATAATATTATATTCTAAGAATTTCACTTATTTGTTTCAGTGTAAAGTGCTAGCTATAAACCCAATCCCTGGATCAAAGAAGTGCAAAACCCTCCTGAAACAATTGCACGTTTAATCTGTATTTCTTATGGTGCCTAAGGAAAGCCATAATGATAGGCGCCTGCTTGGTGACAAACGCAGTTAGTTGCCTCTATAATAAAGTGAATTACCATTTATGAAAGTGTTAATACTTGGGTCCTGCATCAGTAATAGCCCTGTAGTAACCATGACAACTGTTATGAGGTCATAAACACGTGTGATAAAGAAGATTCCATAATAGAAGGTCGCGCTGCCACGATCAGCGCCATTACGGATGCGCCTGAGGACGTTGAGCTTGACCACCCCACGTAATGTGCCGACCTTGGTGAAATTTGGAGGTTCTAGCAGGGAAAGGGGTTATCTGCTTTAGACACCTCCAGGGCATGGGAAGGTAACAGAGGGGGGTCCCTAGCGCACAGGATCCCCTTCTATTACCCTCTACAAAGAGCTGCTCTCCTTTGGGAGTTCATGGAAGCACCTATGACTTTAATGGGTGATAAATTGGGGTGGAGGAAGGGGGAGGCCAAATTTATCCTATTAGGCATTATGGATTATGAACAATCTCAGTAACCAAAAGTAAAAATTTTTGATAGTTGGACCTGGATCTATAAGGAAGAAATGGTTCATCCATTTGGCCAATCAGATCAACTAAATTGGGTCTAGCAACCAATGTGGTGACCGATATCGCAGCCAGATCTCTCCCACATCCGGTTATAACATTTATAGTCTATATTTGTTATGTCATTCTCTGTAAATTTAGTAAAATGTACAAATTGTAAAATTCTGCAGTTACATCTGCTATATCGGCAATAACTCTCTAAGCCCAAGGGAAGGGCAATCCTCCAGCTTTGGTTCCCTAGAGGTTTCCACCACAGGGGGTTTTTCCTCTCCTGAGTGCTGGAGGGTGACTCTTCGTGAGTCGGGGGTTGTGCCATTTTTGGTATCATGAATTTAAATAAATTTGAGAACATTTGACACCTAATTACAATGCTTTGTGTATTTATTTAGTGTGCGTATGTCAGATTCACTTTGTTTGGGAGTTGGGGTCTATCACGTCACTGTGTCATAGGGCCGGACATCTGCTGGCCACAGTTTTGCCCCAGGTGTTGCTCCTGCTCTGCTGAATATCATGGAGCAGAGAAGACAAGCAAGTGTGCACTCATCATTGGAATAAGGACTTATATTACAGCGGGATTACAAGCAGTTTCCTCACCTCATTCACACAGTGAGTATTTGGGGCAATATTTTACATCAGTATTTGGAAGCTAAAAAAACAGACAGAAGCAAACACGGAGAAAAAAAATAACTGAATCACTTTCACCTCGTCTTTGTTTTGGATCCACTCCTAGAGTCAGTTAACAAATACTGATGCAAAATATCTCCATGTAAAAGTGCCCTAAATCCTTAGTGACTTCATCATTCCATCGGTGACAGCGCTGCAGACAGTAACATCTCCACGACTCTGCTTGAGTTGATAACATAAGCTGCTGAGCTTTCTAATCGCCGGCAGCGCTGTTGATGTGAAGTCAACGCTGAAGACAATAACAGACACCATGAGTGGCACCAGAGATTCAGTCCTGGAGCAGGGGAGAGTGTGTAAAGTACAGGGGAAAAGAGATTTCACCGTCTGAACACCCTTCATAAAAAACAACGCATTTCGTACCAGGACTAAGAATGTGGTAACGTTTGAAACGTCATGTTCTTACAGAAAGTGTTTACTTTAACCTTTTGCAAAATTTGTATATTTTTTCACTTTTGTTAATGTATTAAATTGAAAAAAGTGATACTCAAAGCTGGATCCTTTACTGCTCTTGGACACATCTACTGTTTTACTACAAAAATTGATGTGTGTTGAATTTGTAATGACCAGAGGTCCGAATAAGATCCAGTGGGTCACAAATCGTGACTGAGGCAGAAATCCCAAAAGTATCTTTACTCAAACAGCAGATAAAGTAGAACTTAATATGTGGAAGAAACAGATTGAAATACCCTTATACAGTACCCTCACTCAGCCGGAGCTGAAATCACTATGCCAATCCAAGGTTCCCTGAAGAGTGTATTACACTGGGATGTAAAATAAATTTACCTAACAGAAAGGACAATTCAGGTACTCAGAGGACAGGTGTAAATCAAATGTAGTGATATCAAGGGACCCCCTGGAATGGCACACTGAGAATAACCTACAAAATCCTATAACAACAATACATATAAATATAATACAAAGGTCCTTAAGCGCTTCAACTAGGGATACCCGGGTATCTATAACTATGGTACCTGTTGTGAATTCGCTTTCTGGCCTACCTCTGGTTACTAGTGAAGGTAGTGGAGCTGGTTCTTTTTCCAGGCTCCCTCTGGTGGCTACTGGAGGTAATGAAGCTGATCTAATTAACAGAGGCCTGCCACCTGATGATGAGGAGGATGACTGGAGATCTGGAGTTTCTGACTGGATTTAAGACAGCCGACTCCCTCTATCCCTGCTGGTGATTTTTTTTTCCTGCCTCCTGAGGTCTTAGTTTCCAGCTCAGTCCCTGCATGCTCAAGCTAAGTGTTCTTTTGCTATTGTTCTCATTTGATTTGATTTTGTCTAGTTCAGTTTTGTGTGGTCAGCCAGCCCCGGCTGGGGCTGTGCTGAATTTCTATCCTTATGTTACTGTTTGTGCCAGTTTGTTTTTGTCCCTTATTAGATTGACCTATTTTTGCTGATATAGTGGGCGGTCTAGTGACTTCAGTATTTTTCTATCAGACGTGTTGGGCATTTTTTGCAGGGTTTTGTGCGTGATTGCAGACAGAATCTTTCCTTCCCTGTCCTGTCTAGTTAGTGTGGGCCCCATCGTTTGCTCAGTCTATTTTTCTACCTGCGTTTGTGTTTTCATCTTGTCTAACCGACAATATATGGGGGTTATCTATTCCTTTGGGGTCTGCTCTGGGGCAGTTCAGATTTCCCCTTTCTTGCTTTAGGCTTATTTAGTTCTCCGACTGTGTAGAGGCGTCTAGGATCATCATAGGTACGCTCCACAGTTACTGCTAGTTGTGTGGATAGGATCAGGGGTCTGCAGTCCGCTTAGTTACCAAACTCACTGGTTTTCTGTGGCTTGGCTTGGTCTTGCTTTCCTCCTCAGTGACCCAATCATAACAGGTACCTTTAACCTGAGGTGAGTCTCCTCTCAGGCATATAGAATGCATAGGCTGCAGCCAGTCCCAATCTTCGGCGCCAATCAGTTGCAGCGACACAAGGTTCCTCATCTTGTCGGCTGGGGCCGAGCCCAAACGCCGGGGACTTATAGTTCTGCAGCCTCAAGATGCCGTCTCTCCTCCTGTAATCCTCACAAATTCTCCTAAAAGCAATACATACGCCAGTTTCTCTATAATATATCTGTCAAATATTGCATCTCAGCTCATCACAACAGGGACTCCACAAAGATCCACAGTCATAAAGCTCTCAGGAACTCTATGTATTTGTTCCACAACAAAGCCTCAGGCTCCCAAGATGAAGAGGTTGCAGTATACAGTCTCTTACAGAGTTCAGTCTCCCTGCTTCTCATAAGCTGCTCCACACACACAGTGTCTCTCTGGGCAGTCTCTCTGATTCTGGAAGCTTCCTTACAGCTCTAGACAGCCGACACTGGGCCCCACCCCCCAGCACACACAGACTCCGAGCGCTCACAGCACCTACTCTTAGCTGCAGCAGGCAAACACCACAGGGTCCTAGTGCTTTCCTGGTGTAATCACAGTTCACCCTCTTACATGCCACACCACTAGAGGTTGGCGTCCTCAACATACCTCCCCACTCAAAGTCATCCTGAGCATATTGCTGGGGCAGTATTCCTGCCGTAGATTGGGTAGCTCTCCTGAGGCCTACTCCATCAGGCGCAGCCCCAGAGGGAGCGGAAGCCTCTTCTATGGTGTTGCCAGAGGGAACGAGTGAGGTTGTCTTCTCCTGCAGCACAGCGTTCTGTGACACAGCGTCAGGACCAAGCAGCTGCCCTGATTCTCTTTCCTCAGCAGGATCCACCACATTCTCAAAACTCTCGTCACACGGTGACAAATTTGTCAAAGGTGGCAAGAAAGCAGGCGAGGGAGATGGCACACCATCAAATTCAAGATCACTAAGAGTACCCATCCTTTGAGACGTGGCCTCTTGCTCCTTGGGAATGGGAGCCGAATCTTCAAACCAGCGCCGTTGTAGCATGTTACGGTGCAAATTACGGGTTGACCCCCCTGTCCCCACCAGCTTCACCTCGTACACTGGAATTTTAGAATTCACCTGTTTTTTTTTTTTGTTTTTTTTTATCAGATACGGAGTCGCCTCCCATTGGACACTCGGCTTTCCTGACCGTCCTTTTGCCCTCACCAACACTCTGTCTCCCAGAGTCTCTCTATTTGCACGGGTCACATGTCCCTATGGGCCACCTGACAAAGACGATCACCCACCACCTGATGCACCACCCTCAACCGCCACGGGTGTTCTTGTACCCATTTGGATGCAGTCTGAGGGGGATTGGAGGAGTGATCCCGCATGTTCAAATCCTCAAAGTCCCGGTTGGGTATCCCAAACATCAACATGTGTGGTGAATAGCCAGTAGTGCTGTGCACTCTATTATTGTAGGCCCACATAATTTCGGGGAGATACTTAGGCCAGCGTGCCTGCTGTTTACCCTCTAATGTTTAGAACATTTGCAACAGGATCCGATTAAAATGCTCACATGCCCCGGTACCCTGGGGGTGATAAAACTTTGTTATCGACTGTTCGATACTATTGAGCTGGTGCAGATCCTTCATCAGCGTCCCCTGGAAGCATGCCCCTTGATCTGAGTGTACTCTCTGCCGACACCCGAACACTTGGAAGAAATGTCGACACACTGCCTCAACCGCCGACTTTGCCATCTGGTCTCTTGTCGACACAGCTACAGCATACTTGGTAAAGTGATCTGTCATTAACAGGCAATAGGAGTACCCCCGACGTATCAAAATGTAGTCAATCATGAGTAGCTCTAGCGGAGCCGAAGTCTTAATAGACTGCGTGGGAGCCCACTGCTCAGGGCTTTTGCTGAGCCCACAGACCCGACACTGCCTACACACATCTGCCACCATCCCTCCCAACTCAGAGCAATAGAGGATTCGCTGCAACCACTGAAGTGCCTTTTCACTTCCAAAGTGAGCCCCCTTTCTCATGCGCCTCGCAAGCAACCACCGGACCCATCCACAAAGGGATTATCAGTTGGTACCAGTTTTGCAGCTCACATGGTAGGTACACCTTATGATACAAAAGGCCCCATTTCACACACAACTTGTCCCATTGTCGCAGTAGTTTCATTCTTTCCGTGGACAGTTGAGCCTTGTCCTCTGCACTAGGCCAGACCTCGTTTTGTATTGACGTATCAAATAAGCTAAGGAAATCAAGACTTAGTATGTGCACATGTATTCCCCTTAATGATTCAATTTAAAGTACACCAACCCACTGAAGAAATAATAATAATAATCTTTATTTTTATATAGCGCTAACATATTCCGCAGCGCTTTACACACATCATCATCACTGTCCCCGATGGGGCTCACAATCTAAATTCCCTATTAGTATGTCTTTAGAATGTGGGAGGAAACCGGAGTGCCCGGAGGAAACCCACGCAAACACGGGGAGAACATACAAACTCCGTGCAGATGTTGTCCTTGGTGGGATTCGAACCCAGGACCCCAGCGCTGCAAGGCTGCAGTACTAACCACTGAGCCACCATGCCGCCCAAGAAAGTTAAATGCCAAGAATATACCCAAAATAGACTAGCCTAACAGATACCCTATAGTAGGCCTATGATTGCCCCTTCCTGACTGTAGGTTGGCACCCTAAAGAACAATTTTTGGTGCCCCCACTCAACGTAGACTATCCCTTACTGCCCTATTATGCCCTACCACAAAGGTGGTAAAACAATATAATAAAGGGCCGAGATGGAGAGTCTTGGAACTAAAGATGATTTACCAATTGTATCTGATAAACATATACAGACTTCAAATATCAAACATCATGAACCATGGTTAGTGCTCCATCTCATCCGCTATAAAAAATTATTATCTGATACAAGCCCACAGTAATGACATCATGAGATGGACTCAGTATTTCATTCTCAGTCAAGGGAGCAAATGTACTCCACAATGGCAACACCTTTGTGAGCACGGATAACCTCTCCTCCTAACTCTGTAATACAGAGCCCTAGATTGCCTTCTAAAGGTACCCAAATCAGAACAGTTCCTTCTGATCCGGAGAAACGGTCCCTTGGGTATTCCCTTTTAAAGAGGGGTTGGATTATCACTCGTCCTTCTTAACAAGCTTTGGATGGACCGCTAAATGAGGCTTATTCTGTTGATAGGCAAACCCTCCTTAGTAATAATAGGGTCCAGACTGATGATCAAAAGAATCTGGATAGATTCATCGTAACATTTGATGGGCAATCTGAAAAGGTTTACCAGGTTCTAAAAAAAAACCCTGGGGGCTTTTTCTAGCGGACCCCAATGTAAGTAAACTTGTCTCGACCAGACCAAGTATTACATATAGGAGGGGTCGCTCGATCGGGGACTGGCTGGTCTATAGCCTCTATCAGAGACCGGGTAAGGCAGGTACCTGGCTCGAAAGGAAGCTTCTAGGTTTCTACAAGTTTGGAAATTGCTCTGTGGTATGATAACTCAGGGGAAGACCTCTTGTAGTGCGGCCATTGGTTGGACTTGTTCCACAGATTCTCGATTGGATTCAGGTCTGGACTGTGACTTGGCCATTTTGACATCTGGATACGTTTATTTGTGAACCATTCCATTGTAGATTTTGCTTTTTGTTTGGGATCATTGTCTTGTTGGAAGACAAATTTCCATCCCAGTCTCAGGTCTTTTGCAGACTTCAACAGGTTTTCTTCAAGAATGGTCCTGTATTTTTCTCCATCCATCTTCCCATCAATTTTAAACATCTTCCCTGTCCCTGCTGAAGAAAAGCAGGCCCAAACCATGATGCTGCCACCACCATGTTTGCCAGTGGGGATGGTGTGTTCAGGGTGATGAGCTGTGTTGCCTTTACGCCAAACATATCGATTGGCTGTCCGGTGCATGGCAGCAGAGGAAGCTAAGTGTTGTTTGTTTCTTCCCTGTCTGTTTTCTTTCCTTGGTGTTGTATTAGTGCAGCGGTGGGACCAGTGTCTGCACTAGCCAATTCCCAAGTGAGGGATAGGTGAAGGGCAAGTGAGGGCTGAGGTATCCTGGTCGGCGATGGTTTGAAAGAAGCCGTATAGGGACATCAGGATAGTCCAGGACACAGCCTCAGGAGAGTGCAGGAAGTGTCCCTTTCCCCATTCCCTATTGCAGGGCCCTCCGTTGTAATTGTGTCCCCGGTGTTCCCTTGTTTTGTCTTGTTTGGTGACCGACCGATCGTCAGGTCGCGTCAGGCAGGGTCAGTCACATTGTGACATTATTACCATCTCATTTTTTCTGGTGAGCCATGGCCCAAATGCAGGCCTTTGCCCAACTGCTTCAGTCCCTCACTGATGAGCTTAAGGTGCTGTGGGGTGAGGTGGTGCAGCAGCTGCAGCAGTTAGTGGGGTTCTGAGCCTCAGCTCAGGTTAAGGCTCAACCAGAACCCAAGATATCTCTCCCTGACAGGTTTTCTGGAGGGAGAGAAAAATTTCTAATGTTTCAGGAGGCCTGTAAATTATATTGAGCCAGGGGAGGTTGACCCAGGTCGTGGATAACATACATCTGCGTATAGGGACTCATCATGAAGAGTCCCTGTCATGCTACATCTTGGGCGGAATGCCATCACCTATCGTTTTAAGCCTCCCTTGGTTGAAAAGACACAACCCGGTTATAGATTGAAGGTCTAGGGCAGTAGTTGGCTGGGGTCAGTTGTGTGAGGGCTGCTGCCTGGGGGCTACTGTCTCTGCCGTCATTCTACAGCTGTCCCCTTCTTCTCCAGTGGGGGCAGCAGAGGTGCTGCCAGGGAGTAGGGGCAAGTCTTAACCCTCGCCATTAGCCAACCCTGAGAGGCAGAGTCCTCATAGGAGAGTGGTGGTTCCCCCTGTGTATGGTGGGGGTGTGTGTGGTGACACAGGGGGACGCCTCTGTTGTTAGTTCCTGGAAGAGTTCGTCTTGTGGCAAACGTGTGTGGCAATAAACGTTCAGGTCCGGAGTATGAACGAGTATGTATGGGTGTCCACCAAAAACATCCGGTGGAAGTGTGCTGCAGGGGTCTGGAGTTCTCGGGTGATCGGGCCGTAGCGGGTGTCGGCCATTCTCGGCCCGGGGACTTACCAGCTGGAGTTACCTTCAGTAATTCCCATACAAAACTCATTCCCCAGGTCGGCGCTCTGGAGATTTGTGGTGCCTCCGGAGCATATGTTGTCACCTTCATTAGTCCACGTTTGCCATGACCAAGTCTTTTAAACTGCGGTGTCTGTTCACATGGCATGCATTTTGATTGCGCTGGGCAGCCCGCCTGATCTAATAGAAGGGTGTCACTACTAGGCTGTTAACCTGGATGCTGTGCATTGCCATAGTGTGAACAGCGCCGCATACAAGTTTTTTATTGTGCATTAATATACCAGGCAACCGCCCCCTCCATGTATTGGTAGGCTGTGAGTGGTTGTTTCATCGGTATTCTTGCAGCTGTGTTGCCATCTTAATTATATGGGTCAACTGCATCCTGACAGTGCATTTTTCTGGAGGCCTAGACATGTAAAATTTTCTGCTTTTTTGCTGTTTTCTTGTATTATTGGAGGATTTTTAAGTCCTCTTTTTGTGCTATTTCAGTGTTAGGGACCCATAAACGTGGGCACCTTTGGCGCAGGTTACGGGTTCACGTATTTTGGCCAAAAGTATTAAGTTACGTACCGGTAACGGTATTTTTCGGAAGCCCATGACAGCACCACGAGAGAGGGGATCCGCCCTTTAGGAATAGGAAACCTACAGATACAAAAAGGGCGGCACCTCTCCCACGCATCAGTTGGATTACAGAGCTTGAGAGGCTACCATGGTTAGTACACAACATATAATATATACAACCTATCTACCCTATTTACCAGAAATATTTTTAAACCATCTCCCACATACAGTAAATTGTGGACAATCTTCTAAAGGAGTGCACCCCTATATGTGAACAAGGGAGGGAACTAAGGGTGCTGTCATGGGCTTCCGAAAAATACTGTTACCGGTACGTAACTTTCGGACTCCCATGACAGCACCACGAGAGAATTACAGAGATGTAAACTAACTTAGGGAGGGACTACAGCCTGCAGCACCCTTAGCCCAAAGGTGAGATCTGAGGAGGCACCCATGTCTAACCAGTAGTGGTTAAAAAAGGTGGAAGGAGATGACCAGGTGGCCGCCTTACATTTCTGATCAATTGACACTCCAGATCTTTCTGCCCCCGTTGCTGCTGCTGCTGATCGCTCTCCATTACTGCTCGCAATAATGTGGCCAAGGCAAGGCACCCTGCCAGGGTCCTGCCTATATACCCCTCCTCCGGACAGCAGTATTCCTGCTGCACCCCTCCCCCCCAATAGGGCTCCCTTCCCCAGCTGGAGCCGCACCTGGCCGGAGAGCCGACGCTTATCGGCGTTTACGATGGGTGCCGCCATCTTGGTTTCTCGCGCCTGCGCAGTGGCGCCGCCGACCCGGAAGCGCATCATCCGCCCACCCCCTGACGTCACCGCGACCCCGACGTGACCGGAAGTCACGCGGGACGCCCGGGCGCTCCGGAATGCAGCGCTCCCTGGTCTCAGCACCCCGCAGCCGCGCCGGCCCCCGTTACCACCGCACTTGCGCCGCCGGAGCCGGGAGCCCCCGGGGGGGGCATACTCACCGGCGGCGGCCTTACCCTGGAGACGGACCTCCTCTGGACGCCGCTCCCTGCTGCATACGCCACCGCTGTGCCACCCATCCTGGGCCACCGTGGCGTCTTCCAGGAGTTCCGCACCAGGCCGAGGTAGGAGATCCCCTCGCTACCTGTATCGGCCGGCCGGCCTGGGATCCGGTCTTCTGTAGGATCCCGTCCCTCAGGAACAGGAAACTAACTGATGCGTGGGAGAGGTGCCGCCCTTTTTGTATCTGTAGGTTTCCTGTTCCTAAAGGGCGGATCCCCTCTCTCGTGGTGCTGTCATGGGAGTCCGAATAAATATCAACTAATACCTCACATTTTTATGTGTTTTTTGCACTTTTCATTCAAGGTGCAGTTGGGCCCATTTGATCTTGTAAACTGCGGTGTCTGTTCACATGGCATGCATTTTGATAGCACTGGGCAGCCCACCTGATCTAATAGAAGGGTGTCACTACTAGGCTGTTAACCTGGATGCTGTGCATTGCCATAGTGTGAACAGCGCCGCATACAAGGGGCATTGGAGTGCCTCCAAATTTTTGGCAGCCCTTGCAGTCACTGCATAGGCAAACACTATAAGCACCAAGTTGCGGAGGAGCATTTTTGGTTTTGGTTACTTATTTTGCCTTATATACAAGTCATTACCCCAGAAAGGATGTTCCTTAACATATTTCCAAGGAAAATCCATTTTGGATTCGTTTTTGCATGTTTTATTGTGAGTCTGTAAAAGTGGCATAAGACTCTGACAACATTGTTCATAGCAGTGACCTGGGAGTCAGAAATGCTTCCAGGGGTCTTCCCCATGCTGTTCCCATGTCATATGAGCACTGTTCCCATCAATTTCCACAGTTTCTAGTTCCTCTACAGACCGCCGGGTGGGGGACGCCGGAAAAATGCTCAAGTTTCCCATAGGCTTACATTGGGCTCGTTGCTCGGGTCGAGTACCCGAGCATTCCAATTTGCTCAACCAGAGCATTTTAGTGCTCGCCCATCACTAGGCTCTGACCAGCCATTTCACATCCCATTGCCATTTCCTGTCTATCCCATCATCTGGATATATTTAGTACATACAATATTGAAATTAAGGAATTTTTATTATCTGCTATGGACTTTCTCCTCAGTCTTTATTTTAGCTTTACCAATTTTTTTATTTTTTACAGAAAACTGGAATAAGTGTGGGTGCCAAATTCTCTACATCTCTGGCCAATATAGTGATGTTGAGATGGGGTTAGCTATCTTTATACAATGATAATGTCCATAGCAGTAAAATAGCCTGATATGGGCAATTTATTGATGATCTCATCCTGGTTTAGGGAGGGACACAGGAGGAAGCGGAGGAATTCGTGAAATACATTAACTATAATTTCAACTTAAAATTCACGCATTCCTTCCAAAATAATAGTATATTTTTAAAAATTTACAACGGGACAACATAAATCATGGAATAAAAGCAATACCCTATAGAAAGCCTACAGCCAGCAATTCTGTTTTGACACCACAATCACGTCATCCTTTCAAATATCAAAAGGAACATCCCTTTTGGGGAACAGATTAGGATTAAACGCAATTATTCTGATGAGAAAATATTTTTAGAGGAATCCCATAAAATATGTGAAACATTGTACCAAAAGGGATATCCTAAACGGTCCTTAACAAAGGTGAATACAACCGTCTCCAACATAGATCATAAAAAGTTATTGGGGACAAAGCACAAAAAAAAACGGGTAAGAAAAAAAAAAATCAAAATGCTATTCTCACTTATACAACTGAATATAGTCCCCAATATAATGAAATCATTTATATTATTTAGAAATCCTTACCCACTCCTTAAATCAATCTGAAAAACTTAAACAGGTTATTAAATAATGACATCCATTTTTCTGCTAAAAAGAACCCACGTTACGTTCTTTATTGTCCCCCAGCATTTTTTGTAGGCTCACTGATAACCTTCACAAATATAAAGCATGGTTAAATGTAATTTTTTTTTTGTACTGTGGGGCCACTCATTGCAAGACATGCGACTATGTACAAAAAAAAAACAAAAAAAAAAAAACACCTGATAAATTATGTTTTGATTTTCAATACATGATTTTATTAACTGTAACACATTTTTTTTTAATCTCATAGAATGCACTTTGTGTAAAATACAATATGCTGGCTGCACCATTGGTTCGGTTAAAGTACGCATTAGACAACATCTCTCTGATGCGATTAACCCTTTGGCAATAGCGGAATCTGTGGTTTCCAAGCATTTTGCTAACACACAAAGGAGATGTGACTGATTTTCAAGTCAAGTCTCAGGTATAGGCCGGGTGACACTTGCAAGTGTGATGCGAGAAACTCGCACGAGTCTCGCATTTTAATACTCGGCACTGCCGCTGGCACTCGGGACCGGAGTGGCGGCTGCATGTATTTCTATGCAGCCGAGCGCTCCAGTCCCGAGTGCCGGCGGCAGTGCCGGGTTTTAAGATACGAGACTTGTGCGAGTTTCTCGCAAGTCTGACACTGGCCATAAAGTATATAGACCTTATCATGAGGGAGACTATAAAACAGAAGTTACTAAATAGAGAATCCTATTGGATTATTCATGTTAGATACTCGTGTACCATATGGTCTTAACTCAAGGCAGGATTTAATTCTACAATATTGAACACATTTGTTAGTTTGGATTAGTTTCAGCCATTGTATGTCATGTTTTATTTTCAGGTACTGTCATTGTTTTAAATTTATGTTAATGATTTCTCCTGTGTATAAAACTCTGCTAACCAGGAGGTAAGACCATGAAGAAGACAAGTCTAAACGCGTAGGTCTTACTACTAGTACCTTATGTCTATGTGTATCAAAGTATGGGTTGGAATTGGCTTTTAAAGTCACTCAATAAAAGCTATATGTTACTGTAAGAAGACTTATAGCCTTTTTCGCTTTATCAAACTACCTTTGTGTTTGCTTCTGTTGTGGCTGCTCTGGCCTGATCCATGCGAGGCTCTAGAGGCAATACTAGAGACCACACACCCATGCCGGTAAGCTGACTAGAACAGTATTGAGGGTCTGTGCTGATAAAGGCAAGGGCCAAAAATAAAAATATTGCACATACATTTACACATTAAAATTGATTTGTTATCGGTCTGGTAAAAGGTCTATAAACCATAGTCCTTGAAGCCTTCTTCAGGTCCTCATATGCTGTGTATCTGCAGCAAGCAACACATTTAAAGAGAAATTCCTCATAAGAAAAAACATCTGATATCTTACATGCATGGATGTTTAACCCCTTCACCCCCAAGGGTGGTTTGCACGTTCATGACCGGGCCAATTTTTACAATTCTGACCACTGTACCTTTATGAGGTCATAACTCTGGAACGCTTCCATGGATCCCGGTGATTCTGACATTGTTTTCTCGTGACATATTGTACTTCATGTTAGTGGTAAAATTTCAGTCAAATAACTTGCGTTTATTTGTGAAAAAAACGGAAATTTGGCAAAAATTTTGAAAATTTCGCAATTTTCCAACTTTGAATTTTTATGCCCTTAAATCACAGAGATACGGCACACAAAAAACTTGATAACTAACATTTCCCACATGTTTACTTTACATCAGCACAATTTTGGAACCAAAATTTTTTTTTGTTAGGAAGTTATAAGGGTTAAAAGTTGACCAGCGATTTCTCATTTTTCAACACCAATTTTATTTTTAGGACCACATCACATTTGAAGCCACTTTGAGGGGTCTATATGATAGAAAATACCCAAAAGTGAAACCATTCTAAAAACTGCACCCCTTAAGGTGCTCAAAACCACATTCAAGAAGTTTATTAACCCTTTAGGTGCGTCACAGGAATTTTTTTGAATATTTAAAAAAATGAACATCTAACTTTTTTTCACAAAAAAAAATACTTCAGGTTCAATTTTTTTTATTTTACCAAGGGTAACAGGAGAAATTGGACTGCAAAAGTTATTGTGCAATTTGTCCTGAGTACGCCGATACCCGATTTGTGGGGGGGAACGACTGTTTCGGCGCATGGCAGAGCTCAGAATGGAAGGAGCGCCGTTTGACTTTTTCAATGCAAAATTGGCTGGAATTCAGATCGGACGCCATGTCACGTTTGGAGAGTCCCTGATGTACCTAAACAGTGGAAACCCCCTACAAGTGACCCCATTTTGGAAACTAGACCCCCCAAGGAGCTTTACAGAAGTTTATAACGTACAGCGGTACAATTAAAAAATCATATTTTTTCCACAAAAATGATCTTTTCACCCCAATTTTTATTTTCCCAAGGGTAACAGGACCCTAAAAGTTATTGTGCAATTTGTCCTGAGTATGCTGATACCCCACATGTGGGGGTAAACCACTATTTGGGCGCATGGCAGAGCTCGGAAGGGAAGCAGCGCCATTTGACGTTTTTGGCTGGAATTGAGATCGGACATCATGTCACGATTGGAAAACCCCTGATGTACCAAAACAGTGGAAACCCCCCACAAATGACACCATTTTGGAAACTAGACCCCCCTAAGGAACTTATCTAGATGTGTGGTGAGAACTTTGAACTCCCAAGGGCTTCACAGAAGTTTATAACATAAAGCTGTACAATTAAAAAATCATATTTTTTCCAAAAAAATGATCTTTTCACCCTCAATTCTTATTTTTCCAAGGGTAACAGCACCCTAAAAGTTATTGTGCAATTTGTCCTGAATACGCTGATACCCCACATGTGGGGGTAAACCACTATTTGGGCGCATGGCAGAGCTCGGAAGGGAAGCAGCGCCATTTGACGTTTTTGGCTGGAATTGAGATCGGACACCATGTCGCGATTGGAAAACCCCTGATGTACCTAAACAGTGGAAACCCCCCACAAATGACACCATTTTGGAAACTAGACCCCCCAAGGAACTTATCTAGATGTGTGGTGAGCACTTTGAACCCCCCAGTGCTTCACAGAAGTTTATAACGCCCGGGCGTGAAAATAAAAAATTCATATTTTTTCCACAAACATGATCTTTTAGTCACCATTTTTTTTATTTTCCCAAGGGTAACAGGAGAAATTGAACCCCAAAAGTTGTTGTCCAATTTGTCCTGAGTACGCTGACACCCCATATGTGGGAGAAAACTACTGTATGGACACACGTCAGGGCTCGGAAGGGAAGTAGTGACGTTTTGGAATGCAGACTTTGATGGAATGGTCTGCGGGTGTCATGTTGCCTTTGGAGAGCCCCTAATGTACCTAAACAGTGGAAACCCCCCACAAATGACCCCATTTTGAAAACTAGACCCCCTAAGGAACTTATCTAGATGTGAGGTGAGCACTTTGAACCCCCAAGGGCTTCACAGATGTTTATAACACTCGGACGTGAAAATAAAAAAATCATTTTTTTCCACAAAAATGATATTTTTGCCCCCAATTTTTTATTTTCCTAAGGGTAACAGGAGAAATTGGACCCCAAAAATTGTTTTGCAATTTGTCCTGAGTAGGCTGACACCCTACATGTGGGGGTAAAACACTGTTTGGGCGCATGGCAGAGCTTGGAAGGGAAGGAGCACCATATGACTTTTTCAACTCAGAATTGGCTGGAATTGAGATCAGACGCAATGTTGCATTTGGAGAGCCCCTGATGTGCCCAATCAGTGGAAACCCCCAATTCTAACTCCAACCCGAACCCCAACACACCCCTAACCCTAATCTCAGCCCTAACCCAAGCCCTAACCCTAGCCCTAATGGAAAAATGGAAATAAATACATTTTTTAAATTTTATTATTTTTCCCTAACTAAGGGGGTGATAACGGGGGGTTTGATTTACTATTTATGGCGGTTTTTATTTTTGGCAGCTGTCGCACGCTAAAAGACGCTTTTTATTGTAAAAATAGTTTTTGCATCACCACATATTGAGAGCTATAATTTTTCCGTATTTTGACCCACCGAGTCATGTGAGGTCTTATTTTTTGCGGGACGAGTTGACGTTTTTATTGGTACCATTTTCGGGCACGTGACATTTTTTGATCGCTTTTTATTCCGATTTTTGGGACGCAGAATGAACAAAAACCAGCGTTTCATGAATTTCTTTTGGGGGAGTGCATTTACACCGTTCCGCGTGCGGTAAAATTGATAAAACGGTTTTATTCTTCGGGTCAGTACAGTTACAGCGATACCTCATTTAGGTTTTTTTTATGTTTTGTCGGTTTTATGCAATGAAAACTATTTTATATAAAAAATAATTATTTTTGCATCGCTTTATTCTGCGAGTTATAACTTTTTTATTTTTTCGCTGATGATGCTGTGTGGCAGCTCGTTTTTTGCGGGACAAGATGACGTTTTCAGCGGTACCATGGATATTTATATGCGTCTTTTTGATCGCGCGTTATTGCACTTTTTGTTTGGCGGTATGATAATAAATCATTTTTTGCTTCGTTTTTTATTTTTATTTTTTAAGGGGTTCGCTAAAGGGGTTAACTAATGGGACAGTTTTATAGGGCAGGTCGTTACGGACGCGGCGATACCTAATATGTGTACTTTTATTGTTTTGTTTTTTTTTATTTTCAAAAAATGAATTTATTGGGGAATATTTTTTTTTTTTTTTTACCAATTTATTTGGCGATTTTTTTAAAATTATTTTTACACTTTTTTTTAATTTTTTTTTTACTTTATTACATAGTCCCAGGTGGGACATCACTGTCCTGTGACAGATCGCTGATCTGTCACATCACAGATCACTGTGACAGATCAGCAATCTGTCACAGGCAGTGCACAAGGCTTCCTCATGCCTGCGCTTTGCAGGCACTGAGGAAGCCAGCTTCCTCCAGGCCCCCGAAGGCCCCCGTCGCCATCTTGGATCCGGGGGCCTGGAGGAAAGGAGTCCCCCGCAGCAGCATTGCACATTGCGCTGCCGTGGGGGGCTCAGGGAAGCATGGAGGGAGCCCCCTCCCTGCCGATGCTTCCCTTTAACTCCCGGTACACCGCGATCATGTTTGATCGCGGTGTGCAAGGGGTTAACGTGTCGGGGGCGGTCCGTGACCGCCCCTGACACATAGTGCCGGGTGTCAGCTGTGATAATCAGCTGACACCCGGCCGCGATCAGCGGCGCTCACCACGTGGGCGCCGCTGATCGCGCTAGACGTACTATCCCGTCCATGGGCATAGGGGCCCGGCTCCCATGGACGGGATAGTACGTCTGATGTCAGGAAGGGGTTAAATACCAGGACCCAACAAATTCCTCATAGGCCAGAACATATTGCAGAGTAATGAAAGGTGCTGCTAATTTTGTGGATCTGACTCTGCTTTTAAAGTCAGTGAGGATCTGTATAAAACAAACAGATGCAACAAGGATCATTCCCGACTCCTCCAAATAAGATCTTCACTCAAAAGGTTTATGTAAATAATTACCGTATATATCTATAATAATAAATGCGCTACGCAGCTTCCGGGTTGTAACAACTTCCATCCAGTTGTAACTGGTGACGTCACCGCACACCTCTTGCCATGTTAACCCACAACACACCACTCCTCTCACCTTTCACCATCTCCACTCACTCTCACTCCACATACGACCCTTTCTCTCATACTCACGCCGTCATCGCCGCTGCTCCACGATCACCGACAACTTCTTCCGTCGGCGCCATCCTGGATCCAGACGTTGTTCACGCCTGCGACATGTTCTTGCGGCGACGCCATCCTGAGTATCATGAAATCCCGCGATACTCAAGATGGCGTCGCCGCAAGAACATGTCGCCGGCGTGGACGACGTCGGGATCCAAAATGGCGCTGGCGAAATCTCACGAGATTTCGCCGACGCCATTATGGATCCTGACATCGTCCTCGCGAGATTTCGCCGACGCCATTTTGGATCCCGATATCGTCCTTGCGAGATTTCGCCTACGCCGTTTTGGATCCCGACATCGTCCACGCCGGCGACATGTTCTTGCGGCGACGTCATCTTGAGTATCACGGGATTTCACGATACTCAAGATGGCGTCGCCGCAGGAACATGTCGCCGGCGTGGACAACGTCGGGATCCAGGATGGCGCCGGCGGAAGATGTCGGGGATCATGGAGCAGCGGCGATGACGGCGCGAGTATGAGAGACGGAGTGAGAGAAAGGGTCGTATGTGGATTGAAAGGTGGGGAGACGTGAGTGGAGATGGTGAAAGGTGAGAGGAGTGTGTGTTGAGGGTTAACATGGCAAGAGGTGTGTCACTATCCTCCAGATGCGATAGCATCGGGCCTTAATCTAGTATTCTATAATTTTTTTAAGTTTCTGCACCACTGACAATTTTTGTTGTCGCCCCTTTCCCCTCTTTCAAGAGTCAGATAATGTTTTTTCCATCAACATAAATATAAGATAGTTTTTTTGCTGAATTCATTGTGGTTAAATCGCTACTATACTGAAAAATAGGAAAAAACTGGAAAGTGGGGTGAAAAGTATTACCGTAAATGGGTCATTACTAATTATACACAAGCTAGTTTTGAATGAGTTGGCTATGGACTCAGGATGTGGGAAAAACAGGGTGGTCAGAAGTTTGCCCAAAGCCTTAAATGCAAATATACACCTAGACCAAACATCAACATCTGTATATAACCTGTTAAAATAGGCGGTGACTTATAGATCAGGCGAGGATGACTAAATTGAGGGTATGGGGCGCTTATCCCCACTGCTCCATTCATTCTCTTTGAAGCCAAACATAATGAATCCATTGTAACGGAGATAACTACCCCATGGGAATATAGAACAATAAAATTTCAAAAGTAAAACAATACTGAAAATAAGACTTAGACACAATATATTGTGGAAAAACAATGGCCGTGGTGTTTATTCAGGGTAACCTCAAAGTTCATCTTGTAAAATCTAAATAAATTCAAAACCCATACGAAAATATTACAGAAACCAATCAATCCACCCAGAAAACCTGGGCGACTTTCCCTCGAATATAGCACCACGACGAAACAAAATATAAGGGGGAGGGTGGAAACTTCTTTTCTTCTTCAACAAATGAGGTAAATGACAGAAAACCAGGGTATATAGAGAGAAATTCTTCCCGGTTTTTCTGACTTAAACCAATCACATTGGGGGAAAAAGGCACCAAGAAAACTGGAATAAACCAGTACGAGCAACAGCTCGTGCCCTCACAGCTTACCCATGGTGACCTTTGACCTCAAAACAACAAACCACCATTTTGAAATTCATGACTGAAAAAAAAAATTATATAATACTAATAAGATTTTAAAACCAGTGTCTGTATTCCCATATGTCCTCCCCTACATATGATTCAGGGAAGGGCTACCATTCTGCAAATAAGTGTGGTCCCAGCGGTCAGACGCCCATAATGATAACACAGGCCCCACTCTCATACATAAAAAAAGAAGGACACCGAGTTCTAAGTTTGGCATAAAATGGCAGTGGCATTTATTTTGAGTTACTCAACAACCAATTTTATTTCATCATAACCATTAAATATCTCCATCACTGAATAAAATTATTACTCATGACCCAATCCTCCCTAAAACAGGGAGATTATCTCACAAATAAACAACACGACAATACAGTGAAATACTTTTAACAGGGCGGAAGGGAGGGATCTTGAAATCTTCTTGAGGTAAACTGAGGTAACTGTCTCACACAGCTGATTATATAACTAGTTCTTCCTGCTCATACTCTGTCAGCCAATCAAAACAGGTTAAAAAAAAGAGCGGGAAGCCAAATCTGCCTGACAACAGGGAACCTGCTCATGAAATATCACAGCTTACTGAAACATTAACGCTTTGTAAACCAAAGCTTAACAAACCAACTGAATACCATCAAATTAATAGTTATGGGAGCTGCGTTATCATGCGACCCCCCTTGTATTCACTAAGGGGAGGGCGTTCATGATAACAGGCCCCACTCTCATAGATAAGAAAAAAAGGACACAGGACACCGAGTTCTAAGTTTGGCATAAAATGGCAGTGGTGGTTATTTTGAGTTACTCAACAACCAATTTTATTTCATCATAACCATTAAATATCTCCATCACTGAATAAAATTATTACTCTCATGACCCAATCCTCCCTAAAACTGGGAGATTATCCACACGCCGTGCATATTAATGCATGGCCCCCCCAAAACACCACAGCCATTTTTCGATGATGTCCTGGAAATCCAAGTTAAAGATGTCCAGGCCAACATCTGAAAGGTACACAAGGTCCCTTCTGTACATACCGGGGATCTTTTCTTCCAAGTCGACGTGTCTGTAAGAAAATCCATCAATCAAAACCATAAACCTCTGCATACTCCTGTTAACCATTTTTCTTACTTTTTCAAAAAACAACATATTGTGTTCTGCCCATAACAATCTAGGGACAATTTCTGAAAATGCAAAAAATGATTTAAAAAATTCCATTTTTAGTAAACTCAAATCCTTCCTCATGAAGGCTAATAAATCGAGAGTGTTAACTTTACCTAAATCGTTACCCCTAAATGCAAAATTATTAAATCAGGATACGGATGACTCTTTGACAGCTGTTGCATAAATCCAACCAAATTCTTCCATAACATTCCTTTTCTGCTAAACCAAAAAATGTGGAGGGAAGAAATATTAAATGAGAGATTCTCTGTATAGCACCGCATCGTCGCCCTTTTTTCGGCCCAATAAATATACGAGTGTCCGATGATCCACACAATTAGCGGACCTACAAAATGAATAAGATGTTAGCCTTCATATAAATTTGGCCGAACATACAATTTGAACCTTTTCGATTCCCACCTTCCAATTTTCATTATATTATTGTCTTGAAAACCCAACCTAGCTGCTTCCGTTGCTGCTCCAATACGAAAAGAGTGCAACGTGATTTTAACATTTTTTAAACCCAATTGGACCAGACATTTTTTTTTAAAAGAAAATTAAATTGAAAACAGTCACCGATGTACTATTGCGGTGAATGAAAAATGGACCTTCTAAACTTGGTCTCATGCTAAGCCATCTCTTCACATTCGAGACTGGACAAATGACTGAATCTGAGATTGCAGATAAACTAAATTCAAATACCTTTACATCCTCCATTAAGAGGCCAGAAGGTGAATTTTTTGACTGAGAAACTGTTTCCTCGACACGAAGAGCTGCAAAAAATGCTAACGTAAATGTTGCTGAAAACAAACAACTTTCTTTAAAATTGTCGCAAACCGATGGGAGAAACATGATCGTGTCTTTTAGCAAGCGAAATGATATGGGACGACGATCATCCTGTTTAAAATTAGCCCTTCTGAATCCTTTTAAAAATTGTTTCATTAAAAAATTGTCATTCAACGGCTTCTTGCCCAAAGTTGTAAGGAAAAATAAAACACCAGCAATGTGTTTTGCTAACGCTGAATAAGACAGACCATTCAAAACCAAATGCTCCGCAAATTTCAGAGCTTTCTTCCTTAGCTTCGTTATATGAGTAAAACCGTTTGCTGTACAAAATCTTATCCATACATTCCAAGCGCCCGAATACTCGGACCAAGTTTTTTCAGCCAAGGACTTTCCAATAAAATATTGAATTAGACCTGTACTATGTCCCATATATTCTCTGGGCAAATCGTTCCTTCTTTGTCGGCTCCGGGAACATGCTCCAAAAACTTTGACCACTGGCAGTGACAAATTAGTTTAGCACAATCATTAATTAACTCATTTGAAAATGACGCTTTAAAACCACATATTACAGTCCATACAGGCAAGAACTAACGGCCTAAGAATCTGGTTAGCCCATCTGTTTTTTCCGAAAATGTATTTAACATAAAAACCAAACCCTGGTTATTTGAACGAAATAATATACGCTTATTGCAAAGGCTAGGTCCCCACAAAAGAATGGCTACATATATGGCGAAAAGGTCTAAAATTGCTCCCTTCTTAATATTACTGTAAGACCAAGAACTAGGCCATCTGTTCGCCGACCAGTGCGATTTAAAAGATAAACCACAACCTTCTGATTCGTCCGTAAAAATATACAAATCCAAATCTTCGGCAAATACAAACAGGGTCTGCCACATTGTCTTGCCATTAAGGCTGTGTGCACACGCTGCAGATTAGGTGCGGATTCATCCGCACGGATTTTGTAAAATCCGCAGGTGAAACCGCAGGTCAAAAGACCTGCGGTTTTACCTGCGGATTGCTCTGCGGTTTTGCCCTGCGGTTTTTCATCTCCTCAAATGGAGGAGATGGCAAACCGCAGGAGAATCCGCAGAAATTATTGACATGTCAATTCTTTCTGCGGATTGAAAACCGCAGATACTCCGCGCGGAAAATTCCGCACCGTCTGCACTGCGGTTTTTGATTCCCATAGGGAATCATGGTACTGTACACCGCAGCAAAAACTGCTGTGGGTCCGCAGTGGCCAAAACCGCTGCGGAACCGCAGCAAAATCCGCAGCGTGTGCACACAGCCTAAATTTAGATAGGAATGACAAAGTTTTTAAATCCTCCTTAAGCTCACTACCTAATCTCAGGTGTGAATTAGGCGCAAGCTTACCTGCTGTGGCATCATATAGCCTTCTCGAAAAAACCCTACCCATGGGTATAATTTTTAAGGCAAAGTTCAAGGAACCTAATAACGACTGCAAATTTTTCAATAAAACTTTTTCCTTCGACAAAAACAGATTAATCATATAGCAAATTTTGTTAATCTTTTCAGCAGGGAGAGAGCATGTCATAGATTCAGAATCTATCAGAATACCCCAAATTTCCAAAGTACAAGGAGACACGTTTTTTTCTTCTGCAATAGATATTCCAAAATGCTCACAAACTTTAACAAACGTATCCATCAAAGCAAAACAAACGTCAGAATCTCTGGCACCAATAAACAAGAGATCATCAAGATAATGCACTTCTCTGCCGCCTTTTGATTTGAACTCCACTACCCATTGAAAACGTCTCAAAATAATAACAAGATAATGAAAACCCCATAGGGAGACATTTATCAAAAAATAATTTATCTTTAAAACAAAAACCAAGGGAATTGAAACCTCTCGGATCAACTGGTAACAACCTGAACGCAGCTTTTGTGTCAGATTTTGCTAGCAATGACTTGACCAAAACTTTGCAGAAACTCCACTGCAACATCAAACGAAGTGTACTTCACTGAACAAATTTCCGTATCCACTTCATCGTTTAGGGAACTTCCTATGGGATACGATAAGTGATAAATCAGTCTAAACGAACCTACCTCTTTTTTAGGAACTAAGCTCAATGGAGAGAATCTGAAATTATCAGAAGGAGTCGTCAAATGGGCCCTCTACTCTACCTGCTTCAATCTCTTTTAATATTTTTTCCTCAACTATCATTGGATAATCTAACGCTGATCGCAAATTGTTCCATTGTTTGCAACCAGTACCTGAAAATGTTGGAACAAAAAATCCGTTACAGAAACCATTTTTCAGCAGGTAACTACTGTACTCTCCGTGTCTGGGTACATTTCTAATCATGGGACCATATTTTGTAACTACACTGGAGTCAGCGGTCTTTGAAAGTGCATCTTTATTGGGTCCTTGTTGACCATTTTGTGACTGACGTTTGAGGCATCTAAACATTGCATGTGTACCCCCGCAAAACGAGCACTCATGGCGAAAACAGTTTGCTGCCCATTTACAGCTTGATTCGTTGAATGCAAAACACACCCCCTTTTTACTAGGTGTAGACATATTCTGCTTATATGATGGAAACTTCTGGGGCAACATCAAAATTAGCCATAATCCCAGGTCTTTTTCACCCCATGATAGGTTAGGGTGCATGGCTAATTTTTGACGAAGTGCTTCGTCATATTGTAACCATGACATGCCCCCCAAAATTGAATCTAAATGCTGAAACAGCCCCGAACATAACGAAGGGTGTTTTTCACCCAGTACAGCAGCATAGATAGCAAATGCTTGAAGCCAATTATTAAATGACCTCTGAATAACCACCCGTTTCTTTTCTTCCGGTTCATCTTTTCTTTCATATCTATGATATTGTTCTTTAATTAACGGTAAAAGGGAGAAAATATCAATGTATTCCCCGTGCCAAAATTGTTCTTTTACTGACATATTAATATGGAAACCAAGTGAGGACATCTCACATGACAAAGATTCTTTTAACAGGATTCTTTTAACAGCCCTGTTTTTACAACTACTCTGCTGCTGGCTGCAAACCTCATGAGGGCGCAACACTGGGGCTGTTCCTGCAGACATACATTCACTTAACACTTCTTTACCAAACACTTCAAATTAGCATACAATGGGTAGATAAAGGGACATTAAAAATCTCACACCTCTGATCCTGTGTGTCGACCAAGTCCAAGGAAACTTCGGCACTCAAGCCTGTCACGGCAGGCGAATGCTGCTGAGATGATTCCTGGCATACTTCGGTATCCATTGCCGTCGAGACTGCTCTCCATGATAAAGCAGCAGCCATAGCCTCGCTGTCTTCATTTGCACAGACCGCTGCTGAACGCTGCCTGGCTTGTAATGGGGTTCCCTGGGCTGCTGCAGCTCTTTTACGGCTACCGCGGCTAGATGTCTCCGGTAGGTTCAAATTCACCGCTGTTTCCCTGGGTGCTCCTCCCCGTCGCCTCACTGACGTGCCGGCGTCTGTGTCTGATGACATGGACCGGCTTCTTCTCAATCTATGCTATTTCTTTTCACCAGACAACCTCTTTCCCCTTTCCGACATTGCAATTTTTTTTTTTTTTTTTTTAAACTTTTTCCTCCCCTTCTTTCTAGAGCCATAAACTTTTTTTTCTTTATGCATTTGTCTACGTAGATGCATGAGGGCTTTTTTTTTGCGAGATGAATTTTCCTTTTGAATAGCATCATTCATTTTGGCACATTACGTAATGTAAAATGGCGTTTTTTTTTACGGTATACATTGTCTGGTCAGAATTACCTAGAAATACAAGTCTCATCATCCTTATGATTACAAAGATAACTTTTAATTATTTTATTGGTGAAAAAAAAAAATCGTTGAAAAAATGTTTTGGTTTTTTTGTGTCTCCATTTTCCTGGACCCGTAACTCTCATTTTTGGGTCAATGGGGGGGCTTTTTTTGAGGGGCTTGACTGTTTTGTCACCTTTTTGGGAGAAGTATTACATTTTAATTACTGCTTAAGAGAATATTTTTGCAGTGTTGTACCAACCAAAAAAAAAATAGTTTTGGCCTTTTTTCTGTTTACAGTGTTTACTAATCAAGTTATTTCATTTTATATTTTCATAGATAAGACTTATGTGGTCGCGGTGATACCCCACGTGCATTTTATTTTTTTATATCTATTTTTAATGGGGAAAAAAATAAAATGCACTTTGATTGAAGCTTATTTAAAAAAATCTGAAAAATAAGTAAGCATATAGCAAACATCAGTGTCTCTTTGGATTCTCAGCCACAGTGTCTCAATGGAGCTCCGTGATTACAGCTACAGAGGTCTAGAACAGACCACGGACTCATAGCAACCTATGATCACTGTGTGCCAGCAGCCAATGGGTGCATAGAACGATATGCCCAAAGCTGGTGCACTGTAAATGCTGATGTTCGATTGACCACGCTATTTAACAGTCTAAGGGTATGTGCACACGCTGCGGATCTGCAGATTTGGCCCTGCGTATCCGCAGCAGTTCGGCAGACATTGTACAGTATAATGTTAGTCTATGGGATTTCAAATCCGCAGTGCACATGCTGCAGATCAGATCTTTCCGTACGGATTTGCTCCGGTTTTAAATCCACAGCATGTCAATTCTTTCTGCGGATTCCGCAGCGGTTTGCCACCTGTTCCATTGTCCAGGTGTCAAACCGCAGGGGAAAACCGCAGACAAATCCGCAGGTCACTTTACCTGCAGTTTTAAATGCAAATCCGCGCAGAAAAATCTGCAGCGTGTGCACATACCCTAACAGTCGCAGACGGACCTCTTCTCCCCCCCCCAGCAGTTGTTAGAGGCATGTCCTGGCTGGGTGCCACAGCCAATTTCTGCTGGGCTTGGGCCAGCTCACCTGTTGATCCCGCTCCATATACCTGCTCCCGACTTGTGCCATATATAAATGGTGATGTCAGTAAGGGGTTAAATAAAATACAGTGGATGTCCTTTTAAGCCCTGAGAGATCCCTTGGATAATCTTTTCTTATTTGTTAAGTTCTCTGACAGCTAACTTTAGAAATGGGGTGGGATAGGAGTAAGGCGCTGCATCTCTGGGCAAACAAAGCCTAATGTGGAGTCCAGATTTATTGAACATGAGGAGGCTCAGTGCAGTTAACATAAAAGCTTTTGTTAGTAGAGACTTCACAAATCATATAGGAAAACAGTATGTAAGGTTAGGTTTCATTTCTTGAGGTTATGAATGGGAAGACACAGACAATCAGCAATTTATGCTGCAAAGTTTTCAAAAAGACAGCTAATTAAATATATGATAAAAAAAGACAGAATATATTGGCCTTCCACCATATTCATTTTAAAAGCAAGAGGGTAATAGAAAAGCCACGTTCACACGTTCAGTATTTTACCTCAGTATTTGTCAGCCAAAACCAGGAGAGGAACAGTCAGAGGAAAAGTATAATAAAAACACGTCACCACTTCTGGATTTATCACCCACTCCTGGATTTGGCTTACATATACTGAGGTAAAATACTGACCAAATACTGAATATGTGGCCTAAGAAAAAGGCTATAATGAAGGCCTATCGTGTCATGCTACTTTTTGGGAATACATGAATGCACTTCGTGAAGGAAGCCTAAGGCCTGTTTCACATTTCAGTTATTTGACGTCAGTCAAAATCCGCCAGAGTGCTAAAAAACGGATCCGGTTCAGTTTTGTCACAAACGGATGCCATCGGATCAGTCTATTGGACGGATCCGCTGTAGCCGCTAAGTCCATGAAAAATTCAAGCAACACGACCCTGGAAAAGGAGAGAGAGAGGGGGAGAGGGAGAGAGACCGCTTCCAGGACATCGGAACGGGTTAAAATGTTTGACAGAGAAAAGCTGCCGGGCACGCGCAGTTAAAAATAGCAGTCTGGCGGTGGAAAAAAAAACGTTACGTTACCGGCGGACGCTAAAGTACAAATGGATCCATCACAAAACGGATGAAACCGACGACTGTTAGTCAAAATCCGCCGCTAATGCAAGTCTATTGGGAAAAAAACGGATCTGTCAAAAAAAGGCGGATCCATTTTTTGATAAAAATGGCGGATTTTGACTGCCGTCAAAAAACTGAAGTGTGAAACAGGCCTAAGCCTGAATTTGGGTATTTTTTTAGAAGACAAAACAGAAGAAAAAAACTGAATTGCAGTTTTGGCGCTTTCTTATTGGATGCATTTCTCTTACATTTAAGAGTTTGCTGTTCATGAGTGGTTTACTATGCACAAGGACTGAATGGCATCCATCTGAACATACATTTGTTTCTGCTCTGTAAGGCTATGTGCACACATAGCGGAACTCTCGCGGAACTTACTGCGAGAATTCCGGAATTGCATTCCGCGGAAAAATCGCGTTTTAAATTCCCGCGATTTTCGCACGGAAAAACTAGCGATTTGTAAACGTAATTAGCTTGCAGAATGCTAGCGTTTTCCAAGCGATCGGTATCATCGCTTGGAGAACTGATTGACAGGTTGGTCACACTCATCATAGTGTTTGACGAGTGTGACCAACTTTTTACTATTGAGGCTGCCTATGCGGCATCAGTAGTAAAAAGATCGAATGTTAAAAAAAAAAAAAAAAAAAATTAAAAATGGTGTTATATTCACCTTCCGGCCTCAGCGATGCTTCCGTTCCCAGTAATATGAGGAATGTGGAAACCACAGAAAAAGATGCGACCATAGATCCATAATATTAAAAGTATTAAACATCTTTATTAGACAATGGACAAAGAAGGACAATTGGAGGACATGTGCAAATAGCAACCAAGGTGCAAATAGTGCAAAGGTGCAAAAACAAGCAGTCCAGCCACAGTCAAACCCAGTTATAAAATACTCCTATTCAAATTTCAAAAAATGAAGAGGTATATAGCACGCCTAAAAGGACTTATCGATAATTAGGGGGTATAAAAAATAGGCTGTCCTGTGTATTAGAACAACTGCGCATGTTGAATCCTTATACCAGAAAAAATTTGAAAAAAATAATAGAACAAAATAGAAAAAAAATAGAAAAAATAGTGCCCATATCTATTACCCATGTGTGCTCTATATATCAAGTAATTAAATCCCACTACAAATACTGCCACAAGGCAGAATCAACTATGTTATTAGAGCACACGTATGGGAATAGGGGGGAAATTCCCAGCACTATTAAACATGCACACAGCCTACCCTAATAGGGTTAACTCCCCGAAATAGCATTACCTCACTGAAAGGTTCAGGATGACCGGCGGTCTGCTCGTCTCCCCTAGTAATGCCTAGTGAGACCTTTGATGAAGTCGCGGTCTCGTGATAATGTAGCGGTCTTGCGAGGAATAGGGACCGCTACATTATCGCGAGACCGAACGTCATCAAAGGTCTCGCAAGGCATTATTGGGAACGGAAGCATCGCTGAGCCCCGGGAAGGCTGCGCGGGATGCCGGAAGGTGAATATAACACCATTTTTTATTCTATTTTTTACAGGGATATGGTACCCACAGCCAGGAGGACAGTCTCCTATCCTCCGGACCGTGGGTACCATCCGCAAATGTTCTGCTTACTTTTCGCTTGGTGGGTACAGCCATATGCGGGAAGTAAGCGGAACAATGCAATCCTATGGGTGCGGGATCGCCGCGATTCCGCAAAATAATGAGCATGCTGCGTATTTTTCCGCGATGTGGTTCCGCCGCGGGAAAATCTGCAGCACTAGCACAACATTGCAGAATCCCATAGGATTGCACGGGATGCTGTTTTTTTGCGTTTTCTCGGCAAAATCGCGCGTTAAACGGCGCAAAAACAACGCGACGTGTGAACGCAACCTAAAAGAAACCTATTGAAAAAAAAAACAAAAAAAAACAAACAACATGCTATACTTGAAGCTTGCTGCATTTTGTAAAAAATGCTTTTGGGGAGGAGGATATTCAGTCCTGAACCATAAGGCCACATTCACATGTTCAGTATTTTACCTCAGTATTTGTACGCCAAAACCAAACATGGGTGATAAATCCAGAAGTGGTGACGTGTTTCTATTACACTTTTCCACTGATTGTCCCACTCCTGGTTTTGGCTTACAAATACTGAGTTAAAATACTGACCAAATACTGAGCGTGTGAACGTGGCCTAAGGTCAGGGGTGGGATTCAGCGGGTTCTCCCCGGTTCGGTGGAACCGGTTGTTAAAAAAGCAGCCAGTTCCCCGAACCGGGGAGATCCAGAGCCGCGATCCGGTCCTCTGATGTTGCTGGCGGCGCTGCCTGCAGGCAAGGAGCAGAGGAGGACTCTTGCTCTGCTTCCTGCCGGATACCGCGCGCGCATTGATACTTGACGTGCTGCTCTCTGTCTGCTGACTACTGGACAGAGCAGCACAGCCCACCCCGGCGGCCCCCGCACCGATTCCTGTGGCGCAGTGCGGCTATAATTGGTGGGTAACTAGACTCTGGAGCTCGCTGGACTGGACTCAGGAGTTACCCGCTGCTGCGGCTACCCAGTGAGCCGAGTGCCTGAGCCTGGACAGGAGGACACTAGTCTGTGTGTGGTGACCGTGGCCAGCCGCCCGCCTGCCTCACCGCGGGATTATTTACTTCAGTCTAGTTCAACTTCAGCCTGTGGTACACACAGGCCAACACCAGGTCAGTTGTATATGTGCAGTGCTGCTGCTTATTGGGGACCTGTGCTGTGCAGTGCTGCCTATTAGGGACATGTGTGCCTGCCTATTGGGGGCCTGTGCTGTGCTGCCTACTAGGGACCTGTGCCTGCCTAATGGGGACCTGTGCAGCAATGTGCCTGCCTATTGGGGACCTGTGCCTGCATTTTGCGGACCTGTGCCTGCCTATTAGGGAACAATGCTGCCTATTGGGGACCTGTGCCTGCCTATTAGGGAACAATGCTGCCTATTGGGGACCTGTGCCTGCATTTTGCGGACCTGTGCCTGCCTATTAGGGAACAATGCTGCCTATTGGGGACCTGTGCCTGCCTATTAGGGAACAATGCTGCCTATTGGGCACCTGTGCCTGCCTATTAGGGAACAATGCTGCCTATTGGGGACCTGTGCCTGCCTATTAGGGAACAATGCTGCCTATTGGGGACCTGTGCTGCCTATTAGGGAACAATGCTGCCTATTGGGGACCTGTGCCTGCCTATTAGGGAACAATGCTGCCTATTGGGGACCTGTGCCTGCCTATTAGGGAACAATGCTGCCTATTGGGGACCTGTGCCTGCCTATTAGGGAACAATGCTGCCTATTAGGGACCTGTGCCTGCCTATTAGGGACCTGTGCCTGCCTATTAGGGACCTGTGCCTGCCTATTAGGGAACAATGCTGCCTATTGGGGACCTGTGCCTGCCTATTAGGGAACAATGCTGCCTATTGGGGACCTGTGCCTGTATATTGGGGATTTGGCACTTTGTAGTTCTGATGTGATTTTATAAGTACTATACATTAATAAATTATTATTACTCTGTCGATTATACTTGTGGTTGTGATATTTTCATGAACCATTCTTTTTGTGGTGTTCTAGTTGTGGAAATATGCCAATTTAACCCTGCAATTAAAATCATTATTGTTTGACATAGATGGGACTTGAGTAACACCAGTTTGCAGGAAGGGTATGGTGATTTTTACTTTTAATTTCCATTAGGACGCAGACATGTAGTGCACAGCCTGGCCAGCCAAGTGAGACAGCTGCATAGAAATATATGCAGCTGTCACACTTGGGTCAGGAGAGCCGCTGGCCAGAATGTGCACTGTTTTGATCTTATTCCAATTTATTTTTTTTTCAACTGTTTGACTGCGCCCCTACTTGTATATGTTTGAGGAAAAGGTGCGTGTAAATGGGTGTGGCTTAAAATGGGTGTGGCTTAAAATGGGTGTGGTTTTCCTACACAAACACAGAACCTGTTGTTAAAAATTTGAATCCCACCACTGCCTAAGGTGATATGGCAATTGAAGTACTGCAAAACAAATGCTGAATTTTTGCACAATGGCCCCTTTTCACCACAATTTGAAATGTTTTTGATGCCAAGAAACTCACAAAGCAGGAATAAATGCCACCCTTTGTATGTAGATGTTTTAATAGTTCACCACAAAATCACTGCAAAAATAACCTAAGTTTTACTACAATGGTCTTTGTCCAGTTTGAGTTCTCGGTCTAAAAAAACAAACAGTCTTAAAATTCACCAAAGTGAGTTTTTGTTTAATATATCTGGTGCATTTTTAAAAAGTGTAACCATCATTTTCATTACATAAATCAATATTGCACATGAAAATAAGTAAATCTAGGGTCATGTGACAGTGTAAGATATACAAGTAGCGGCTATTAATCATTTAAAAATTTTCAGTTTTCGATGTCACAGAACTGCAAATGTATCAGGAAAAATCTGATGCTGTACTGTCGCATTCTTTTTTTTTTTTCCCCTCGCACCGATAAACTTAAGTGGGTTTCATTCGAATGCCGGCGTAAAATCGAGCACGCCGATATTTTTTCCTCACACCGAATAGGTTTGAGAAAAAAATACATCATCTGCAATGCCTCATTGAATAACACTGGTCTGAGTGCAATCCCCTCTTATGAGATGGCACTCGTCCGGTTTATACGGTCATCTGCATGAGCCATAACTTTAAAATATATCTCAGAGAAATCTGCTTCTTTCTTCTCGTAGACTGATTTTTTAATTCTGAAAACTCTCAATTCACTGGTAAAAAAAAAAAAAAATCTTCAGTGATTACAGATTTTCAACGACTTTAGAGTTTTTAAAGAGGTTAAAGAAGTGACATAAGAAGGAGTAGATGCACAGTAATGTCTTTTTGACATTGCTGAGCACGGTGTTTATTTTATGTGGCACTTTTGCGGTACTTTTTCAGGCTTTGCTTTTTAGGCAAAGTTGCTTATTTTCATGTGTAGTACTGATTTATGAAAATAAGAAAAAAAATTAAATGGTTACTTTAATATTACATCACCTATTCATTGGCTTACAAAGCACCAGGGAACCTCTCACTCTTCTTAATCGGACCTCTTTTCATATACGCGTATATACTCGAGTATAAGCCGACCTGAGCATAAGCCGAGGCACCTAATCTTGCCACAAAAAACTGGGAAAACTCATTGAGTCAAGTATAAGCTTGGCATGCATTGTTCCCTCATCCCCATCCTGGTATGCACAGCGTCTCCTCCCCATCCTGGTATACATCGCTTTTCATCCCCATCCTTGTATGCATGTCCCCCTCACTCCCATCCTGGTAGGCATGGCCCCCTCATTCCCATCCTGGTAGGCATGGACCCCTCATTCCCATCCTGGTAGGCATGGCCCCCTCATCCCCATCCTTGTATGCATGGCTCCCTCATCCCAATCCTGATAGGCATGGCAACATCATCCCCATCCTGGTATGCATGCCTTCTCATCAGAAAAAACATTAAAAAGATATACCATCCTACTTACTGTCCCTGTGCTCCTTCCCAGCATCTTGTTTCGATGCCAGCAGCTGTGGCGGCGGGGCGTTCACGTGTGCCCGCTGCTAAAGAGAAATATTCACTGCACTCGCAGTGAATATTCATTACCTTAAGTGGCGGGCACAGGCTTTAGACGCAGCAGCCGGCTCCTGCCTCCTGTGCCCCGCTGCCGCTCGCCCTCAGTCATCTGGGACCTTTACTCGAGTATAAGCCTAGGAGGGGCTTTTTCAGCACAAAAAATGTGCTGGAAAAACTCAGCTTATACTTGAGTATATACGGTAAGTCTGTGATACACCGCATGTAAGACAGTTTTTGGCACAAACTAAGCTTGAAATCTGGCATATTTAGTTTAGTAAATCATCCCGCGTGTGTCAAGCCTTGTAATAGATAGAATACTCCATGGTTCTCTTTGTCGGAGAGGTTGTTCATCACCTTAATTCCCTCCACACCACCAACGAAACTTAAATTTGTAATACTTCCCTTTGTAACTTTATAGCACGTGAATATGAAATGGTTGTCTCAGACTAAAGTATTGGTGCTCTGAAATAAAATAGAAAATTGTATAACTTCTTTAATGAGTGATAATTTACCTTTAAACATTCAGTTAGAACATTACTTCTGATATTTACACACTTGAAGTTAAATCTAGATAAAACTAAATCAATTTATTTTGACTCTAAATACACAGGATAAACTTATTTTATATTAACAACTATACATACCGCCCCACTGTGCGCAAGGAAAAAAATAACAGTTACTTACAGATAACAGTATTTCTCGGAACCCATGACAGCACCACAGAGAGGGGATCTGCCCTTCAGGGACAGGAACCTACAGATAAAAGGGCGATACCTCTCCTGTGCCCCCAGTTGGGTTACAGAGCATCAGAGGGTCTACATGTTAGTTAAAAAACAGAAATATATAAAACATTATAATATTGCTTATTATCAAGAAACACCGTGCCTAAACGAAAACACTCTACGAACAGTAAAACGTGCTCACCGCATACATGAAGGGACAGAATAAGCGGGTGCTGTCATGGGTTCCGAGAAATACCATTATTGGTAAGTAACTATGTTATTCTCTCTCACCCATGACAGCACTACGGAGAGAATTTCAGAGATTGGTAGCTTAGGGAAGGACCACAGCCTGAAGGACCCTTCTCCCGAAGGTCAAGTCAGACGTAGAGGCTAGATCTAATCGATAGTGTCTGAAAAAGGTTGAAGGTGATGACCAGGTGAACGCCTTACAGATCTGTTCTATCGATACCTCAGATCTCTCAGCCCATTGCTCTTGTGGAATGCGATCTCAACCCTTCCGAGATGGTATTCGCGCTGGATGAATAGGCCAGGGCAATCGCATTCCTTATCCACCTTGCCAGGGTACTCTTGGACGCTTTGAGTTCCTTCCTGGGCCTCTGGAAACACACAAAGAGAGCCTTCCTTCCTACCCCCTTTGGTGGCCTCTAAGTATTGAACTAGGCATCTCTTCACCTCTAGGGTGTGAAATCTCTCTTCTCCCTTATTCCTAGGATTTGGGCAGAAGGAAGGAAGGACTACTTCTTGGGACCTATAGTAATGTGATGCTACTTTAGGTAAATAGGCTGGGCCAGGTTTTAAGATGACTATCTTCCAGAACTTTTGTAAATGTTGGCACTGCTGATAGAGCTTGAATATCGCTCACTCTACGAGCCAATGTTAGCGCCACCAGAAGCACAGTTTTTAATAAGATTTTTAGAGGTGCTGACTGAATAGGCTCAAAACGGGGAATCTGTTAGTGTGGACAGTACAAGATTCAGGTCCCAGGATGGTAATTTTCGGCTAACTATTGGCGTAGATCTGTCTGCGACCTTAATAAAAAGTGCTTTTCAAGGGTTGCCTGCCACATCATGGTTATACAGGGTGCCTAAAGCCGCTACCTGTACCTTTAATGTATTGAATGCTAACCCCTGCTCTAGGCCAATCTGTAGAAATGTAAGAATTTTATTGATCTGGACCCCATCCTGGACTCTTACTCCGGAGGTGGACAGAAATTTTTTCAAAGTTTTCCCATAGGCTTTTGTCGTAACCGGTTTCCTACACTTTTGTAGTGTAGTAATTAGGTTCTCTTAGAATCCTCCTTCCCCTCAGCAGTGCCCTTTCAAATTCCATGCTGTTAAATGGAGGTTCACTGATCGAGGGTGTAATACCGGCCCATGAGATAGTAGGTCCGGAAGATCCGGTAGGATCCAAGGGTTGGTGATCAAGAGCATTCTCAGCCAGGAGAACCAAGTTCTTTGGGGCCAAAAGGGGGCTATTAATATCATTCTTGTTCTGTACAACTGGGGGCGCAGGAGAGGTACCGCCCTTTCATCTGTAAGTTCCTTTCCCTGAAGGGCAGATCCCCTCTCTCCGTTGTGCTGTCATGGGTGAGAGAGAAAACACATTTAATGGGGGTGTCCGGTCCAAATTGATAAGTCTGCAGTCAATCTTTGTGACTGCAGACTTATGAATCCTTCCGGCACACACTGTGTGCTGCGGGGAATTGCCGGTTTCTCAGCCGGGACCGGAGGTTATGTTTGTGTTATACATATTCCCGGCCAAAGATCGAATAATGGGCACGGCCTCGCTCCATACACTTGTATTGAACAAGGCCGCACCCCGACTAGTGTCCAAGTGGATGGAGCGAGGCTTTGCCTACTGGCCGAGATGTATAACTCATACATACCCTCCGATCCAAACTCAGAAACTGGCAAATCCCCATAGAACAAAGTGTGTGCGCTGGGGGGATTCATAAGTCTGCAGCGATGACTTCAGACTTATCGATATGGACAGGACACTCCTTTTAATGATAAATGATCAAACAAGTATATTAAGTCAGACTTTAACCAGCCTAAATTTATGTGAATCATTTAAAAATGCAAGTTCAGAAATCAGCAATTTTCCTTTCACTACTGGTAAAGAAGGGTGAAAATCTTATTTATTCTTACCAGTTTAAGATTGTGGCAGACACATTCGAACTATATAAAAGTAAAATCTAAATCAAAATTGGCATACTTATGGACCATGTAGTGCTTAAAATTATTTATTTTGCACCATTGAGCACTATGCGAGCGATGTAGTTCATCAGGCCCCTGCCTTTATAATAACTGGTTATTGTTGAAACCAAATGCTAAGACATTACAAACATACCGGCCACATTCTGTGGCAATCTGAAGCGGTCTGCTGTCTTGACATGCTTTCTTTGAGAGTGCTATATTTGTACGGTCCACTCTCCAGCTACTGTATTACAAGGAAAAGAAATACATATAAAACAGCGTAAAATTGTTTTAATCAATTCATGAAGAATAACCAGTTATAAAGACGCAGATGACCATGGACTAAAGCTCTACTGTGCATGACAAGCTAGGTTTGTGCCGAAAAAAATAAAAGACCTGAGCTAGAAATTAGTGCATTAAATATGCTGAAATAAAGCAGCTGGATACTACAGATTGCACCAATCAATATACAGTGTTTTTCTCTTACCCACCAAATCTCAGTTCCAGAAGTTGCAATGAAAAAAAAGTACCAATATAAATGCTATAATAAAGTTGTGTGATTCCCAGAACATTAGCACCCAAGCAAGTTCTACATTTTCCAGTATTTTACTGTAATTATTTCTCGCCACGCAACGTCACAGACATCTGCTTAAACCAGCAATGGCTAAACCAGGGAGGATCCTTGATCTGTACTGTAAAAGTCATTCTACAGTAAATCCATACGCGAAAACTGGAGCAAAAGCTTGTACATGGTACAATCAATCATTCCGGTGTCTTGCAGCCTCACTCCAAAAGATCCTAGAAAACGAGAAATGTGACAATTTAACTTCCCAGCAGGAGCAATGACATAACGAGGGTGGTCTTCATCAGACAAGCCTTTTGTACTTACAGACCAAAATACATACAGATATAAAACTGGAATCCATGTGGCTTTCAAGCAGAGTTGGACACCAGCCATTTCCATGTATGCAACCCGGTTTGTGTGTCCCCTGTTCATATGCCCCATAAGGGCCTGTGCACATGTTACACATGTCAGGTTTTTTTCAGTGCAGATTTGCCTGAAGGGTTTCCTGATGCCAGCAAAGTGAATGAGAATCCTGAAGGCTCATGCACACGTTGCTTATTTGTGACTCGGAGATATAAATCTGCAGCATGTCGATTCTTTCAGCGTTTTTGCTCAGATTTCACCCATACTAATGTAAGGGGAAAAATCTGCACCACAAACATATCATAAAACACACCTAATTTACGCTGTGTTTTTCCTACCACGAGATGCAGAAATTCCTGCACCAAATACTTAACATGTGCACATACCCTAACATGGGTGCACAACTGAACGTATCCCAGCCACTATGCCGTTTTGTGCTGCTCATAACCATCTGTATACAGTAGGTTCCATGTTAAATGGAAAAAGAGTAGCACACTGCTCAGGGGTAGGAATGAGCAAGTCTGAATAGAGCACTTTGTAACTTGATATCAAGAGACTAGAGTTCTTTGGCCCCTGTTTAGCACTCCACAAATGGCATATGCAAGCTATGCGTGGAGCTCTTATTATTCTATTATAATGGGAATTGGTCAGCAGATTTTTGGCAAGGAATCTGACAGCAGCATGATGTAGGGACGGAGAGTCGGATTCCAGGGATGTGTCACTTACTGGGCTGTGTTAAATTTTCAATATACTCAGGGTTTTAACAGCAGGAGATCATCATTATAGGACTAGGTGTCTAGTGCCTCCTAGACAACTGCTCTAAATAACCCTGTCCCCAACACTAACTGGCAGCTTTCTGTCAATGTACCGTGTAAACAGAAAGCTGCTAATCAGCGTTGTGGGCAGGGTTATAAAGGGATCAGCATTCTGAGTACGGCTAGAGCTGTGGCAGAGGAAACAGGGATTGTAAAACAATGACAGCAAGCAGATCGGCACGTGACATCACTGGAATCAGGGTCTTAGATTACATAGCTGACAGATTCCCTTGAGGGAATTGTAAAATGTAGCCAACTGCTACAACACTCATAGTAATCAAATGGAAAGTTACATGTGCAAGATCACCTACTCTTTAGAGTACTGATTGAGGGAGAAGAGCACCTCCATTCTCATATGTGGGAGTCGAACCTGCATCTCAAACTTCTATGGCATACACTTTTGATAGGCCATAAACCTCTTGAAAAAGTAATACCCCTATAATTTTTTAACTGCGGTCCTTGGAAGTCATTCAATATAACATTGTGGTTCTCGGACCAAAAAAGTTGCGCACCCTTGCCCTATAAAGATATAGACATCACAGAGAATGACCACCCAAATGAGCTATTCTGTAGACACGGGTTTAAGTGCTGTTTCCGTATGTTACTTGTGCACCAGGACTGACATTTATGTACAAGTTTTACAAAGAGGCCATTTTTTCTCTTTGCTAGTACAGAGCATTCATTATAAACAATGTAATGTCTATAGCGGCCTTTTCTTACCTCATCAGAGTCATCATGGTAACCACTTCTTCGGTAAGGATCTCCAATGTTGGTATCCAAGTGCTCATCACCATGGGTATCCATGTTCTGCCTCAAAACAGAATATCTGTGCACAAGGAACCTGTGGAAGAAAAGGACAGAGGTTACATTTCTCCTCAATTAAATAATAAAAGGAAGAAAATGACGGCACCTTATCTAGATGAAATGTTTCCATAACCTCTAAAGCAAGCTTTTGTCAAATGATAAGTTATTAATTAACAGCCTTCAGCTAGATCTCAAGCCATGGCAACTTGACGGATGAATGCTCTGTAGGAAGGTCAATCTTGTGTAAGCCTAGATAGGTCCAACCAGGGTCTTCTCTGCCAGTTTTCTTAAATTTTCTTTTTAGGGACCTATTCAAATTTAATTAGACATTGTGGGGCCTCTATGCTGGACATTCCTCAAATGTGATACCATTTTAAAAATCACACCCCTCAATTACTCAGAAACTGCTGTCAGAAAATGGTTTGACCCTTCAAGTGATACATGGGAATGAATGCAATGTGGAATGAAAAATTTTTTTTGTAAATTTTCTTCTAAAATGTTGCTGTAGCCTCACTTTTACAAGAAATAGAGCAAGAAAATGGACCCCACAATTTGTTACCCAGTTTCTTCTGAGTGCGCTGATACCCCACGTGTGGTCAGAAATCTCTATTTGGACAAACGGCAGGGCTCAGAAGGGAAGGGGCACCATTTGAATTTTGGAACACAAAATTTGGCTGTCAAAATAGATTGCGGGCACCATGTCGCATGTGCAGGGCACCCAATGTGCCTAAACAGCAGAAATCCCAGACAAGTAACCACATTTTGCAAACTACATGCTTCGAGGATTTAGCATTATTAACTCACAGGTTTTGCACAGAATTTGATAACACTACACAGTCTTATTGAAAAATTTCTTTTTTTTTCACGCAAATGTTGCTTTAGGCCCAAATTTTTTTACTTTTGAGAGGGGTAAACCGAAAAAGTGGATAGCACAGTTTCATACCCACTTTCTTCTGAACATGGCGATACCCCAAATGTATTAAAAAAAAAAAAAACTCTGCTTCAGGAGGTCTCCTGTGATCTCAATCAGCGCATGCACTGCCTCCGATTGCCATTTTCCAGAAGATCGCCACAGGGAAATCAATGAGGACGACTCAGCTCAGCGCTGACATCCTGAGAGCCCAGGCCCCGCAGTGTCGGGACACCACCTCCTCCTAGCTGGGGACCCAAAGCATCGCCCCACTCCTGCCACAGCCGGTCTTCTGAAGCCCCACACGACAGCCGTCAACCGCCCACCCCCCTCACGGTAAACCACCATAAAATGGTACTATATGACGCACCACCATTTTAATTAAAAACATTTTCTTATTTTCATTCCCAAATTTTTGGGTGCGTCTTATAGTCAAGTGTGTCTCAAAGTCCACAAAATGCAGTATATTTTTTCCACTAAAATATTGTTTTAGCAGAAAATGTATATTCTGCCTGTTTTTTTAAGTATTATTTTTTTAAGAAATTGGTGAACCAAGGAAAGTATTGGGGAGTGTGTGTTTTTTTTACTTTTTATTACTGAGTTAGTAATGAGGGTATCTGATCGACACCATTACATTACGAACAGCAATGCTTCATGTCAGCTGTGTTTTTGGACAAATCACAGCTGACATCAACTCCAAGCCCCATTACCCTGATGGACACTGCACCAGGGCAATCGGGAAGAGCAAAGACAAAGTGCCAGAACTGGCACATCTAGTGTGATACATAACTTCTAAGGTGGCTGTGGGCTGCTAATTTTAGGCTTGGAAGGGCCCAATAACCACCAGGGACCTTACCAGCCTGATAATATCATCTCACAGCTGTCTTCTTTACCTTTGCTTGTTTCATGAAATTTTGCAATTTCTTGTTTCCTTGATTTGCGCATATAAATTGGACGGCATACGCATGGACTGTGTGTAGTCTGACTTGCATTGACGAGTCTAGTTCGATATATGTGGCCATACGTAGGATGCTGCGATTTTTTTCCTCAGCCCGATGACAGGTGAGGAAAAACGCACAGATCAGCACCGACTCCATGAACAACAATGGTCAGAGTGCAGTGCGATTTTTTTCTAGCATTGCACTCACCCGATTTATACTCTAGCATGAGTGACCTTTCTGTTCTACTTTTTCTGTGTCAGTACAATGAGAACAAAAAAAAAACACCTAAAAAAATGTTGATTTTTCTTTTTTTTTTTTTAACGGTGTTTGCCGTATGTAATAAATAACATTCCAGTTTTATAGGTTAGGTTGTTGTGGACTCAGCAAAACCAATTGTGTGTACTTTTTATTTTTGTTTTAACGCAAACGATGCATTTTCAGTGGTGAAACAGGTCTTCGTGAATTGTGGGTGCTTCTGTGTGTTTCCCCCATACTTAGCCCCACTGTAGGACATGTGTGTTTTTTACTCTGATTGCTGGCCTCATGCATTGCAGAACACATGTACTGTAGTGCATGACACCTGTCAGCGAGTCAGCCTGTGAGACCCGGCTTATAGCTGGATCGCACAGGCCACAGTCTGATGACCCCAGGGTACCATGGAAATGATTGGCAACTGCGATCACACGGGGTGATCTTGCCCCCTTTTAACCACTTGGATACTGCTATCGCGAGTGACAGTGGTATATAAGGGGTTATTCAGCCCTGATCGGTAACGAAAATGAATACTGCAGGGTGTCAGCTGTCATAAATAGTGGCCACCCGCTGGCCACTTATTCCTCAGCGCCGTTAAAAAGCATCGGTGAGGAATAAGGCCCCTTTATGGCCGCCGTTAAAGTGTATCAGCTATCCTGAAGGGGTTTAAAACTTCAGAGTAAAGAATACCAAGGAGTCCGAAATGATATCGGATGAATGAGGTAGTTGTCCTGTGGTTAAATAAATCTGGATCCTCCTTAGAATTCTGGAAACCAAAAAAATGATCAATATGGAGGACTGCAGACATAGTGGTGGTCCAAGGAAACTTAAGGCGGTAGTTGAAAGAAACATGCTTATTTCTATTTAAAATCAGAAGATATCCAGCAGTGCCATCAGCTCAGGTCAGGCAGCAACCACTGGGACGTAGGCACACACATCTACTGTTCAGAGAAGTCAGACCAGAAGTGGTCTTAACTTGAAGAATTGATGATGTTTTGAAGGTTTTGTGTAGTCACATCAAATATTGGTTTGGATTTCTCTTTTGTTAGTTCAAATCATTTTGGATTTTGTTCATTGATAAGAAATCTTAACACTACTATTCTTGAAACCTTTCTTTCATTTGAAAATTTTAGGCAGGTATGCAAAACTGCTGAACAGCCAAGTAAATGACATCAGCACTCCGCCATTTACAGAATTCATCAGACCAGGCCACATTTTCTATTGCTCCACAGATCATTTCTGATATTCAGATTAAAGCAACTTTAGGCAGCAGAAAGGGTTCAGAATGAGAACGCTGACCCACCTGCAATTCACTGTGTGCTCAGACACATTTCTATCATAGACAGTATTATATTTTTTAGCAATTTGTAAACGCATTAAAAAAAAAAAAAAAAGAATGTGCTAATGAGCCTATCAGCCAGTAGAAAAATAGATGGTGAAAGTGAAAAAAGCAAGGCTGTTCATTCACCAACACTAGCTACGTTTCAGCTCTCTCCTTGGAGCCTAACAAGCAGCAGCTATAATAATCATCTCCCATTTTCCCATGTTAAAAATTAAAGGAAGAAAAAAAATATGAAAAGCAAAATATTTGCTATTGCCATATTCATAAAAGTTTTCTTTCTCAAAATATGAAATTGATCTCTTCGCTAAACACTGTAAAGAAGGGGGAGGGGGAATCAAAAATGCCAGAATTGTGGAGGTGGAGAGGGGTTGTCACCTCACCACCCTATCAAAAAGAATTAGCAATCAAATTATTGTTATGTACACCAAATTGGCATTAGTAAAAACAAGCCCTCACTCAGCCCCCATCAATAGAAAAATGTTATGGATCTTGGAAAATGGTGACTTAAAGCAGGATGATCTTTTTTTGCAATATTATAAATGTTGTAAAATAGAATTTAAAAAGAAAAAAAAAGGAAAATCTATGCAAGTTTGTTATCGTCGTAAACGAGCTGACCTGTACAATCATGTTTCCAGCTCACGTTTTACCACACAATGAGAAAAAAAAAACAAAATAAATGGTGTCATTTAAAGCTACAGCTTGTCCCGCAAAAATTAAGACCTCACACTTCTAAGTCGACGGAAAAATAAATACATTATAGCTCAGGGGAAAAGAGGAGGAAAAGACAAAAAGCATAAAAACTAAAATTTCCTGATCCTTAAAGTGTTCAACAAGTTTAACATGGTGACAGGTTTTCTTTAATAACACTTTGCTTTGGTTTTCTTTTTTGTGATCTTACCTCCCTCCACAAACGTATTTCTTGATGATAAAGATGGCCGCAGCAACAACAAATAAGAGCACCACAACTACAGAAAGAATCAGAGGGATAGTGCTTGCTTGCTGGCTCGGTTTTCCCTAAAAAGAAATAGGCAATGAATACTCCTTAGGTCTAGTAATTTAAAGGGGTTGTCCCCTTTCAGCAAATTGGGTTCCAAATGTTTAAAGTACATTAAGTAAACTCAGCAGGTACTCATCCTCCATGGGTTAAGTGCCAGCTAACCACCACTTCTCCAGTCCAGAGGCTCTGACTACAGCAGTGACGAGAGGTCAATAGCACACATCACAGATGTAGACAGTTACTGAGCTTAGTGCCCGTGCACAGAGATTGACGGCACGTGATGCTCAGCTCCGTGCATGAGCCTAAAAGCAATGACAAGCTAAAGAGGTGACATCACATCAACAGCACAATACCACGCCAGCCGGGCACAGAGGTCAATGTCACATGCCATCTACAACCGTGTATGAGTGCGGATTTTAGTGGCTGGCTAGAGTGATGATGTGCACTGTTGATGTGACCATCAGTATGAGCATATTTCAGTGACTGGCTAGAGTGATGATGTGACTATCAGAATGAGAATGATCACCAGAATGAGTGATGATGTGACGATCAGTATGAGAACGGATTTCAGGGACTGGCTAGAGTGATGATGTGATGATCAGCGACGCTCAGAATGAGAACGGATTTCAGGGACTGGCTAGAGTGACGATGCACCAATCAGCATAAGAATGGATTTCAGCGACTGACTAGAGTGATGATGCGACGATCAGCATGATAATGGATTTCAGGGACTGGCTAGAGAGAAGATGCGACGATCAGCATAAGAAAGGATTTCAGAGACTGGCTAGAGAGATGATGTGACGATCAGCAACGATCAGCATGAGAGTGGATTTCAGGGACTGGCTAGAGTGATGATGTGACGATCAGTGACGATCAGCATGAGAGCGGATTTCAGGGACTGGCTAGAGTGATGATGTGACGATCAGTATGAGAGTGGATTTCAGGGACTGGCTAGAGTGATGATGTGATGATCAGCGACGATCAGCATGAGAGCGGATTTCAGGGACTGGCTAGAGTGATGATGTGACGATCAGTATGAGAGTGGATTTCAGGGACTGGCTAGAGTGATGATGTGACTATCAGCGACGATCAGCATGAGAGCGGATTTCAGGGACTGGCTAGAGTGATGATGTGACGATCAGCACTAGAACGGATTTCAGAGACTGGCTAGAGTGATGATGCGTGCTGTTGATATGAAGATCAGTGTTGTAGTCAAAACACTGGGACTTGAGCAATGTTGGGGAGCAAGCAGTAGGTCCAGGGAACACGAGTACCTGCTGAGCTTGTTATATTATGTATTTTGCACAGTTTGGGGCCCACTTTCCTGTAAGTAAATAACCTCCTTAAAGCAGGTTTCAAAATGAAAACTGTATATCTTATTAAATAGATCCGTAAGGCTACTTTTACACTTACCTTTTTTTTGCGGGCCATATCGCCGCAATTTTTACGGTCTGCCGCAATAACAGACCACAAAAAAGCTTGCGGATCGCCATTGTTCATTTTTCCAATACTATGGAAATAGTATTGGAAAAAAAAATGGCGTTACACAAAGCCGGAAGTCACAGTGCGCCACAAAAACAAACTTCTGTTTGTTTTTGCGGCCCCACTGATTTTCAATGGGGGCCGTGTCTGTACGCTGTGATCTTTTATCACGGCCGCAAAAACGGTCCTCATGGCTGTACGGCACACCGTGGATTTTTTGCAGGCCGATTTTGCGGCCCCACAGAAATCTATTGGGTTGCAAAATTGGGCCGCAATAACACCGTAAATGTAAAAGCAACCTTAGACCAAATGGGGTGGTGTACTTACAATGAAAATTTACATCAGAATGGCTGAATAATCTGGATGTCAAGAAAGGAATGTTAGAGTCCAGCCATAGAATAAAGTAGCTCCTGAGACCCAATGTATTCAATCTCCTCCCAGCCAGCTGGACTATGACTACAGCTTATACTCCGCAGTGTGAGGTTCCACGTGCAGCAACAACAACTGTCAATCAGGCCAGGTGGGCAGGGAATGAGTTAAAATTTAGTAAGGATTATACAGTTAAGGCCCCGTTACACATAACGATGTCCCAGGGATCCCACCAACGATCCTACATGATGGGATCTCTGGGACATCGTTAGGCTGATCGATGGTGAGCTGTCACAAGACAGCCCCTCCAGCGATCAGGACCAGCGACGCTGGTTTCTAATGTAAACATCGGGTATCTAAGAGCCGCTAGCGAGATCGCTGTGTGTGACGGGGCCTTTACTCTGACATGTATTCTCAGTCTCATGGATTGTGAAATCTGATGAAAGATACACTTTAAGGAGAATCTGTCACCAGGTTAAAAGAGGCCAGTTTCTGCTCTAATTCCCACTGTTCGCCCACATACTCATTTATTTCCTTTTTCTTAAATTCACCACAAGGTTACAGAGATTAGGCCTTTTTAGTACTATGGTATTTAGCAATGGGGCGTTGATCCGAAGGTCATTATGCAGAGCATCCTAAAGACGAGCCCCAGGAGAATCCTGTTCGCAAAGCCCCCATGTAACCACCAAAAAAGTTAGCACTAGTTCCTCATAGATTGTAAGCTTGTGAGCAGGGCCCTCATTCCTCTTGGTATTTGTTATAATCTGTGTGTGATTATTGTTATGCTGTAATGTCTATTGTCTGTACAAGTCCCCTCTGAAATGTAAAGTGCTGCGGAATATGTCGGCGCTATAGAAATAAAATGTATTATTATTAGCACTAGGTAACAAAGTCCATATCTATGGAACTAATTTAAAGATAAAGGAAATCAAGGGAAAAATAAAGCGCAAAAACTGGTGGTGTTTATACTGGTGACTGTTCTTCTTTAAAAACAGAATTTCAACGTGAACTGCACAATACAATCAAAATGCAATATAACAATACATTTGGGGTGGGGGGAGGTGAATTTTGCAGCCATATTAGCGTTTTCTCTTCTTGAAAAAAAGTTTTGCACTAAAATTTTGAACTATGCCCATTTGGCCACAAACAACAGACAAAAACACACACAGAGACACTGACTTAGGAGCAGAAAGCAAAGGTTGACTCAGCATTCCCATATGCCCCCAACGCCTTTCTTGTGGTTGAGAAAATGAGGTCTGAAGCCCTCTACAGTTCCTTAATACTAAACTCATCAGCAAAGGGTCTTCCCCAAACAGTTGCCACAAACTTGGTTGCTTACAATTCTTAGAATGCTGTAGCATTAACTTTATTCTTTGCTGGAAATAAAAAGGTGGAGACGCAAACCCTGAAAGCAGCTCTGGCCAGTGCCCATCCTCCACCAAAGCCTACAGTAAGCACCATGCATCCAGGAAGGTAACATTCTCCAAGCATCTGCCAAACCAAGATTTGACGATCAGATTGCAAGATCTATAAGGCCGGGGTCACACTGGCGAGGAATACGGACGAGTGAGGCGCTAAAAGCACGCATTAGACACGGACCAATGATTCTCTATGGGGTCACTCGCACCAGGCGTATATTTCTCATCCGTATTCTAGGCTCCGTGCCAATCGCAGCATGCTGCGATTGTCAGCATACTACGGACGTAGTACGCCAATGCAAGTCTATTGGTGCGCAAAAAATACGGATTACACACGGACCACACATGTGACTTACGAGAAATACGCACCCGGTATCTTTTAGCAAAGCCGGCAATTCAGTGCGCGATACAGTAAACTCACACTGACAGTTTTAATAAAGAAATGAAAGAATAGATACACACACACTATATATATATATAGTTAGTGTGTGTGTGTGTGTGTGTGTATATATATATATATATATATATATATATATATATATATATATATATATATATATATATATATATATATATATACATACACACACATATACATATATACACACACACACATACAATCTGTGTGTCTATATCTATTCTTTGGTTTGTCATAGGGCTCCATTATATGTCCATTTTGCAAGCCGGCAAGAAAAACTCGCCATACGGATTACATACGGATGCTTTCATGCGCAAAATACGCAACCACACCTTGCTTACGGATGACATACGGAGCTCTGTTTAGGGGTCATTCATCCGTACTACGCATGTAAAATACTGACCGTATTTTGCGTCGGTTAGTGTGACCCCGGCCTTACTTAGTGGCACCTAGACACTTCCGATTGACATAAGTAGAACTATGCAGATTGAGAAGATAAGAAATTTCATAAGCAGACATGGGGCAAAGGTGGCATCTTATGACAATGCCACATTTAAAGTCACTGAGATTTTAAGTACGGCCCATGAGTCATAAGTCACTGCAAAAGTCAATGGCAGGGGGGAGGAGCAGAACAGCTACATCAGGAGTTGAAGAGGGGAAGGATTTTTGCAGGGAAAAAGAGACTTCCGTTTTCTACATAACGCTTAGAAAGATTCAGTTTTTCGACGCATGACATAGACCTAATGGAAAAGAAGAATTAACTAGGTAGAAGGTGAAAAATTAGCAATTGTAAGTACATAGTGCTATGACTGCAAGATAAAAACTTTTACAGATGTGCTTCTTTAACTACATACTGCATCAATGGAAATAAAGTTATGGCTAGCTCTTGGAATAAAAAAATAAAAGTGCAAAAATTAAACATCACCAGGATATGAAGGGGTTAAAGTATTGTGTGGTTTTGGAAGCCACTACTAATTCCTGACCCTTCTGGAAGGGATGGGAGGAATCTGGACAGAATCAGTCTTTTTACTCTGCAGCTGTTAATATAGTCCCTTCTTAATTCTTTTATGGGAGTTTACTTATGGATACGTCCATGACCCCCAGAGTGCCCCTAATAAGCAGGGTATAAAGCAATTTCCATAGGCTGCCCAGCAGGAGGAACAACATGTGCAACCACCTGCCAAGAGATCACTAAAGCCCCCGTCACACACAGCGAGATCGCTGCTGAGTCACAAGTTTTGTGACGCAACAGCGATCTCACCAGCGATATCGCTGTGTGTGACACGTATCAGCGACCTCTCCCCCCCCCCCCCCCCAGGTGTTTTTAATCATGCTTGAATGCCCTGGACATTTTTTTGATCGTTGGTCTCCCGCTGGCCAGCATGCATCGCTGCGCGTGGGAGGCGGGAGACCAGCGATCTGGATGATGGTTTCCAATGCAAACCGCGGGTAACCAAGGGCGCGCGTCACTTAGTTACCCGCTGTGTACCTTAGATACCAGCGCGCTGGTGCAGGGAGCTGGTATCTAAGGTAAACAGCGGGTTTCTAAGCGCCGCGCGGCACTTAGAAACCCGCTGTTTACCTTGGTTACCAGTTCCCTGCACAAGCACGCTGGCATCTAAGGTACACAGCGGGTAACTAAGTGACGTACGTCGCTCGTTACCCGCATCGTCGCTGGTCCTGATCACTGATGAGATCTGCCTGTTTGGCAGCTCACCAGCGATCATGTAGCGACACACCAGCGATCTTGACAAGGTCATATAGTTGTCAGGATCACTGGTGCGTCGCTATGTGTGACGGGGCCCTAACAGATGCCACCATAACAAGCAAGTATATGGACACTGTGCCTGTTCATTTTTTATGATCTATACTATAAATATGATATTTAAAAAGCTATTATAACCCCTGCAAAGGTAGATGAAATAGTCAGTGTTTGAAACAAGAGCAGGAATCTTCGGCATAACTTGGTGTATGGCCTCAGCACTTAGGGTGTGTGCACATGCTGCATATTCTGCTGCGGATCCGCAGCGGTTTTGGTCCTGTGGGTCCAGTACCATTAAAATCAATGAAAACCTCTGTGTAGACAGTGTGGAATTTTCCGAGCGGATTTTCTGCGGTTTCAAAACCGCAGCATGTCAATTCCATGTGCGTATTCCGCTGCGGTCTGGCACCTGCTCCATGGCGGGTGTCAAACCGCGGGGAAAACCGCAGGCTAAACCGCAGAAAAAATGCAGATAAACCGCAGGTCTTCCTACAGTTTTTGACAAATCCACAGGACAATCCGCAGCGTGTGCACACACCTTTAGATGTTCAGTGTAAACACAACACACAAATTTTTACATTGGGAAACTATCCAGCATAGTCCAATTACATTTTTGCTATGGGGAAGAGAAGGGCGCACCACCATTAATCCATGATGAAAGACAAATAAATAGAAAAGTAGGGAGCAACACCTAGTCTGGATAGCAAACAACAAATACAAAGAAGAAAGACCAAACAACTGATGGTGTGCACACCTGACACAAGAATAAATATGAATAGTAACCTTTATTAGACACCCTAGACATAATCATTAAAACCACTTAAAAACATGTATTTGAACATGACAATCGAACAACACCCTCCAAAAAATGAGCAATATGGGACATATATTAAGTGGAACTTCACAATTAAACAAGCCAGGCAAATGAGAATGCACGTGCTGCGATTACGTGCTGAGATTATATGCACAGGGTGGTGGGCAATTTATATGGATACACCTAAATAAAATGGGAATGGTTGGTGATATCAACTTCCTGTTTGTGGCACATTAGTATATGAGAGGTGGAAACTTTTCAAGATAGGTGGTGACCATGGCGGCCATTTTGAAATCGGACATTTTGGATCCAACTTTATAAATGGCCCACCCAGGTCTATCCATATAAATGGCCTCAGGATCAACAATGCAGAACAGCTGCACTAAAAATAGGCTGAACTAGATGGACATAAGGTCTTCCTTCAGCCTTCAAAACTATGTTACTATGTAGAAGACCACCAACATAACATGCGAGGACAAAAACACGTTCACAGAACACAATTTCCAATTAGGCAATAAAGATGTAATATCTCAATACAGATCAAGCATTGGCTGAAAAACATCCTCCCTAAGCATGTGAGTAAAGGACTGAAGAGTCCATGGGTGTTCCTTTCAAGATCCCTGCATTTCATCCTTTAGCAAAATTATGTTTTGCATCTATTTGCCTTTACTTCAATTTACACTCTCAGGCTTCGCCTCTACATCACATTACTTCTATTCCACAAAACTTTATATATAGCTACTGGCTCCCCTCCAGGTCAGCTATGCTCATTATAACACCCATGGCACTTCCGCTCTTTACTCACGCTTAGGGAATGTTTTTCAGCCAATGCTTGATCCGTATTGAGATATTACATCTTTATGTCCTAATTGGAAATTGTATCCTGTGAACGTGTTTTTGTCCTTGCATGTTATGTTGGTGGTCTTCTACATATAATCTCAGCACGTGCTTTCTCATTTGCCTGACTTGTTTATTATATTAAGTGGAGCTCCACAATTAATGTCCCATATTGCTCATTTTTTGGGGGATGTTGTTCAATTGTCATGTTTAAAAACAAGTTTTTAAGTGGTTTTAATGATTGTTATGTCTAGGGTGTCTAATAAAAGGTTACTATTCACATTTATTATTGTGTCAGGTGTGCACACCATCAGTTGTTTGGTCTTTCTTCTTTGTATTTACAATTACATTTTTGCTACTGGCTTATCCAAAATGTAGAAGGCAAAATAAGAAAAATGTCCTAAAACTATATTTGATAATACAATTACCGATGTAGAACTATCAGAGAGTTCATTTGTACATTTTTTCTTCATGTCCGTTTCCTGGCGAACAGGACTTATGCCACCGACGCACTTATCACCAGGAATCTTACGGTACCTGTCACAAAAAATGCAGGAATCTTTATTACAACATGTAGATTAAAGTAACAATATTCTAAATGTGTCATTTGTTTAATAACTGCACTTTTAATTTTGTTTATGGGCAGATATTTTGCAGGTTATCCCACGCCTACCAGTCCACTCCATGCCTTTACATGTAAACAGGGCGTCAGTTTCTTGACTTCATGTGAACTACAGAATGTCACTCTAACCTTTCGAATGCCTCCAGGCATCTCTCATACACCACCTCTCTAGCAGCTGTGCTCTTCCTGTTGCCCTGTATGCACATGCAACTGAAGATCTAATTTTTGCTTTGTAAAGTGATATAGCAGGGTTGTCCAAATAATAACTAGCACCTTTGTTTAGTGGTCTATAATGCAAATGTTGTGTGCAGAATCTCTAATGTATTTCTATGAGATATGGCTCCACACTTCTACCCCTGCCTTCTGCTTGCAGGAGCTGACAAGGAAAATAAACCATATCACAAGCAGAGGAGTCAGGCTGAAGCTGCAGCCCATAAGATTCCCAGTAGAGCCTCAGTGAGAGTATATTAATGCTCTCAGTGGAACTGTACGAGAAAGAAAATTCTAGAGTACTGGTTCAAAGCACCACATTGCAAGCCACTTTGAAGTTGTTGTCTATTTGAGGAGACTGACAAACTGTAGAGTGCCCCAGGAAAGAATACTTAATCCAGGATGTTTGTCATGGAGAACTTGCAGACATACAAATACATTTTTCTTTGCTTGAAAACTGCCTTCAATAGTGGCATGCAACTGAGTTAATTTGGTGATGAGGTTACCAGTATCTCTCAATATTAAAAACTTGTTTGCCATTTTTGTTTAAACTGAAGGTCTATTTCTACTTCTCATAGAATGGTAGAGTTGGAAGGGACCTCCTGGGCCATCTGGTCCAACCCCCTGCTCAAAGCAGGATTCTCTAACTCATCCTAGACAGATGTCTGCCCAGCCTCTGTTTGAAGACTTCTATTTGAGGAGAACTCACCACCTCTCGTAGCAGCCTGTTCCACTCATTGATCACCCTATCAAAATTTTTTTTAAATTATCTAATCTGTGTCTTCTCCATTCAGTTTCATCCCATTGCATTTAGTCTTTCCTTGTGCAATTGAGAATAAAGATGATCCTTCTACAATGTGACAGCCCTTGAGATATTTGTAGACAGCTATTAAGTCTCCTCTCAGTCTTCTCTTTTTCAAGATAAACATTCCCAAATCCTGCAACCGTTCCTCATAGGACATGGTTTGCAGACCGGTCACCATTCTGGTCGCTGTTCTCTGAACTTGCTCCAGTTTGTTGATGTCTTTTTTTTCTCTTCCGGTAAGTCTGTGTTAAAGGGATTGTCCAGTAAAAACAAATTCTTTCCTATCCAAAGCATTGATGGTAACTTGATGTTTCATAGGGGTTCGACCATTGGGACCTGCACAGATTGGCAGAATGGGGAATTTTATCCCTACTATAATGGAGCAGTAACGTGAATGCTTGACCTGAGCTTCATTTCATTCCCATGGGGCTGCCAAGCACTGTGCTCAGCTTTTTTGTGCAGTCCCACAGAGAATAAATGGAACAGAAATTGGGCATTCGATAAAAGTTACCCATCAAAGATAAAGATTGCCAGTTTATTTAAATCGGCGTGAGTCCCAGTGGCCGGACAGCCAATGATTGTTAAAATAGGTGATAACATGTTTCCACTGGACAACCCCACTAAGCAAGTTAATTGTGGTACCAATTCTCCATGATCCTACTAACGCAAAGTGCGTCCCGCAGGCCACATCTGACCCTTAATATCAACCAATACCTTACATATATTGATATGTTTTTTGTGCAGTTGGACCCAAATGGTTCTGCAAACTTGTGGCCTCAGTTCACACGGGATGCATTCTAGTTGGCACTGGGCAGCCCCCCTATATGGTGTTACTAAGAGGTTGTTAGCCAGAAGCCCTGCATTCCCTGTGTGAACACTGCCACATGCGGATTATTTCTTCTGCACTGGTGTACCACACGACCAATCCCTGATTGTAGGCTGGCTGTTTCATTTGGTATTTATGCACCTGTGCAGCTGCCATTTACTTGGGTCCGCTGCACCCTGTATTAGTGCAGATGCATTTAGGCCTGTCTGGTTTGGCCTGTTTCACACTTCCGTTTTTGTGTCCGCCAAACGGATCCGTTTCCGTTTTTTTGACGGAAACTGATGCAAACGGATCCGTTTTTTTAAAAACGGATCCGTTTTTTTGACGGATCCGCGGTAACCGTAATGGAGGTCTATGGGACAAAAAAAACGGATCCTGCAAAAAATGGCGGATCCGTTTTTTTACGGAAAACAACGGATTTTGACGGATTTGAAAAAACGGAAGTGTGAAACAGGCCTTTGTATCTGAATTTTTTGGAGGATTTTTTCCTCTTTTTGAGGTTTTCATGTTAGAGTAGGACTGGCAAGTGTAAGGAACCACATCTGACCCTTTGGCTGTCTCAGTCCGGCCCGCGGTCCAAGACAGCCGAGGGGCTGGAAAACTGTGGTCTACGGGCCGCACCGTGCCCACCTGTTCGCTGTCTCCATAGGCGCCGCTGACTGCCTTCGGCCACTTACTCCACCAATCAGCTTACGTGATGTCATTTCAGTGCGTCAGCTGTGTGCTGCGGTGCAGAGAGTCAGCGCACTGAAGACAGGAAGAGCGCCAGGGAACAGGACCGAGGTGAGTGTGTGGTGTTCATTTTTTTTCATGTGTATGGGATGTTAGGGTGGGCATGGGGATGCTATGGTGGTGTTGAGCTTTACAAGGGGAGGCTATAGGGGTGTTGAGCTTTACAAGGGGAAGCTTTAGGGGTGTCGTGCTGCTCAAGGAGAGGCTATAGAGGCCTTGTGCGGCACACTGGGAGGCTGTGTAGGGCTCATGCAGTGTATATAGGGAGGCTGTGTTGGGCTCATGCAGTGTATATAGGGAGGCTGTGTGGGGCTCATGCAGTGTATATAGGGAGGCTGTGTGGGGCTCATGCAGTGTATATAGGGAGGCTGTGTGGGGCTCATGCAGTGTATATAGGGAGGCTGTGTGGGGCTCATGCAGTGTATATAGGGAGGCTGTGTGGAGCTCATGCAGTGTATATAGGGAGGCTGTGCGGGGCTCATGCAGTGTATATAGGGAGGCTGCATGGGGATCATGCAGTGTATATAGGGAGGCTGTGACGGGTTCATGCAGTGTATATAGGGAGGCTGTGCGGGGTTCATGCAGTGTATATAGGGAGGCTATGTAGGGCTCATGCAGTGTATATAGGGAGGCTATGTAGGGCTCATGCAGTGTATATAGGGAGGCTATGTAGGGCTCATGCAGTGTATATAGGGAGGCTATGTAGGGCTCATGCAGTGTATATAGGGAGGCTGTGTGGGGCTCATGCAGTGTATATAGGGAGGCTGTGTGGGGCTCATGCAGTGTATATAGGGAGGCTGTGTGGGGCTCATGCAGTGTATATAGGGAGGCTGTGTGGGGCTCATGCAGTGTATATAGGGAGGCTGTGCGGGGCTCATGCAGTGTATATAGGGAGGCTGTGCGGGGCTCATGCAGTGTATATAGGGAGGCTGCATGGGGATCATGCAGTGTATATAGGGAGGCTGTGACGGGTTCATGCAGTGTATATAGGGAGGCTGTGCGGGGTTCATGCAGTGTATATAGGGAGGCTATGTAGGGCTCATGCAGTGTATATAGGGAGGCTATGTAGGGCTCATGCAGTGTATATAGGGAGGCTATGTAGGGCTCATGCAGTGTATATAGGGAGGCTGTGCGGGGCTCATGCAGTGTATATAGGGAGGCTGTGCGGGGCTCATGCAGTGTATATAGGGAGGCTGTGTGGGGGCTCTTACAGTATATAAGGGGGCTCATATGATATACAGAAGAGACTGAACTTGGGTTCAAACGATATTTACAAAGAGGTCTGCATACTTAATTCTGCTCAATATTAAGTGATACAATTAATACAATATTTATCAATAATATAATAATAATATATTGATATTAATATTGAATAGAATTAATTTTGGCCTATTGGTTCGGCCCTCCACAACAGCCATGGTGTCTCATGTGGACCCTCAGGAAAATTAATTGCCCACCCTATACTAACCCATTTGTTGTCAGCTTCTCTTCTTCTCCATTTATACACAGATCAAGCTCATGGCCCTGGAGTTCAGGCTGTTCTACACATGTCGACTGATCTTCTTTACGAAAATATCCAAAGTCACTACATAGAGGAAGAGAAAATTTCCAAACTCAATCAAGCAAAGATACAAAATGTCAGCATATGCGAGTAGTATGCACATTGTTGAATTTACCACATGTAGTCATCCAAAGTGCAATTACAGTTCACAGATTCCCGGCTTACTAGATAATCCCGACCATTCTGGCACATGGACAATTTTTTAAGGCGCTGATAATGTTCCTTATAGCCCAATACACAACCATCAGATGGTGCCCCAACGTCTGTAGAGTGTGCCAACCAAGTGGTATAATCATTGTCTTCACCTAATAAATTGTACAATTTAAAATTATTAGAAGAAAAAACACTAGAAAAGTATTGCTGACTTTTTAAATACCAGGTGTATGGGTTCATGATGTATTGTCTCATGAAGAGTGACCCCTTTATGCATTTTTATTGAGACAGCTACAGGTGCTCAGTAGGGTTAAGGTTAGATGATATACTCTAGTCCTTGCACAACATTTACCTTGCTCTTCCATAAGAAATCAGCAAGGTCTTGAAATTAAGTTGGGAGTCATTTTTGAAGGATGAAGAAGTGCTCAATGACCCTTCATTTCACGGTGGGGACCATGCACCTCTACTGTACTTCTTAATCTTGCAATATTTTATAATTAAAGGGAATCCATCAGCAGGATTTTGCTACGTAATCTGACAATAGCATACGGTAGGGGCTGAGACCCAGATTTCAGGGATGTGTCACTTATTGGGCAATGTGCTGTTTCCATTCAATGAATATTTTATCACCAGGAGATTATCACTGCCTACGCTATAGCAAGTGAGTCCTGGTCCAACCAATCCTCCTCTCCTCTGATAAGCTGTTTAATGTCAATAGGCATTTTTTCCTCTTCTTCCAAGAGCCATAACTTTATTTTTACATAGACGGATTTTTTTTTTTTTTTTTTTTTTTTTAAGCCCTGAGCTGACATTTGTATTGATACCATTTTGGGATAGGTACAATGTCTTGATTGCCTCTTATTGCATTTTATTGCAGGGGTCAAAAAAATAAATTTTTTGAGTTTAGATTTTTATTCTCATTATGTCATTTAACAATCGGGTCAATTTGTCACTTTTATATTTTGAAAGATAGAATGCAACAATACCAAATATGCACATTTTTTCATGTTTAATGGGGAATAAGTGGGGTGATTTGCATTATTTTTTCACCTTTTTTTACTTTATACTGTATCTGTTAGTCCCTTTTAAAGTACTTGAACCTACGATTGTCTGATCTCTTGGGCCATATATATAACATTACTGTGATGTTATTGTAACAAAAACCACCGTCTCACATGAACACCAGCCAGAAGCTGGTGTTCACAGGTGAATTTGTCATAACAGGCAAGATCTTTAGCAGACCCCTGGCCGTCATGGCAACCCATCGACGTCCAGCAATCAGGCCACAGGGGTGCATGGGATGACGCACCCTCCTGCTGGTGTTCTGTAAATGTAGCTGTTAAGAGATAGGCAACAGCATTTAACAGATTAACAGTCAAGTGGGAAGATTTACTGTTCGAGGCAGATGATTATCACAGCCATCATCTGCAGGGAAAGATGCGGGCTCATTTGCTGAGACCGCATTAAAGTTAGGGAGCCAGCATATGACGAAACTGTAGACCCTATGTTGGGAAGGGGTTAATGGAAGAAAATACATTTTTACACTTACAACTTTTCTTCAACAGAGCAGCAAAGTCTATAGTATAGGACATCCAAATGCGATGAAATAAACCAGGCTGATATCCCCAGACAGTCACATTCAGGGAGCGAGCGCCTGGCTCAGAAGCCAAACCAGTGAACATCAGAGGATCATTGGAGAAATTATAGGACAACCAACACTGGCCTTCATCTGTTGAAAATCTAAATTGAATGAAAACATATTTGGAAAATGTTAAACTGGCATATTCCACACAGGAGAATATAATGGGTTACCCAAGTCCCTGCAAAGAAAAAAAAAAAAAAAAGTGGCCCAGCTGCCAGGTCCACTCTTTAGAATTAATATTCAACATGTTTTATTAGTGTACAATTAAAATGTAATGACCTTGTGCAACAATGCTGTTTATACGTTTTAATCGGACACTTATAAAGTATTTTGGATATTCTAAAGTGTTCGATTAAAACGTAATAACAACATTGTTGCACAGGGTCATTACATTGTAATTGTACACTAATAAAGCATATTGGCTGTTAATTCTAAAGAATGGACCTGGAAGCCGGGCCACTTTTTCCTATGTTGTACAGGATATGAACAAGTACAGGATTTTTGTTCAACTATTTATGGAGGTTTCACAAGTTGGCCATCTTTTCAGAGCATCACCAACTAGCAGTCCTACATAAAACATTGAAATGAAAATTAATAAATAAAAAAAAAATGAAGTGGATTGGTGAATAATCCTATATCTTGTACCTTAGATGTTACATTTCTGTGCCCTGTCAAGAAAAGGGATCTATTGGGCACATGGTAGTTTTGAGCAACTTGCTTGGAAATACCAGGCGGTGCTTTGTGTCACTACTCTGATGAGATCCCTCCTCACCTGCTAGTCCCTCACAGTAACCTCATATACTGCTCAGGAAAACTGCCAGTGTGGTATTGAGAATCAATCTCCGCTTCTACGGATATCCAATAAACCCTTTTTCACTCACTTGATTGTGTTGACCGGCTCATCGCTTTGCTGTATCGCCACAATAAGGCCTCCAGAATCTAAGATTGCGTAATGGTGAGGACCATCCAACACCTGGGCCCATGAGTAGCCACCATCATCGGAGAGGTATACACTGGGACTAGCAATGGACACAGCATCTCCCACACTGCCTGTGACACGGTAATACACATCAATCAAAACACAGAACAAATTACACTATTTGGGCATTATGGTAACTTTACTTACCGTGAGCAATAACGATGCCTATAGCATTTGACTCAGACATTGGTGGTAGTGGGACGGCAAGATTTTGCGACATGCTGTACTGGGCATGTATATGCAAACTACACTGTTGCATAGAGAAAAGCAAAGAGAAAAAAATGCATTAAATACACATAAAACTGCACCAAGAGCAAGTCAAAATGAGCGGAAATATTCTTTTCAAAGACAATGAAAATTCCTATAAATATATTAGATCTTCACTTAACCACTCTCGCTGGCAACCTAGATTTTTACATTGTTGCAGCGTATGCCTTCTTCTCTACATCACATCAAACTATAGATCTCTGTTCCAATTAAAAGCCAAGGTTTACACTGTCAGTCCGATCCTCCTGAAGTGACAGGGTTGCTGAAGGAAGCAGATCTTTATCATAAAATACAGCATTTTGAAGGTTAATGCTGCATTTTGCATTTGGACCCATATGCAGTACTGTATGCTATCAATAGTCAACTGGATGATCTGTGTCCACCCAGCAATTTTCTGTGAGCAGATAGCTACAAATAGTGATATGACAGCAAGCATTAGATCAATATTATCATTGTGCAATGGTATAGCAAAGTGCAGTGGACTGTTCTTTCCTATACAGAGCCACATACGGTGTAAATTAATTGTTATTTTTATTTATTAAAAAAAAACAAAACATTTAGTTCCTATGATGGATAGATGTCCAAATTCCATTCGGACTACGGCTACTGTCGGGCATATCCCAGAGTGTATACACTCAATAGTGGCCATAAACACAGTGCCTAAGCCACCACTATTTGTTTGCTAAGCCACACCATCTGTTTTTTCCATCTATGAATAAAAAAAAAATCCTACACAAAGGTGCTTTGTACCAATTGAAAAGATCCCACGTACCACCTAAAAGCTGCAGGACTTCTAGAGAAAAATAAAATGTTGAATTTTATTCTCAGGTATTATACTGATTGTATACCTGCTTGCCCTCTTATTTGGAATCAGTATAAAATCGAAGAACACAGATTTTGTGATGTAAATTTGTCTGGTCCATTTAATTATGTAAAATAAATGATACCAATTATATCTCAGTACTATATTAAAGTGAAACTTTAACCAAATTTTTCATGTTGAACTGGACACTCAATTTAATAGTGGCTGCAGAGAGGAATAAAACTGTTGTTTTTTTATTTTACCTCTCTTTGTTAGACATATTAGCAATTAATGTATTTTGCCCTTAATGATTAAAATTGTCATTAAAAGTCCAAGTGGATGTTACCAGATTTTTATTTTTTTTTTTCATTAGGGGCGTGTACTTCCTCCCTCTGTATGCATGATCTTGTCCAATCATACGGAGGCAGCAACATTCAGGGGAAAGAGGAACACTCCCCCGTCTTAGTATAGAGCAGGTTTCTCAGTGTGTGATACGTATGTCAGACAGCCTAATGTCGTCATGATTAAAGTACAGCACATATCACAAATTTGACAATATTACGTCTGTTGTGCTCAATTTGTACTCCCTAATCAGAGCAAGGTGATATTATACATCTCACACAGGAAAAGCCCAGAACAGGCAGGTTTCTCCTGCGCAAGACAAGTAATGACATACAACCTTATCTCACTGCAGAGCAAGTACAAGTGGAGTACAGTAATGAGAAAAGTTATAAAAAACAAAAAGAAATAAAAAAAAACAAAAAAAAAACACACACTTTGGGGCCACAGAAAAGACTTTCACTACATTTTTCAAAGTGAACTGGACACAGGATGCAATAATGGCTATAGAGTAGAATAAAATGTATGTATCTCCATTGCAGAGATATTAGCAATTAAAGTATTTGGCCACAAAAAGTTAATTTTCATTAACTCCAAGTTTATACAGCTCTGGCAAAAATTAAGAGACCACTGCACAGTATTAAAGAAATCAGCTTCTCTACATGTCTGACAGTCATTCCATTCCAGTTGAATTCCAACCAGAGTACACCTCATTCTACTTAATGTGCGTCTGATTAGGTGATCACCTGAACCAAATCTTATTTAACGAAGGAAAGTATAAAAAACCCTGCTGTGGTGTTCACAATCCTCTTGCAACAGGACAAGCTGGATGGCAAAAAAAGTGCTAGTAAAATCCCAACAAAGCTACAGAGCGTTGGAGGGCGAAAAACGGCTCTCCACTGACAAGGATGACCGTCATCTTATTCAAATATCACTCAACAACCGCAGGATGACCAACAAAAGGAATGGCAAATGGCAGCTGGTGTGAAGTGCACGGCAAGAACAGTTTGTAACAGGCTCCTAGAGGCAGGGCTCAAGTCATGTAAAGCTAGAAAAAAGCCTTTCATCAATGAGAAGCAACAGAGGAGCCAGGCTGAAGTTTGCCAAAGACCATAAGGATTGAACCATAGAGGACTGGAGTAAGGTAATCTTCTCTGATGAGTCTAATTTTCAGCTTTGCCCAACACCTGGTCATCTAATAGTTAGACGGAGACCTGGAGAATCGTACAAGCCACAGTGTCTTGCACCCACTGTGAAATTTTGTGGAGGATTGGTGATGATCTGTGGATGCTTCAGCAAGGCTGGAATTGGGCAGGATAATCTTTGCGCAGGACGTATAAATCAAAACGCATACAAAGTTATCCTGGAAAAACAGTAGATTCCTTCTGCTCAGGCAATGTTCCCCAACTCTGAGGACTGTTTTTTCCAGCAGGACAATGCGTCATGCCACACAGCTAGGTCAATCAATGTGTGGATGAAGGAGCACCACATCAAATCCCTCTCACGGCCAGCCCATTCTCCAGACCTGAACCCCATTGACAACCTCTGGAATGTAATCAAGAGGAAGATGGATAGTCACAAGCCATCAAAGAACTGCTTAAATTCTTGCACCAGGAGTGGCATAAGGTCACCCAAAAGCAGTGTGAAAGACTGGTGGAAAAAGCATGCCAAGACGCATGAAAGCTGTGATTAAAAATCATGGTTACTCTACAAAATATTGATTTCTGAACTCTTCCCGAGTTAAAACATTAGTATTGTTGTTTCGACATGATTATGAACTTGTTTTCTTAGCATTATTTGAGGTCTGCAAGCACGGCATTTTTTTTTGTTAATTTGACCATTTCTCATTTTCTGAAAATAAATACAAAATGTATTGTTTGGAAATTCGAAGACATGTTGTCAGTAGTTTATAGAAGAGCAATTTAGATTTTACTCAAAGTATACCTATAAAGCGAAAAATCATACAAATTGAAAATTTTGCAGTGGTCTCTTAATTTTTGCCAGAGCTGTATATATAATGAAATTCAAAAGGAAAAAAAAAAAAAAAAAAATACACAAAAAGGAAATGTATAGTATGGCCATATCCATAAATATTTAATCTATGAAAATATGAAATGAATCCCTACAATAAACACTGTAAAGAGGGGGGTGAAATAAAAAAACACTAGTATTGTCGGGGAGGCGGGGTTGAGGGTGGCTCTATTTGGCACCTCCCCTCCAGACAAAAGGAAAAAAAAAAAAAAAAGCAGTATGTAAATTTGAACAGAACGTAAAAGGAAAAAAATATTCTATCAAGTATAAATTTTAAAAACTATTTCAAAACTTTTTTTTTTAAACAAATTCTTGAGAATTAGTTACTTACCCTTGCCTTATCTTTGGCTGTTGAGTCACATTCAGTATTTTCAGGTTTATTGATGCGGCTCCATTCACCTCCTTGATCAAAAGTGATTACCGAATAGATAGAGTTGTCTGGAAAAATTAAAGGGAAAAAAATTAGGAAACCGGTTATATACATATAGTATAAGAAAACCCTGCCAGGAACACACGCAAATGTAATAAGCCTCTGCGAACCTTCAGATAACACACTGGTAATGAACACTCCGCGCAGGGATGTTACATTAGTGAAGTCTGTGTCCCCTCCGGTCTTGGTGTACAGATGTCTCTCCAGAGATTTGGAGTAAACAATACCTCTGTCATCAGAAGTGTAAATGGTTCCGCATCCTGTGTCTACAGGAGAAAGAAAAAAATATATAACCATTCAAAGAAAATCTGTAGACAGTTACCTGCTGCTCACATATCGGCAGCATAAAACACAGACAGGTTCCCTTATTACTGATACAGCGATTCAGAAGAAACCAGCTTGTAAACAGAATCAAATATGGACACCAAATAAGTCACCAAAGCCAAGCCACCCAGAGACTTCTCCCCAAGCCCAGCTTATTTTTCAACTGTACTTCGGCCATATCGCATACAGACAAGGCCTCGAAAAAGTCTCTGCGCGAAACACCCAAAGGCCAGCTGGCTTGTTACTCCGCTCTTCATTTGTGCTCCAGACCCATTTAAATAAAGAAATTTAAAGGGCAGTCGATTAGTTCTGCCCAAACCATGGACAGCCTGTATCAGTCTGGCTGCCTGACTGCAAACAGATACAGGAAAGATGAAAATCTTTGTACCGTGTTAGCCAGATTCTTCAGATGTACTAGTCTAGCCTGATGGAGACCCGAGTAGTCTTGAAAGCTTGCAATCTGTTACCATCTTTTCAGTTAGTCATTAAAAAGGTATCAACCACTGAGGGCTCTCAATTCTAAATGTGAATACGATGGAGCGCATCAGAAAATAAACATATTATAAAAAGCTGGCAGGGAAGTATCGGGAGAGACCCGACTAGTCCGATGACGCCCCTCGCTGGCTTCTCCCTATAGTGCTCCACTTGACTGACCAGTCTCTCCCTGTGTACACAAGCAGCAGGGAGAAACTAGTCTCGTCACTGGTTAGGCTTTTTAAAAACCGCCGCAGCTTCTGTGCAACTGTGCAGCCAGGCTGTAATTCATGCTGCTCAAGGATTGGGCAGCATGGATTGACTGAAAGGTTCCCTTTAAATGGCATGTCAAGTGCCTCACATTAATCTATGCTCATGTGTAACATTTTATCTACATACGGTACATACACTATCGCTGTAGATGACTGGACTATATGATGGCCTGGGCCATGGGACACACCTATAATCATGAGCATAAGAGGAAAAAGTTTTTTTCCTACCATATACCTAACGTCACATCAGGTTGCATAGTAAAATATCATTGAATTCCTTGTCAATCAGAAAAAAAACGTGAAGCAGATTTGGAAGGCATTTTGTGCCATGTTTTTGGCCCATACTGCCAGCTACAGTATGAGAGTCATGATACCTCATCATTCTCCAAGCCATAGTGCTTGTCCAGATGCCATAGTTGCATGTATTCAAATTGTATGGCACATCAGGGTAGTGTTACATATTTTAACCATAAAAAATGACTGCACATGGAGTCTTATCCTTCTACATAATTTAACTTTGCCAAGGCTTTATACCTTACCCCCTTCATCATCTACATGGATAAACACCAGGTCATCGCTGGCTGCCAATACAGAGTAAAACTGCTCATGAGTTACAGCCGGGAGCTGAGCCACATTCCACGTGTCCCCTTGGTTCTGAGATACATGGATCCTTCTCTTCAATCTGTCCTGCAATAGCACAAATCATAGATTCAGCTGAACTCGTAAGACTACATACACTTAGGGTGAAGGCATTACAACTCATTTCTCAGCTACACAGATTGCATGTCAGCACGCAAGTAGCTTCAGGAGTCTACTTTGGACATGGCACAGCCAATTATTTCAGCAAATATTTATAGGGGCTTTCTGCTTATGAGGCCAATTTTTTCTTCTTAAATTATTGTTAGCCAAAAATGCATTTATGCAAATCAGCTTCATTAAAAATGTTGCACAGTTTGCCTTTTATAGCCTCTGTGTTGCTGGATGCAGAATGAGTTCACGGCTATTGGACCTCAGATAAGAAGAGTTTGAAGCTCTGAGCTAATTCTGTCCTTTTCTGAGCACCTGGCAGCAGATTTGTTACCATATGCCACATCAAAGTTGAATGTGCAGGAAAGCAAAGAGCCTGTAAAAGCAAAGTGGTGCAAAATTTTTAATAAAAAAAACTGCAAAAATTATTTTTAGACCCAAATGCGTAAATATAATTAATATAAGTGGAAAAAAAAAAGAAGGGGACTTTAATAACAAGCCTTTTAAGTTCTAATTCACTATATCAAAATTCCAACTGGACAGACGCTTACATACACTAATATGCCCCTCCCTTTAAATGGCTTGTTACATTCTAGAAATAAAATGTAACTTCTTCAAAAGCTTTTGCTCTTGAATTGGGAGGTGTATATGTGGCTTCACTTTAAGGTGTGCCTTCTTGCCCCCCCCCCCTTTGCTTTGAAAAGTCAAAAGAAAACAATGTTACCAAGGTTTTGACCCTCCAATTTTGAGTGTCCCTGATAGATTTTTTCATGCTGATTTCAGAAATGACTTCAGATTTTTCCTATCACGTAAGGTTTTTGAGAAGTTATACGAAACATTAGAACATTCTGTTTTAGTTCTAAAAACTCATATGAACTTTTTCTGAAACAGTATATTCTGAATTTTCCATTGAAATAACAAAATCGCTGATCTACATACATATGCACGCACTTATTATGCAAATTCCACGCAGGGTATCATTCAGCTGACTGTGTACGGAGCATACCACATCTCCTGGGCAGGGGAGAAATCAAAAGACAATACTGACATACTTAGGGCATGACTGAATGGATCACGACCTTCAATGCCGTTCACTGTCCCAATGATATGGAGAGAGCAGAAAGATTATGTAACAGATTGCTACTTCTACCTTACAAATATAATGGGATATTCAGCAAAGAACAAGAAATCAACAGAATATCAATCTTCCTTCAGCCATAAGACCAATGCCACACGATGAAAGTCTTCGTATTCTAAAGCCGCCCAAAGTATGGACAATGGAGGACGACGAAGATGAACTAAGAATGTCAGTGGAAAATGAAACTGCTGCAGACCCAGACTTTGAGCCTTCTACATCTAATCCACATCTGTTCAGTCAAGCTGATCTGAGTGACTTGGTCAGAGATTTGAAATTGTCAAAGAAGCAGGCAGAATTATTGGGATCAAGGATACAAGAACGGAATTTCTTATTACCAGGAACAAGAGTTTCTGTTTTTTCGCAGTCGTCAAGAGGACCTTATTTAATTCTTCAACCTTTTGCAACGACGTCTAGGGGTTGTGTGGTGCTCTTGGATGCAAACATGACCCGAAGGAATGGCGACTGTTCATTGACTCGTCAGTTTTAAGTTTGAAGGCTGTTTTACTACACAACGGAAATATCTATCGTTCTATAACTATTGGACATGCCGTACACATGAAACGGATGAGAATATGGAGTTACTGTTGACCTACATTAATTATAGAAATTATAACTGGAACATATGTGTGTTGTGAGTTCATTTTTCCCTTCACTATTGAGGTCTGATGAACTCCCCTCCTCTGGTGAAGGAAGGTAGTGAGGCTGATTATCAGACATCTGGGCAGCTAGATGATGACTGGGAGGCTGGAATTGAGGACTGGATATAAGGCTGCCGACGCCCTTCTTCCTGGCTGGTGATTTTCCTGCTGGATTCTTGGAGACCAATCATATTCCTGCATCTCAAAGCTAAGTTTTTCTGCTCTGCTTTGTACTCTTCAGTTTTGTTTTGCCTTGTTTTTTGGGAGTCCTGCCATCCCCGGCCGGGGGTGAGCTGAATTCCATTTTTGTCTGACCTTTTGCTCTGTCTTCAGAATATACCTGAGTGCTGATATAGTCTTTTGAAGCCTAGCGACTTCAGGGCCTGTTTTTCCTATCAGTCGGTTGGCTCATTTTTATAGGGTTTTTGCGGATGGCAGACAGCAGCTTTCCTATCCTGTCCTATGTAGTTAGCTTGGGCCCCATCATTTGCTCAACCTATCTTTATCTGTGTTAGTGTTTTCATCTTGCGTCACCGTCATTATATGTTGGGGGCTGCCTATTGCTTTGGGGTCTGCTCTGGGGCAGTTTACTTTTTCCCCTTTCTGTCTTTAGGCTATATAGTTCTCCGGCTGTGATCGAGGGGTCTAGGGCACCGTAGGAACCCCCCACGGCTACTGCTAGTTGTTGTGGATAGGTTCAGGGGTCTGCAATCCAATAGCTGCCAAGCTCTCTGGTTTTTCTGGACTAAGCTGGTATTTTGTTTTTTCCTCCTTCGGTAACTCATCATAACATATGTGGTGATCTAAAAGTTGTTGCAGTTCTTCTTGGACTGCAGCTTGGATATACCAAGTACTGTTTTATTTGTGAGTGGGATAGTCATGCACGAGAAATGCATCATTTCAAAAAGGACTGGCCACTCCGCAAAAACCTGGTTGCTGGACAGAAAAATGTTAAACATAATCCTCTCGTTGATCCAGCAAAGATATTTCTCCCTTCTTTGCATATTAAACATGTTGCATTTTGGTGCGCTCGGAGCACCGTCAAAAGGGCGCAGCGCACGCAAAATTCTACTAGCGCATGGTCTGCGCACCCTATGCTAAGGATAGGGTGTGCAGATCACATGCAGCCGTGTGCGATACAAGGCGGAGATGACAGGAGGGGAGGGCAGGGGGCGGGGCTTAGCGGCGGCGTGCGCTGCTGGCAAAAAAACGCTAGTCTGAAACTAGCCTAAGTGATGCAAAGATTAAAGATGGTATTTTTATTGGCCCACAGATAAGAGATAATGAATGACAGTATCTTTGATGGTCTTTTGCAAGGTGCTGAACAAATGGCATGGAGAGCCTTTAAAGATGAGACCTTCAACTTCCTTGGCAACAGCAGGGCACCGAACTTTGAACAACTTGTGGACAACATGCTCACAGCATATCATTTGATGAAATGCAATATGTCACTAAAAATGCATTTTCTACATTCTCACTTGGACTTTATTCCAGCCAATCTTTGTGCCGTTAGCGATGAACATGGTGAAAGATTTCACTAAGACAGTGCGCTGATGGAGAAAAGGTACCAGGGAAAGTGGAGTATGTCAATGCTGGCTGACTATTGCTGGAATCTTATTCGAGAAGCATCTAAGGCCTCTTTCACACATCAGGTTTTCGCCGTCAGGCGCGATCCGGCGCTTTTGACAGAAACCGGATCCGGCGAAATGCAATGCCGGATCCGGTTTCCCCCCCATTGACTTGCATTTGCGCCGGATGGCCATGCGTTTCATCCGGTTTTCGCCGGATCCGGCAATGTGTCGCGATCCGGCGTCTGGAAAAAACGGCTACTGTAACGTTTTTTGTCTCCGGCGAAAAAGCCGGACACGCCGGATCTGGCCCGTCCGGCTTTTTCACACAATGAAAGCCTATGAGCGCCGCAATGCGCCGGATCCGGTTTTTTGGTCTGAGCATGCTCAGTAGCTCTGCCCACAGGAGATATATAAAAGCAAGACAATGGGACCCTCAGCCACACCCAACATGCCACCCAAGCCAAGAACCAGGAGCAGGGGAAGGCAGCAGACATCTGCAGCAGCACCATCAGCACCACCACAAATGGAGCAGCAAATGGAACATGCTGAGGAGGGGAGTCCAGCAGCAGATGAGAGACGGTAATTATCAAATCCCCCATTCCTCCAAACTAGGGCCATGGAATATCAAGATATTCATTGGCCCTTTGTTTCTCTTTATTCAACAGCCGCCAAAGAGATGCAGCAGCAGAAATGGCATCACTGGCAGCAGCAACAGCAGCAGCAATACCCACAGCCATGGAGTCTGGCCATCAACAGGACAGCACATCTTCTTCTGGGAGCCCTCCCTCGCATCGTCAGCGTTTGACGGTAAGTTTTTATTTCCAAAATCCATCATCTCTGTAATATATGTCTATTCATTGCCTTTTATTTCAAAACAGGAATCACAAGATGAAGAGGAGCTCCCAGAAGAAGAAGGAAGGGGTGGACAGACACCTGGAGTGGGCTCACAATTGGTAAGTTTTTTGCATCAAACGCAGAAACACAACATCACACTACACACAACACATAGAAAACAATGTTCTGCAGACCACACACAGCAAACAAATGCCTACATCCAAAGACATAACATTTTTTGTTTTCTTCTCTAGTCTTCCCAATCTGGTGCTCGGCCAAGAGGTCCTCGCAGTGCCTCCCAGGGTCGTCGGCGACAGCAACGCGGCGGTCACCAGCGTGTAAGTATAAATATTTTTGCTTTGTTTTTTTGCACTTTTTATTTCATTTCTTTTGTGGAGGCTAATTATGTTATTTTTGTCTTTTTCTTTAACAGCCTTCACAGCGTGCTCCCGACTCTGACGGTGAGGATGGAGGGATTGATGTGGACCGCCTCATCGATCTCGTCAAAGAAAGGGAGCCGCTCTGGAATATGGCTGACCGCCGCCACGCTGACCTGATGGTTACCCGACGACTCTGGGAGGAAATCTGTTTGCTCCTTGTGGGCCGCTGGGAGGACCTCGATGTTCGGGCACAGATTAAAGAGCGTAAGTATATACAGTACCGGTTGCTTGATGTAAACCAGTGTTTCCCGAACTCCAGTCCTCGTGGTCCCCACGGATCATGTGTTCAGGATTTCTATTTACTATTGAAATCCTGAAAACATGACCCCTGGGGACCATGAGGACTGGAGTTTGTGAAACACTGATGTTGTATACTAACCACTCCTTTCTCGTTTCAGGGAACAGAATTGTGAATCGGTGGCGGTCTGTGAGGGATCGTTTCAAGAAGGAGTTCAATAAAGAGATGCGGGCCCCGAGTGGATCTGGAGGACGCAGGAGCAAGTACAAGTACGCACAAGCCCTGTCGTTCCTCCGGGAAACAATGCTCACCAGAAGGTAAATATTACACACCACATGTGAAAGAAATGTTAGATGTAACTTTTTTTTTTCAGCCAGGGCCATACCATGTCACTATTTTAATTGTTTTTTTTTCTCTTTATTCCACAGCACGGTGAGCAGCACTCGGGAGCCTGCACGATTGGACCCTTCTGAGGCAATCCCTGAGGAGACCGGCACCGAGGGACACTTCGACCGCCCCGGTACATCTGCACCTTCCCAGCCTTCCCACACATTCGACCCATCTGTCCCATCCACCAGCACAGGAGCATCGTGGCCGCCTACATTACATGAAGCTGCTGGTGAGGAGATCGCTTTCCCT